>NC_053157.1:44635022-45273772 GCF_016835505.1 Polypterus senegalus
TAATAGTTTTCTAGTTATCTTGCCATTTCTCCTTAGTTGGGGTCTTCTAGGTTGAAATTCACCCGTGCCTGATTCATCTCAAGGAGGCTGGTTGGATTGTTTCCCTGCTTTTATGGTTCTTTCAAGAGGCCTCACTCCAGTTTTGCTATGTTTGGAACTCCATCTCATAATAGTAGCCATGGTCATGGTGTCATGGACCACTTCTTGTTTATGATGGTGGCACACTGTTAGGCTTTAGCAAGGGTTCTTTTACCTATATTAGCTTTATGTTTGTTTTTCTTTGTTCATTTTAAAGTATTTGTCATTAGTGATGAGTGAACATTGCTGAGTTCGTTTCGCCATGAGTTCACCAAAATTATGGAAATGTTTGTGATATTTGCCAAACATGGTGAACTATATTAAAGTCAATGGAGAAGGACTAACTGAACTGGATTTGACTCAATTATACTGGTGCCATTGTCTTTAAAGTGTCCCTGAGGGCTAGGGAAACGTCTGTCAGCTATACTGGACCAATTATTGTGGCCAAAAAGGTGACCTGAGCTGTGCAGCAGCATTGTCAACCACTGCACCACAGTGCCTCTGTGAGATCAAAGAAAGAGCACAGTCAATCATAGATATCGTCAAAACAAAATGTAAATACCAAAACTGTAGTCAAAAGTCCAAAAAAAATATGTAGATCTTTTAAAGACAGAAAATTCAAAGTGGTGTCGTCATATATAGTTGTTCTATTTTTTGAAGTTGTGCTGAAGGCTCTCCAAACTATCAGTGCTGATGCTTTGCAGTTTTTCTTCTATTAAAGAGATAGAAATGGCTGGTAAATAGTAATAAACCTTTTGTTATTATTATTAATATTTCATAGGGTCTCCTCTGTATAGGGTGGTGATACGGATTAGGTTCCTTCAAGGTTTGCTTCCACTCTCATCCGCCACATGGCTAAATATTATGCGTGCAAAGGGCATGCATCTCCTTCTCTTATACTGATGTGGAATTTGTAGATTGACTTACGCATTTGTCTACAAGCACTGATAACTTTTCCCACAGAGTCTGTAATGAAAATGATCAGCATTATATTACCAGGGGAAGGGTGGTCCCATCATTGATGGCTGTTACAGCTCCCAAGGATGTTGCACTGGCCTTGCAAAGCATTATAGAGCACAGGTATTTAAAAAAGAAATTCTCCTAAACTGGCTGAATTATCAGTAAATAATTCAATGAACAAGGGTGAATGCGAATGCAGTAAATTCACTGCGAATAATGCTTTGGCGAAATTTGCTGGTCAACACTATTTGTCATGTGTTTATATAATTGTCTTATTTGGTACTGTATATATGTGTAATGTATTTTTTACTTATGTCCCTTGTGTTATGTGAATGCTACCCCAAAATCGGGGGGCCACTTCTAGGACTCCCCTCTAGGCAATTTAAGACCCAGAGAAGAGATTCTCAGGTGGTGGTACTAGGAGTGTGTGCTTTTGGGTGAGTGTTACTTTTAATTTATATTTAATGTTTTTCTATTTTACTTTTGGATTGTGTTTTTAGGGAGTTGTTTGCTCCAGAATGCCTTTTTGGCACATCCATTTTGCTCATCTGAGCATTTTTTTCAGTATATTTACAAGTATTCTTTATTTTGATTTGTCTAATCAAGCCAGGGTTTTCTCTAATCTAAAGATATCTTGGGACATTTAAGGCATTCTGAACTTGAAATGCTAGTTTCACCTTTATGGGACCTGCTTAAGCCAAAGCCTACAGCTAGGAGTTGTATGCTGGCCGGTTTGGAGTGAAGCTATTTTGTGCAGGACAATGAGACCCTGGCCTGCTTTTGTGGCACGTTTTTGGAGACCTCGACCCCTTTGCATTATGATTCCAGTAGCATCTAAGAATCTGGATTGAAAGCAAACCTTTGCACTGGGTTTAATCACTGCAAATCATTTTGGGTAGTCAGGACACTGCATGTTATTTTGTCTGTGAATTTTCATTAATGGTGTGTGCCTTTGTATCTCTTTGTATTTTTGGATTAGACTCCTTTAACTTGAAAATGAAATTCTTAAATTGAAACACGCTGCTCCATCAAAAATGTGGATGCATGCTTATTTTTCTAGTAGTGGTATGACTAAAATTACAGCCTAATTTAATTTATCAGTACTTGAACACTAAGACAATACATAAACAAGAGTGAAAATAATTAATTTTTCATTGAATTCAGTGTAAATAATGAATAACAGGATAATATCTTTAACTATACTCAAAACCCCAAAAAACAGTCACATTCCCTACAGAAGTGAAAATCAAGAACAAAGTGAAATATAGAGAATTGCAGGAGACAATGAAGATAAATATATCAATAAAATTGCTACAGCAAATGGATGGATTGATTAAATTAAGTGTAATGGAAATCTTACAGCTTAGGGACACCCCTTGGTATGACCCATAATGAAAACCTAAAACTAGTGTAAATGACAAATACTTCAAAGAGAGTGATGCACAATATCAAGGCAAAGAATTGCAAATAAATCAAACAAACACAACTGTGAGGATATTTCAAATTTAATTAGCCACTGTGGACCTTTATGTGGTTTAAAAATGAAACTGTATGGTTTAACTGTATGAAGAAGAACTATGAAATAGGTTATGATCAAGTTTGGCTGAGATCACATGACCATTTTTAAAGGCAAATAATATGGGTCTACTTTGGATATGAAAAATCACTGTTTAAATAAATAATCTCAATTCTATATTAGACTTTTTTTTCTAAGGTAACAAGCAGTTCTCATTGGGTTTTATTGCCTGTTAAATCTGCATACAGAACGTAGAACACAGTAATTCAGTCTCTTAATATGATCTCTGAAAGAGAATGAAAACAGTCTCATAAAAAAACAGGATGCAGTCATTCTGATGGAGCTGAGCAAAGCAGTCATTTTATACCAGCTGTCTCCATGGTTACAAAATATAGAGGACCACGTACTATCTAATGGGTGACATTTTGGTCAAGAAATTGCTTCTTTGGTATTTTTCTGCCCATAAAGAACATTACCGTCACTTTTATGTGTCATGTACAATACAGCAGCACAGCCTGTGCTAACAGCCTTTCTGAGGTATGTGGAAAGCTCTTAGTTCAGCACTATTGTAACATTTAAAAAAATATTTCATTTTCTATTTGTTATTTAAGAGAAAAATGCAGATATGCTTCTCTTTTAATTATGAGCAGGAGGACACTGAGCTGCATGATTTTTACATCTTAAAACATATGAAATCTTTTGGCAAACAGTAATACATTTTGGCCATAAACTGGCCCTGAAGCAAAGCTACTTAAAATGTATTCAAAGCTTCTGCTTTTAGACAAATTTGAAGTTATTTCTTAAGCTACACTAATAGCAGCACTTCATCATAGCTGAGGCAGGACTGTATGGACCATATAATAGAAGGTCATAAAGTTTATTAATAAGTCATAACTTGATAAGGTCATAAGTTTAATCATAAACTTAACCCCTAGTGACACCTTAACCTACCTATACTACAAAATTAAAAACAATTTGCAGGTTGCTTTCATAAAAATGCCAGTTTTATAAATGGAAATTTAACAAAGGAAACAGACTAGCACTATTAGAAATATTTTGTAAAACTGAAGCAGAAAATGTGTTAACCAATAAACTTTGCAAGGATAAATCTTCATTTTACACAACATTCATCCACACCTCTTTCTACCTACCTGCTCTAACATACTGTGTATAAAGTACCATGCCAAAGTCTAAGGCACTTTTGCAAAGATACTGTAATGCGTTCAAAAATAATGCCACAAATACTTTTTAATAATCAATAAACTTCCTAGAAAGTCTAATAAATATTTGGTATGATTGCCTTTCAAAAAACAGAATTCTCTTTGGTACACTTGCATGTTAATTTTGAAGGCTGTTACAAACCTCTAGTTGAACTTTCTCCACTTGCATTACAGACTTCATCTGTCTTACTTGCTTCTATCTCTCATGTTCAGATCAGGGCTCCGTTCCTCTTTGCTGAAGGTAGTTTTTATTTTTTGGGATTTTGGCTGTATTTTGGATCATTGTCATCTTGCACAATGAAGTTGGGACCAATTAAACCCCTCCCTGA
The DNA here is from genome assembly GCF_016835505.1 of Polypterus senegalus. Classification (NCBI taxonomy): domain Eukaryota; kingdom Metazoa; phylum Chordata; class Cladistia; order Polypteriformes; family Polypteridae; genus Polypterus; species Polypterus senegalus. The sequence continues at coordinate 44,639,126 of NC_053157.1, forward strand.
TGTTACTACATGATGGATAAGAATCTGCCTGTTCTTCTCAGCAGTGATGGGGAGATTAATTTTGATCAAATCACCAACAACTTTTTGGACATGCAGCTCTAAACCTGCAGGAAACATTGATTATGCTTCACTCTTGTCTGCAGACATGCGTTCATGTATTATTCTCCGGCACTTCAGAAGACAAACTGCCTTCTGTTACAGCCAAAAATGTCAAATTTTGACTTGTCAGTTCAAAGCACCATTTTTCTGAAACTCAGTCCTTGTGAAACTTACTTGTGTTGTGTCTCAGTATATCAGATACCACAGGTCCTTCCTTCTGACAGCATTGCAATGTTCTTGTATGCATGTTGTGAGTGTTTTAGATGTTTGACCCACATATACAGCTGGGTATTTACTGCATGGTATACTGTATACTGAATTTCATGTCTCTTCTGCGGATTTATTGCTCTTGGCATTAAAGAGAACTGTCTGCAGGGTGCTTCCCAGTTTATGCACTACCTTAATACCTGACCTAGAGAGGATGTGTGTTGTGGTTTCAGATACGTCACAGTAATAAAAAAACTGTACCAGGTAGAATGGGAGATCGGGTTGGTGCCAATTGTTTCCTGGGGTCTGGGACATCTCCTGCATAAGCATTGTTTGATAAATGTTTTAGGGTAGCCTTTTGATGCAAACAGATAGAAGAGATAATGTCTTTATTTTTTCAATGTTTCCTTTGTATTACAGAGTGTGCATATCCTTTTGAATAATGATATAACTCAACTCTGTTTATGTGATAAGGGGTGATTGCTACCAAAGTGTAGTATTTTGTCGGTGTAACATTCTGCATAACCTATTATTTATATAATAACTAAAAGGGGGGGGGGTACCACTGACCCCCAAAATGTTATGTATTGAGATAAATGTAATAATGTTTGTGCAGTATTCCTAGGCAGCAGGGGGATGCTGCAGTGGGGTTTAGAGATATCTTTATAGAAGTTGTTGCAGAGACTCTTGTAAAAAAGATTACTAAGCAGTTAACATAATTTCTGGCCTCAGTGTCTATCATTGAATGTCTGCCCTTCATCAGCCTTGAATTACCAGGCATAATACAAACCACAGACACAGTAATACCCAACACAATTCCAGGTTCAAATGAAGAATCTTTATTTTACAAATCACCTTCACACAAACACAAGCAAAATATACCATTCACAATCCTCCTTTCGCGTCTAAAAAAGTGTTTCCCAATTGCATCCCAACTCTGACTCAATTTAAGTGAGGAGGAGGGCTCTCTTTAAAACTGGACCTGGAACTGCTTCCTGTCCATGTTGTCTGAGCATTTCCAGTTTGTGCGCAAATCAGGGCATTTCTCCCACAGCAGTGCCCTCTGACAGTATTCAATGACCCCAACAGGGCTGTGTTTCTGGATGCCTTCCATGCCATCTTAAGGATGTCTTAATCTGGTCCAGCCTTGTGGAACACTGCTCCTGTCATCTGGGGGAATTAACTGCTCCCAATAAGCCAGTTCACTACTATGATGGGTTCTAGAACCTTCTCAATCAATTGCAGGGTTTCATAAGCCAAAATCTATCTCGCCAAAATGCTGAAAACAGGTCTGGGTAGGACTATATTCCATCACAGGGATCAGGTCACAGGGATAAATCTCGCTCACACATGCACATAAACACACATACACAATATTCACACACAGAGACAGTTTGGAATTGCCAATTTACATATCTGTAAATAAAAAAAAGCATCTCTCTATTTTAAAAGAAAATTTTGAGTTGAGACTATTGCCAAGAGATTTTTTCAAGTTGGTATATGGGGTCCCTCAACCATTTCCGGTTAATGGCCCACACCCACAGTCCTCTCACCGCTTATTCGTGTGAATGCTTTTGTCAGACGCAGTTCCTGCGCTGTCAGCTCTTATAAATGTTTATGTTTTCCTCACTTTAAGTTCCCAATAAAAGAACACTTATTATGTCCAAAAATTAGTGAAGAATTTCATTCCGAAGGATTATCAACAGAAGAAATGAGTACATGGGCAATACTAGCACAGAGAAATGATGTTAAATGAATTAACGTGAAAATTGTCGATCAGTTATATGGCAGATTGGTTAAATGCGTATCAATAGACTATGCTGGAACAGTTGGTGGTGATGGTGTGGAAGATGACAACATCAGCTTACAATATCTTGTAGAATATCTACAACCGTTAATTCCGTCCAGTCTTCCATTAGCCGAATTACTGTTGAAAGAAGGATGTATTGTAATGTTATTGCGTAATTTATGTATGAGTGATGGGCTATGCAATAAGAAAAGATTAGTTGTATTCAAAATTGGTCGAACAATTCTAATATGTAAAATTTTAACAGGCAACACGAAAGGTTATGTAGTACATATTCTGCGGATAACATTATAGACACCACTCGCTGTAATGTAAAATAGTTAGTTCTATTATCCATATGTAATAATTCCCATGATAATAACAATCTATTTAAATTGTACATCCGCTTCCCCATACAAGAGTGGCAGAGCTGCGAAGTGGCTAGTGTGTAGCGCCCGCCTGGGGGTTGGCGAGCAAAGCGAGCAGGGTGCAGAGTCCTCTAGTTTTTATTTATTTATTTATTTTCCTGAACATTTCTGGTTATTGTAATTTTCATGTAACGGGATTGGAAAATGATTCAGTTATTACAAATATTATGAAATAACAGAAATGAAGGGCTTTATTATGTTTATTAAAATGACTAACCATTATGGATAACTGGTGAATGATAAATTATAGGGTAACCCTATTTTCAAAGTGTCAAATTTAGATGCTTGCCCAAACAAAATGCCTTATTTGTTTAATACCTCTCATCATCATCATCAGAGAGGGATCAGGGCATGGAAAAGCAAAAAGTTTCTCAAATAAACATAACTGATTGCAAACAGTGCTGTCTGTTTTGTGTGATCTTTAGTCAAAATTCAGATTTAATGCAGCTTCTTATTTGGCAAGATTCCCCATTGGAGTTTTGCTCACGCTGTTGTAAATGCATTATAATGATATTTGCAGTACTAAAAAATCTTTTTAGATGGGTAGTCTGTTAAAACTGGGACATTTTGAATTTTTATGTTATTTCTTTTGTCATGGGTATGACATTAAACTGTATCTAAACTGCAAATGGTCCTCCAACTTGCAGGAGAAACTTTGGGGTTAGTGGCAGGATCGGGGCTCAAGCCACCATATAAAAAAACTTCACACATCTTTGAAATGACAGACAGGACTCCTTTTTGCTCTCTGCAGGAGTAGCTCTGCTGCAGCTGGCCATGGGTAGGCTGCTTTCATTATGAAGGAGATGGGGGAAAGCTCTCGGGAACCTCATCTCTGGAAGTGTCAAAATCGCCGGGAGCTAATTGGGTCAGGCCTTTTAGGGATCGGAACTGGGGTGATGTAGAGGTGTCACCTGATGCACAGCAGCACTTAGGTCCAATTTGTGGAAGCCCATCTGGGTTAGCATGTAGAATGTCTCGTCTCTCCGGCATGATGATCATTTTCCTCTACTTTCAGAGGAGCTTCGTCAACTCCGCATTTCCACACTATCTGTGATAAGCAGACCTGGGACTGGCTATATCTCTGTAGGTGGGTACACCTTTTATTGGTCTGGTCACTCTGATGGCTGTCATACTTGGGGAGTAGCTGTTGCTGTGTTAGAATGCCTCCCTCAGATGGTATCCAATGTCACTCTTTTCAACAAGCATATTATGAGACTCCAATTAAGGCACTCTCTGGGTGCCTTGTTTGTTGTCTCGGTGTACGCTTCAATCGTGGTGAATAATGTCTCACTGAGGGAGATATTTTACTCACAACTTTGCTTGGTTTTTGATAGGTGCCTGTGAGGTGACACTTCTCTGGTCATAAATGATTTCAGTGCAGCCACTGGCACAGACAGGGCTGGCAATGAGGATTGTGTCAGTCCCCATGTGTCTGGTGACTATAGTGAAAGTGGCTCCATGTTCCTTAACTTTGTAAAAGGTCAGGGGCTGTGGATCACTGGATCCTGATTCCAGCGCCCTGAGCCACATCGTTGGAATTGGTACTCCAGTACTGATGGTGTGGTTAAGGAGATCGATCACATCCTTGTGGGCAGACACTTGAGGCTCTTACAAAACTGCAGGCTCTACAAAATATGCCCAGTTTGTGAATTCTGACCACAGACTTGTTGGTACTCTGAAGATCCATCTTAAGTCCAGTAGGCTTCCACCTACTAAGAGAATGAGGCTGGACCTAGCCAGACACCAAGATCAGTCTGTTTCTAATGAGTTTCCATGCAGTTTATGTGAGGAACATAGACTTGGGTGTGATTGCTGGTCCTAATGTGATGAGGGAGATCTTCCATAACAAGACCCTGAAGGATGCTAAGGGTTGTGTTGGTGTTACCAGTGTCCCAGAAGGAGGTTTTTCATCTTGCAGGGCACCCTGGATATCATCGAGAGGAGTCGCAGTGCACAGCTTGATGGCCACACTGGATATCTGAGAAGTACGGCTGCGAGGGCTCTGAGGGCAGATAAAGAGGCGTTTGTTAGAGAAATCTGTGAGCAAGTGGCACACTATCTATGGTCTAGTGACACACATTCTGCTTACAGAGGAATTGAAGCATTATGCACATGTGAATCTGTTCCTCGGTGAGTCACAGTCAGGGCGGGTGATGGAACGGTCCTTAGGGATGATGCTGCTCATGAATTATGACCCCTGGGCTGGCTACTTTGAGCAGATGTTTAAAGCTGATCCACTGGCTAGGACATCTCTGGGTCCATGGTTCTTCAGGTTGATCCTCCAAATAGCGGTGAACCACCCATTCTTACTGAGATTGCACGGATAGTGAACCAAATGAAGTTAGAGAAGGCTGCAGGGATATGTGGTATCCAGGGTGAACTGCTCCAGGCTGGTGGGAAGGCTGTCCTTATTATATCGCAAGCAACCTTAGCTTCCATTTGGGAGACTGGCATCATCCAAACTCACTGGAAAACAGAACTGGATAGGGAAGGATGATTGCCTGGATCCTACAGGGGGATCACACTGCTGTCACTGTCCAGTATGGTTCTTGCTAGGGTCATCCACAATAGGATCCATGATCACTTGTTCACCTACCAGCGACCATAGCAGTCTGGTTTTTACACCCAAGAAGTCTACCATCAATCCCATCCTGGCACTGAGGGTTCCTATGAAGCGTAAACATGATTATTGGCAGAGTTTCTTTGCAGCCTTTGTTGATTTGTGTAAAGCATTCAATCAAGCTGCCCTGTGGGACATCCTGAGACTTCGCAGGATCCCTCAAAGTTTCTGGATATCATGGCCAGCCTGTACATCGGTACTGTGAGTGCTGTGCAGAGTGGAGGCAGAACCTCTGTGTTTTTCCCAGTTGGTTCTGGGGTTTGTCAGGGATGCGTTTTTGTACCTATTCTGTTCAGTGCTTGCATGGACTTGGGTGTTGGACAGGGTTGTTGAGTCCAGCGGCTATGGGGCATCTGTTGGTGAAGAAAGATTCACTGATCTTGACTTTGCAGACGATGTAGTGATCTTCGTGGAATTAATGGAAGCTCTGTTTAGAGCTCTCGAGAGACTGAGCAAGGATTCTGAATGTCCTGGATGTAAACCAAGATCCAGGACTTTGATGATCTCTTGGGCACAGCCATCAGCAGTGTGTCTGTCTGTGGAAGAAATGTCAACCTTGTCGAGAGGATTACTTACCTCAGCAGCGACATTCATGTTTCTGATGACTCTTCCTATGAAGTTAGTAGGCAGATTAGGAGAGCATGGGGGTTCATGAGGTTGCTGGAAAAAGGTATGTGGCGCTCCTATTATTTTTGCAATATAATGAAGGTCCAAGTCTTTACAGTCCTGGTGCTTCTTGTTTTGCTATAAGGTTACAAGACATGGATGCTTTTCAGTGGGTTGAGACAAAGACTTGACCCCTTCGTTACTGTGTCTCTTCAAAGAATCCTTGGGTAAAACTAGTTTGACTTTGTGTTGAACAAGAAATTGCTATTGGAGTCCCAAATGTGGTACATTACCTGCAATGTGCTGTACCAGTGCATACTACCCAACCTGACCTGAGCTGACCTGTTATTTCTCGGGATGCATAGTGTGAAATTGGGACTGTCTATGTCAACTTGACATCTGGTCACCATAGTAAATTATATTGTAACTGAAATAGTAAATCATTTTAAACTGCAGGCAGTGGAGCTATGAGCATGGTTTAGTGTAAGGTGTAAATACTGAGTAAATGCTTACTTGCTCTGTGTACAGTGACTTGCACACCACAGGGTATTTTATTTATATCTAAATAACTTTTTGTTTTCCTTGCTTGCATTCTATACTCTTACCTTTCAGAAGATCATTTAACTTACCTGTTACAAGTTAAACTATCTGGTGGAGTTAAATGCTGATGCACTGTTTCTCCTCTTCTTGCACTTAAGCCATGTGAGCTCAGGCAACATCCCACGCACGCTCAGTCATCAAGAGGCAACAACTTCCTACCCATGCACTACATCTGCTGGTTATTCATTATACTGTATTGGGGGTCTGTTTGCAGTCAGTAGCAGCTATCAGAGGTAAAAAACAGCAAAGTTTACAAAATATACAAATTGATGTTACTGCTGTCAAGATAAAATAGATACAGCAAACTAATTCTTAGCAGAAGTGGCATAGAATGTTTCATTGGTTTAAGATAGAGTTTGCAAATTCGCCCATGTTTTTCAATTGGAAATTTAGAATTTTTAAAACTGTATATAGTATGAGCTGTTCAAGGTATCACTATGAAAATCAAACTGTCTTCACAGCTTTTGGTGAACAATAAGCATGCCACACTCCAATAAAGCAGGTTCACGGGAGGCCGAGTTGTTTCATGCAAGCAGATGGACAGACATGATTTATCGCAGTAGGTGCTTTGTGCATTATATGCAAATTTATCTCAAAAACAGAAAGAGTAGTTGTCTTGTTGGGAAGGAAATCGTCTTGCATCTGCTACTGACCACAGTATTACAGAATTTTTTTTTGCTATTTTTCACTTTTACCTTGCCCTCCAATAACAAGTTTTCTTCTTTTTTCTGTCCATTATTATCAGCTATTTTGGGACTTGTCCTACCTTGTGCAAAATATACTGCAAGGTAAGGCTCCTCACAGCTTCAATAACCTGATTTAGCAGGTTTATTATTGGATGAATTGTATATGTACAATCCTTGTTCTAACCTGGTGTTAGGATTGCATGAAGCAAGTGCCTATGCTGGTATCACATTGCACAATACTGGGAAAGCATCTCACCTGTCCATCACACTGTCCACTTATTTATACATCCATATTTTCCCATACTTTGTCAGCTTAGAGTTATTAAAAGGCCTAGCCTGTGTTTTTTGGAGGACAAAACAACCAAAGTATCCAAAGAAAGACCCGTGATAACAGATAAAGTCTACACAAGCAGTGCCTGAGCCAGAGGGTTCAGCTTTGTCAGCTGTTACTGATTTATACTGGCTTTCTTCAGTGACATACCAAACATTCAGGCCTCCCAGCCACCCACACATAAAAAAACTTTTAGATTGACTGATTATTTGTTGATTTTCTTGGCCAGTAAACTAGACAGCCATTAAGGTATGAGTAATGTACATTTCCTGAATACATACATCTTTTTGAACCCACCATTTTAGTGATCTTGACATGCTAAATCACTCTGGTAAGTAAATTGTTCAATAGCCTTGTCCAGCTCACAACCTAATCACAAATGCAGTGTATCTGTAATTGAATTTGCAATTTCAGATATTACAATTACTAAATTAAATCACCCCAACCTGCTTTATGAGTTTTTGTACTGAAGTGCTGAACGAATTGGTAAATGAATAGGAGCACTGTTCATTGATTAACTGATTAACTCGCTCACATGCCAAGTCATAGACCTATTCTTTTATTTTTATACACAATTACTATTTATTTGTTAAGTTTAATATATTAGGAAATTACAAAATGGTCATCACAGCACGTGCAGAGTTGTTAGCAGTCTGACAGTCAGTACTTTGTCATAACCGTCCACTACAGAAATCACAAAATTACAAATACTTCTTGTAGCAAACTAAGGCTGTTTGTAATTTTGCCTTAGGATATTTTTCCCATTCTTCCATGTAGAACTCTTCTAGCTCAAGATATTCTTAGGTCTTCTTACACGCACTGCATGCTTGAAGTCTCCCCATGGACCTTTAGTAATATTTAGGTATGGAGGATTGAAGGTTTGCAAATTGTGAATCTTTCATTCTGGTTCTGTTACCTTTTAGATGCGTTTAGATTGTTGTCTTAATAAATTATCCAGACTCTTTTTACCTTCAGTTATTTATTGACTATGGAAAATAAGCTTCTAGGGGTTTATGAATCTATTCTACACAATATTTCCTGCATTACAGTTTACTTAACAATATTTCTGATAGAAGAAATTAAAAAATGCAATGGTGTGAAGAAATAAACTGACTGGTAAGCCACAAACTTCATCAGAGGAATTAACGGTTGCTTTACTGCAGTGGTCTGGTACGATGTCCCTAAAACTACTGAAACTGGCCGATCTCACATCCAACTTTACCTTCACTTTTGAACAAGACCCTGAAGTACTTAAACTCCTCCACTTAGGGTTGTTACATGCCATTTATGAGAAGGAAACAAATTTCTGTTTTTTGAATATGTTCTTATCCCAAGTGGATTATATTCAGTGTAGAATGGAAGTAATAATATGAGGAAGCCAAGAGGACAACAATATCTGCAAACAGCCAACATGCAAGCCAAACTGGAAAAGTCTCTGAACCTCACCTTTGTATAGATAGATACAGTAGATAGCTGATAGACAGATAGCACTTTATTTGTCCCAAGGGTGAAGTCCAATCTTTTTACACAATTAAATAGGTATCATAATAAACAACAACATCCTCCCACAAATACAAAATAATATTTTGAAGACAGCAATAAGGTTAAATAAAGAAAATATATGATTGAGCCAGTATTGAAACCCCGGGTGAAGCATAACACTCAAAAAACATTTTATATCATCAAAAAAAAGAATATTCTGCTTCATTGAATCTCAACAAAGATTTATTAATAAGAAAAATGGATAAAGGTGATGCAAAAGTTGTAATGGACACATGAACACACATCCCATAAATCACACCATATTAAATCAATAACAGATACAACACTTGCCACAAGTATAATAGATAAAAAACAGACTTTTTTGTATAATTTCAGTTTTGCATTGCTGCTTTTTTTTATTAACACAAATACATAAGGATTTGGTTAACCCATCGGATGCTTCACAGTTTCATTGATTAGTTCAATTTTACAACTAATCTCACAATAAATTGACTTTCATATTGTTAATTTCATTAGACTATTTCATTTCTATGTGGAATTTTCTCCTTAGACTATATCATGTAACTGGCAGATAAACTATCATCCCGATTTTATATTGGTCACATCGACATGAACTTTATACAAATATCCCAGAGGAGGCTACAGTAAAGATGGTGGCTTCTACACTTCCTTAGCATAGAGGTGTAACCATTTATTTTGCTGTGTTCATTGTCAAATTAACATTAGTTGCTCTTAATTTGAATTATTATGGTTGTGATAAATATTTTTTTAGACAACATAAAAGCATTGCCTTGATTAGTGCTCCAGAGTCATCAAAGCAAATAGATATAAAAACACAATTTGAGGAGCCATGCATATATATTAAAACTAACTACTTTAGTATTAGGTATTTTTATGGCTGAGGTAGATTGATATTTTATTATATGGAAAGGAGATATCAATTTACTCTGTAGAATACACTCTAGTTCTATATGCACCAAGCATTCTACAATTCTAAAGGAAAAACTAAAAATCTTTAATCGATCACATATATCCTGTGTAAAATGTACAACTTGTGGGCATTGTCATCTAACTCTAGCATCACTAGGCCATATGTTGTTAGGAATGCACTAAATAAGCATAATTTTGGACAAAAAAATCTTTATGTACTTCTTGGATACCATTGGTGTCACAATCGCTCATAGTCCACTAATAATGTTATTTGGTGTACTCCTCATTGGGGTTTAAAGTAAATAAGGAAAAATCGATTGTAACATCATACACCGCATGACTACCACATAGACTTGTTTTGCAGAACTGTGCAGGAAAGCAACACTCCATGTTAATCTCAAATCTGTAAAAATCAGATTCTCTTTAAGAGGATACGTCTAAAAAATGTATACAATATGCCAAGAATTCATGAATATAATTTTAAAACAAGCATTGCTGGGCCTTTGATTAACTTTCTTATGATATTAATTGTTCTGTTATATTTAAAATGTTTGGTATTTTTCTTCTTGTGCCTTTCTTCTTTTAATTTTACTTGTTCTTTTGCTCTTGGAGGTGAGGTTGGAATCTTGTTTTGTTTTTTATTTGTATTTTCATTTTTACTTTGCTTTCTCTAAAGTAAATTATTCTATCGGTTATTTCTTTATTTGTTTTGTTGAGTAGTATGCTGTTGTGATGTTGTGTTTTTCAAAAATAAAATTATATTTATATATTGGAGTGGTAAAAAGTAGGTTTACAGTTGTAAGCACAGAGTACATTCTTGTATTATTATTTATGTATTATAATGCAATTACATAATGCAATAATTTTGTTCTTTCTTCTTCTTCTTCTTCTTATTATTATTATTAAAGTGTGCTTGAGTGTAGCAGTCATAACCTGCTTGTCTTTTTCCATATGAAAAACTACAAATTGGATGTCCAATTGGCAGTCCTGCTGGGTCTCATGGGGGCTGCCGTGGGGAGGAGGTTTCCTTCTTTTTGGGAGGTTCCACCTGACCTGGAAGTGCTTCCTGGATGCAAGGTGGTGGCACCAGAAGTATTCTCAGGTCCAATATAAAGGAACTCACTCCTCCTCAGTTGGAGAGTCGGGTGGATGAGGATGAAAGTCACTGAAGAGGAGTGGAGGAGAAGGAAGAGACACAGAATAGAAGACTTTTGCTTGTAATTGTGCTTATGCAATCTTTGAAGAAGCCTGTGAGAGGTATTTGTGCACAATTGTGCTTGTAAGGTTTGGGGTGCTGCAACGCCCCATGCTGGTAAATACATATATATATATGTGGGCCATTAGAACAGAGCTGGGAAGCTCATACCTATGGGAGGACATGGCCACCGCTGGGGGCGCCTGGACGGTTATGGAACCCTGGATGGCAGCACTTCCGCCACACCAGGAAGTGCTGCCAGAAGAAATCCCAGGGGCACCTGGACTGCTTCCGGGTGCTTATCTGATACTTCCGCCACACCAGGAAGTGTTTGTGGACGGAGCACCTGGAGCCCATCTGGGTTATTATAAAAGGGGCCGCCTCCCTCTAGTAGACGAGCTGGAGTTGGGAGGAAGGAGACGAAGGTTGTAAGGAGGGGAGAGGTCATAGAGAGAGAGAGAGAGAGAGAGAAAAGAGAAAAGAGAAAGAGACTGTTGGAGAATAAGGCATCGTGGTGCTGTGGATTAATAAAAGAGTGTGTTTTGGACATTCTGGCGTCTGTCTGTCTGTGTCCGGGGGCTGTCTTTCCACAATATGTATACATAAAGCTGTGTTCTTGCAAGTATCATTTGGATTTCTGATTTTGTGGATATTTGTGGTTTTGTGGACATTTTTGGAGTTACGGATTACTGAAAAGGATTTTTAATTTGTTTTCTTTGGGTTGGCTTTTCAGGCAACTTGACAGGTAACATTAATATAGGCATACAGGAGTACTGTATAAATGTATATGTTATATATATAATAATATATATGTATATACTGTATATACAGAGAGAGTCAGTGATGGGTTGGACATGGGAGCAAGGACTAAAAATAAGAATGAAAACGGTTGTAAACACAAAGAAAACCCAGCTGCAGCTGCTGTCTCACTAATGGGTCCATCATAGTGAACGCCCTCTTGTTCTCTGAAGCTGAGTTTATGGTGGTCAGCCTGGAAGGGGCTAGGCATGGTCACAGATCCTGTGGTTTGCTTCTCAGAGCTGCATATAAAAAAGAGAGAAATGGTTAGCAACAGCACCACTTCTCACCTCAGGTGAGAATGGGTAACCTCAATAGAACCTTGAAGGTGTCCCCAATGCACACATGTGTGACTATATATGTATATGGCTTGGTATTCTTTGGTAGCAATTCCATCCCATAGTTTTAGAGACCTAATTTCCTAGCTACTTTACTACCTGCGTAGAGTTTGGTCTCTCTCCATGTTTGCATGTCTTTTCTCTAATTATTCTAGTGTCCTCTCATGACATGGTCTTCTGCAGCCAATCCCAGCCAACACAGGGCACCAGGCGGCAAACAAACCCCAGGCAGGGCGCCAGCCCACCGCAGGGTGCGCACACACACACACCAAGCACACACTAGGAACAATTTAGAATCACCAATGCACCTAAGCTACATGTCTTTGGACTATTGGAGGAAACCAGAGCACCCGGAGGAAACCCACACAGACATGGGGAGAACATGCAAACTCCACGCAGGGAGGTCCCGGGAAGCGAACCCAGGTCTCCTAACTGTGAGGCATTTTCAATCCATTTTCTTCAAAACACTACAAATAGAATTCAGCTTGTAATAAAATGCATAGATCGGTGGATGGATTAAATATTTTTTAAAGGAAGCAGAAAGCAGCACTAATAATAATGGGACTGAGGATGACTGCCTTATGACAAAGTGGCAGCAAAATTACTTCATTCAGGGAGTCATCAATCGCTAACATGGACTGCTAGAAGGTCAGTGATTCTGGTATGTTGGACATTTTTAGAGGTAGATTAAGCTAATAATTTATCTTCAATTTGGAAAAGGGCTGATTCATCAGAGATATTCCATGGCACCAGAAGAGCATAGATAAATGTAGTTTATCTCAGGCTGACTGACAGGTGATAAGAATTGTTAGTAGGAAAATCTGCATAGGTAGAAAGATTATTCTCCATTTAAATTTATTTTCCTAGATGTAATAATGTAGCCGTATACTTATTAAGAGTATCAGTCTGAAACTTTTTTTTTATCACCTTTTTCCTTGGAATTGAAGAGGGATTAAACTAGTAATTAGAAACAAAATGTATTTTTAATGAACATTTCAAAACACAATACCTTTGTGTAAAGCATACTGTAGGTGCAGCAGATAGTTTTTTCACTCCACACATTAGACTCAGTTCATCGGTAGGTTTTTGCATTGAGTTTTCATGCTAAAATATAATAGCAAAAGAAATTTTTCAAACATGAGGAGTCCCTTCATCAAGCTCACTCAGCACATGATCCTGATGAGAGAGAACAGAATTGTACAAGTGTGATGTTGTTCGATGATGGACCAAGATGGTCCCTGCATTGTTATCTCCATCCTTGGCCAGGAAACTATCAGCCTAGAAAATGAATTGAAATGATGGTGAGACAACCTTGTGTCTCCAGTCACAGGTAAATCAATTATTATAGTTACCGTAGTTTGTGGGACCAGTTACTTTCTATACATACTGTATATGTCAAACTTACATCCATATAAATGAATACAATATATATTATGAATTGAAACATAAGATATGTGTATATGCAGAAGCATAAGTGTGAATAGAAGCCAGCAGCACTTGCTGCCTGACGGCACCTACAGGTTATGAATTCTAAAATCTGTCATCAGTAGAGCAGCTAAAGCTTAATTGGTTCATAGCAGCCTGAGCATGACAGGAGTAAAGGAAGATGTCATTTTCTCTGCTATTTTGCTTACAGCTAGAGTGTTTGTCTTAACATGTAGTTAAAGTGACGCTAAATTGGATGAGCAAGTGCCATCTGCCCACTCATAGGCAATGAAGAGAAAATAAACAAAAGTGTGTTCTTATTTCATTAGTGCATGTGGCTGATGATGGCCAATGCAACCTAAATCACGTATGGGTTCAAAGACAAAGATCACTGGCACAGGTATTCTCCTTAAGTCACTGTCACAATAAATGACTTTCACTCGTAGTTTTCATTTATATAATCTTAGCGAGTCGTGGATGTGACGATGTGGGCTCACTCCATGCTCCCATCTCGCTTCCGGGAGCCCTGAATCTGACACCGTTGGTAATGTCACCGATGAGCTTGGCAGTGAGGCACAACAAATGGAGCAAGGGGATGCTACAAAAATGCCAAGTGCTTTTATTAAAACAACAATCAAAATCAATGTTCAAATAAATAGTGCAGTGATTTAAAAATCATCAAATAAATAATCCAATAAAATGGGTGAAAGGTGGAGGTAAAAAAAAAAAAAATCCTTTAAATCGATGAGGTTAAAACAATGCTGAAAGCAGTCACTTAAAACACAAAGCCTGGTGTCTTCTTTTACCTGGTGGCTCCCCGCTTCTCCCATTTGGGCCCCGCAACAGGAGAGTCACCATACCTGCAGCTGACCTTCTTCTCCAACACAACTGATCTGGTGCCCTTCCGATCCCTGGCTCCAGTTCAGCTCACCTAGACCGAGACTTGGGCTCCCCAGAGACCAGGACGCTCACATTGGGGCTTCTCTTCCCAATCTTCAACTCCTGCTGCCTGCCTTCGCTGCGGCGAACCAACCTTCTCCCGGTCACTCCTGCTCCAAACAATCGCTCAGCAGGAGCGACCACTACCGTCGGCCCTCAGGTGCCAAACACCTCACTCGGGCTCGCCTCTCCCAGCTGCTCGTATACAGAGTGAGCCTGCGCTTGCTTGCTCTCCTTCTTTCTCTCTACCGGCTTTCTCCCTCCCCCTCCTGCCTTCTTCTCTGCAACCTCCGTCTTTCTTTTTCTTCTTTCCCTCCTAGCTGCCTCGCGCTTCTATTTATGACGGGGACGTGATTCAACTGTGGCAATCAGTGTTTCCTGGGAACAATTACGGATGCAAACGTCTCCTGTGCACTTAAGTGAGACTCGTCTGCACCGCAAATCACCCTAGGAACCATGTCAGCCACAATCACCACACCCCCTCACTAAGCCTCGAGTGCGGTGATTATTTATTTTAAAAATGGCCCTTTGACATGAGCTGTGGACACGCTATACCACAGTGGACAGTTGTGGTGTGTTGAGAGCTTTAGCTCTATGCAGCCAACCACAGCAAAATCAAACCAACAGGTCTGATCTTGTTGCAAGTCACAGGACAGGCTCTTCTGTGCACGAACGTTGTCCACCAATTAATGACCAGACTGAAGTAGACTGCATACAGCCACGGTGTCCATGACCAAACCCATATATAGTACACAAGCCTCCATAACATAACCAGCATATGCTTCTAGAACAAGTCCTGATTAATCAGCTATTTATTATTTTTGAGTTCCCCATTACTTGTTAGCACAGTATTGTGAGCTGCTTTATACATTAGATCCTTCTTGTGTTGTTTGGTGTCTTTCTTTATATTGTGAATAGAAACACAAAATGGAGGGCTGACTGAAATTGCAGCAGTAGAAATGTGCCTGGGGTCATAATGCTATGTATGAATACACAAGCACACTTTGGCTCAGGAGGACAATTAAGGTAACTAGAGGCTACAAGACTGGGCTGCCAGGTCCTGCTCTGAAGTGGTCCCTCTAGAGCATTCCTGACAGTAAGTGCCTCCAAAATATTGAGTAATGTACACTTTGTTTGAAATTAATGGTTACCGTACTTGCGTGTAAATTAGAAAGGGCACTCATTTTACTCTTTCCTCAAATGTGTTTTTGAATTCCTGCCATTTATTATGAAGAATTACCTTTTGAAAATATGACTAAGCCCTTTTGTTTTTGCAAATTAGTGGTGCCAGGGGATGCATGCAAAATTATCAGTCAGTAAAAACATAGTTCTAATCATACTTTTAGGTACACTGGCACAGTACACTGATGCTTTATAATTTTCCAGACTGTCTTGAGGCTTCTGCGGATCAGAATCCCGCTGTGACACAGCTGCCTCAAAACAAGGAAAGCAATTTGTCTCCAAGGTGGCATTTCCAAAGAATAATGAGAAGTCATTTCTGCTGGTAGCAGTCAAATGTTTACAACTCATTGTAAGTCAGGCCTGGTCAGCTTAATCAGAAACATGGTATTTCTGTACATTAGAAAGTGCCTATTAACTTTTTTTTTTCCTGGGGATCATTTTTGCTCCACTGAAAATTACATCAAAAGACAGAATTTATAGAATTATGCAGGCAGTAACTATAATGTTCTAATTCTCTACTTCAGGGTATACATACCATAAGTGCATTTTCTTTAAACAAGTATGTAGGTCATACAGTTTTCACACCAATATAATGCCAATAATTTTTTAAAATCATATTCTATTTACAATATTTGTCAATTTTTGGCATTTCAAACAATGGTAAGTAATAGCTTTTGTTTTAGTAGCAGTTACATATTTTTATTGTAAGTAAAATAATAATTAAGAGATAGGATATAAAGAATAACATTTTCATGATAACACAAAAAACATAATGACTGTATAAGGCCTCCCAGTTAGCATAGGGCGCAAGGCAGGAACAATCTCTGGACAGGGTGGCAGTCCATGACAGGGAGAACACACACACACACACACAGACCAATTTAGCATCGTAAATCCACTTAACCTGCATACCTTTGGACTGTGGGAGAAAACTGGAGCACCTGAAGGAAACCCACACAGACACAGGAAGACATGCAAACTCCACGCAGGGAGGACTGAGATGCAAACTCCGGTCTCCTTAGTGCGAGGCAGCAGTTCTACCACTGCGCCACCGACCCACCCCAAAATAAACTTGTAAAGCATATATATTAGGTAAAGGTGTCATATTTCATTTCAGATCTGGAACACGATCTCTTTATCCTGAGACAGATCAGGTAAAGTAGATTAGCACATACAGTCCATCCTACAATGATGTTTATATGTATAAAACTATGTTTTCACTGAAACAACAGGAATTATCTACAGTGCCTTGCAAAAGTTTTTACTCCCTTGACCAGTTCTTTAATTTTACTAACTTACAAATCCTACACTGAAATTTTTTTTTTGGTATTTATACTGCAAATATATATTTTTAAATAGTCAAAGTCAAATATATATTTTTTTATTGTGACATTTTTCTAAGGAAAAAAAATGTAGAACTCTTTGGCCTTGTTTTTGAGATCATTACCTGCTGCAAGATGAACTATTTCCAAAGCTTCATTTTGTTAGCAATCTAAAACAGACACTCTTTCAGTATTTGTTTGTATTTTCTATAATCCATTATTCCTTCTTACCCATACTATTATGCTACCACCACCATACTCCATTGCCAGGTGGTGTTTTTTGAGGTGTGGGCAGTGAAAAATTTAAACCATATACTGTAGAGCTCTTTGCAGTTTCGTAAAAAAAAAAACCTACAGGTGGGTCTCATCTGATCACAAAATGTTTTCCCCACTGTGATCAAGTGAAGAATCCTAAGTCTTATTTAGGGCACGAACCCATTCATCTCCACTTACTTCATAAATAATTGTGGAAAAATAAAAATCAGTTATTGATCAAATCTGGTGTGCGTGACAAGGGCCACGAGAAGTCTGTCTTGCGACAAGTGCAGCTTCTGTTTTCTGTAACGAACAAGAAGTTACAAGTGCCCAACTGATGACCTTTAAAATTGTGTAACTGCTGATCCAAACAAAACTATTGTAAAGATGTAATGTCTTGAAATTCTTGTGCAACTAAAGTCATAAGGTCAAATTTTGCTTAGCATTATAAAAGATTTAGGACACCGACACCTGGCAGATGAAGGGCAGGTGTCCTAGGACTGTGCTTCTCTGTCATTCTTACCTTTGCCTGGTGTGTATTAATAAAATATTTTTACTAATTTTAATTATATCTCTCTGTCTTCAGTCACGAGAAACGACAATAGAGAAAAAGCGTCCACAGTTTTCTGGCGCCCAACGTGGGGCAGGAGACGGCCGGCTGACTCCTCGAGCGGGAAGACCTCAGCGATCTGTCTTCTTGAAGCAGACTGCCGCAACTAAGTGCACCGGCAGCAGAGTAAGCAGCTCCGATAAAAGTTAGGACTGCCCTGTCCTGAGACGACTCCTGCGAGAGGAGTCCCAGGTCTCCTTCTGGTACAACCACGGTGACTGAGAAGGATTTTCCTGACAGAGCTGACTAACACCCAGGCTGGGGTAAGTAACCCGGAGGTTTCCGTAAAAGATAAGCTGGGGCGGGCTTGCTGTAGAGTATAAAAGTGACCGGGAATAGTAAATGGAAAAGAAATACCTTGTTTTAGGTCACTCCTGTTGGGAAAGATAGTATAGAACACTATCCTCTGGGAATTAAAAAGGGGATTTAGGACGGGATCCGTGCGTGGCACACCCATAAACCCGGACAAATCTATTGGACAGAGGATAGAGCATAGAATAGAAGAATAACAGGTTAAAAAAAACAAGGGGAGTAATAAAAAAGTACGTACTAGAAATAAATATTTGCTTTCACCGTGCACTGTGACAGTAACGTAGGAAATAGTGTAGTATACTTCCCTGGGAATATTAAAGGAACGTTGGGGCGGGTGAGTGGCACACTCAGCATTCCAATAGTTCATCGGACAGGGGACGAGTAGGACAAGGATAGAAAGATAAATCTGGCACAGGGCTCGGGGGGGAAAAGCAAAGGAAAAAATGGGAATACATAACAGCAAGCCTGCCAACCGGCGCCCCGGGGGTTCGAAGTCTTTTATGTTGGAAGGATTGTTTTCGGAGGATCAGCAGACGCCGCACAAAAAAGGGTCACCTAGAAAGTTAATAGAGAAAAACACAGGATTGGATTTTAAAAGGGCATGTAAAAAATGGAATAAGCAGAGCGGTGGGCGTTGGCCATTAGAAGGGACAGGAGATGCAAGTGAGATACAGGAAATAAGAAAGATTTTATGTAGAAATACACAAGGTTGTTGTAATGGAGGACCGTATCGAATGGATATGTTTGATCGGTGGGAGTTAGTTATTAAAGACAGGAATTTGGAAGCAGTACAGAAACAGAATGAATTGCTAAAAACAAATGAGGGTAAATCTAAGAAAGAAAGAGAGGAACTGCTAATTGCGCTACAGAAAGTGCAGACAGATCCGGGACCACAGATAACCAAAAGTAAGAAAAAGAATAATACTAGTGAAGATTCCTTATACCCTGTCATCTGTTCCTCTCCACCTCACCCACAACCTCCACCCCCTTACCCTTCACCTTCACCCCAAGTAAGTGCGGAGCCAGGTCTCTCCGATGACGATATGGAAGCGGAACATTCAGTTTTCAATTCTCAGTCCCCCGTGTCTCACCATACGAGGAGTCAGTCCTATGGGAAGGACCGACAAATGGCACCTGTTTTTAGCCCTCCTTTCCCAAAACTTAGAAACACCCCCATGGTTACCTTTTCGTGCCCTTTAATTGAGGTTCCCAATCCCCATTATGATCACACCCAGGCTATAGGAGCCCAAAATTCCCCTACTGTAATGATCCACCGTAACTGGGACATTCAAGAATTAAATGAAGTAGTCGCTGCTTTGCCCGATCCTAAAATTGTTGGAGGGAAAAAGTTCGTTGCTGAACTGACTATGTATGACGGCATGTATAAACCAAATGCCGCAGAATGGACTCAGGTACTGAGACGGAAACTTGGTACTACCTGGGCAACCGTTAATCACGGGACTATTAACGGGCAACAGTGGACTTGGGATGAGACGTGTCACGAAGAGATGGTCCCGTGGAAGCGCAGTTTTGATCAACAGTGGCAGGCACTGAAAAATGCCATAGAAGAGAAATATAAAAAAGGCACTGACTGGTCCCTCATTTCGGCTGCGAAGCAAAAGAAAGACGAAACAGTTGATGAATGGGCACACAGAATTCAGGATTTAATGGCTAACCACTCTGGGCTAGAGAATGCCGAAGATCGCACCCGTGCTGCAGTTCCCCTTTGTCTCAGGACTGAGATCTGACATACAGACCAAAGTGCGGACTTCCTGCATCGGGTGGGAGTCAGCCACACTTGAGGAAGTCCTGCGCCACGCCGAACATGCGGAAAAACAGACCAAGCAAAAAGACTCTGATATTCAAACTAAGCTACTAGCTGCCCAGATGAACTATTATACAGGAGCAGCTTTAGCAAGAGGACGAAGAGCTGGCTTCCGGACGAGGGAGAGGAAGGGGCGAGGACGAGGTGTCGGAGACTTCACTGCTGGACAACCCACAAACCACTTTACACACTTTCCTTCTTATTCTAATGCCTGTTATAACTGTGGCGAGACTGGACATTTCCGGGGACTGTCCCCAGAAGCCGCAACAATTCTTGCCACCCCTCCTCAGCCTGTTTTTCTGATGTATCGACCAACAGCATTGGGCATAGGAATACGCAGGGACCCCCAGCCACTCACTTCAGTTACCCCTAATTACTCATAGCCCAGAGACTGATCCTTTATTGACTTTACTTGTTAATGGCACTGAAATTGCCTTTCTTGTTGACACTGGGGCCACTCGGTCCACCCTCTCGCTGGCAAAGGTCCCTACCTCGAAAGAAATTGTTACTGTGCTCACTGCCTCAGGACAGCCCCATCAACTCCAAGTCTCTAAACCTCTTGTAGTCCAGTCTCACCCAGGTGGACCTGCCTTGCAGCACCGGTTTCTTCTGAACCAACTTTGCCCTGTAAACCTCCTGGGACGGGATTTGATGACAAAGCTCTCCTTTTCCATCTCTATGACTGATCAAGGATTTTTCTGTTCCTCCCCCAAGATACTATGCCAAGCCGCCCTCCACCCCAAACCCTCTTTTGCAGCCTGGACTTTAAATGTTTCCCCACATACCATCCTCCTCAAAGCCCTACACTCTTTTCCCTCATGTCTTTTTCCCCACTTACAGGTCCCTGACACTTTACACTGTACTGCCCAATATTTCCCTGCAGAAGTAGACACCCCTTGGCTAGAATCTTTTCTTTCTTCAGGAACCTGCCCTGAAACCCTTCACATCCCCTGCATTTTCATTTCCTCCACAAAAGCGGCCGCACTTGTACATCTTACATGTGCACAGAGTATCTTTTATCTCGGGGGATCAGTGTCTCATATTTCTTTAGCTAAATCAAGCACTGTTCATTGGGTGGAAATCGGACCATGGGTAGAACAATGTCTTAATAGAACAGACTGGGTACATGTTGCTTCAGGTGTTTTGATACCTCAGACCATTTAATAACTAAAGTTGTGCTTCAAACTGATTTTTTAGTACATCGTACATTATGCTGCACTTCCCTTTCTGCGTTGTCATTGCAAACTACTTCCCCTTCTTGGCTCTCAGCTTCCTGACTCTTTGTGGTCTCAGGGTAAAATGATTATGGAAGGATAGCCCATTGTGAGCCTCTGGTGATCTACCCTAAATCTTCTTTCCGTCCGCACCACGTGCCCAGTATCCTCTGTCTCCTGAAGCAGAGGCTGGCATCTCCGCCGTACATTCCGATCTTGTGAAACGCGGTGCGATTATTCCAATTAAATATTCTCCAGTTAATTCTCCCATTTTACCTATAAAAAAGGCTGACGGTTCATGGCGTTTTGTACAAGACTTACGACAAGTGAATGCTGCAATCTTTCCTAGAGCTCCTATTGTACCTAATCCTTCCACTATTCTTTCTGCAATCCCTCCCTCTGCTCGTTATTTTTCAGTAATTGATTTAGCCAATGCTTTTTTCTCTATCCCTGTACACCCTGACTCGCAATTCTGGTTTGCTTTTACTTTCCAAAGCCGCCGTTGGACATGGACTGTTATGCCTCAGGGATATACTGAAGCCCCTTGTGTGTATGGACAAGCGCTTGCTCAAAATTTAGAAGGGTTCTGGCCAGACCGGGTAGTACATTAATACAGTATGTAGATGATATTATGTTATGCAGTACTACTGAAGAAGATTGTGCAAGATACTAAAAACTACTGCAGTTTCTGGGGGACAATGGACATAAAGTTTCAAAGGCTAAATTGCAATTAATTCAAACAACTGTAAAATATTTAGGTCATGACATCACAAATGGAACAAGAGCTCTCTCTAGCGATCGCATTAACACCATTCAAAATCTTCCCAGACCTGTCACAAAACAACAGGTTATGTCTGTATTGGGCATTCTGGGTTACTGCCGGCAATGGATTTTGAATTTCACTGAAAGAGCACAGCCGTTACAAGATTTAGCAAACACCCCTGGCCTTCCTCTTTCTGGTCAGGTGCAATGGACCGAGCAGGCTGAGAAGGCTCTCTGTGACTTAAAAAATGCACTTTCGGTGGCACCAGCCTTGGGCCTTCGGACTTTTCTCGTCCCTTTACTCTGTTCGTGGACGAAAAGGGGGGATATATGACTGCAGTTTTAACACAATTACATGGGGATAAACAAAGGCCAATAGCTTATTTTTCGAAAAAATTGGATCCTGTGGCCGCAGCACTTCCGCCTTGCCTTAGGGCTGTGGCTGCCACAACAGAAGCTGTGCTAGCCAGTACAGATATAGTGCTCATGAGCCCCTAACAGTAAAGGTGCCTCACGCTGTACATTCCATTTTAGTACAGGCTAAGACCTCCCATCTCACTACTGCTAGGGCAATACACTATCAGAATGTACTCTGTACTTTGTCAAACGTCACAATTGAAAGATGCTCCACTTTAAATCCAGCCACCCTGTTGCCAACAAATAACGACGGCGAACCGCATAATTGCCATACAGAAATAGCAAAGGTTGTAAAGCCTCGAGTAGATCTACAGGAAACACCTTTAGAAATTGGAGAAAATATTTTTGTAGACGGATGTTCTTTGCGATTGGAAAACGGAGCACCCTCAACTAGTTACGCAGTGGTCCAAGGGGACCGCCTGCTGGAAGCAAATCGAATTTCATCAAGTTTAAGTGCACAAGCAGCTGAATTAATAGCGCTCACCCGAGCATGTCAGCTGTCGAAGGAAAAATCATAACAATTTATACAGATTCCAGATATGCCTTTGGAGTCTGCCATGATCATGGGGCATTATGGAAATTAAGGGGATTTAAGACCAGTACTGGCAAGCCCATCCAACATCAAAAGTTAATCGAATCCCTCTTGGAAGCCATAACTAAACCATCAAAGCTAGCGATTGTTAAATGTCAAGCTCACACAGGAAAACAGGACCTTGTCAGCAAAGGAAATGAATTGGCAGATTACTTTGCTAAAAAGGCTGCATACAGTAACACACCAATCTCTTTATTCCAACAGAGAAATGACAAGGACCCTGATAATCAAATTATTTCTTTACAGAGTGCAGCCACGGACATTGAAAAGAAAAAGTGGTCCAAAGAAGGATCCCTCTCTGATGGAGTCTGGACTCATCAGCAAACTAACAAACCTTTTCTCCCAAAAGCTTCTTTTCCAGGTATGGCAAAATAGCCCATGGCCTCGACCATGCTGGGAAAGATGCCATGGTTCAAGATGTTGAAAAACATTGGGAAGCTGTAGGCTTCTCTACATATGCAGAGCAATTCTGTAGACGCTGTGCATTATGTCAAAGGTTTAATGTAGGAAAAGGCACTCAGGTAAGTCCCGCCGTTACTCCTAACCCAATGGGTCCGTTTGAACACCTCCAAATGGATTTTATTGAACTAACACCGTCTAAAGGTTACCGATATTGCCTTGTGATTGTCGATGTGTTCTCCCGATGGGTAGAAGCTTTCCCTTCAAAACGCAATGATGCCAAAACGTTGCTAAAGCACTAATTAAAGAAATTATTCCAAGATGGGGCATCCCGCAAAAGCTACAGACAGATAATGGTACTCACTTTGTGAATTCCATTATAAATGAATTGACTACCTGGCTACAGATCAATGTACATCATTACTGCAAATACCATCCACAAAGTGGGGGTATTGTGGAACGATGCAATGGCACCCTAAAAGCTAAGCTTGCAAAAATTTGTGAACAAACCAATTTATCCTGGCCAGATGCTTTACCCCTGGCTTTAATGGGATTGAGGGGACGGACACACCGGCAATTGGGGCTATCGCCGTTTGAAATCCTGACCGGACGACCCATGCCCGTTGGCATGGTTATAGGAAATGTGAACCTGCATACCGTGGACAATGATCTTCTCTCTAGTCTTACAGGCCTCCGAGCGTCCCTGAAGGAAGTCCACGAGCAGGTTAATCAGGCTTGGAGAACCAGCCCTCCATCTAAAGACTCGCCGATTCCCTTGGGCACCTGGATCCTGGTTCGAGACACCCGGAGGAAACATTGGCATCAGCCTAGGTGGAGAGGACCGTTCCAAGTTCTTTTGTCCACACCACACGCTGTAAAGGTTGAAGGATTGCCCGCCTGGATTCACGCCGCACTGCAAAAGATGGCACCCATAATATACATACTCTTGTTGTTTTTTCTTCCATTATCCACTTCACGGGTGACACTGACTTTCCAGGTTGAGGAAACTGCCTCATTCCAGGTTGACTTTTGTGCAATTGTTCCCTGTACTGGCAGACAGGAGCAATGGGAATGGCCTGACAAATATGTCTGTGTGAGCTACCCGGTTTATGACTCTGACTCAAGTTTTGCTTCATCTGACTCTGAATGTGGCTTCTGGAGTGATGTGTTTGCAAACACAGGACCAAATGACTGGGGTTATGAACCCTGGCAGGCTACTCAGTATGGCCTAAAGACTCGATTCTCTATTTTAAAGGGACATGCCTCTCATGAGTGTGCTAAGAATCAGTGTAACCCATTAATCATTACTCTAAAGAATCCTTCTTTGCATGATTCAGGAACTTATGTCTTAGCTGCATATGCAAGTGGTCATGATCCCGAGGACTTTTCAAATTAAGGTCAAGGCACCTGCTCCCTCTCCTCTGTCCCCTTTCCTACTCAGTTTTTCACTACTGCATCCCAGTGAGGAAAAACCCTAGTTCAGGCTTTGGATCTAACCACCTTAACAAGCACGTTCTCAGTAGAAACTGGTTATGGGGACCAGAATAGATGGTTGCAGTGGGTAATCTATTCAGCAAAACAGGTTAACCGTTCACATTGCTACGCTTGTGCAGCTGCACGTTCTTCTCTAGCAACAGTCCCTTTCCCACTATCTAACATTTCTGACCCTACTGGTCTGCCTTGTCTTCTCTACTTATTTACTACGTCCAAAACTTCTATTGATTCCAATTGCGCGCTTTATCTGTTCTTTTTCCCCATTCGTCATATGACTACCCCCATGTTTCAGTCCCATGAAGGAAATTTCACATGTTTTAAATCAAATGGAACTGCTTGGGTAGGAGAATTACCTTCTTCCTTCTGCCCAAACCTTCCATGTCAATTCCACCTCATTTAATTCCACTCTTTCAAAATTTTTGCTTTCCCAAACTACCCCTAGATCTGATATTTGGTGGATGTGCGCAGGTCAAAACTGTTTGATATCTTGCCTTTCGATTGGTCTGGCACTTGTGCCCCTGTACAGCTAGTTATGCCCTTTCGATTATTATCCCTACCCTCTTCACACTCTCTGTATCACCCCTAATTCCCAGCTCTCCACTTCCTTCCCCAACCCGTTCCCTCCCAGACTCTTCCTCCAGCTTCTCCCTGCACGGCCCAGGAGTATATATTGATTCTATAGGAGTTCCCAGAGGAGTCCCAGATAAGTTTAAAGCAAGGGATCAGGTAGCAGCTGGATTTGAATCTATCATACCTCAGATTGCCATTAATAAAACGTTGACTGGATTAATTACTTATATTATAACCAGCAGCGTTTCCTTAATTTTACTAGAAATGCTATAGAAGGTATTCATGAACAATTAGATCGTACCTCCCTAATGACTTGGCAAAATCGTTTGGCCCTAGATATGTTACTTGCGAGAAAGGTGGAGTATGTGCTATGTTTGGTGATGCTTGTTGTACATATATCCCTAATAATACTGCACCTGATGGGTCCATTACTCGAGCACTAGCCAGCCTAACATCTCTTTCCAATGAACTTGCCACTAACTCAGGCATTTCTGACCCTTGGGATCGATGGTTCATATCCACCTTTGGGTCATGGGGCCAAAGGCTAAAATCAGTATTTATTTCTTTGGCAGTAGTATTCATTGTCCTTTTACTTATCGGATGTTGCATTGTTCCTCTTATTCGCTATATAATATCCAAATATTTCACTGCTTCTATAGCCAAGGCCTATATGCTACACGAGGAACATATGCTCCAAATTGCCTCTTCAGTTTCCTCATCCCTTTCCCCCTCTCCTCCTCCTTCCCCATCCCTTACCTCCGCCTTCTGAATTTTCTTCACTATTTTATCATGCCCAGATTGATAAAAAGGGGGGAATGTGGAAAAATAAAAATCAGTTATTGATCAAATCTGGTGTGCGTGACAAGGGCCACGAGAAGTCTGTCTTGCGACAAGTGCAGCTTCTGTTTTCTGTAACGAACAAGAAGTTACAAGTGCCCAACTGATGACCTTTAAAATTGTGTAACTGCTGATCCAAACAAAACTATTGTAAAGATGTAATGTCTTGAAATTCTTGTGCAACTAAAGTCATAAGGTAAAATTTTGCGCTTAGCATTATAAAAGATTTAGGACACCGACACCTGGGCGCAGATGAAGGGCAGGTGTCCTAGGACTGTGCTTCTCTGTCATTCTTACCTTTGCCTGGTGTGTATTAATAAAATATTTTTTACTAATTTTAATTATATCTCTCTGTCTTCAGTCACGAGAAACGACAAAAGAGAAAAAGCGTCAACACTCTCAAGCCTTTTTGTACCTTCAGATGTGCTTTCACATGGCTCTTTTTGAGTAATGACTACTTGACCACAAAATTTGATAAAGATGACTTGAAACCCATGAGGATTTAGTTTTTTTTTTTTTTTGTTTTTTTTTCTCCAGCTTAACTGGAGTTTTTTGTTTTCTGTACACCCTGGCCAACTGAACTTGTCATTGGACTGTCAGTTAGAGACTTAAAAAAATCTATATGCAAAGACTCTATTTCTCTTAATTATATCTATCTTATGCATGTCTGAATTACTTTTCTGTACAATTTATGCATTATTTTAATTTGTTTTTCTCTGCATGTAACTATTGCTTTGACATCTTGTAAAGCACTTCGAGCTACATTGTTTTTATGGAAATATGCAAGCAAAATAAATGTTGTTGTTTGCTTTGCACATTTATTCCAGTCTCAGTTCCTTAAATCGATTGTTAGCTTCTTCACTCACAAGTCTACTTGTTTGCATACAGAGTTTGAGGGAAGACATTTTCTAGGCAGCATCTAGGTGGTCGGACGCAGCTTCCATAATTGAACCAACTGTGCCAAGCACTCGGATATTGAACATCAAAATATTTGTATATTATTTTGTACCTTTTTCCTATTTTAGGCACTTATAATATTTTTATCTCTAATTTGTTTAGAATGCTCTTTAGTCTTATATTTAACAGCTTTCCTTCACATGTCCAACCTGAACTGCAGGATGTTTATTCAGAAAATGTGGCAGTTATCTTTATGATTTACTGGTGGAGGCCAATTGTAAGGCATTTGTGTCCTAATTAAGGAATTGATTTTTTTATCTGTGTAATCATAAACCTTCCAAAGCAGAGGGATTGAATACTTATGCAAAGGACATATTTGTGTTTTTTTTATTGTAAGATATAGTTTTCCATAACTAAAACAATATTACATTAAAAAAATAACTTTGAGCTTGAAATAAAAATATGCTTTGAATTAAAAATATTACAGGGACCAAAATTTTAATGTAGGATGTGTTATTTAATAAAAGTAGAGAACTGGAGAAGCAACTTAATACATTAGAAAGGCACTCTAGTTCTTCTCTGTTTTTCCCTCTTTCCCTTGCATTAACACAATTTACTTTATACATTCACTCATATGTAATGTTTAGATCTGTCGTCTCTTTTAGGACACCTGTGTCTTGCTTCCAGGGCAGACCCACTCCCTAAAAAACAGGAGCTTTTATCTTCAGCTTAATATTAACCTAAAAACACCCAGAAACTGTGAACAGGTTGTGAATAACAAGATATGTAAACATTATAGAAAAAAAACAAAAACACAGCTTTTAATTTGTCTTGACCTGGTAGATACCAGTGAAGCAGAGACAAGGAGGTATCATTATCATCATTGTCAGAACAAGTATTTCTGTTGCAACAGGGCCTTGAGCAAATGTATTCTTTATCTGTGCCCAGATAGTTTGGTTTGCAGAGGTCTAAAGCTCATATGACTGATTTAAACTATTGTGTTTAGCAAATTTATATGTTTAATATGTCACTGTGCTCTGTACAAAAAATATTTTATAAATCTGGTTCTTCTCTTGTGGTGGGCTGGCACCCTGCCCGGGGTTTGTTTCCTGCCTTGCGGCCTCTGTTGGCTGGGATTTGCTCCAGCAGACCCCCGTGACCCTGTAGTTAGGATATAGCGGGTTGGTTAATGGATGGATGGATGGATGCTTCTTCTCACATATATAGCTAACACAAAGCCAGATTTAGCACACAGGGGCTTATCATTTTGAACTGCTAGGCAACTATTAGAAGACAAGAAAGGGACAACTACGAAAATGGGGATTGTACTATTTCTGTGTGACAGAGTCAGCATGACATTGGATCTTCTTTTCCTTGTTTGGAATGGCATGATTTACCTAAGTAGGGGTCTGCACATGGAGAAAGAGTATAAAGCCTGGACACTTTTTACTACTTGGACATGGATTTTTACATGCCGAGACTCGTCTCTTCAGGTAGTCAACATCTAGCGCTGAGAACAAAGGCCCATGTCGGTGCAGTTCCCTTTTTACCTGATGATTTAAGAAGGCAGTATTGTGGCAGCAGAGCCGGTGCTAAGCTAAAGGCTAAGCGGCTAGCGAGGAAGTGGCGATACAAGCCTTCGGTGCCTTCTGTGATCCTGGGAAATGTGAACTCGCTACCAAATAAGATCAACAAACTGGCTGCGCTGGTGAAAAGTGTCAGGACCTACAGAGAATGCAGTTTGTTGTGTTTTTGTGAAACGTGGCTAACAACTAGCATCCCAGATACTAACGTGGATCTACCCGTGTTTAGCACAGTTAGAACAGACAGAGACGCAAATACCTGCGGGAAGCGGAAAGGAGGAGGACTCGCTCTCTATGTGAACACAAGGTGGTGCAACCCCGGACATGTAAATGTCAAAATCTCCACTTGCTGCAGGGACATCGAACTGTTGGCTGTAAGTCTGCATCCCTACTACTTGCCCAGAGAGTTTGGACACGTCATTGTTGTTATTGGTTACATCCCTCCTCGCGCGGACGTAGAGATAGTGTGTGACGTCATCCACTCCGCTGTTGCTAAATTACAAACACAGCACCCCGAGGCGCTTGTGCTAATCTCTGGAGATTTGTACCATGTGACACTGGACAAACCATTACCTGCCTTTTCTGAGTATGTGGATTGTAACACCCGGGAAAATAGGATTATTGACCTATTGTATGCAAACGTTAAGGATGCCTACAGCACCACCCCGCTGCCTGCGCTTGGGAAAGCAGATCATAACCTGGTTCTACTTCAGCCTCACTACAAACCAAGAGTGAGGTAGCTACCTACAACCACATGCTCATTCAGGAAGTGGTCCCCTGAGGCAGAGCAGGCTCTGAGAGACTGCTTTTGAACTACGGATTGGGATATCCTGCAGGGGTCACATAGTGAGAACATTGAGGAGGTTGTTGACTTCACTACTGACTACATAAACTTCTGTATGGACATTGTAGTTCCAGTAAGAACAGTACGCTGCTATGCTAACAATGAGCCTCTTAAGTGCATCTTCAACCTGAGCCTGAAACAAGGGAGAGTCCTGAGGCTTTGCAAAACATCTTGCATCACCCCAGTCCCAAAGGTATCACGTCCTGGTGAACTGAATGACTTCAGGCCTGTCGCCCTGACGTCACATGTGATGAAGACCATGGAGCGGCTGCTGCTTCACCACCGAAGGCCACAAGTCCGCCACACCTTCAACCCTCTGCAGTTCACATACCAGGAGAAAGTGGGAGCAGAGGATGCCATCACCTACATGCTACACCGATCCATTTACCACCTGGACAGAGGCAGTGGTGCAGTAAGAATTATGTTTCTGGACTTCTCTAGTGTCTTCAACACCATCCAACCTCTGCTCCTTAGGGACAAGCTGACAGAGATGGGAGTAGATTCATACCTGGTGGCATGGATCATGGACTATCTTACAGACAGACCTCAGTATGTGCGTCTCGGGAACTGCAGATCTGACATTGTGGTCAGCAACACAGGAGCGCCGCAGGGGACTGTACTTTCTCCGGTCCTGTTCAGCCTATATACATTGGACTTCCAATACAACTCGGAGTCCTGCCACGTGCAAAAGTTCGCTGACATCACTGCTATCGTGGGCTGCATCAGGAGTGGACAGGAGGAGGAGTATAGGAACCTAATCAAGGACTTTGTTAAATGGTGCGACTCAAACCACCTACAACTGATTACCAGCAAAACCAAAGAGCTGGTGGTGGATTTTAGGAGGCCCAGGCCCCTCATGGACCCCGTGATCATCAGAGGTGACTGTGTGCAGAGGGTGCAGACCTATAAATACCTGGGAGTGCAGCTGGATGATAAATTGGACTGGACTGCCAATACTGATGCTCTGTGCAAGAGAGGACAGAGCCGACTATACTTCCTTAGAAGGCTGGCATCCTTCAACATCTGCAATGAGAGGCGCAGAATCCACTGCATCCACTGAACAGTATCATCTCCAGACAGAGGAGCAGCTTCAGCAACAGACTGCTGTCACTGTCCTGCTCCACTGACAGACTGAGGAGATCATTCCTCCCCCACACTATGCGACTCTTCAGTTCCAACCGGGGGGGTAAACATTAACATTATACAATGTTACTGACTGTTATACCTGCCTTGCACTCTCCACTTTGCATTTTTTAACTTGCACTGCATTTTTATCACTCTTTAATTAATATTGTTTTTATCAGTATGCTGCTGCTGGAATATGTGAATTTCCCCTTGGGAATTAATAAAGTATCTATCTATCTATCTATCTATCTATCTATCTATCTATCTATCTATCTATCTATCTATCTATCTATCTATCTATCTATCATTGCCTGACACACCTTTGAAGGTGAGGGATAGATGGGAACGTCATCTGATCCTGAAAACCCTTTAAGCACAGCGAAGAAAATGGCAGACTGTATACATTGAGTTCCCACTTTGGTAAAAGTATTACTACGACTTTCTTCATCTCTTATACCACGTAAATCGTTATTAAAGAAAAGTTATTTTCTCCTATGTGATATCTTACTGCAGTGTCACTAAGGGAGGATATCACCTTTTAATATTATATCTATATAGTTTCGGGTTACTTAAGATGCCGCAGTTACAAAATAAACGTATTTCCAGGGAGCTAGTGATTCCTAGAAGAAAACATTGTAAGGACACAACAGATAGCAGCCACAGAATGTAGTACATTCCCTGATTTCTGTTTCTTGTTAATAACTCTGTAAATGTGGCAAAATATTCTCATTGTAGTAAAATATGTACAATTCCATCCATCCATTAAAACCTCAATTATTCTTCGTCATCAATGATTGAAAAATTATACTCTATACCTGCGAACGTCAATTTCCAAGCTACTTTTTTCGCCGTCCCTTCAGACAGTTTAGCAAGTGTATGAGATTGAATGCTTTTGTGGTTGGCAGAATCATGGTGTGCCTTGTGATTATTTGGGTTACAAAAACATGAAACCATAGAATAACGGTTGGAAAACACTGCTCTACCTACACTTTTGTTCCTGGCCTTTAATCTGCCCCCAAATTTTGTCCATACCCAAAGGGCTTTCAACAAAAGCACAAGCAACACTTATTTTGAACACATTTTTCTACACAGGATGAAGCTTTACAAGATATGAAAAAACAAAATTTACAGGGGTTCTAGGTCTAAAAAAACACCCAGCCCCCACTGGACATTTAACCTAACATAAATATTCTTAAGTTTTTCCTTATTGTTTTTTTTGGCTTCATCCTAGAAGATTTGATGCAGTGAGTCTTATGGAAAGTTGAGGTATCCAAATTCATTCAGACATCACAGGCTGCCGCTCAGTACTTTGACCAGTGTATTGGTGGTGCAAAATGCCACCACAGAAAAAATGGATAAGAAAGTAGAGAAAAGTAAAGGTTAATAATGATTGCAAATTCCATGGAGAATATTATAATTATGTGCGTATTTAGTATGTTAGGAATAGAACTAAAATGTAGCTACAAAAAGGCACATTTAAAAAAGTGTATTTTAAACATTTTTTACACAATCAATGATGTTAGCCTGGCATATCTCTATTGGTAAAGTAATCCCGATTTTTGGTGTATGACAGCAACCTCACTATTTCTTTTATGCTTAGCTGTTGGAATATTAAGCAGACCACCATTTGAGGATCTGAGGTTATGATTTGGAATGTAAAAGGACAGTCACTCCAAAATATAGGAAGAGGCAAGATTATTTAAAGCTTTATATACCATCAGTAGGACTTTAAAATCAATTCTAAAGGACACAGGTAACCAATGTAATGATGCTAAGATGGGCGAGATGTGCTCAGATTTTCTATTTCTGGTTAATATTCTTTCTCCTTCCTTCTGAACTAAATGCAGCCAACTGATGTCTTTCTTAAGTAGTCCAGTTAGGAATGCATTACAGGAATCTAGTCCACTAAAAACAAAACCATAACATAACTTCTCAGAGGTACAACTTTTGCAGTGTTCCTTAAATGGAAAAATGCAGTCCTAGTAATCTGGCTAATGTGCGATTTAAAGTTTAGGTTAGAGCTCATGATTACACCTAAAATTTCTTAAGTTCTGCATTGACTTTTAATGCTTCCTTTTTGATTTTTTACCAATAACTAAGATTTCTGTCTTTTCTTATTTGACTTGAGGAAATTATTACTCATCCGGCCAGACATTGGATCAGAGAAGCCAGAGCATCAGGGTCTTTAGGTGCTATAGCTAAGTAAAACTGTGTGTCACCTGCATAACTGTGGTAGTTCACATTAAGTTTTGAAATAATCTGGCTGAAAGAGATCATGTAGATTAATAATAGCAGCTGGCCCAGAAAAGTACCCCGTATACAATATCATCGATCTCTGAACTACAATCACAACCGACAAAGAATTTTCTGCTTCTTTAAATAAGACTGAGATTAATTTAAGAAACTGCCAGAGAGGTACATCCACGGACTAAGGAGATTTATAATAATACAGTGGTCTATGGATCTAAAGCTGCACTCAATTATAAGAGGACAAGAATGCATATGTGGCTGTGATGGTTCAGGTCGGCTCCATACTCCCTGTTGCTCTCGGGAGCATCTTGAACCTGAGATCGTCAGTACCGAAACTGAAATGAGCCTGGCTAGTGAAGAATAAATGCGCCAACAGCATGGGGTAGTTGCAAAAGTGCAAAAGTGCTTTTATAAAATATAACCAAAAGCAAAAAGTGTCCATCAGTGCAGTGTTACATTAATAAATAAATAAAAATCAAAGAGCAAGAAGAGGTAAAAATCGCATTAAATAAATCCTTCAAAACAAAGTTAAAAACGTCTTATCCCTTCCTGGACCTTGCAGACTCAGGACATGTCTACCAACAGAGATAGATAATCTTTTGTCCCGGCCGATGTCCTGATTACCACTTCCTTGGCATTCCAAGGGGAGCCACTGAGCCCTGCTCCACTCCGTATCACTGCCAGTCTGTCGGTTCCTCTAGGCATGAGTGCCCTTTGCATAACAGTCGCTCCTGCTGCCTAGTTGCTTAGCAGGAGTGACCTCTCACCCCCATCCTGAGCGCTGGCCAACTATGCTCCTCAACCATTCGTCACAGTGGCCTGTAATCCACAAGTTATTTATTACTTTAACCTGTACAGTTTCCATAATATAATTTGTTCTAAAACCTGACTGAAACTTCTTCAGAGTAGAATGTTATTTCAAATAATCATTAACATTTCTGAAAAACTGCTTTTTCTAGATTTTTTCTTAAAACAGGTAGATTAGAAAAATGTCCTAAGTTTTCTAATACTGAGGAGTTTAATATGTTGTTCTTCAGCAGAGAATTAAATACTGCAGTCTTCAGACAATCTGGGAAGACCTCAGTATCTAATGTTGAGTTAACTATGTCAAGTGCGCTGTCAATTAGCAAAACAAAAAAAAAATATTTCATCTTATCTTCTTATCTGCCTGTCCTGGTTAGGGTCAGTGTGACAGACAAACATAACAAATATACAATAAACATTAACTAAAGAACAAAAAAGCACATGTCCCCCTTTTCAAAAATTCTCAGTGTTAAAATTGTAAAGGAAAAGCTCATACGTCGACTCTTGTGAGTGTGTTTGTGGACAATGCTTGACGTGTGTTAATGTTTTTTTGTTGGATCTGACAAATGCAGACAATCAACTCAGAGACAGGCAAAAGAGGAAAGTGTCTGTTCTTCTGTGAGCCTTTTTAGATATAAGCAGGTTCACCACTACAGAACATGTAATACAGGTAGCCTAAAGAATTTGACTCACAATAATTAAACAAAATTTAAAAAGATAGCCTTTAAAAATTGTAGCAAACAATACTTATTCAAGCTTCAGATGACAGTTGAGTAACTGGTATCTGGATGCTACAATTATGAATAATGACATGAAGCTTGGCTAAGGGCACAGTAAAGGTGTAACTCAGCAGGAGTTATTTAGCCTCTGTCATTCAAACAATTAACATGGTACTTATCAATAAATGAATGTGTTTTAGGTGTATTCTTTAAAAGTTTATATTTTCAGAACTATACATCTATTTAATTTAGTTGATGCTGAAGTATTTCTTGTAGAATGCCTCCATAATCTATATATATATATAAGTCAAGGTGTGTATGTATATATGTTCCAGCATCACGTCCAAATGGCTGGAGAGATTTTCATGAAACTTGGTACACATGTTTCTCAATGGTCGACTAAAAATACTGTAGGGTGAAATCAGCCCTAACCCACCCCCTTCTGGGTAGGGTGGGGGGTGATCTTGTTATCATTCAGTTGACACTCGGAACGACCACCAGAGGGCATAATGGAGGTGACTGACAACATTCTTTATGTTTGAGCACCACCGTAGCCCTGTTGCTTTTGAAATTAAATGGAGTGTTACACGTGCAAGTGTGTGTGTGTCTGTCCGGCCGGAAGTGAGAGGTAGAGTCGGGGTGAGGGCTCCAGCTCTGAGGATACGCAAGCGAGGCCAGCACACCGGCAAAAGGAAACCTCCCAAGGAAGGCAGTCGCTTAGCTGCTAATGCACAAACGATGCGAGAACGTCGGCAACACGAATCCTCATAGCACAGAGATGCCCAGAGTAGTAGTAAGCTAAGTAAGTAAGTAGTAACTGCGTAAGCTGATCCTAGAAAGTATTGACATCATCAGAACTACTCTGGGCATCTCTGTGCTATGAGGATTCGTGTTGCTGACGTTCTCGCATCGTTTGTGCATTAGCAGCTAAGCGACTGTCTTTCTTGGAAGGTTTCCTTTTGCCGGTGTGCTGGCCTCGCTTGCGTATCCTCAGAGCTGGAGCCCTCACCCCGACTCTACCTCTCACTTCCGGCTGGACAGACACACACACATTTGCACGTGTAACACTCTATTTAATTTCAAAAGCAACAGGGTTACGGTGGTGCTCAAACATCAAGAATAGCATATAGCAGGCGGCTGCCAGCATTCTTTATGTTTGAGCACCACCGCGCCCCTGTTGCTTTTCAAATTAAATAGAGTTGGCCAGTTCCGAGTGTCAACTGGATGATAACATACATACAAGACCGCAAGACAAGCACATTAGTGAGTCTTTATTGTTTGTTAATTTATTTTTATTTTTAAAGTTATGTTTTTTTTTTTAATTATGTTTTTCTCAAACAATTAAAAAAAAAAAACACTTTACTTTCCTCCCGGGCAACGCTGGGTATTTCAGCTAGTACAAAAATAAAGAAACAGGACAGATTTGAAAATGATAAACATTTTTATCCATCTATTATCTGAGCCTTCTTTATTCTCTTTTAAAAGTCACAGGAGCCCACAGGCTCTTCTTTCTCAGGATTGAGTGCAAAGCAGAAAATCACCTTTAGACAGAAGACAAGACCAATGCAGGGCCAATTCATGTACAGCCCTGCACTCACTCACTTACACCAGGACAGGTATGAGTAACCAGTTAGCCAAAATGTACATCTTTGGGATGTGAAAGGAAAACAGAAGTAAAAACAGCAGGATACTGGGAAGCCTCAACAAGGGCAGTGAATTGACTGGGATTCAAAGCCAGTCTCTGGGAGCCACCATAACTCAAATAAAAATATTTATATTCCTTTATATTGTACATCTTGTAACTTTACTGAGTTGAACTCTATTTATAATGTATTATTCATGATTTTTTCAAGTTGCATGGCCTCTGTTCATAGCTGCTGGCAGCTTTTTACTTTTAATATTGTTTTCTCCAGTTTCTTCTCCCTTATTAAGTTTGCACGTGCCAAAATTGGAAATGAAACATTTCTGAGTTATCCATCTGGCATACAACAAGTACATTGGGCACACTATCACACTTTATAAATGTCACTGACAAGTCATGGACACACTGCATTATTATCCAAATAACCAAAATAAGACTTCAAATCCAGATGGGGCATATGAACGTTTCCTCTATTGATATGATGGAAAAGTGTTAGATAGCAGAATTATTATGATTTTTAATATGCATTTTTAAGTTCAAAGTTATTCTTTATTTAGATGTATTTTTAAGTAAAATAAAAGTAAGTTCAATACTTATAAGTTATTATGGTTTAGTTTAACATAGACAACAATTATTTTATTTTTCCTTTTGAAAAAGATGGTACTCAGAGTAATATTCTGTCATTTTAACAGCTAAGCATATTATGTAAACCAAAAACAAGAATTTATGATCAACTACAGGGAGATTCAGTCGAAAGAGGCCCAGAATATTCTGTTGTAACTCCCGTTAGGATGAAGTAATCTGAACCAAAAAAATATGCTATATACCTTGATGTATGTGTAATCGATTGCATTACATGTGATGCTGGAAGTGGTTTCCGTTTTCTGCCTGAAACATTTCAACGTAGCGCCTTCGTGTTTTGAGCGTCTCGGGGAGAATAGTAGCAATTTCAAGTTGGATGTTTTCCTTCAAATCTTCCACAGTGCAAGGTTTGTTCTGGTACCCCACTGGAAGAAGTCTGGTGGTGTCAGATCCGGCAACCGCGGTGGCCAAAGCCCCTTTGAAATTACCCTGTTGCTGAAGAAGGACTCAATTTCTGCCTTGTTCCTTGCTGATGTGTGACATGTTGCTCCATCTTGCTGGAAGTAACCTTCCGTTAACTCTCAATCATCCAGTTAATTCTGTCATTGCTTAAATATATTGATGAACCAATAGGTTCACACCAGCCCTCAATACTGTACACCACCATCTTGATGAGAAGTCAAGTGACTTAGTGAAGGGGTACGGGTGGCATACACCCAGAAGTCTCAAACGGAGGTTAAACGTTGTGACGGCTGTCTGGCGCTTACCTCATTGATCTGATGCAGGGGCATCCCAGCTTGTTCAAAGTTCCATATACTGAGGAGCATTCAATCGGATTGCTTTGTCATAGCAAGAGTTATTTCAGAATATTCTGAGCCTCTTTTGAGTGAATCTCCCTGTATATTCCGATGGCGTGTTTGATGGAAATGTACAGATTACTTAAAATACATATACTTAATATTTTAAAAACACCATAATGTCACTACAGTGAAAAGAACAATTAACTAACAGTTGACTATACTTCCTTAGAAGGTTGGCGTCCTTCAACATCTGTAATAAGATACTGCAGATGTTCTACCAGATGGTTGTGCCCTCTTCTACGCGGTGGTGTGCTGGGGAGGCAGCATAAAGAAGAAGGACGCCTCACACCTGGACAAACTTGTCAGGAAGGGAGGCTCTATTGTAGGAATGAAGCTGGACAGTTTAACATCTGTGGCAGAGTGACGGGCACTGAGCAGGCTCCTGTCAATAATGGAAAATCCACTGCATCCACTGAACAGGATCATCTCCAGACAGAGGAGCAGCTTCAGCAACTGACTGCTGTCACTGTCCTGCTCCACTGACAGACTGAGGAGATCATTCCTCCCCCACACTATGCGACTCTTCAATTCCACCTTTGGGTAAACACTAACATTATTCAAAGTTATTGTCAGTTTTTACCTGCATTTTTATTACTCTTTACAATTTACTTTTACAATTTAGTATTGTTTTTTGTATCAGTATGCTACTGCTGGATTATGTGAATTTCCTCTTGGGATTAATAAAGTATCTATCTATCTATCTATCTATCTATCTATCTATCTATCTATCTATCTATCTATCTATCTATCTATCTATCTATCTATCTATCTATCTATCTATCTATCTATCTATCTATCTATAAAAGGAAACAAAAAGGTGGAGCTGATCAATGCAAACAGAAGCTAATGTCTCGGCACGAAGTTGTAGCATCTCTGTCTTTTAAATAGGCTGCCTTCCGTCCCAGCTGATCAGCATATGAAACACAGAGACACAGTACCAAAGGAGTCAAGTCTTCGTCTCAGGTCACTGGATAGCGTCCATGTCTTGCAAGCATATAGCAAGACAAGAAGCACCAGGACACTAAAGACTTGGACCTTCGTCCTTTTGCATAGATATCGGGAGCGCCACACACCCCTTTCCAGTGACCTCATGACCCCCCCATGCTCTCAAAATCCCTCTACTGACTTCATAGGAAGAGTCACCAGAGACATGAATGTTACCTCTCAACAAAGGTCAACACTCTCTCCACAAACAGACACACTGCTGACGGCTGTGCACAAGAGGTCATTAAAGGCCTGGATCTTGTTTTTTTTCCAGAACACTTGCAAGCCCAGACAGTCAGACTCCTCACTCAGTTTCTCGAGTGCCCCGATCACAGCCTCCATTGACTCAGTGAAGGTCACAGCATCATCAGCAAAGTCAAGATCCGTGAATCTTTCTTCACCAACAGATGCCCCACAGCTGCTGGACCCCACGACCTTGCCCAACACCCAGTCCATACAAGCATTGAACAGAGTAGGAGCAAGAACACACCCCTAACGAAC
The DNA here is from genome assembly GCF_016835505.1 of Polypterus senegalus. Taxonomy (NCBI): domain Eukaryota; kingdom Metazoa; phylum Chordata; class Cladistia; order Polypteriformes; family Polypteridae; genus Polypterus; species Polypterus senegalus. The sequence continues at coordinate 44,678,199 of NC_053157.1, forward strand.
CCCAGAATCAATTGGGAAAAATGCAGAGGTCCTGCCTCCACTCTGCACAGCATTCACAGTACCAGTGTACAGGCCGGCCATGATATCCAGCAACCTTGAGGGGATCCCACGAACACTCAGGATGTCCCACAGGGCAGCTTGATCAACGGAGTCGAATGCTTTGCGAAAATCTCCAAAGGCTGCAAAGAAACTCTGCCAACATTCGCGTTTGCGCTCCATGAGAACTCTCAGTGCCAGGATTTGGTTGATGGTAGACTTCTTAGGTGTAAAACCAGACTGTTCCGGTCACTGGTAGGTGAGCAAGTGATCACGGATCCTATTGAGGATGACCCTAGCAAGGACCTTACCCAGCACCGAGATCAGTGTTATCCCCCTGTAGTTGCTGCAATCCAGGCGATCACCCTTCCCTTTCCAGATAGGGATGACAAGTCCCATTTTCCAGTCAGTTGGGATGATGCCAGTCTCCCAAATGGAAGCAAAGATTGCTTGCAATGCCAGGAGGACAGCCTTACCACCAGCCTGGAGAAGTTCACCCCGGATACCACAGATCCTTGCAGACTTTCCCTCACTCAGCTGGATCACCACCTGTGCAATCTCAGTGAGACTGGGTGGTTCACACCTCCTTGAAGGATCAGCCTCAAGAACCGTAGACCCAGAGATATCCAATGTCCTAGCCGGAGGATAAGCTTTGAACAACTGCTCAAAGTAGCCAGCCCAGGGGGTCACAACTGCAGTGTCATCAGTAAGGACCCATCAGCTGCCCTGACTGCAATTCTCCGAGGAACAGATTCAGATGTGTGTAATACTTCGATTCCTCTGTAAGCAGGACGTGAGTTGCTAGATCACAGATGGTGTGTCACTTGCTCACAGATTCCTCTAACAAACAGCTCTTTATCTGCCTTCAGAGCCGTCACAGCCATCCTTCTCAGTTTGCAGTACAGACCAGAGTTGCCATTGAGCCGTACGCTGTGATTCTTCTTGATAATATCCTGGGTGCCCTGCGTGATGAAACACCTCTTTCTGGGAACACCGGTAACACCAACATAACCCTCAGCAACCTTCAGGGTCTTGTCATGGAAGGTCTCCCACATCACATTAGGATCTGAAAGTTCCTCACACAAATTGCCTGCAAACTCAATAGAAACAGCCTGGTTTTGGAGTCTGGCCAAGTCCAGGCTCATTTTCCTAGTAGGTGATAACCTACTGGACTTAAGCTGGATCCTAAGAGTAGCAACAACAAGTCTATGGTCAGAATTCACAAACTGGGCAAAAAAATCCAACAAAAGAAATTAAAGCCAGGGATGAAGCCCTGGTGAAACCATGACAGATCTCAGCAAATCCAAATAGTTTTACTAAGGTAGCATTATATAAATACAGTACAGTACCATATTTACAGTACTTTTTTGCTTTTAGTTTAAGTTTTAGTTTATTTCAGTACAAAGTTTTGTTTAAAACATTTGTTTGAAGGAAAAATCATACCCTAACTTTATTAATAGCTGTTTTTCAATAGACTCCATGGCTTATGATAAGGAAGACATGAATAGAGCATTGTCTAAAATCTCTCTGTTGATTCCTGTAGCAGACAGTGGATACCTGTTACTTTTTTATAGATTATCCCATGTAATAGCACTGTCACAACATTAATTATGAAAATGTACCAATTGGGGGTGATCAACATAAAATAACTAGATTGTATAAATAAGCGGATGAGACCCATGCCTGCACAATCCAATTACCATGTACAGTATACGCTTTCTCATGGCATAGTCTAAGTCATGCATGTCCTGAGCAAAACATGGTAGCTATGGGAGTCCTTCCATTTATTTCTGTACCCACTTTGTTCAGTTTTGACTTCCAGAGGCTATAGCCTATCACATCAGCAACATCAGATGAGAGGACAAGTCCTGGAAATGAATAAACCAAATGCAGTGCATCAGCACCTACGGTAATTTTAATCCCTTATAATAATTTGTGCAACATTGGCCACTGCACCATCTACTGTATCAATTCTATTTTTTTTTTAGTATTATTTTTTTAATAGGGCTTAAGATAGCATATATGATTCCTGATTTATAATTTCAATACTGTGTGAAAGATTGAATTAAAACTGAATTACAGTATAACAAATTCCTCTTCTGCACATTAATAGGCTGCATGCAGATTTCCAGGACATACTTGAATAATGACTTTGTATCCCATTGACCATCATGGAATATTAAAGAGAACTTGATAATACAGCACCAGCACTTGAAAAATTTAATTGGCAGAAGAAATCTGTTAGAGAACTTGATCAGATTAAAAAATAGACTAAAACTGAGTACCTGTTCAGTAGAAAGTATTTTGAAATTAAGGCAGCAAAGTGTCAAAGTGGTTACTGTCAGAAATAGGCTGGGACCACACCGTAGGCTTTGATTGATTCAGGCTCTTCCCTTAGTCCTTTCTGTTTGTATAACATTTCTATCAGTTCTTCCTGTATGTGTCTATTGCCATGCAACGTCATGTAGTAGTCAATATAGAGAGGAACCTGGGACATAACTTGAGGGTGCAAGGAGGGTTGCTATATTTGGACATTGTGTGAAACTATCTTTCTAACAACTGATCTGAATGTTTCATTTACTTAGCATTTTCCTATCATTTTTAAGAACATAAAACTATATTTACTATAGTTTTTCTAGTGTCATGTGTTCTTGAATTTTGCCTTTGTCCTAGGATTTTTTCATTTTTGTTCTTACTGGGATTTCTTTTTGAAATGTTTTGCTTGCTTTATGGATGCAGTTTCATTTATTGACCTTTTGGACTTGGCATCTGTATTTATTGTTTTTCTCACATATTGCTTCATATTTTTGGATTTGCTTTTTGATATACAAACTTGGTCAAATAAAAATATTACTTATTCCAATTACTTTAGTACAAAGGTACTAAATTTGTGTGAAAGATTGAATTAAAACTGAATTATAGTGAATTTCTCTTCTGCACATTAATAGACTGAATGCAACTATTCAGGACATTCTTTTATAATGGCTTTGTATCCTATTGGCTATCATAGAGTATCAAAGAGAACTTGATACATACAACACATCTGAAGCATCTCATTTGCAGAAGAATCCTGTTAAAGAACTTGATCAGAATAGAAAAGACTGGCCGCAGCCTGTCATGCTTTACAGAGTGGCCATGTTCCATGTGCTTCCATCCCTGTGGTCTGGTCAGTGTGCGTCTGGCAAAGTGGCAGTTAGCTGGGGTTCTGGCCCACTCCACTCCTTGTCTGTGGATAGACTAAAAGTTTTTTTTACAGTATAATATGTATTTCTTTAAGTACTCAAGTTTGCTCCTAAATTCTAAACATGCACATATTAGCTAAATCATTAACACTAATTTGGCCAGATATGAATGGATGTGCACGTGTGTGTGAGTATACCCTGCATTAGGCTAGTATCCCATACAGGTTTTGTTCTTCCCTTTTGCCTGAAGTTGCCAGCACAAGCTATGGTGAGATGGCCCTATTGTGGAAAGATGAAATTGTAAACAGTAGAGTTTATACAATGCCAGCACAGGAATGGACTGACTTTATAATAACAGTTGGCTAAAGAGAGGTACAAGTCTGTGGCTTGCATCTCTTTACAAGCTTTAAACTATTAAAACGCAAGACTTCCATACAAACAGAAATGGCATGGAAGTAATATGAAATAGATGAGCCGATGGTATGTATTACACAGAAGTTGTGAAGGGTGCCCTTTGCTTGTCAGTAGGGTGTGTAGGGTGTAGGAAAACTAGTGAGACCCCAGATGTATGTAGCTCCTTGATGGTTTTCACAAGCCAGTCTGTGCCAACTCACCACTGAGGTACAGCAGATGTTAGGATATCAGATGGACTGAGATGCAGTTTGTGTATGGGTGGTAATGTGAGCTCTGGGGTGCTTAAAACCAAGTAAGATGATAAAATCACTAATTCGTGTTGAGAAATAGGAAGCCTGTCTTGTCTGTTAATTAAGAATTTTATATTTTGAAAGTTTCATTTTTTAAGTTTGATTTCAAGTATTGCCTTGAGTTTTATTTCTTTGTTTGAAAAAAGTTTTTAATTCTTTTTCAATTTATTGGTAGCTATGTCACATCCTCCTATTGAAAGCCATTGTAATCAGGCAATGAGTTGCTATGGCACCTTACTTGGTTTCTGGGTATCTGACACAAGTTGATAAATTATGATGCTGTGGAATCAGCTGCTTTGTCCAAGGTGGTGAATGACTTATGCAGCTCCATTCTAACAACAGTTTAGTCCTCCAGTTAAAAAAAAAATTATATATATATATAAAATATATATAATATATATATATATATAAATATATATAAATATATATATATTCTCACACACGTGCGCATGGGAGCCAGCTACAGGGACCAAAAGAAAGGAATTCCATGCCCAGCCGGAGAGTGGTGGGGTGCATTCAACCCTCTTAATTTGTCCCCGTAGACCAGACATGGGAAATTCTACCTGAATATGAAGACATCACTTCCGCCGCGACCCTGAAGATGTCACTTCCTGTCCAGGCTCCAAGGACAACATCACTTCTGCCAACCTCCCTATAAAAACCCACTCCCTTCCTCTGTTGATCAGTTCTGTTTTGGACTCCATTCTGCACACTATTGTGTTGAATATTTTGCTTATTTTGCTGCCAAGGTCAAGTACACGGGTGGCTGCCCCAAACTTTTGTCTTGTGTCAAGGCGTCTTATTTTACAATATACCTATATAGTTTTTGCCCTTTCCAAAGTTTCTTTTGTTTTCAAATTCATTTCTTATTCATCAAAGAAAATAAATCTTTTTTATTTTGTTTCTGAAGTATATGTTCATCTCCCAGTCTTCATAAAACACTGTGCCAACATGTTGCCTGGGGGAAAGAAGGGAGGCAGTGAGAGTCCATATTGCAGATTTTGTGAGTGCAACAGCAGTTCCTTTGTCATTTTACCTCATTCTTAATTAGCAGGTGTTTTAGGAAAATAAAGAGCAAATAAAAAAGGTGCGTGCCATTTAGATGGATTACATTAGATTACTGTATATACTTGCGGATAAGTTCTCCCGCAGATAAGTCACCGCTTGATTTTATAGTATTATTTCCTGCATTTTATAAAGTCGGTCGTATAAGTCGAATGTGGAAAACTCATGCTATTGGTCCAAGAGATTATAATATGCTAATGCACACCTGAGAGAGTAACCACAGAGCACACTGCCTTTTTTTTCTATGTTTTGTGCCTACGTGACCACACGGTAATACCCAAACTATTCCGAAGCAACATTTGCACTGTTTAGTGTTTTTTGCATCTCACACCCTTATACACCTTTAACGTAAGAGCATCCCTTATCTATGATGGAGTGTTCGATCAGAAGAAAATATGAAGCTTGTTTTAAATTAAACGTCATTGAAGTAGCAAAAGAAATTGGTAACTGCACTGCTGCAACAAAAACATTTGATGCGTCTAAGGAACTGATGCAAGACTGGAGGAGGCAAGAAGATGTAAAAAAAAAAAAATTAAGTGTTGCAGTTTTGAGTGGGCGTATAAGTCAGGGTCTGATTTTACGATCGATTTTTCGGGTTTCAAGACCCTACTTATACGTGAGTATATATGGTAGATTAGAACTTTATTTGTCCCCAGGGGAAATTTAGATTTTTACAGAAGCTCTTTAAATAAATAAATTCCTAAATAAGTAGATAAATAAGTAAATAAATAAATAAATATACACACACACTTTGGTCTGAAGAGAGAAGAAAATTAAAAAGAAAGAAAATGTCTGACTTGGCTGCCACTGTCACAGTGAGGCATTTATTCAGACATACTTCTGTTGGTATAAAGGAGCCCCAGTAGCATTTCTTGACACACATCTGCTGAATAATTCTCTGACTAAAACTGCTAAGTGTAAGTGAGTTTGAGATCGAAAGAAGAAATTAAAGATTATCAATCTCAACAAGCAAGTTAACTAAAATGAACAACGGGCTTCTAATTAATAAACTGGGTGGGGAAAAAAACCCTGCAGCCACTGTAACCCTCCATTGCCGACTCTGCTGTATAACAACATGGCAGATATACCATTGGGCCTCTATGCAGACAATCCATTTTAAATGTAGTTGCACAGCTTTCAGAAGAGTCACAGAATCATTTTTAATTTTACATCTTTATTGTTTTGCTATGATTATTATTATGCTTAGTGATTTAAGCTTTGTATCACATTAAATATTAGATATATTAAACTCTTTAGGTAATGATTGAAAATGCCTGATATTCAATGTGTCATGCATTATTAAATTATCAAGCCGGTTGCTACCTATTATAACTAACAGCTCTACATGTAATTGTATTTGAAGAGAAAAAATCTGTTGTTCAGTGTGTTTTTTTTTTTCTTACAACCACTTTGTCATTTGCCAGTATTTTTTAACATTTCTTTTCAAATTCCTTCCATTCTTAGATTCATAATTTATCTAATGCACAATGCAAAAGAAAGGTGTTGACCCTTGGGACATTAAAATGGGTCTAAACATTGGAAATTACAGCTTTTACAAAAAAAGGAATGAAAAAAAAAACCTTGTAAAGCACATAGCTTCTTTTTCCATCACTTTCACATTTTGCTTAAAAGCCTCCAACTCCTTAAAAGCACAATGTATTTAAGTATTCTCCTTTTGATCTATTTAGATGCTCAAGGACCTAATCTACTGTATATAAATCACTCAAAGTGGTTTATAAAAGGTACATTTTCATGTTCATGGTACAAAGCACAGCCTCCAGGAGACACAGAGTTTCAAATGCCATTGGCTGAATTATACTTATGTAAATAATCCCATAATGTTTAAAGCCGTGGCTCTGAGGTGGAGTCCACCCATTTATTTTCTGATTTATCATGTCTTCTTATTACTTCATATGCATTATGCTTGCTTTTATTGTGAAAATAAGACATCTGCTAAGGCATGCTCGGAGGAAAAGGGAATCTTGAGGGTACAAGAAAAATATGTGTCTATAAGGGGCCAGTTTTAAGGGGAATCTGAAATACTCTGAGTACGTTGACATGAGACTAACAATGATTAAGGAGCATCATTATTTTGAATAACCGGAGCCGTATAATTGGGTTGTAAAGGATACTTGACTTAAGGAGGAAAAAGCGAGGGAATTAGAAGAGGGGCAGTTTTAGGTGCCCTTTAACAGATTGTATGCAATTGTACCTCTCCCGATCATTTAAATGTGCTATCTTGTTGTTGCCTGGCTGATCTTGGGTCATTAATGATTAATCAGAACCAAAGTCACATGAATAATCCTATGGTGTGTGAGTACATACCTGTAAATAAAATCACATTTTAATTGTTTATTTCGTCTGCAGTTGTTATGAAGGCTTGCAAGTTAAAATGAAAAGTGACTTATCTTTAAAAACTTTTTATCATGGGATCAAACACAAGAAATTTAGAAGATAGAAGAAAGATATTTCAGGCATGCATATTTACTGATAGGGCAGGGTTAGCAATGCTGTCACACAGATCCAATTTCCTAATACTGTATTTGAATTCCATGTCAGATTGCTCTCTGTTTGTACCTTACATGTTCTTACCCTGCCTATGCTGGTTTTCCATGGGTACTCTAGTCTTCCTCACATACTCTTAAAACTATCAGTGTTAGGTTTATTGACTGTTCCAGTTTAGCTAAGTGGGTGTGTGTGCACGTGTTAGCATTATGATGAAGTGATGCCCCATCTAGAGTATTGTAGCGACCCGTGGTCGAGTCTTGAAGTTTTTAAAGCAGATCGCTGCCGTGCACCACTCCCAAGCTGTCGGCTAGCAGATTGCCAGCGTTATGCACGCAGCTTTACCCAGCTCTTCAAGTAGCGCGCACTCGTGTCCCATACACCGCACGACTACGAGTGTCTCGGCAGCACGCAGCTGTACCCAGCTTCTTAAGTAACGAGCACTCGTGTCCCATACACCGCACGACTCCGAGTGTCTCGGCATTAATTGCTTAGATAAAATCTTAGCAATGAATAACAGCTCTGTCCTGTTGTATCTCTTTATTCACAGATAGCCAGTAAACAAAGCTCGACATTATTGCACTGCCATGGTCAAGGTCATGCACCAAGACACATTTCACATAACCGGTACTTTTTACAAAATAAATAACCCCGGACGGCGATGACCCAAACCCACCCAACTAATTGAACACAAACACAACAATTATTTACAAGTTAAGACATTAATAAATACAACAGGAAAAACATTATAAAAAGCAGTGAACGTACAGCCTTCCCACAATGCATCACTCCGGCAGCGCTGACTGCCGGGTCGCTACAGTATGTTCTATCCTCGTGCTTGATATTGCCAGGATTGGCAGTGGCCCCCCATGATTGGTGTAGAACTGAGATGCTTTGTGCTGTAAGTCTACAGCATCATACTTGAGGATGGGATTTGCACTGTGAGCATGCAGAGTGTAGTGGCAAGGCTGTGCAGAAAAGTTGGGTGCTAAGAGATCACTTTCAAGCCTTCTCTGTGTGACTAACTTAAGGAACTTTCCAATTACACCATAATGCAAAGAAATCACATCTGAGCCAGATGGTGCAAGTCCATGGCAATACACTTGGCAACAAGGATGGGATTTACACTGTGGGTGGGTGAAGTGTAGAAATGAGACTGCACAGAAAAAGTGGGATTAGTACAGAAAGAGATCAGCTGATGACCAGCAGTTCACCACCATGCAAATCTTCGAACATGAGATTCTTCGTGCTATGAGTCTGCAGCATTACTTTGGAGATGAGGATGGGATTAGCACTGTGAACGGGTGGAGTGTAGTGGCAAAGCTGCACAGAAAATGTAGGGGCTCATACAGAGAGAGATCAGCTGATGTCACCAGGAAGTGTTTTGCTCACAGTTAGCTTAAGGAGCTCTCCATTTAGCTCACACTATAAGAAGATTGCTCCTGAGCCAGATGGTGCAAGTCCATTGTAAAATACTTGGATACAAACATGATATTTGATGTTTGGGTGGGTGAAGTGTAGTGACACATTGCACAGAAAAGATGGTGGCTAACACAGCAAGAGATCAGCTGACGACCAACAGTTCACCACAGTGCAGATCTTCCAACTGAGATGCTTCATGCTGTGAGTCCACAGCAATGCAACTGAGAACTGGATTAATCAGGTTTGAGAATGTTATGTGTGGACTGTTGTCATAGTCCTGTTAAGTATGGACTCATTCCATACTTAACAGGACCATAAATACTGAAATAGTCTTCAAGGTCCTTTTGGCTATTTACTTTTACTGCTCTGGTTCTTCTTCCTCCATAGAGAATGATGTAGGTCAATGTAGTGTAACAATAGTGAAATAATAAAAAATAAAGAAAAGAACAAACATTGAATGCTTTAATGAGAACAGGCAGCTCAGCCCAGCAGCTCCCCTCAGTTCATACTAACCTTATGTTTCCAAAAGATTTAAAGGTCCCTAAAGTGCTACTTTCATCCATGCGGCTAAAAAGTTAATTAAATTACACATATTAGCCCATGCTGCATACAGCCACGATTAACCAAAAATATTCATAAAGAGAAAATGACTTATCTCTGGATTACTGCAACTGGCCTGTCACTTTCTAAGCATGCCACCTACTTAAGTGATAGAATATTTTTAACTGCACTATAATATCTAACTATTGTAACCTGCAGGTAATTGTTAGATATTAAATATTTTTGTGCACCATATTTCTTTTAGGATGATAAATGTCTACTAGAGTGTACTGTCTATATCTGTCTTTTCAAAAAAAGGCTTTGTCTGCTTTTTATTTTTTGTTACGACATGGATAATATAGAAACCGAAGTTGTTCTGGGCCAGCAATTCAGAATTAATTTTGCCTTTTGAGCAGCAATATATTGTCAGTTTATTGTGGTTACAGTATCTGAACAGGATGTGCCGGGGTAAACAGAATGATTGGATGTGAAGGACTACGAATAAAGACCCATAATGGCCTGTTTTTCACACTGTTCTAAATGGCATTCACTTCATTACTTGCGAAGCTGTCATCACACACAAATGAAAGTTGGAAGAATAAATCATTGCGAGTGAACATTAGCACAGTAAGTCCTTTTCATAAAGCGGCATCTATTCTGTCACAGAGGATGGAGATGAAGAAGATAAAGAAAACTAATAGGCTTTTCTCACAAGAAAGATGGCATGAAGGGTAAATAAAAGGCAAAAGAGAGACGCCCAGAAGTTCACAAAGATGATCCATTTCTTGTCTGTCGTCAGTGCCTGGTGATGGGAATCTTGTTAAATGTTGTTAAGGCACTATGTACTGAAGAACATTCTCAATTTCAGTCCTTTGCTGTGTATGAATTGTCTTTGTAAATCCCATACATGCTTTGTCTTCTGAAACATCATCTTCTGGCAAGTCTCTCAAGAGAATATTTAAATAAAACAGAACAAAGTGACGTAGCAACATAAGCCATTCTGATGCCTTTATACTGAAGTAATGTGAGCCACAGTTCAAATTCAGTTGGTAGGAAGTTGAACTTTTTCTCTGGTTTTTAAACAATTGATTCTCAAGTATTAATTACCATACAAATATAATGAATAGATTTTATTTTTTAAACCATATCCAATGTGTTGATCAAGGGGCTTATTTTGCCATGCTTTCCTGTAAAATCTCTCTTAAATCCAACTATCCATACATTTTCCAAATCATGCAGTTGCATTCAGGATCTTTCCCTGCAGCACTGGGTGCAAAGCATTCTTGATGTAAGAGAATAGACAAGCATCTTGAGTTTGTATAATTCATCAAGTTAATTTACATAGTTCTCCTGATACCTTAACTGATACTTGGTAGTTTGTCCCAGATTCTCATGACTTTTTATGTAAAGAAGTGCTTCTTGATTTCTGTCTTAATTCCCCTTAATTTCCAACATGTTCTTATGTACTTTTTAACAAGGTCCATTTTATTGATGCCTTTGAGAACTGTGAAGACCTTTTTACAATGATTCTTTTATGATTGGTGTTTGCAGTATATCTTTCCCCCATGGGCATATATGGGTCTACCAGGTGACATTTTTGTAACTCAAGGCCGCTTGTGTTCTACTGAAATTTTCCTAATTTCTTCTGCTTCCTTCTTTTTATATCTTCAGCTCAGATCATTTCTAAGGGAATGTGGTGCTCCCATAATATCTACTCTCCTTATCACCTATTGTATGAAATGTTTTGTTTCATCACTCCTATCATATAACAGGTTTCCAATATTTTAGCCATGCTTACTAAACGTTCCTACTTGTCCCCTCTCTCTTTGGTCTGTTTGGCCCTTTGGTCATCCCTCTGCGTCTACACTGTTTTGGGAAAAAAATAATATCTCTCTGGTCTTGTAAAAATCCCAGCTACCAATACCTTCTGTTTAAAGTCATGCAGCATCTATGGCTATATCCACACAACAACACTTTCATTTAAAATTAGCATTTTTAAATGAAAATGACTTTCATGCACGCTAGCATTTTCACAGTGTTTAAATAGTATCTCTGTCCACATAAAGCGACCAAAAACTCCTATGATATAGTCATTCATCCAAACTGGGCACATGCGCTTTGGTGGAAAAAGAAACAAGAAGTGTCTTCCTTGAATCAATGGATATGACGCCAGCCATGAGTTTTTACCACAAAACTGTAACAACTGGTAAATTATTTAACTTTTGTGCTTGTATGCAGCATTCAAGCTGTACAAAATGCAATTTTGATGCATGTAACTAAGCATCTCAACAAGCACCATGTGTCTGCCATGTTGGAATGTGGTTTTCTTCTACCAATCAGGGAATGAGACGTGGTAGTTTTCTAGATCCAATCAGGGAAGGACTACGTAATAAGCACAAACCTGAACGAGATTTGAGTCTGCATTTTCAAAACTCATGTTTTCACCCATCCACAATGCAATGATGAGCCAGTGTTTTCAGGAATATATGGCTCTGGAGAGCATTTCCAAAAGTTTCAGTTTTAGGGGCTTAAAAATATCAAGGTCTTGTGGACAAAAGGTACAAGCAGAGATTACAGTCTGAGCTTTTAAACAAATATTTAGTAGTGTTCATATAGTCTATATCTTACCCCAAAAACATGTTTTGTCATGGAATTTACTCCTGTCTCCTTTTGTAACCTTTGCTCTCTTAGTATTACTGGCATCTTAATCCATACATTCTGGGGCTGTCCTGATTTTGCTTTCTTCTTTTTGTCTCCAGCTCTTTTTCTAAGTCCCTGTCTTAATATATTTTTCTTCAACCTCACATCTTGCTTCTGTTGGATCTATTCGAGAAGCTCTTAAGTGTGTACAGAAGAAGTGGCACCATGGCAGAGAAACTCACTTTAGCTTCAAGATTAAAGTCTCTTGATTTCCTTCGGAACTCTCTAGTTCAGTGTTTTGGAACTTTCTGTGTCCTGGATTAATGAGTCATTCAGTGCTGCCATTGACAGGTCGCCAGTTGAAGATCAGTGGGTGGTGGAATGGATCGTTATGGTCCAGCAACTCGGCTATTTTTTCCCTCTTTATTTCTATTATCTGCTTCTTATTCAGGTCTGTGTGGGTTTAGGGTAAAACGCTGTGTAGAAGATAGTTCTTTATACAAATTTTGATTTATATCCCATAAGATATGTTTGCTATTACATTTTCTCTTTTCTGAATAAAAATGAGATCACATAAAAAAAGATCTGGATTCGGTACCCCTACAGTCTTCTGTGTTCAGAGCTAAAGTGGTTTAAATTCCATAATTCTGTCTGAGTAAAGCGTGCCCTTTAGTTCCAGAGTCCACTTGGATGATCTAGCCTGTCTAACTTTTAAAGCCACTATGTCTTTAAAAGTGTGCTAACTAGGACTGCATACTTTACTTCAGATGCAGTGTCTCTAACCTAATTTGGAGCCTGGGTTAATTTCTATGCAACCGTTTCTACAATATAAACTACACAGCTCCAATTGACCTAAAACACACATTTCTGACATATACCTTGAGAAAATCTGAACACGTACACAAGAACACACATGTAGACACCACACAGGCAGTGACAGTAAGTACTTCAGCCAGCTGTGATGCAGTACAATGCAGTCCTTATTATAATCTCTCATGTTATGGTGATTGCTTAAACGTAAGTATGTTCTCATTTTTTGTCAGTATTTTTAAAAATTGTGTACCATACACACTATAGTAACCGTAATGAGTGAAATGTCTTTGATACCTTATTAGTGTGAAAATAGTTCAAATCCAGATCTATAAAGCAATAAATATATTGCATAAAGACCAAGCCCAACACATTTTCTAAAAAAGATAAAGCATACAGCAATCAGACTCTAAGCAAGCTTTCAAACTTTAATATATACTGTACATTTGTATCAGCCTCGTTACTTTCAGAATCTGAACCTTTTTTATAATGGAAATGTTATGGAAAATTATACAAGTATTTTAAATCAATAATCCATGTATATAATTTGCATATCTTTAACATTAAGAAACGGCCTGCAATTCAGTTGCAAAATCACAGCAGAATCCATTATACAGCATGTGTCCCAGTTTGTCAGAAAGTCAGACTCTATATATTGTGTATGCAATGTATTATTCACTTGCAATTGAGTAATGCTTTCTGAATGCTTTCTCCTTGGCCCTGAGATACCTGGCACTGAGTTACAATGTGCAGGTCGTTTTACTTTGAGGCCTCTCTCCTCATCACATGCTGTAACTACAATATAAAATATAAAAATGAAAATTGTGCACATTGAGAAATATGTAGAAACCATCCACTAAAACACAAAGGAGGGGTAAGAGTGCTTTGCAAAATGCTGTTTTGTTAGGTCAATGAAGGATTTTTGTAGATTTATCCATCAATCCATTTTCTGATCCCATCTATTCCATTGCAAGATCATGAGAAGCTGAAAACTTTCCTAGTAGAAACTGGCCATACAAGTCCATAGAATGACAGTGGATCAGTTCGTTGGAGCAGTGAGACATCAGTACTATCTAATGTACGTGTCCCATTCATAATTTATACGAAAAGAGCAAAGCAATTGTTGAAGTGTTCTGCTTTTGAGCTCTGCATTTTTGTTATTGTACCTAAAGTCCTGGGATCAAATGCTAGCTTGGTCAGTTTCTGCAGAGTTTCCATGTTGTCTTTATGTCCGTATAGGTTTTCATTGGCTATCTGTTTTTCCTTTGTTTGTTAGGTTAATTGGTGACTCAAAATTGGCCTTGAATGAACAATTAGAAGTGAGTATGTGATTGAGCCCTAAATTAAATTGTCTGGGATTGGTCTCTATCTTGCACCCAGTGCTGCTGGAATAAAGACCACCTCACCACTAACTTGAACTGCATAACTTACTTGCACACTTACTTACATTATCGTCTGCCATTATACCTTACGATGGTGGTGTGAACTAGATAAGTCCGTTAGAGAGCAAATAGAAAGGTGAATGGACAAGTACATGTAAACCACGAGTATCTGTATTATTTTATAGAAAATACTTTGCTAATATTACAGCATGGATTTCTAATAAATAATATTTAAAAATACACTTGGATAATCAAGGCAAAACGTAAAATAGTTTTGCTCCTAACAGACATTTCTCCATCTAAAGTAGCCCAAGCTAACAAAAAACAACTTTACACAGCATTCATAGTCGTCATTACTACAAGTTATTTGGTGGTGCAGCTATCAATAAACAAAGTGTATTTGATTAAATATGCAAGCATGGAAAAATGGAAGGGATTTTCTAGGTAGCAGTACACTGTATTTTACATGCATGTAGCAAAAATGTCAGTGACGTCTGGGTAAGAAATCACCTGATCCCTTTACTATTAATGCTTAAGCTCTTAAAACACTGCAGCATGAGAGATAGACAGGGCTTGATTTTATGGTAAAAGTGACTACTTGTCCTCTCCATAATTCTGAACACAGAGGATTGATGGAGACTGTTGGAAAGTCTGCCATTAGACCAAAATGCTTTTAGAAGGAGGAAGTAGAAAGCAATGAAGTGTAATTTAATTATAACATCTTATCAGGAAGCAATATTCATAGCTAGGCTGTTTTCATCTGATCTGATGCTGACAGAATGAAAAATATGAATGTTTGTAATCTTGTTATATTGCACTATGAGATGTAGAGCATTGAACTTGAGATGTAAGACAGGTTGTCCAAAGGAATAGTTAAGAATTCCGGAGTTATTCCAGAGTGGCAACAGCTTACTATAATTTAGAGTAAAAATGTAATTAATTATAATGTTTGAAAAATGTTACTACTGAAGAGGCCTCCAAGGATGTACAGAAATTTTGAAAGGAACAGCTTCATATAATTTTAACATTCTCCACCAAAGGTAGTCTAGTATAATAAAGAATAAAAATATCGAGCAAAGCCTTTCTCTCTTGGGTGCTGTAATGGTCGTTTTCCGAGCTCATCTGGTTTAACTGATTATTCTCTGTCAAATAAGGTACTAAGGTTAAAGGTTTCTTTATTTAGTCATGTTTACACAAGAAAACATGAAATTTGCCTTCTCAGTTGCATCTAATAACAGACAGAATGAAATAAAACGGACAAATAGAAATAAGAAGGATTAAGGTAAGGCAGTTATATATCAAAACCTTAAATCATTCTCTCCGATATTTCTTATTGAAATGTCGTATGGCACTAGGAAGAAAGGAGTTTCCGGAGCAATTTGTGTGTGTTTTCAAAGTGACTATGCCTGATTTACTGAAGTTTAGTTCTACATGTAATGGATGTCTGTCATCAGTTGAGATGCTTTCCAGTTTCTTTAACAATTGCCCTGTGACACACACTAGTCAAATCATCTACATCAGCCCCAATAACTTTAGCTGCATACTTCATAATCTTCTGGAGCATTTTTGAGTTTTGGTTTGTCAGACTATTCAACTAGGCAATGAAACTGAAAGTGATCACAGACTGGGTCAGACTGCGATAGAAGGACAACATGATGAGGTCCTTGTCTACTTTAAATAGTTTGAGTTTATGGAGGAGAAATAAGCACTGGTTGCATTTAGAGAATATATTTTTTTGTATTTGTATACTAAACAGAAATGTTACCACCGAATGCACTTCCTGACATCAACCTCCTTTATTAATCTTATGACATGCAAGTGAGATGGTCACCTTGGTTCACAGGGATAAAAGATAAAAATACTGAGTGACACCAAATATAAAAACAATCCAGAACAAAATAATGGAAGAAAGTGAGGAAACAGCCTGCTCGTTCCATTACAAAGATGTCTAACCTGGGACCAGTACCCAGCATAGCAAATTCACTCACGCCTTCACCAGAGTTTGACAATTTAGGATGGTTAGATAAACCATAAAAAATAGTTCAGTTTATTAGAGTCTTGACTGTGTTGCTACATATTTACATCACGCCTCTTGTCAAATATTATAAATTGTCCATAAAGTAACAGTATGAGTCAAGTCTCACTTAAATTAACACATGTAAAACTTTGAAATTACAAAAATATACACAAATGATGTTAATGATATTTATAAGAAAAAAGTTTGCTTTTTAAACATGTCTGTATATTATAGTTTTGGCAAAATAAGCACTTTCTTAATTTTTAAAAAAAGTTAGAAAATGTATGCATGGCATGCCATTCCTGTGCATTCTGGGACTTAGTCTGGGCTTTTTCAATTATTTCATCCATCTGAGAGACAAATTTTGCTTGTTTTTTTGAAATTTTGTTGTATTCTTTTGTTTATTGATTTTAATATTCAGTGTTCACACTTTGGTACTTGAAATTCACATTTATGTCACAACTCTGTTTATGTATCTTTTACCTAAAAGGCTCTGCAAGACCACAAGGAATGAATTCATAGGCCGCCATTTGTTATATGTTATGTAACCTGAACAGGATCATGGAGACCTTTTTACAACTGTGCCTGTGTTTTACTGGTGCACTCCACAGACTTTTCTGACTATAGTTAGAGCATTAAAACCTGACAACTACTGTTGCAGCAATTCTCTGTGAAAGGTTTAGCTTTGACCCTAGTGTAAAATGCGCTTCGGACAAGAAGCCATGAAAGTGTGCTCTGTTTCTAACTGTAATAATCACAGGCATTGATCATGTGATGTCACTCAAAGACTTACAGGAGAGCGGTGCTTCCACCGACATTTCTGCAGATTGCAACTAATGACAAGCCCTCATACCGCCTGAATGGCACTCTAACCTTCAAATGGACAGATTTAGCTACTTATCCAAAATTAAGCTCATAGAAAGGAAAAAAAAAAAATATCATCACAAGAGAACACACTTTCTGACAAGCAGTTTTTTCTTTCTATTTTACCACTTACAAATATGGATTGGTAAAGTGAAAAAAAAATAACTGAACTGTTATGAAACAAGTACAGTACATTCTAAACTGTAGTGAAAGACTAGGGTCACCACTTTGAGATGGAAAACCAGCAAGAGTTTTAAATTGTGACTACTACAGATGTTTTAACCAGTGAAAAATTGTATAGGTATGCAACAATTGTATATTAAAAACTTCCACAGTTTGTAATTACAGGTTTATAATTTTAAACCTTAAAGAAGGGGTAAGTGTCTGTGTATCCATCAGATGGTGCATCATAAACATTAGCAATACTTTAATAATCCCATAGCAAATGGCTTGTAACACAGACACAGCAACCAGATGGACTCACTGCATTGCGAACATTAAGGCTGAATGCATTCAATGGAGGGTATCTGCTGGATCCACTTTAATAAAATGAAAAGTGTCTGTGTGTCTCTGTATATCTGTGTGTCTGTTCAGTTGCTATGTCTCTGTTATCCAACAAATGGCCCATCAGAAACATTTGTAGTAATGTATTTTATTACTCTGAACTCTTTGCTGCCCCTCTCCTTCCAGATTTGGTAATAGTAATTTGTTTATATGCAGTTAATTTGTTACATTTGCTACGACTGTTGTTTTTATTATTTATTTATTAATGTATTACTGTCTAGTAATTTACCTGTTCTTTATTTATCTATTTATAGTATAGTGTAGTTTTATTTACTCCTCTTGCACTTGTCCGGTGTTTATGTTATGTTGCACTGCAGTCTTGGGGATGTTATTTCATACCACTGTATGCTGCAATACTGTGTACGGACAATAAAGCCATGCCACCTGACTTGACTTGATTTTTATTAGGCTAAGAAAAAAGAAGGATAGGAGTTGAAAGGTATATATGACTGTAATGTGAACAGGATGACTCCATTAAAAGCACAGAGTAGAATATCCAATTGATTTTATTGGTGTCTCTAGTGACCACCATATAAACGCAATATGTACTTTAGTGGGCAAGTGCACTGAAATATACAGTATTGATTGTTTCACCACTAATCGTCATATATGGCAATATGTCACATCTAAAATTATTCAGAACAGGGACTTTATGCAATTGTGCTGTGACCTTTAATGTCTGGAAGATATTTTGGTAAACTATATTAAGGTGTTACATGAAAGATGGGGTGGAATGGTGGCGCAGTGGTAGCGCTGCTGCTGCGCAGTAAGAAGACCTGGGTTCGCTTCCTGGGTCCAACCTGCATGGAGTTAGCATGTTCTCCCCGTGTCTGCGTGGATTTCCTCCGGGTGCTCCGGTTTCCTCCCACAGTCCAAGGACATGCAGGTTAGGTGCATTGGCGATGCTAAATTGTCCCTAGTGTGTGTGTGTGTGTGTGTGTGTGCCCTGCTGTGGGCTGGCACCCTGCCCGGGGTTTGTTCTCGCCTTGTGCTGGATGAGATTGGCTCCAGCAGACCCCCGTGACCATGTGTTAGGATATAGCAGGTTGGTTGATGGATGGATGGATGGATATTAAAGATGACACAAGAATATTCAAATGAACTCTTCCTAAGGATCACATGACCTGTTTCGACGGTTTAATTGGGACCCTGCCTTTCTCTAGAGTAGTGATTCTCAACCTATGGTGTAAGTACGAGTACTACTAGTGGTATGTGAGGAAACAAACACATGCATAAAAATGTCAGGAGTGACCGATGTAAGTAAAGACACAGAGAAGCTCACTGTGTGAAAGAGATAAGCCATTGCAACCTCAAGAATTATGACAGAAAAAAGACAGAACTTTTATCTGTTTATGGAATTGGTTCAGAAGTAAAAACACAATACCTGTTTTTTTCTTGCTTTAAGAGCATGATGATGTTACAGCTGTCAGTTGCAGTTATTGTAAGTTGCAACATCTTGAATTTGAATAAGGGAGTTGAGATAATGGCCAGGTTAATCACCTATTAATATAGTACTATTCATCGCCCTTACAAATGAATAGAATCTTGACATTGATCACATTGTAATGAACACGGCTACAATGGTGCATCCAACCACCCATCATTTTATAGGTTAACTTTGTCAGTTAAGGATCATTGGCATTTTGTACCTATTCCAATACTACTAGGCATGAGGCTGGCACCGTTAGACAGGATGTCACTCTTTCTACAATGGTAAAGAAATATGTTATGTTCATTCCAAAATAAAATTTATTTAGTTTGTGTTTAAAACGACTTCATGGCCCAGACAATTCTGTGGCTCTGTTGGTAATGCTTTGAATCACAAGGCAAAACTATATAATACGTAACGCATTAATGGAAGTGCATAATCTCAGTTAGCAGGGCTGCTGCAACAGAATAATTGCTGAAACTGAATTAGCAAAAAACATTTATGTTGTTTGTTGTTCTTTAGATTAATCTAATGATCATAACTATGACAAATAAATTATGCCAAACATGGTGAAAGCATAAACAACACACATTTGGGTAGTATGGACACAAAAGGAATGGTGCTCCCAGCTATGAGTAATACTATTCAATCCTCTAGAAAATTCTGGATTATTACAGAGACAAAAGCAGGGATAGATTGGCCATGGGGAGAGGCAGGATTTTTCCCTGTAGGCCACCAGTTGCCATTGGCTGTTGTACTGTATCATATAAAAAATGCAATATATAAATAATTTAAACAACAAAGCATATGTTTAATTTATATAAACTATAAATATATTATTAGAATATAAAAATATTTACTTTTAAGGATAATAAGCACATAGCTTCCTAAGGCTATTATCTTACCACATCCCTTTCAACTTATAACTTTAGACTGCTAACAAAGTGGGTCAGTAAAACAGGGCAGTGCAAAAAACAGTGGATTAAGATATTTTAAAAATATGTAGTTAAATGAATCAAAATGGGCAAAACTAACTGTCATTTTTACTCCTACCACCTTCATCTCCCTATACATCAGTTAGTGGTAATGAGATGGAACAGGAGCAGATTGTTTGATGGTGGAAGTCCTGTAGCCCCTTCAGTGACAAGTGCCAAGTGCAGACTGTGAGGAATCTGAAATTAATTCAGAGTAAGGTAACGAAAGAAGAACAACGCTCTTATGAATTGGCATTTTTAAACACAAAACTGTTTCTTTGAAAAAAATGGCATGAACAGAAAGTTATCAGTGAGGAAACACATGTCTTCTTTGTGTTTAGCATTTTGTATGTGTAACTGCATATTTGTCAGTGGAATTAAGCAAGAATACCTTAGGACAGAAGGGCATGAGAGTAGCCATGCATATGGAGTTTTGATGTGTAGGGATCAAGTCAGAGAGCCGAAGTGTATTGTTGGCATTAATTAAGTTATTGGGTTGCAAGGGCTTAGCTACTAGCATATGGAAGTCTTATCTTTAGTATTAACAGCAAAAACAGATCTGATTTAACTCTTTTAGGGCTAATTATTTTTTCTTCCTTTCGTTCCTGAGATAAATATTTTTTGAAAAAACTCAAAGCAATGCTTTCAAACATAAATCAACATAAAGCACTTATGTTGTCACTCTGTTTTCTGTTCCAGGAGCCCCTATAGTATGCGTATTCACATACTTATTACCTACGTGTTTGTCCCATCACTCATAAGCTGAAAGGGACTTACTTTTTGGTAAAACAACGGCTTGAAATAGTCGAGTTGCTGCTAATCTGTAGAGTGCAGGCCGCATCGTTTGGTGAAGTGCAGTTGCCAGCTCATCTCCCGTAGATCGATGTCTGTGTAGTCCTCCCAGGGCAAACGTTTTCATTGGCGCGTCAGCTGCACAAGTGTGTCCAGCACTAGTATCAGCTGGGGACCGGCACATGACTTTCATTTTCAATCTTCAGATCACTCGTATCAAAATTGGAGTTCAAGAAGTCAGAGACAGATTCAGCAATAATACACAAAAAATAAAGAAAGAAAGAAATAATACGCACAGAGTATTTTGCTTTGTGCATTTGCTTCGCTTTCTTGTCCGATGTCAATGCCATTCTAGACGTTAGGTACTGTACACTACTCACACACACACACAGGGTTTCAACGTCAAGTCAGCGAGTCTAACGGTCTTCCGAGCAAAAAAAGGGTCTCCCTATAACGTAACGGTGAGTTTTATCAACATTTACAGCTTTCTTTCACCCTCTGCCCCTAATATCCATCCTCAACCCCTTGTGTCAATAAAAGTCGACATCCACCCTAAAAGAGTTAAACTAATTTTGTGTCATGCTATATTCTATACAGTCTTAAGCGTTTTGAATAACATTTGCATCTGAACACACAAATTCAGATTTTTGGGAAACATTTCACAGTCCCCAACTAATTTCACTCGACTGCTTATCTGACTTTTGTCACATCTGTGCATTAAAAATTAGTGTAAGACAAATGAAAGGTGTCTATAGGAGCTTTTGAATATGACATCCTCCCAGCACAGAGCAGTTGAGGAGAGAAAAGTAGTCTCCTATGACAAAGTTTGACAGTTTAAAGGTAAGACTTTTTTTTTTCATACCCGAGTGTGGCCTTACAATGGTTTGGATTTGTTTTCGTTTGCACTTTGCCATCAGGCTCACTGTGTTAAGTTGTTAATTTTGCGATCATGTGCATTGTGGTAGATATTTAATAGAGCTGCTTATTGTCATCATTTCCCCCGCGGCAGATGTAGTTTGTTTTTACTTTCTGTATTGTTTTGTTGTAATGATTATGCTGGGAACTGGGTCACTGTTAGTGTGAATTTGGTTTACACTGCATTCATGAGTCCCTCTTATGATGTTAGGTTACATGAGCTTATTATCCATTGGCAACTGTTTGTGCACATCATGGTGCACGGACCAATGAGGTCGAGTCATACCAAAGTATTTTAGAGTACATATCCTGCATCCAGTGGGCTTCTGGAATCTATACATTCCCAGTGAAATGTCCCAGTTTATCTCTGGGGATAAGTAATAACATATATGATAATAGATAAACACATCTGGTCAGTTATATTAGGCAGCTTGAAATCAATGAAACAATGGCCTTTTTACAGGAATTCTGAAATTATCATCTTACACTAACAAGTTTAACCTAGCAGCAATAATTTTATTTATAAAGGTAGCCTTAAAGTTGGAACAAATCTAAAAAGGAGGAAGGGAAAGATTTGGAAAATGAAAGCATCAGGAATTTGAGACATTTGAGTTAATTTGACGTGTCCATTGACTGTTACTCTTAGGTAAGCGTTATTAACCATGTCTCCTCCATCCAGCAATTGTTACCAATCTGATAAAGTGTTTTTTGGCAAACCTGTTATAGTAGAAGTTTTAAAGAGTCTGTGCAAATGAAAATATCCTGAATAACTTTGATTTTCACTAATTCACAAGGCAATAACATAATAATGCTTGCATTTTTAGGATTTATTTTGCAGTTAACTGAAACTGTGAGTGAATAAATTTAGTAAGTGAACATGGTAAGATAATTCAGGTAGTCCATGATTTTCATATCGTTGTTTGCACACCCTACACTGAAATTTTCCAAAGACAGTAAAATGTCCCCCATTTGTTATTACCCTGGAGGGAATCCCCCTCCCTGTCATATGTGAAATTCAAGCTGTGAACTGCGTATTATTTGCAAATGTAAAGTCTTGAAATTTTAGGCTAATTTTTATTCCATATCAAAACACTCTATTGTTCATTCATTGAAAAGTAATTCAATTTAAAAATATAGATGTACATGCATACATACTGTACACAAAAACAAAAGCTGTCGGATATACCTTATAATACAATATTTTTGGGATGCAGATAAATAAATATCACCTTAAATACTTCTCCATGTAAGTCTGAAACAAATGGTGTTACTTTCAAATATTTAAATTCCTGGAGGTGGTATGTCAAGAAAAAAGTTTGAGAACCCTGCTGTAGAGTTTATTTATAAATCACTTCATAAGTAAGAACTGACACTTGTAATTATATATCATGTCATTAGAAAGCATGTTGATTGACAATACTATGGGAATATCTCATTTGAAGATTCATTATTTTAATGGAATATTTTTCTGCCTCTACAAACTCATTGATACAACTGCTGTTATGTGTTGTATGCAGCAGCTTTTATGTTGTAATGTTCTGTGTGTTGATCATAATGTGTTTCACATTTAAATACCATTTGCATTTGTATGATGAGCTGCCATTCTGTATCGTAACTGTAGTTGTGTGTAGACTGCACTAATGCCCATCGCTGCGACCTTGTTGCTGCCATAGACTGAACACCTTTCTGTGGAAACAAAACAGCTTATCGATAAGGTGGGATTGAAGAGAAAGTTGATGCTGAAATAATTTCAGAATGTCTGCATAACTGTTCCTGCTCAGTTTCTCTGGAGTTTATTTTCTCCAGAAATCCATATGTTTTGGATCTCAAATCACTGAGTAGTACTGACATTTTACTGTCTTCTCTAATATTGTTGGCTGCTACAAAGTGTTGGAACCTTTCAATATGGTTTGTTCAGTGCTCCACGTTTTCATCAAAGGCATCAAAGCTGTCTACAGTGCTTGCCATGATGTTTTTTAAAGGATTAGTTATGTATCTTTCAAGTCAAATTTATTGTTTCTTCACAATTAAGTTATATATTAATTTCCCATGTAAAAGTGTGCTCTAAATTGAAGCAGTTGTTATACATTTCTAAAATTACATACCCTTTTTTCACATTGGGATCTTGGTGCTCTTCACCTCCATTATAAAAGACAGGCTAGATATTTTTAAAAATTTACAAAAAATGCTTCACTTTAGAACATAATTTGATATGGCAAATTAACATATACCATAATTCTGAAGAAATCACTTCAAGTTGAAAAATATTTAACTTATCTTTTAATGTAGTATGTTACAGAAGGCACACCACACTTCTGTCTATCTACATCAAAGGGGGTGCTGTTGAAAGAGTGAGCAGCTTAGATTTCTTGAAATGACTATCACTAACGACCTGAAATGGGCACATAACATTTCAGCTCTTATCAAAAGGGCTCACCATCGCCTCTACTTTCTTGAACGTGCAAGTACAGCTTGCATTTATCCATGTGTTCTCACAGATCCAAATTGAGGAGGGATGATCACAGACCCTTGGCTTGTAGAAAAACAAAATACAAAGAAATGCTCAAAACTAAAAATCCGTATAGGAGTTATCTGAAAGGCAATCCACAGCAAATAAGTCCCAATATAATATTTAAAAATCAGAATCCTTAGAATAAAGCGAGAAATAATCAAAGATCCAGAAACTCCAACAAGAAATGGCGATACATAAAGAAAAATCCAACAAATGAATGATTCCTAACTCCTGAGCCTTCTCAGCCAACTAAATCATCTGATAGGGGGTTCAGGAGTGGTGACATCAGGGTGTGTGCTCCACCTACAAGGAATAAGTAATGTAACTACAGTCAAAGGGACATCACATATGAAATCAATGAAAATAGCACATAGACATGAAAATAATCACTCACAATTAACAAAAATATCAATAAACCAACCTCAAACAAATACATAACACTGTGTCCATAGTAAAAGACAGTCATTTAACACCCCTGTGTTACTGCAGAAGTCATGTTTGAGATCACCTACCTGTAAAATATAAATAGCAAAAATGAAGTTTTTTAAAATCTGTTTTGTTTTTTAATTGTGTTTTCTCCAGTTTAATGGCAAATATATAGTGCAGTGTTTTTCTAAATGTATTTTAGTAATTTATGTGTATTTCAACATACTTGCGTTTCCAAATAGAGTGTGCATCCTTAAAGGAGTCAACCATGTGTCCCAAATGGCACCTCCTATAAAATGGTACTCTTTTACGATTTTGCATGTCCTTTATGACAACTTGTGTGCCTAGAAATGAGAACCTCTGTCAATTAAATCCACCCTTTTTAATCTAAGAATTACTTAATAGACTGAACTTTTATGTCATGACAGCTTTGACATGATCCTTATATGCACTGAATTTAATCAATACACCTTGTTCAGTAGGTGTTACATCATTGCATTTGCATTCTTGTTTCAATCTAATCAATAGATTTGTCAAAACTGTTCTAATGTTAGACACAACCCACTTGTTTGTAGCTGACATAGCATGTTGAAAAGAGACTCACGACAGGAGGTGAAATCCAGCAAAGGTGTCATATTTTTAGTCTATATTTAATCACACATGAGAGTGGAAATATAGAAGAGAACAAAACAGAAATATAAACAAAATAATTCCAAGTTTTAATGTTTTGCATAATCTAAGAATGCTTCACTTGTAGCCTTTGCAGGCAGGTTAAGCTTGCAGCTAGCCATGGTTTAAAATAGATTAATGAATTTCAGTCAAAAAGCTGTCTTGGCCAGGAAAATACTCAAAAAATATGTTTTCACCACCACTGAGAATCTTAATTGTTAAGTTCCCTCGCTAATATTACTGAGCTGCCATTCTTACTTTCTGAACTGAGTAGGGTGCTTGACCATTAAACTGAAAGAATGCAGCCTGAAACTAAATATTAGACCATTATGTGTTGATATGCAATTAGTTCTTTTGAAAACTGGAACCATTAACTCTTATTTTGGATTAGAGTTAGAGGGTGGGGCTGATAACTCGTCCAACCGGGTTGTTGGCTCTCGGCAGCACCCCCTAGCAGCCACCCCATCTCCCAACCAGGCTGTGGAGGACTCCATGTCCCATGGAGCCACGTGGGAGACGGGGAAATGAATAACGGCCGGGGAGGCTGCCACCAGGCGTCCCGGGGGAGGTATTGAGCTGTCCATGGTGGCTCACCCGGAACATATGCAGCAGGGGTGTCCCGGCCGGGCATGGGACCCGGCTGTCCGTCACAATCTGTATGATTTAGGTGCAAGTAAAGAAGGAGAATCATCCTGGCCAGGATAAAGGAAGGTTTGATAGCTGGCCAGGAGGTCATAATGGAAGTACCGGGCGAATGGGCTTATCAGGGCTGAACCTGATTAGGATACCTGAAGAGGGACATGGGAAATGGAGTCTGGAAATGCATCCCTGTTTGTGTCTTTGTGGACAGCCAGAAGGTGCTGCCGGGGGAGGGCTGCCTTGGTTTCTGCACAATCCGGAAGTGCTCTGGACAACTTGGGCAGGAGACCAGAAGCAGTTCCCTGGTTGGCTTTTAAAGAAAGCTTGCTGCCTCGCTTAAATTGAGTTGGGAGGCAGTGGACAACACTCTCTTGGAGGATGAAAGAGGATTGTCACTGGTGTATTTGTGCTGGTGTTCTTATGAAAAGGTGTTTTTCTCAAATAATAATCATTTACTTGAACCTTTAATCATGATGGGTATTGTGGTGTCTGTGGTGGTTACAATGTGTAAAACTATGGACACAAGAAAGGAGCCAAGACTGAATGGAACAAGATACAAAGCTATGGTTGACAATCTCAGAATACCCAGGGGGACATTCAGCTACTTACATTAACAAGACCATCTTGGAAAACCGTATGCTTGAGGCGTGCCATTTCCATCAGACCACTGGACTGTTTTGGCTATCAGCAGGCACAGAGTACTACACACTATTCAACCAGTGTAGCATCAATAAGTTGACAGTGTTGTGTGACACTCCTTCATTTAATTTTTAATTAACTTTCTGTTGTGCTATTTTTCAGTTAATTATTGGCTTCAAGAATTCGTTTTTTTCATCAGTTTGTGTCCTTCCTTTTTCATTGTAATTATGAAAATTTCATTGTCACCATTTTGGGATCACCGTAAGTGTCACTATCTTGTTGGCTTTTTGGTTTTCCATCACCATAGTTTCACCCTGGAAATTTGCACCCTGAATTTTTTTGGCATTTTTTTTTAAACTTTTTCAGCTTGTCACTCAACTTCAGTTTGTGTCTCACTTAGTGGGCTTTGCTGAATCTCTTTTATCTTTACTGTTTTCACAAGAGTTTTGTTTCTCTCTTCATCTCATCTCCTTAAAACCAGTAGCTGCTTTTTCTGTCTTTGCAGCACAGACGGTGCTTTTGTTCCCCAATAAGCTTGCACAACATTGTATTGCTGTACTACGTCAGGTTACCTCAAGGAGAGCTGGAAAGTGTACATTTTGAGACAGTTTCATATCAGCCATTCAAATTCACATCATATTTCAGTTGAATTTAATAATAATAATACATTTTATTTATATAGCGCCTTTCCCATGCTCAATGCACTTACAGAATATAAGAAAGAACTGCAGGGTATACAGTATATAGCATGGTACAAACCAAATAAATAAATAAAGAAGATTAAGACAGTAAATTCAGAGAAAGCTTAACAGACAACATAATTGATGGTCTAGCACACACATACCGGTTACATGAGCATCTTGACAGAGAGGTAAACTGAGAGAAGGGGAATGAAGTCAAGTAGAGCTAAAAGCCTTCCTGAACAGATGAGTTTTGAGTTGTTTTTTAAAAGAATTCATGGAGTCAGCTGATCTAATTGATTTTGGTAGGTCATTCCAGAGTCTGGGCACTATACAGCTGAAGGCCCTGCTGTCACCCATGGAGTGTAGATTAGTGTGGGGCACAACACGATTGCCAGAATTGTAGTTTGGCGCGAGGTTATTTAAGGCTTTATATGTTATTAGTAGGATTTTATATTCGATTCTGTAAGACACAGGGAGCCAGTGAAGAAGGAGCAGGATGGGTGTGATGTGCTCGCTGCTGCTGGCTCGAGTAAGGACTCTTGCAGCTGAGTTTTGAATAAGCTGGAGCTGTGATATAAGATTAGAAGGGACACCTGCCAGCAGCGAGTTACAATAATCGATGCAGGATGTGATAAAAGCATGGACAAGTTTCTCAGCGTTAGAAAAGGAGAGGAAGGAGCGAACACGTGATATGTTACGGAGGTGAAAGTAAGAAAGTTTCTTAATGTGATTTATGTGGGTGGAATAAGAGAGGGAAGAATCAAAAATGACACTAAGATTCTTTGCAGTAGAGGCAGGTCTGATGAGATCACCGCCAAGATGGACTGGGAAGGAGCTCATTTTATTGAACTGCACTTTAGTCACAATTTGCAGGAGTTCAGTTTTGTTGCAATTTAATTTTCAAGAGTTCTGCTCCATCCAGGTTTTGATTTCACTGAGGCAAGTTGTGAGCTGAGAAAGCTCTGATGAAGTTCCACTTTTAACATTGAAGTAGAGTTGAGTATCATCTGCATAAAAATGATAGCCCAGTCTATAGCTATGAATAATATGGCCAAGGGGAAGCATATAAATACAGAAGAGAGGAGGGCCGAGGACAAAGCCCTGAGGAACTCCTTGTGTGACTGGTGCCGAACTGGATCTGTTGTTGCCAAGATTAACAAACTCTTGTCTATCAATCAGATAGGACTTGAACCACTGGAGGGCAGTGCCAGAGGTACCCAGCATGTTCTCCATTCTGGACAGTAGAATGACATGTCTGACAGTGTCAAATGGTCCACTGAGGTCTAATAGAATTAATATGCTGGTTTGTCCAGAGTCTGCTGCCATAAGCAAATCATTGGCTACCCGTAGCAGAGCAGTTTCACAGCTGTGCCGCGCCCTGAAACCAGACTGAAAGGGTTCCATCAAGTTATTATTGGTTAAGTAGTTGGTGAGCTGGGAGGCTACAACACGCTCAAGAGCTTTTGACAGGAAAGGTAGTGGAAAATAGGCCGGAAATTGTTAAGATTATCAGCATCAAGACCAGACTTTTTTAACATTGTGGTTACAGAAGCGATTTTAAAAGTGAGCAGCACAAAGCCAGTGTCAAGGGATGAGTTTATTATTGTTGTAATAGTCAGGATTATGGCATGAAGGCAGGATTTAAGTAGTGTGCTGGGGATGGGGTCCAGTACACAAGTAGTCAGCCTCATCTTACAAAGCAGGTTATTAACAAACGCAGATGTGACTGGTGAGAACTCAGAGAAGGAGCTGGATGGAGTGGGAAAACAGGGAGATATATAAACAGATGATGTATTTATGTTAGTTTAATTGTTTAGATCTTTAATTTAATTTAATTTAGTACCACATGTCCACAGAGGTCTAAATTCAATTGGAAAAGTTGTGATTCATTCTAGGATAATTATTATCTTTAAATTTGCTCATTGTGGATCTGTTTTCTAACAGGCATCTTTGATATCAGGATTAGCTCCAGGCTCACGTTATTCTGTAACAGAAAAAGCACATTCAGAAAATGGCAACACTAATGTAAGAATTGATAATTTCAGCACAAAAACATTTATCCATATGACATGTAAAGGATTAAGAAAAGAAACTCTTACCCTACAGACTCTATTGCTGTAACAGTCAATCATTTATGACGCATTGCTTTGGCACCGTATATAATAAGCAGAATAAAAATTCTTAATTTACAAATGTTATCTAACATATTTTGTTCAGCAGACAGCTGTTTAATCTTTTGCTATCACTTTACCTTTAACATTTGACAATAACTGAACCAGCTCTTTAGGGAAATTGGAATTTTCCCCAGTAAATGTCTGTCCTACAAAGCTACTATACTGTATTTGTGGTTAAAAGCCTGTCATAAGCTTTTAGTGTATCTTTTTCCTTAGATAATTCTTTTAATGATAATATGTTATGCTTGATATTGAACAGAATTTTTGTTGCATTACCAGTTGGCATTACTAGTTGGTAGTTTATTTTTTTAAGTCTGTTCATGTTATTTTGCAAATTCAAGAATATCTTGTTGACCTTCTCCCACATTTATAGGTGAATCAGATTTAAAAAAAATATCTGCCTAATGCAGTCCTCCTCCACATGTAGCCAGTCATTTTCTGATTGTAGGTTACTGCCCAGGAGTGCTAATTTATCTTACCTCACTTTAAATGGAAATTAATTGCTTTAAGGTCATAGGCTGCCATTTGTTCAGTGACCTCCATACTGAACATTTTTTTTTCAGTACATTTAAAGTCAATGCTATCTCTTCTGAGAATAAACTAAATAAGTAATATTGGGGTATCTTCTACCCAATCAAAAATGTCAAAATGGCATATAGCCAGGGGTCTGACAGGTCACAGAAGCCAATGGAACAATAATTATATGCAATTTTCACAACAGGGATACTGGGCCATTTGGTTAAAGGAGATGTCAGGAGAACTTGGCATCTGTTGTGATGCAGCAACTATCCAACTGGGATACTTCATGGAATAACTGCAAACTGAGCACTCATGGATTCCTAACCTTTTAAACACTAGAAACCACAGCTGTAATATGAAGGGAGAGCCTAAAAATAATTGGAATTGTTAAAAGAAAACCTTTAATATACAACTGATAGCGATTCCATTATTGTCATTGTCAAATATTCTTTTTGAGATGTGTTACACTTGTACCAGCGCTTCTTCCATTCCTGGAAGCATTTCATGTACACATCTTTTGTTATCATGCCAAGAGTTTCCTGTGACTTTGTCCTCGATTTTTTTCCATGGTAGCAAATCATCTTTCCGTCAGTCTGAATTTTAACTCGGGGGTTTGGAATGACTTCATAGAGAGTAAGATCTAGAGGTGCAAATCAACAACAATATTGCTTTTGGTTAAAAACTCTTTGACTGCCAACACAGTGTGTGCAGGTGTGCTGTCCTGGTGCCAAATGCAGTTTTGTGTGCACCATCGCACTCCGGCCTTCTATTTTCCTGATCCTTTCCTGCAGATGCCTCAAAATCTTTTCGTCTTTGGCAGAACAGGTGGTTTTTGCTGTTATCTCACAGATCCAGGGCCTTGGATAAGAATCCCATGCCTAGCTATTGTCTGTGTAAAGTTTATATTTTTTCCCAATGTCCATTTAGGTTAACCTCTAGATACTCTGGTTTTCCTCACCAAGGATTTAGTGATTAGTGAATATAAATTGACCCAGTGTGATTCTGAGTGTGTGTGTGTGTGAGAGAGAAGGTCCTGTGATTGACTGAAATCTTATTCAGAGTTGCTTTCTGTCTTGCACCCAGTGCTGCCAAAATAAAATTTCCCCCCGTGGGCCTGAATTGAGTTATGCAGTTTGGAGAAACGTATGCTAAATTCTTCAGTTTTGTGGACTTTGTAAAAAAAAATTTAAAAATTGTATGTAAAGAAACAGGTATTTTAATGGCTCGATACAGTGCATCTTTTATTCACCTACTGCCAGTAACATAAACAAAGATTTGTTAAATTCTTGTTACATTTAAAGTCAGACTACTAGACTTACTATAGGTATACAAAATTCTGAAGTGTTGTTGTTAATGCTTTCTAAGTTTTGCTATACGTGTACCTTTTGTTAAAGTGTTTATTTGATATTTGGACTTCAGTCTTCACACATTATATACTCTATATCAAAATTTTGTTGTTAGTACTACAACATAAAAACAGTTTCTATTTCAGGTATTTGTTCAACATTTCTTGCGTTTCTCACATTTCTTGTCATCCAACATTTATATAGATTGTTGTAGACACAGAAAACACATGAAATGCATGTGTTCCAAATAACAATATATTATTTACCCTATGCAACTCCAGGCACCTCACACCCAGATAAACAAGATTTGAGCTGGGAGAACTTTTTGCCCAAGTTGAGTTCCGTCGGGGGATTGGGGTATGGGATAGCAGGCACATTTGCAAAACAAAAAACACTAATGGAGATGTGCGAAGGAATTTAAGGTGACCTGGGATTACGTGTTTTTTCGTAGGCTTCAGGGATTGTACTCACTTCAAACCTCATAAATTCCCTCTGGTTGCCCTCTAAATCTGTCCGTTCTGTCCTTGTTGTTCCTTCATCTCACACATAAAAGGCAAGACAACTCCCAATAAGCCTGTCCATAATAACCTACAGCAGGGGGACTAATTATAGTGAACATGAGCACCATGAAGCTATATGAAGTTCTGGGGAACTTCTAAGCCTCACCTAAAGATCGGTGTTGTCTCATTCTTATATTTATTTGCCTGAAGTAACTACTTATTGTATGGTGTCAAAGTCTGGTCCTGGAGGGCCGGAGTGGCTGCAGGTTTTCATTCTAACCACCTTCTTCATTAGTAAGCAGTTTTTGCTGCTAATTGACTTCTTTTGTCTTCATTTTAATTAACTTGACTTGGACTTCCTAGTTGTTTCTTTTCCTTTAATTAGCAGCCTACCAATAATGAGACGCAAAACAAGATACCGTGTGACCAGCTAACCACAGTATTTGAAAATAAAGAAAGGTGAAGGTCTCAATAAGGTTATTCTGCTCAGGTCACCAAAACATTTTGACTGTGTTCTTAGAAAAAACTGAAAAGTAACAGCTTGGGAAATGTCTACCGTGTCAGAATGAGAGCAGCAACAAGCTATGGAATTAAATAACTGGTTTAATTAGCAACAAGAACTGGCTCCTCATTAAGAAACTGATTGGAGGTTGATGTTCCAGTTTAGCTGGTCATTTGTTGGCTTGTTTCATGTCTCATTTCTGTTTGGCTGCCATTTAATGAAAAAAATAATCAATTCAGAGGACTGAATCCTTAAAAACAGGGCTATTAAAATGAAGGGAAACTATGTTAATTAGCAGTGAAAACTGGTCACTGATTAGGAAAAGGGTTAGAATGAAAACTTGCAGCCACTGTGTCCCTCCAGGACTGGAGTTCGACACCCCTGACTAACTATAAATATATTTTCTGTAGCACCCAGGTGGTGTTACTCTTATTTCACTGTCATGAAGATTTGCATTGCCCTGAAAAGACTTTCTTTTCTTCTTAATGTCAGGACCTTCTGTCCGTTGTTGCTCCCTGTTGCTTGCAGGTCTTATTAGGGCCTAAAATACACAACCAATGGATGTTAGACATACTAAATTTACTTAAAGTTACCTTACTAGTGTTAGATCAACACGTTTTCTTTTAAGACTGTAAAATGGGAATGGAAGATTGACTTGAGCTTGTTAGCAGTACTGTGCTGCCCCGTGCCCAAAACTAATGAGCACCTCTTACTAATTGGACACCTACTAGTCTGTAAACTGAGAAAGATCAGTGGTGAAGAGAAATGAGTGACAGACAAAAAAATAACATGTGGTTTATTTACTTTGCACAGAGAAATACATAAAGACCAAATAAAAAGCTCAATCATGTCACAAAAAATTGAAAGAAAGAAAGCAAGCACTGCCCGTATGATACTTCTAAACAAACAATTAAAAATGAAAACTGTTTACAAAAAAAATAATTTGTTTCTTCTCCCTTACTTCTTAGGATAAGAAAAGGACTTTTTCCAAAACTGTACATATTGAGGCTGCCCCCTTCAGAAACAAGCTCAAGTTCCCTTGCCTCCAAACTGTTATCTCCTCCTGGATGTGCCTCACTCTACTCTTGATATTGGAAGAAACATCCTGTATCTGCTTCCCACCCTTCTCCTTATGCAGCTCTAGAGATCATTCATAATTTATTCCTGCTTCAGTGCTTCCCTTCCCTCAAAAATGGGCTTGCTCTGTGACACTGGGCTTGTACCACATCCACTCACACAGAACTCTTCCTACTAAGAGTCCCCTCTCACATATGTACTTTGCATTTCTCATCCCAGGACCTTTAACATTGTGATTTTCTTTCATCTGTTATTTCCTCACAGCCTCCTCCTTGCATGGGCTACCTTTTTTATCTGACCTGAGGTGCACTCTGGCATGGCTGCAAAGCTGCTAATTTATTAGAATTTTGCTGCCATACCCCCTTTCTGTCCAAAAAGTATGTTTTCCATCTCTAATTTGCTATATAAGAGAACATAAAAGCTATAAATAGTTACCTCATGCCGTGACTCACTACAAGTAACCTGTTAGTTAAGCTGAGCTGTTGGCCTAAATAGAAATAGTCAGCAGAGAAAAGTGAAGAGAGGGGAAGTCAATTACACAAAATGCATCAGCCAATACAAGAGAACAGAACTGGGGGAGATATTTAACAAAGTACAGGAAAGTAGGTCAAAGCAGTATGGACATGTGATGAGGACAGACAATGAATATGGTGGGCAAAAAACTGATGGAAGTGGAAATGGAAGCACAGGGAAAGAGCAAGCAAGGGAGCATGAAATGTAGGTGATTAGAAAACGTAAAAGAAGATTTGAAGGAAAAGAGTTTCACTTGTAAGAAGGTGCAAGACTGAGCTGAATGGAGAAGGTTGATCAGGCACATTGACTCCACATACAAGTGGGTAAAGATGAAGAGGAGGAAGAAGAAGAAGAATTCAGGTGGACCTGAAAAGCAGAGTTCTGAATCCCAGTTAGCCCCAACTCTGAATGTCTAATTACACTGGATAACAATTTATTTTTCAGACAATTGGGTTCCTGAAAATTGTTTTGGTGATTATGACATGCAGCTTCAAGCTTAACATTAATATAATTTCAGATTTACTGTATCATATAGGTGAAACTTTTCAAACTGAAATTAACTTGTACTGAATTTAGAGTGTTTAATCGCTTAATGATGCTGACACGTTTTGCTGCGGATTTTTATTAGTTCTCAGTGTCTGATGCTTCTTGTTTCAGTGTCCAACAATAGTCTGCCAGCATCAATTGATTCTGCTTGCTGTGACACTGCTTTTCCATTGTTTCAATGTACTGGTGAAACCTTTCACCATGTTTGTCACTTAATGCACCAGGTTTATCAAGGGAGAAGTCCCAGTGAGAATGCAGAAAATGAATCTTTTAACAAAATGTTGCATTTTGTAGATTTGTACGCTTCAAGCATGTTGTTAAACAACTGGGCATAGTTTGGTGCTCTGCAATTGCCAGGAAAATTCTCAACAACTTCCTTAAGTGCCTTCCGTGCGATATACTCCAGGCCGACTGGAAGATCTTTAAAGTGCTTGTTGTTGAGGACATGTTTGATTTGTGGACAAACAAAAATGTCTTCCTTAATCTTGGTATCAGTTTTTATTGAGGATATTGGTCTCAAATATTGAAATCTTGTACTGTATTTATTCTCTGCTTTGACAAAATCAGTCCAAGTTTTATATGAAGTGGAGATAAAAATATCTTTGTTTGGTTGAAAAGTGGTTTATGTGACACACTTTTCTGCTGTGGAACCAAATACTGACAGACTGGCCAGTTCTTTTTATCATACCAAGATTCTTTAGCATGACCGTCTCAATCACTAATGGAACAACAGAACTTGGTATATCTGAGCTGCATTCCTAGTGGCAGAGTCATTACTTAGACCGCCACAGATGTTCCAGTTGTAGTTGTTATACTGTATATGTAGACCCAAACGAAAAATCTTCATTGTCCAATGTCAAATTTCCACACTTATATATTTTCGTTGGAAACAGTGAAGGTGGGAGGAGGAGAAGTAATTGGTCGTATCTGAGTGTCATGTGACTGGGGAAATTGTATCGCAAAGTAAGGTGACTATGTAGAACCGTGATTTAATTTACTTTTGAAATTCTTAATAAACAAAGTTAAAAAAAAGTGTGGAAACTTTTTGAACGTCCCTCGTATATTAATTTATAAATGTATGTTCAGGTACAGCCTGGCCACTGGTCTTCTGCGTTCCACTCAATGAGTTTTTTCTGATACATTTTTCAACAGTGGGTAGCCAGAGCCTATACTCTGTGTGTGTGTTTTAATTAATCAAATAAGACACACAAACAGGGATGCTATTTCTTTTTACTGCTTTGTCTTAAGTTTTGGTTCTTTCATTTTTTCATATTTTGCTTATGTATTTATGGCAGTCCTCCCTTACTCCTGAAGAAACATTAAGTGGTTGCCAGGTGAAGTGATAGATGCAAAAAAAAAACAAAGTCTTTGTTCCAAAAATTTCTGCCTCTTACGGTAAAAAACAACAATTTTAAAAATACTATATGTACTTAATTCATGTCTAGAGGTTTTACTGAGTTGTCCATCAATCAAAAAATTCTAAAATATACACTACATTTTTTCATCAAAGGTTCAATGTACTACGCTTTTATTTATATTAATAATCCAATACCTCCAGTTTGAGCTTTAAAGAATTAGAATGGTGACTACACAGTACATTTAAATTCCTTTGTAACTGTGGCACCATATCCCTGTTGATATAGAGGAGGAAATAAAGAAAGCCCAGGGGTAAAAGAATGAATGAATATTAATTGCAGGGTTTGGAATGAATGACTGTGACTTGTGCTACATAATTAAACTATTGATGTGCTGAAAACTGATGTAATTGTAATTAATTACCAAATAATTGTTTTATTTTAATTTATCGTTGTTTAATGGGTTAGCTTGATATTGAGATTAATTTGTTAAATGTCTCTTTCCATAGATTTGTGTATTGCCCCGTGGCACAACGAGAAAATATGCCAGGGTAATTAGGTTTTTAATTGGGTTGATCACACTGTTCCATAAAACTGGGACAATTGAGCCTGCATAGGGTTTTGTAAGTCAAAATGCTAATTAGTTTGAATTCTCAGAATTAAGTATTAGAAGTAGCCTGTACTGTATATCTGTTGTGAGAGAACTCGACCTGGCGTAGTAGTGCCAGTTGAGGAAGTGATTACAAAGACTTCAAATAAGAAACTGTTAGCTGGCTAGAAGAGGCAAATGCTAGAGAAGTACTGAACTGTGTCATTGAAGCAGTTTACAACAAAGGCTGAATATTCCCATTGTGACATGGTTTTCTGTATTTACGAAGGCTTTATACACTGTACAATAATGCCTGCTTTACTTGAGACCATGTTGCTCTTCTTAACATTCACTGTGTATGTAAAACACAAAGCACATAAGAAACAGGTGCCTAGACCTTCACTGGGATCAGAAATGTAACTACATTGACAGAACTGCAAACATACGGCCTCAACTGATTCAAAAAATGATTAGCACATTCACCATACTGCAATAATACTACATTATTACAATTACTACAATACTACTGGGTCACGGAGGTCTGCCGGAGCCAATCCCAGCCAACACAGGGCACAAGGCAGGAACCAATCCTGGGCAGGGTGCCAACCCACTGCAGGACACACACAAACACACCCACACACACAACAAGCACACACTAGGGCCAATTTAGAATCGCCAATCCAACTAACCTGCATGTCTTTGGACTGCGGGAGGAAACCGGAGCACCGGGAAGAAACCTATGCAGACACGGGGAGAACATGCAAACTCCACGCAGGGAGGACCCGGGAAGTGAACCCGGGTCTCCTAACTGTGAGGCAGCAGCACTACCACTGCGCCGCCCACAGAGCAACCCTACTTGGCATATAGTAGGTCATAGCCCTAGGTTGGTGGTAAAGAGTAACAAGACACAGATAGCAAAACAGAATGTAAGTACACAAATAGTGCTTCGTTATATTACAGTACAACAAAAACCAAACTCAGTCAGTGGTGTGTGCATAAGATCCCAATGACACTTCAGATTATACAAAAAGAGTAGTACTGAGTAACCCCTCTTTTGTGTCCTAGAGCCATTCACACTCACATACTATCCACTCTTTTTCTTTCTCTCTGGGTGTTTCCAGCTAGCTGGCTTAGTCAGAAGAACAACCTAAGTACCTATCCGCCTCCAATTTATACAGGTGTGGCTCTGCTGCAGCCCAATCCCCTTTCATTGCCATTCACCTTCCCTCATAAGGGGGCCCACAGTATGACGCTGGCCCCTCATCACAATGATTCCTCCTGGAACTCTTCTTTAAGTCCAAACTCACCTGTGTACATGTGCGCTCCAGATAGACCTGTGCCTTTCTCTCTCTCTCTTCATGCCTCCAGTAAGCTTTCTTAACTGTTACACTTTTTCCTGGGACCTTATACTCTTATGGCTCTTTTTTGTCTGTTTATAATTAACCTTTCTCCCTTCACCTCATTCACCTCATCTGCCCACAGTATGCTTTCTTCTTGGCAGCTTCGGCATGCTTACCAAAGCCTACTGTCACTGCACCTCCTCCTCTGCCTAAAAAAGTAATTACCATTGTCTTCTATAACTATTTATACTCAAACATATAAACGGTTATATATTTTCCTCATGATGTGACTTGTCACACATTCCACCCCTTAAAATTACAGGGTTAAATGGTTCAGGACAAAAAAATAAGGGTCTTTTTTCCTACAACACATACTAACCAAGAATCTGCATAGCTGTGATATGCTGACACCTGACCCCTTAAAATACCAGTCCAGAAGATCAGAAAGTATGGCTACCTGCAGATAAAAATCAAGAAGTTAACACATGTAAATAGGACATCCAAAACAACACATTTTCATGATTACACTTGTGCCCACTTCCCCACCCAACATCAGCAACACCAGAACTATCTAGTTCTGAGATCCTGTGAGATAAAACACAAAATGGCACACTGTTCATGCCACATCTTTAGGGCATGTAAAAACAAAGGTTGCTCTGAATTCCCTTGATGATCGTTAACAAAAGTGGCCTCTTTTCACCTGTCCCCTTGGATAGACTTTGCCTTTCGGCCTTTGGGTTGTCATTAGGGGTGTTCAGCTGCACATGCACTCTCTGTAACTCTGTCTGGGGCTACAGTTTCATGGTCAGGTCACCTTAACCAGTCTTCTGCGTCTGGGAACAAAACCTCCAAAGGTGGCCTCCTTGGCTACATTCAAAACATTGTGGAAAGCATACCCCCGGACACAGAGACCGTCACCAGAATGTCCAAAACACACTTCTTTATTTATATAGCACCACAATGCCTCTTCTTCTCTCTCTTCTTCTCTTGACCTCCTGTCCCCTCCTCACAAGCTTTATCTCCTTTCTCCCAACTCTGGCTTGTCTACTGGAGGGAGGCAGCCCCTTTTATTATGACCTGGATGCACCCCCTGATGTTACTTCCTGGTGTGGCAGAAGTGTCAGAAGAACACCTGGAAGCACTCCGGGTACCCTTGGGATTACTTCCAGCAGAATTTCCTGGTGTGGTGGAAGTGTTGCCATCCAGGATTCCCTAACTGTCCTGGCGCCCCCTGGCAGTGGCCACGTCCTCCCATAGTGGTGAGCGTCCCAGCTCCGTTCCCGTGGCCCCTAAATAGACCCATGGCCGAGGAGAGGTATCGTCCAACTCGGGGACTGTCGAGGCGTCCCGGCTGGGCAGGGTCCCCGTTCATCTGTGACAACATTTACACCTCTACTTTCTATTCATTATGACTGTAGATTTCTCCACACCATTCCTCCCTCATCCTATGTCTGTTCCAGATATACAGTTCCTTGGGACCTTCTTGTGTCTGTGATCTCTTACTTGTCAGTTTTCTTTTCAGCTGCCAGAAATACCACCACTAAGTCAGCAGTTTCTTAGAATGATGTGAGTTGACATTCCTCTACCCAGGCCCTAAGACATTTATCAAAAACCTGTAAAAGTTGTTCAATCACCAAACAGTCAATTATCTCAGAGATGATGGCTTACTGGGTTGTAACTTAGCTGTGCAGAACCTCTGTAAATGGGTCCCTTGTTGTTTTGGAGATTCCTCTTTTCTCCATCTATTACTGCTAAACCTAAGCCTATGGAACTCTAGGTCTGTTCCAAACTCCACACAGTAGGGTATCCCACCAGCACCAAGCATACCTACACTCTGGTCTTCCAATTTATAAGGCTGGTGTTGGTGCCCTCTGCATCCTATTCACCTCCCAAAACAGCTTGGTGAACTGGCACTGGATCCTCACCAGTAGTTGCTCCATGACTTGGTGTCTGGCCTCTTGTTGCACCAAATACATTTACAGGAGCATTTCCACTCTCTGCAACTCCTCTAATCTGGCGGTGTCCTCTTAAATGCCCTTGTGCCACCTCTACAGGCATATTCACGAGAGAGGAAAAATGAGGTCAATTTTGGTTGTCAGGGTGGCATGCCACAGTGGTCCTTTGACCTACTCTTTTCTACTGAAGAGCTGGTGACTCTGGGGGCTGTTCAATGTGCTCACCTGCCATTTGCACCTGTGCAGTCCTTCTTTTATAGTGAGGGAAAAATTATGACTCATGTGGTCATATATACAATGTCCTGTTCTAAAATAACACCATGATTTCTTTGAGCACAGGAACAAGACAGTATTACAAGATTGCAACAGAAGGAAAAAAAATAAAAACAAAGTCAACAAATTACAAGCCTGCTAATGAAGAACAAGAGCTAAAATACTACACAACCATGTAACTCCATTTCTTAAGTCTTTACAGTGGCTTCCAGTAAAGTTTAGCCTTGATTTCAAAATGCCTTCTTCTTATATACAGTATAAAGATTTTAAAAGGCTTGTGTCCTACTTACTTAACAGAATTTAATCTGGCTGTTTATGTAATGGATTCCCACTAATCTTATTATTTTAACCTAGGCCGAAGACTACTTAATTTAGTCTAGCACTAGGCTGACCCGCCTTTTAAGGCGACCGACTTTTAAGTTGACCACTTCTTAAGGCAATTCAATATGTAGATCAATTTGATATTTTATACAAACTCATTAATTTGGTTATATTGCATTTGAGCGGTATTAGTTTAATACTCGTAGTTTCTGTTATTTTTGTGATGAAATTTAAACTTTTTTTCTATATTGAGGTCATCCTTTTGAACCCCCCTGATATTTACTACGCAGTGAGGCATTTGTACTCCATCAACATTAATTATTTCCAGAGATATAATTTTGTCTATTTTTCCAGCGCATCGTGCACAAAAGCAAGGGAACGATGGGAGCACCAGAACTCTGCTCACATCATGTCGCTTCGTACCGCAAGCTGCAAGTAGTAAGTCTGTGATAAGCGGAATACCGCTACGCTTCCCACTCACGGGACGGAAGGACAATCCCGACCGCTTTTATATAGTAAGAAAGAAGAAGAAGAAGATATCTGGAGTAGAAAATGATCTTTTAGCTGGAAAAACGAAACTACAAATCCCATCGTGCATTGCAAAATGGACGGGGCGTGTGTGAAACTCTGCGCCTGCGTAGCACTCACGGGACGGAAGGACAATCCCGACCGCTTTTACATAGAAGGATACTCTATTAGAGCTGCTAATGAAAATCTGTTTGTCAGTTATTTACTTAGAAAAAACAAAAATGGACAATTCTTGGGAACATTTTTTTGTATTCCTGTAGTGTTTTTCTTTTTCATATTATTGCTTAGGTACAACTTCTGCCCATGGACATTGACAGCAGAGATACTGAGAACTTTAGGGTTTGATGATAAAATGATTGAAGCTGTTTGTTTTTAGACTCCATGCACAGTCTTGCTGTGTTATGCTAGGAAAAGCCCATTTGGCCTTGTCATTTCAAGTGTCTTCTTTACTATTTTAGCCCACCACGGACACTCAAGGTTTATTTTCTCTTACCTGGAGTTTTTATTTCCTTTTCCTCTGTTGTCAACCTACCATAAATCAATTATAATGTCATTGGACTCAATATTGTCATGATTAGATTATTGTAATCATTGGCATTGTTCTGCCTTGCTGTGTGTTTTAATGTAGTTTGTGCTTATGTATAAAAATATTATTGGGTTTAGTATCTGCAATTAGTGCCTAACACAGGTTGGTACTCAAAAATGTTTCCTGCGCACTGTAAGGCGTCCCGGTCTGTTTTTAGCAGAGGCAAACATTGTCAGGTAAAGCTTGCAAAAAGTCTCCGTGCTTGTTTTGTTTCATTTTGTTATCTGTGTGTATGCTGGAAAGAAGACATTCACTGTAACAGCAAATTTTAATGGTGGAGCTATGTATTTTGCCACGCATGCACATCAGAGGGCCACCTTCCGAGCTCAACTGAGTTAAGCACTACCACCCTGGGACACCAGGGGTCGTGATCACTGACTCTCTTATCTTATTTTGTCATTGGAGAAACACGCCCATTCCAGTCCAGGAGCTATAAGAGCTCTTGCCAAAAAGTGCCATACTACTGGTTGTATGAGTAATGGACTAAAACCAAGAAACCCTATCGCCCATACCTCAAACATTGTTGCTGACTCTGTGGATTGTACAGTTTAAAGTTATGATCTGTGGCCACCTGTAAATATGTGCAAGCATTCTGATCATTAACTCAGAGAGGAGCGCTATTCATAAATATAATGGCTTAATAATTAAATAAAATGACAAAATAAACAACACTGCCATTGTGATATACAGTAATATAACTACATAAGAATGTGATATTACATTTCATTTTGATTCTCCAGCTCCCATTGCAGAGTTGCAGAGACTGTGGTTGATACATGGAAGTGGTATTAACTGTTAAAAAAGTTTTATCTTTTACAAGATAAAATACGATACGAAATAAGATATTTACAATAAATATTTTTATGTAATACTCCTTAACATACACTCATCAGCCGCTTTATTAGGTACACATTGCTTGTACCTGGTTGGACCCCCTTTTGTCCTCTTCATGGAGCAGATTCAACAAGATGCTGAAAACATTCCTCAGGGATTTTGGTCCATATTGACATTAGAGCATCATGCAGATGCTTCAGATTTGTCAGCTGCAGTCCATGATGCAAATCTCCCATTTCACCACATCCCAAAGGTGCTCTATTGGATTCAGCTCTGGTTTCTGTGGAGGCCATTTGACTACAGCAAACTCATTTTCATGTTCACGACACCAGTTTGAAATGATTTGAGCTTTGTGACATGACACACTAACCTGGGATGGAGATGGTCAGCAACAATACTCAGGTAGGTTGTGGCATTTAAACAATGCTTATTTGGTACTAAGGGAAATCAGAAAATATCTCTCACACCATTACACCACCACCACCACCACCATCCTGAACCACTGATACAAGTCAGGATGGATCCATGCTTTCATATTGTTGACACCAAATTCTGACTTTACTATCCAAATGTCGCAGAATAAATTGAGACTTATCAGATCAGGCAATGTTTTCCAATCTTCTATTGTTCAATTTTGGTGAGCCTGTGCAAACTGTAGCCTCAGTTGCCTGTTTTTATGTGACAGGAGTGACACCTGGTGTACTCTCCTGCTGCTATAATCCATTTGCTTCAGGTTTGATGTGTTGTCCGTTTAGAGATGGCCATTCTCCTCTGACCTCTGGCATCAACAAGGCATTTTCGCCGAAAGAACTGTCACTCACTTTTTCAGATCATTCTCTGCAAACACTAGAGAAGTTTGTGTGTGAAAATCCCAATAGATCAGCATTTTCTAAAATACTCAGACCAGTGTGTCTGGCACCAACCTCCATTCCACATTTAAAGTCACTTGAATCACCTTTCTTCCCCATTATGATGCTTGGTTTGAACTTCAGCAGGTTTTCTTGCCAATGTCTATGTGCCAAAATGCACTGAGTTGCTGTCATGTGATTGGCTATTTGCATTAACAAGCAGTTGAACTGGTGTACCTAATAAACTGGCTGGTGAGTGTACTTGCACGTTAGTCACCAGCACCCAAAACTGAAATCTATTTTGACATTTTATTTTCGTCTTAGTATATTTGAATAAGAACTCTGTTTTAATTTTTTTTATTTTAATTTGATATACTTTATTAATCCCCAAGGAGAAATTGTCTTTCCTCGTGACCTTTGGAGGTTGCCTTCCAAAATAAACTGAATATCAGAAATTCAAGAATTAAAACCAATACAGTAAATATCAGGTTTTTGTTTTGATTTAGTAGAGTCACTAATCATCATTAATGATTTTTTTTTAAAACAATGCGGTTATTAAACAAAACGGTATCATTCATTGCAGTAAGTGTTAAAGCAGTTAAGACCCGCAAAGCCAAGATGCTCTTTTAATGACGTATTTGACCTTGGAAGGAACCAAGGAATCTAAATTTAAAAGTGATTATGTCATGCAAGTCTTCAGGAAGCTAGGGCAGGTGACAGGTGAAAAAGCCTATACTTAAAAAATGACATAAAACAGGCACTGGAAAATGAAGAGAACAATAACTTGGGTATTAATAATATATTTGTTAATGGCAGACTCCATAATAGAAATACAATGATGAAATCAAACACTTGCATTGACAAGAATCTACTTTACAATACTGTAGAACCTTTCATATATCATTTTAGTCAAAGGAAATATATAGAACTGTGTTCCGAAATTTCAATAAAAAATAGTAT
Source organism: Polypterus senegalus (assembly GCF_016835505.1). Classification (NCBI taxonomy): domain Eukaryota; kingdom Metazoa; phylum Chordata; class Cladistia; order Polypteriformes; family Polypteridae; genus Polypterus; species Polypterus senegalus. The sequence continues at coordinate 44,722,374 of NC_053157.1, forward strand.
GTACTCTGAAACAAATATTTTTACACATAAAATTGTTTTTTTAAAATAATAATAGAATCAGTAAAAACTGCAGGTACATCCATTGATCAATCCACCCACTCTTCTAAACACATATTTTCCAGAAGAGGGTTGTGAGAGCTGGAGTTTAAAAAGAAAACTTGGATGGGACACTAGTCCATTACAGCTCACACACACCTTTACTTAAAACTTTCAGGACAATTGAGAGTAGTAGTTTGATGCAGCACGTAACATGTCTTTAGGATGTGGGAAGAAAAAAGGAAAAATTAAAGGACATCCACAAGAACACAAGAAGAATGTGCTAAATCCATATCTCCCAGGTTATTGATCTCATGTCCTTGTAACATATACTGTAACAATAACTAATCATTTTGTCACCTGCATTATTAACTGTTTGTGGGCTGAATATTTTTTCGGAAATGCACAGCAGAGCAGCTACTGGCCGCCAAGCCAGTCTTCACTCAGGCACCAGCCATCAGAGCTAAAGGCGGATCTGGTGAAAGAGCGAAGAGAAAGCGCAAAGCAAAATGCTCCACACAGAACGTTTTGTATATTATTCCTGAATCAGAGTCTGAAGTCTGCTACTTCAGTTAAAGACTCCCAAATCTCCGCAAAATCTACAAGTCGCGCAAGTTCAGCAGCTACTTCAGTTAGCGCCCTCAGATCTCAAGAGGCAGCACACGCTGTGCTGTTGGCTAAAGCAGAGAACCAAAGAAGGCTACAGGCTCTAGGTTTTGAGGAAGCACAACTGAAAGCTAAAAGAAAAGCCGAGGAAGCACAGCGGAAAGCTGAGGAAGCACAGTGGGAAGCCGAGGAAATACAGTTAAAGGCTAAAAGAGAACAATTGACTTTGGAAGCAGCTATAGCAGAATCCGAAGCAAAACTGAGAGCTCTTAAAAGACGCAATCGCAGTCCAGATAATCCAAACCCCTATTGGCCTAATATGCTTCCGAAACCAGATGTAAGTAATGAAAAGCCACAAGATGCAAGTATTCGCGACTTTCCGTATAAAGAAACAAGCAAAAACAATCTTCAGTATCGCTTTATGATCAACAAAATAAAGCACCCGCACCTCTTCAACAACCGCTTTATGATACGCGTTACAATTATCAGAAAGAACAACAGTATAAGACTCAAGTGCCATATATTTCTATGTGTAATCTATTGGTTTACATGTGGACACTATTGGTTTATGAATATTTACTATCGGTTTGCATGCATACTTAATTGGTTTGCATGCGTACAATACTGGTTTCATTCATATGAACTATATTGGTTCGTGTCCATATATTATCGGTTTGTGCGTGAACTATATCCGTTTGTACGTGCATACCACTGGTTTGCATATGAACTATATTGATTTGCGTGTGTATATCACTGGTTCCAGTACGATTTGTTATTGATTTGTGAGTGAACTGCATTGGTTTACGCTTGCATGTTATTGGTTTGCTCATGAACTATATTGGCTTGTGTTCTGTGTTGGTCTAACAATAGATTTGCATATGCACTATATTGGTTTCATGCACGTCTTATACTGGTTTCATGTGGGTAACCTGTAGATTTTGCGCTTGAACTCTATTGGATGTATGTGTGCGCTATGTCGGTTTCGCGTATGAAACATATTGGTTATGCGTGCGCACCCTATCGCAACTCTGTGTATGAACTATATCGGTTCTGCGTGTGAACTACAGTACAGTGGAACCTCGGTTCACGACCATAATTCGTTCCAGAACTTTGGTCGTAAACCGAGTTGGTCGTGAACCGAAGCAGTTTTCCCCATAGGATTGTATGTAAATACAATTAATCCGTTCCAGACCGTACAAACTGTATGTAAATATGTAAAAATATGTAAAGATTAAGCACAAATATAGTTAATTACACCATAGAATCCACAGTGTAATAGTAAACTAATGTAAAAACATTGAATAACACTGACACAAAACACCCAGGCTCCCTGATCAGCTACACGAGCTGGCTCGCTCGCGCTCTCTCTCTGTAGCACACACACCACCAAAGCCCCTCCCTCCCTACCTGCCTCCCTCCCTACCTCAGCTACAGGAGCAGGCTGGCTCACGCGCTCTCTCTCTCTGTGTAGCGCGAGTGCGCACACACACACACACACACACCTATCCTCCCCCCATCCCTTCCCTGTCAGCTGCCCGTGCTCTCTCTGCGCTTGCTCGCTAGTGCTCTCTAATCTCTCTGTAGCACGTGCTCGCGCAGCATTTTTTTAAAATGAGTTTTAAGCACAGCAGAAAAAAAAGGAACAAATCCAAAGCGCTTGCAAAAACCAACTCACAAGCAAACAAAAAAGTCAGATTGCAGGAGATCACGCTATTAAACCTAAAGCCTGATCGCTGTAAACAATGTTGTTCAAATGAGTTTTAAGCACAGCAGAAAAAAACATTGCACAAATCCGAACTTCATTTAAAACCAACTCAAGCAACCAAAAAAGTAACATTGCAACAAATCACACGATGAAGTCCTCCATGTAAACAATTTTTAATGAGTTTTAAGCACAAGGAAAAAAGCGAACATTTGAAAAAGAGAAATATAACATTGCACCTAATCGCTATGAAAAACTCCATCTGTAAACCTTTCATTTTAAGCACAAGGAAAAAGCGAACATTTGAAAAAGAGAAAAATAACATTGCAACAAATCACATTATGAACTAAAAAAATTACTTTTGAAAAATCCGTAATACAAAAACCACCAAGAAAACTAACCTTGCATGAAACGAGTTCTGGCATGAAGTGTTTTCCTTCAGGTGTTTTCTCTTTTGTGATTTCTTGTGTTTCTGGTGCTTTTAGCTGTTTAGCTGGTGGGAGTGAAAGCCTCATGCAGCCATTCCAAAAAGAACGTTCTTGTGACCCTCCACATTACTGGCAGTCTGGCTTTGTTTACATTATGCTGCTTGAAAGCACGAGGGTTCTCCGATTGGTAAATGAGTAAACTGGTAAACATTTTTTCCACCTTTTGTAATTTCTTTCTTTACTTCGATTTCAATTTTCTTCAAAACTTTCTTCTGACCACTCTCCACTTGCTTAGAAGCCATAGTTAACTGCAAAAGCACACGAAATACTGTAGAGCACAAAGAGAGTGCACGTCTTATTGAAAACAATGAACAAGGAGCGGCTTTGCTTAAATGAAAAAGCTTGGCAGCTCTCTTTCTCTCTCAGGCTGCCTGTGGGGGGAGGGGGATGGTTTTGCTTGCACTACAGCCTACAGATAGGCAGGCAAACACGTGCAGCAATCTCCTCCTCCCCCTTCCCAGCAGGCACGTGCTCGCTCGCTCTTTCTCTCTCTCTCTTTCTCTCTCTCTCTTTCAGTTCAGCTTGCAGGCAGGCAAGGGAACCTAGCTTGTTCGTATACCGAGTGTGTGGTTGTGAACCGAGGCAATAGTTTGGCGATCTTTTTGGTCGTGAACCGAGTTGTACGTGAACCGGGACGTTCGTGAACCGAGGTTCCACTGTATATTGGTTGTTCACGTGGTCTTCAGCGGAAATGGGCGGGGCAAGAAACAGGACCTCAGGGGCCGGTAGAATCATGGAGTGTAAAGACAATTGGCTAGGAGACGCGTCTACGTTTAAACGGCACTATATATTTTTTCCGCACCATATGTTTGCGAAATGACTTGGTGGTATTTATTACTATTTAACAGAATCTACTCTTGAGTCTGTAATGAACACAAGGCTGAAGTTAGGTACGTATTGGGCCGTCTTCTTATTTGCTTCCAGGATCGCACCCAGCCACAGTAAATTTTTCACACAACTTTTGAAACCAGTTATTCATTCTGAAGGCAAAATATTCTACATTTACTAATCCCTTTATCCAACATACAACATTTAGATACTACTGGTTAGATTCAGTTTCCTCCCACAGTCCAAAGACATGCAGGTTAGGTAGATTGGCGATTCTAAATTGGCCCTAGTGTGTGGGTGTGTTTATGTGTGTCCTGTGGTGGGTTGGCACCCTGCTCAGGATTGGTTCCTGCCTTGTGCCCTGTGTTGGCTGGGATTGGCTTCAGCAGACCCCCGTGACCCTGTGTTCGGATTCAGAGGGTTGGAAGATGGATGGATGGTTAGATTCGCCCAGTGCCCCCCGCGCCATACAGGCAGGTGAAGTGACTTGTTTATGGTCACATAGTGTCATTATCAGGACTTGAACCCATGAACTCAGTTTAAAAGTGCAGTCTTTAACACTACGCCACAATGCTTGCACATCTACAACGTGTATATTAATTGGCATAATATAAACTTGTCCAGGACAGATTGCATTGTTAAAGTTGAGTTTAACATTTTCAACCCGTTCAAGTTTTAGTTGAAAATCTGGAATATTTCTTTTTTCAAATAATGGATCAGTTTGCGGATTAATGTACACACTGTAGAATATTTTGCCTTGCTGTTAATATAGAAGAAGAAACTGGTTTGTGAATAAGTAGCTGACTGCAAGCTTATACTGGATGTAGCTAGAAGTGAATAAAAAGGTAGCTGAATGTGCACCAAACTTAAAAATAATTACCACCAAACCCTTTCACAAGCATACTGTGACGTGCAAAAGTATTCAATCCCCTTGAAATTTGTCATAATTTTATGCAAGACAAAATATTTGTACACATATTTATTCATTCCGTATTTTTTCTTATGCTGTAACAAAATATTTCCAAAGTCAAAATAAACAATTTTATATAGACATTTAATTGAAGAAGAAAATCTCCAAAGTTAATGTTTACATAAGTATTTAAACCTCTGTGTTTTGGAAGCTCCAGGTTTACACCAATAACAAATTAATTACAAAGGTGGCAGACATTTGACAGTCATATTAAACATAATGAGGTGCTACTTTCTCTCTGGATATAAAAAGCCCCCTTCTTAGGGGCCGTAGTCTTTGGTGGACAGTCACTGAAAAAATGAAGAGAGAGGAGCATTCTGCTGATGTGAGAAACAAAGTTATTGAAATGCACAAGGTAGCAGGAAAGGACTATAAAAATATCAAGAGTTTGAATGTCCCATTGTGCACTGCTGGATTCATCATCAGAAAGTGGAGGGTTCATCACAGCACCGAGACTCTTACTAGAACAGGCCGTCCCTCAAGACTGAACATCAGAGGTAGACACCAACTAGAGAGAGGAAACTAGAAATCCAACCGTCACTCTCAGATGTTTGCAATGCTTTTTGGCTGAAACTGGAGTGAAGGTGCAGGGGTTCACAATTTCAAGAGCTCTCCATTAAACAGGCCTCTACAGGAGGGTGGCAAGATAGAAGCCATTCCTTAAGATGGTCCAAATAACAGCACATATGGCGTTTTTCCAGTTAAATGTGGGGAGAAGGGTTTATGGTCAAATGAAACCAAAATAGAACTTTTTTCTCAGACTTCAAAGAGGTACAGAATGTGTGGTGTAAAAAAACACTACCCATGCCACAAGAAACACCAGACCTACAGTGGAATATGGTGGTGGCAGCATCTTGCTATGGGGACGTTTTTCATGTGCTGGGACTGAGAATCTTGTCAGAGTTGAAGGGACAATAGATGGGCCCAAATACTACACAATATTGCAGGAGAACTCATTCCAGTCTGCTATGAATTTAAAGCTCGGGAGAAGACTCATCTTTCAAGATGACAATGACCCTAAGCATTAGACCAAAGTGACACTGGGATGGCTCAAAAACAGACAGGTGAATGTTTCGGAATGGCCAAGTCAAAGCCCTGATCTTAACCCTGTTGAGAATCTGGGGAACTGTTTGAAAACTGCTGTTCAGAGATACCATCCCACCAACATAGAGGGTACCTAGAAATCATGCCAAGAAGAATAGGGAAGAATCACGCCTGAGCAATGTGCAGAACTGGGGCGCATTTACGTACCCCCAAAAGAATGACTGCAGCAAAAGGTTCTTGACAAAATATGAATATGTTGGGCTTGAATGCTTAGGCAAACAATAACTTTGGAGTTTTTTCTTAGTTATTTGGAGTTTGATAACGTTTTGTTACAGCACAAGAGTTTCACATTAAAAATACCAAATGGATAAATATATGGACAAATCTTTTGTCATGCAGAAAATTAGGATGACTTTTAAAAGGACTGAATACTTTTGCACATCACTGTATGTTTGTGAAAGGGCTTGGTGGTAATTATTTTTACCAGTATTTTCCCTTAATTCTGAAATGATCACAGGGCGTAAGTTAAGTATACATTCGGCAAAGCAGCTTCTTATTCTATTATAACAGCAAGGCAAAATAATTCTACAGCGTGTACATTAATCGACATCATTACAGACTGATCCATTATTTGAAAAAATAAATATTCCACATTTTGGTCCTGCACGGGTCAAAATTGTTAAACTCTAATTTAGCAAATGAATCTGTCCTGGACAAGTTTATATAGATAGATAGATAGATAGATAGATAGATAGATAGATAGATAGATAGATAGATAGATAGATAGATAGATACTTTATTAATCCCAAGGGGAAATTCACATAATCCAGCAGCAGTATACTGATACAAAGAAACAATATTAAATTAAATAGTAATAAAAATGAAAAAAATAAAAATAAAAAAGCAGACAATAACTTTGAGTAATGTTAGCATTTACTCCCCCGGGTGGAACTGAAGAGTCAGTGGAGCAGGACAGTGACAAAAGTCTGTCACTGAAGCTACTCCTCTGCCTGGAGATGACACTGTTCAGTGGATGCAGTGGATTATTCATAATTGACAGGAGTTTGCTTAATGCCTGTCGCTCTGCCACAGATGTTAAACTGTCCAACTTTACTCCTACAATAGAGCCTGCCTTCTTAACAAGTTTGTCTAGGCGTGAGGCGTCTTTCATCTTTATGCTGCCACCCCAGCACACCACCGTGTAGAAGAGGGCACTCGACACAACCATCTGGTAGAACATCTGCAGCATCTTACTGCAGATGTTGAAGGATGCCAACCTTCTCAGAATGTATAGTCTGCTCTGACCTTTCTTACATAGAGCATCAGTATTGGCAGTCCAGTCCAATTTGTCATCCAGCTGCACTCCCAGATATTTATAGGTCTGCACCCTCTGCACACAGTCACCTTTGATGATCACAGGGTCCATGAGGGGCCTGGGCCTCCTAAAATCCACCACCAGCTCATTGGTTTTGCTGGTGTTAAGATGTAAGTGGTTTGAGTCGCACCATTTAACAAAGTCTTTGATTAGCTTCCTGTACTCCTCCTCCTGCCCACTCCTGATGCAGCCCACAATAGCAGTGTCATCAGTAAACTTTTGCACGTGGCAGGACTCCGAGTCATATTGGAAGTCTGATGTATATAGATTGAATAGGACCGGAGAAAGTACAGTCCCCTGCGGCACCCCTGTATTGCTGAACACAATGTCAGACCTGCAGTTCCCAAGACGCACATACTGAGGTCTGTCTGTAAGATAGTCCACAATCCATGCCGCCAGGTGTGAGTCTACTCCCATCTCAGTCAGCTTGTCTCTAAGGAGCAGAGGTTGGATGGTGTTGAAGGCGCTAGAGAAGTCCAAAAACAGAATTCTTACAGCACCACTGCCTCTGTCCAGGTGGGAGAGGGATCAGTGTAGCATATAGATGATAGCATCCTCCGCTCCCAACTTCTCCTGGTATGCAAACTGCAGAGGGTCGAGGGCATGGCGGACCTGTGGCCTCAGGTGGTGAAGCAGCAGCCGCTCCATAGTCTTCATCAGATGTGACGTCAGAGCAACAGGCCGGAAGTCATTCAGCTCACTAGAACGTGATACCTTTGGGACTGGGGTGATGCAAGATGTTTTCCAAAGCCTCGGGACTCTCCCCTGTTCCAGGCTCAGGCTGAAGTTGCGTTGTAGAGGACTCCCCAGTTCCAACGCACAGGCCTTCAGCAGTCGTGGCGATACACCATCTGGACCCGCTGCTTTGCTGGCACGAAGTCTTTTCAGCTCTCTGCTCACATGGGCTGCTGTAATTGTGGGTGGGGATGTCTCACCTATGCTGGTATCAGCAGAAGGATGGTTGGAGGATGCAGTACTCCAATGTCATATATATATGCCAATGTCACAAAACTATGAAAATTGAGGTGGCCCAACGTCATTTAACACTTTACAGTGCCCATTAAATATCACAGGAAATTCCATTTATCTGATCTTGAAGTGGGAATACATTGTCAGTTTCACCCTGATACTTGCACTGGGCAGAGAAAAACTCCGCTGCATCTTAAAAAACGCATCTGTCCTTTCACAAAACTGTGAAAGGTAAGGTGGGCCAATATGATGTAACTGACCCATGCAGGTCCTAAATGTTAAATGTTTAGCTTTTCAAAGAATGGACACGTTTAGTCAATTAATATACACGTTATAGATGTGCAAGCATTGTGGTTAGGGCTTTGGACTTTCAATCCTTTGTTCGTGGGTTCAAGTCCTGCAATTGACACTGTGTGACCCTGAGCAAGTCACTTTACCTGTCTGTGCGGCTCGGTGCGGGGTCGCCGGGCATAATAAATCTAACTAGTAGTAACTAAATGTTATGTTGCATCAAGACGTCAATCGTGAATATTGAATATTTTGCCTTTAGAATAAGTAACTGTTTTGCAAATACTGTGTAAACAAGTGCACCTGCAGGTTGCAAGCAAGCATGTAGATGGGACCGAATAAGAAGACGGCCGAATACATACCTAACTTCACCCTTGCGTTCATTACAGACTCAAGGGTAGATTCTGTTGAATAGTAATAATTACCACCAAGTCCTTTCGCAAACGTATGGTGCGGAAAAAATATATAGTGCCGTTTAAACGCAGATGGGTCTCCTAGACACATCTCTTTACACTCCATGACTCTACCGGCCCTTGACTTCCTGTTTCTTACCCCACCCATTTCCTCCGAAGATCACGTGAACAACCAATATAGTTCACCCGCAGAAACGATATAGTTCATACACAGAGTTGCGATAGGGTGCGCACACATAACTAATATGTTTCATACGCGAAACCAACACACATACAACCAATAGAGTTCAAGCACAAAATCGACAGGTTACCCACATGAAACCAATATTCATTGCAAATTGCAGACTGTCAAATTGTTAGACCGTCACAGAACGCAAGCCAATATAATTCATACGCAAACCGAAAACATGAAAGCGTAAACCAATGCAGTTCACTCACAAACCAATAACAAACGTACTGGAACCAGTGATATACACACGCAAATCAATATAGTTCATATGCAAACCAGTGATATGCACGTACAAACGGATAATATACGGACACGAACCAATATAGTTCATATGAATGAAACCAGTATTGTATGCAGGCAAACCAATTAAGTATGCACGCAAACCGATAGTAAATATTCATAAACCAATAGTGTTCGCACGTAAACCAATAGATTACACACAGAAATATATGATTTATGGCATGTTTGGCCCCTCGTACCATACAGTAAAATCCCAATATTTAATGGCGATCCCTTGAAATATGTGGATTTAATTGGAGCATTTGACCGAGCTACCAATGAAGTGATAGAGAATCCGCGAGATGAATTGGTCTTATTGGCACAGTTTACTAAAGGTTCACCTCACGAGATTGTTAAAAACTGTAAATACTTGTCACCGTTAGAAGGTTATCAAAAAGCCAGAATGAAACTCGAAAGTCTTTATGGAAACCAGCTACTGAAAGCAGATGGATATATGAGAAAAGACAAAGAGCGGCCGCAAATAAAGCCAAACGATGGAGAAGGTCTGAGCGACTATGTGAACCTCCTTGGCAGATGTACGAACATTATGCCCAACTTACAAAGTGGACAACAATTTGAAAGTAATGATGACCTTCGTACTAAAGTCTCCAAACTTCCTCAAGACCTTCTAGCACTGTGGCAATGCGAAGTTTCAGAGTATTGAAAGTATGGAGAGCAGATGAGCCCTTCTCGCCGATCCAGTGAACTTTCTGGACGAACAGATTCCATCAGCTTTGAATCCCGTGTACAGCTCAGCTATCCAAAGCCATACCTTCAAGCAGGAAAAGGACAAAACTGATCAAGAGAAACATCCTTTGAAAGGCATCCTGAGAGAATTTTTCTGCAGCGGATGAAAAAAGGGATACAGACACCTCAGTCAAAACAACAGAGACGGCTGGACGTACATAATCTTTTTTGCAATGAAAATCACGATCTTAACGAATGTAGTGCAATTTAGAAACTAACTTATGAAAGTAAAATTGACTTTTCGAAATCTAAGGGCTTATGCTTTAAGTGCCTTAAACAAGGACATTTTAGTAAAGACTGTGAAGAAAAGATTAAGTGCCAACTATGTTCTCATTTACATCCACTCATTCTGCATATGAATAAGGAAAAAGGCACAGACGATAAAGTCACACCTCCTAAAGAGGAGAACGCTAAGTCGGAAGAGAAAAACGTTTCTTCTGCCCATATTTCTGTGGAATCATTAGAGACTTGTACTGATATCGGGGCCAGTAAAGAGTGTGTCTTAGCTGTGACTCCAGTTAAAGTTAAGTCTGAAACGATTGAAAAATGTGTAGAAACATATGCTCTAAAAGACTCTGGCAGCTCAGTTACATTTTGCACAGAATGTTTGCAAGAGCAGTTAATCCTTTCAGGAAGAAAGTCTCACATCTACATCAGCACTGTAGAAAGAGACAAACTAAATAGACAAAAATTAGTGAAGCGTACAGTCTTAACGAAGCTGCAAGTCTGTGGGATAGAGGAAAATACATTTTTTGATTTACGAGAGATGTACGCAGTGAATTCTATACCTGTGAAAAGGGAGAGCATCCATATGCAAGAAGATGTCACGAAATGTTATCTAAAAGACGTGCATCTACCCCAGATAAATGCTAATCAAAGCAATAATATTGTAATTACAATTCTATTAATATTGTTGTTACTAAGTACAAATGCCTGTAAAGTCATGGAGCCATGGCACATCATACATAGTGAAGATGAAAGACTTTATGCTGTAAAAACATTCTGTGGGTGGATTGTTAATGGAGTGATAAAAGTTATTCAGTCAACGTTGTGACAATAATGGAGATAGAACAAATGCTACTCCAGCAATACAATGCAGACTTTCCAGAATGCAGTCACAAAGAAAAAGAGGAAATGTTGCAGGAGGACATTAAATTTATGCACATAGCTTCAGAAACTGCAAGACTAGTAGACGGACACTATTGCATTAATCTGCCCTTTAAAGATGAAACACTTAAAGTTCCAAACAATCGTTGTGCTGCAGAACAAAGTGCTATTGGACTTAAAAAGAAACTTAAAAAGTATCCAACGTTCCATGAGGATTACAAAACTTTCATGAAAGACATTTTAGACAAAGGATATGCCATCAAGGTACCCACTGAACAGTTAACACTTGAAAAAGAGAGAGTATGGTACATACCTCAACATGGAGTATATCATCCAAAGAAAAATAAGATCACAGTGGTTTTTGACTGTACAGCCATTTATCAAGGCATTTCTCTAAATGAACAGTTGCTGAAAGGACCTGATTTAACTACTACACTCATTGGAGTTCTTACAAGATTCAGAGAGGAATCAATTGCACTAATGGCAGACATTAAATCAATGTTTTAACAAGTGAAAGTTCCAGATGAAGACACAGATCTTCTTCATTTCTTATGGTGGCCTGAGGGTAATCTAAACAGTGGACTAGAGGAATACAAAATGACAGTGCATCTTTTTGGTGCTACTTCGTCACCAAGTCGTGCCTCTTATGTCTTAAGAAGAACAGTAGAGGATGCAAGAGACACATCTACAAAGGAAGCAGTTGACACTGTACTGCATAACTTCTGTGTTGATGACTGTTTAAAGTCAGTTGCTACAGAAGAACAAGCCATAAATTGGCCAAAGATCTTCAAACCCTGTGCTTGAAGGGAGGATTTTATCTTACAAAATGGATAAGTAATAGCAGAGCAGTCTTGTCGTCTATTCCTGAAGAAGACAGGGCAATAGATCAAAAAGACTTGGACTTAAGCCATGATTTGTTACCAGTTGAAAGAGCTCTAGGAGTTCAATGGTGCACACAGACTGATAGTTTCAAGTTTCAGGTAAAGCTTCAAGATAAACCTGCTACAAGACATGGTATTCTGTCAGTGGTCAGTTCAATATATGACCCAATTGGATTTTTAGCACCAGTCATACTGCCTGCCAAGCTTGTTCTAAGAGAACTGTGTAAAGAGAAATATGCATGAGATCAAGAAGTGGAGGTTAAGTATGTCCAGCAATGGAAAAAAATGGTTGAACGATTTGAAGCTACTTGTGGATTACAATGTAAACAGGTGCTTTAAACCACCTGGGTTTGATAAATTAATTGCTGCACAAATGCATCATTTTGGAGATGCCTCAGAAAACGTGCAAGGCACTGTTTCCTACCTCCTGCTGACTAATAAAGAAAATAAGAGGCATTGTTCATTTATAATGGGGAAATCAAGAGTGGCATCACTAAAACCTGTCACTATACCAAGGTTAGAACTTACAGCAGCAGTGGTAGCAGTCAAAATGGACAAAATGTTAAAACAAGAACTACAGATTCCCCTGCAAGAATCAATCTTTTGGACTGACAGCACCAGAGTACTAAGGTACATTGCAAATGAAAGTGCACACTACAAAACGTTTGTTGCCAACAGAATCGTAATGATAAGAGAGCACGCACAACCCTCGCAATGGAGGTACGTTGCATCAGCACAAAATCCTGGGGATCAGGCATCAAGAGGTTCAACAATAGAAAGCTTCATCAAAAGTAAAACTTGGATACAAAGCCCAAATTCCCTACTACAACCAGAGCATGAATGGCCTAAGATACTGGACGAAGTGGACCTGTCTATTAACGACGATCTGGAAATCAAAAGATGCGTAGTGAATTTTACAAGTGTGGAAGAAAAAATTGAACCAGTAAAAAGAATTGTGAGTACTATTCAGAATGGTACAAATTAAAGAAAGCAATAGCTTGGTTCCTTAGATTCAAAGAGCTGCTACTGCATCAGAAAGAAAAGAAAAAGGCAATTCAATATACAGTCAGTCAATCTGGACACAGCCCAGAAAAACAAAAAACACTAATCACAGTACATATGAAGGAATACAGATCATTAATAAGACTACAGCTACTGTACTGTAAATGATTTGTCTAAAGCACAAGACAAACCTATTTGCCTCAGTCAATTACAAGCTTACCCAGAGAAGGTTAAAGCCTTGCACAAAAATCAGCTTGTAAAGAAAGGTAGTAAAATCATCAAACTGGACCCAGTACTACAAGAAGGAATTTTGAGAGTTGGAGGAAGATCCAGCAAATCAGCTATGCCAGAAGAGGCAAAACACCCTACAATTATTCAGAAGAATTCACATATTGCTACTCTCATTATGCAACAAGTTCATAAAGAAATTGGATACTGTGGGCGTAATTACAAGATGCTACACCCTGTAACTCCTGGGCAAAGGGTCAAGTCATCAAGACAATGCCAGATGCAAAAGGGGCAGTCAGAAGAGTTTGTGTGCAGACCTAGACCAGCACAGTGGACAGACCTGTGAACAAACTGTGCCCGCCCCAGGAAGCAGCAAATGACTGAAATGATTAATTTTTCTTTTTGCATGCATAATTTTAATTGTGTTTGTGTTTTTACAGTAGAACTTAAGTTTTAAGTTTCTTAAAGTTTGGTTTAAGCTCAGTAAAGTAGTGAAGGCTCTTATTAAGTAATGTTAAAGTAATTGATTTCTTCCCTAGAATAAACAATTAGGGGCCGGATGTGTAAGAGTCATGTTCCTAGTTATATAAGATTTATAGATATTTTTCTAAGATGACAATGCATAATCTATGGGAGGTTCCTAAAACACCCATAAGTAGAATTGTATTGGTATATTCTTGCCATATCTAATAGCTCTGACTTAATATTAATCTTTAGTTAGTGACAGCCTTGCCATGTGTAAGGAATAAAGGGCATACGGTTTAAAACAGTGCTCGTGCTCACGCCTACGGGCTCTTTGAATGTGTGAAGTAACTCGTAAAGATAATGTGTTTATATGAGCACGAAGCCGTGAGCTTAAAGCATACAGAAGAAGTAAAGAACTTTTAAGTACAGAAATAACTAAAGGTTCTCAAGAAAAGCTAAGTTTATAGAAGATACATTTTCCTTTTTTTTGCCTTTTATTCTACGTGTGTAACTATTTTTTCTTTTACTCTTGTGTGGATATTTAGCTTTTAACTTTCACTAAATATTTTAAAAACGAACTTTTAGACTGAGAGATTTCTTTCGGCATGCGTTTCACCCGTGCTCGACTTCGCCTTATACTTCGGCGGCTACAAGCATAATGAAAAGATGGCTAAGCTTGCTTATACATGCAGTGGCCTGGCCCTGCTTTTTGCTTGCTTAAACATGAATATCTATATATATAATTCACTAAGGCAAGACACCCATGAAAAACACGGTGGAAGGGGCATGGATTTACTAAGCCGCCGACAAGTAAGACACCTATGCCGCACGCAGGGAGGAGCCACGCCCACCAAGTCCAAGACCATTGGATATGACGACAACTCGCAGAGCCACGCTCACCAATTCGGACGCGACGACACAGAAAGAATGACGTCATTTATATTCGTCTGTCGTAGAGGCCTCATGTACCTCCGAGCCACCTTGACTGTTCATAGAGGCATGTTTCTCGCGGAGGTGAGTCGCCATATGCAGCGTGTAAAATGGTTTGCAAGGGGTATCCCATGGGATCCTTAAAACAATCCTTTCCAACTGAGGTTAAAACACAATGAAGTAAGTAGTCTTTAAAAACCGAGTTTTCGGTTTACGACGCACCACCTCATGCGACATAGCAAACTGTTTTACACTCTACATACAGCAATTCGCATCCACGACAAACATGCGTCTTCTTCACTCACGAACAATTATATGTTGGTCTCTCCAGAGTTCCATCTTTTCATTCACTTTCTGTGTGTCTTTCCAGAAGTGTTCAACCATCAATAAATAATTATGCGGCATTTGTTATGCCGCGGGTTCACTATTGTGTTGTATTTTGCTCTCTCCAGAGTTCCATCTTTTCATTTACTTACTATTGTCTTCTCACACCAACCCGTTTTAGACAACCGTGTCTTTCCAGAAGTGTTTAGCATTCAATAAATAATTATGCATGAGATTGAGCGTGTGTCTGCCTGGCGCAGAGAGGCGTGGGTAAGCCGTTGAACTCCATTCGGGCTGCAAACCGTGGAATTCCCACTAAGTTCGCGTCATATGCTCCCACTGGTTGCGTCCCTACCCTTTGTACACTACCGTGGTCGGGTGTCTTGGTGGATTATATATAGAAAAGCAGCCAAAACCGCACAGAGCAATGAAAAGTCTACGTGAGTCACAGGTGCATCTGGACTGTGTAAAGATGACAACGACTCAAGTGACGAGTTGGAGGTGGACACATGAGCGGGCAGTGCATACTGAACAAGAAATCAGCAGACTAGCATGACGGTGGGAGCTGAGTGGATGTCCTTCTCCTCTCCTGCTGTTCCAAACTCCGCGCCTGAGCGCAGTGCACTCGCATCCCTCTGTCTGGCAGGAGAAGGCACGATGGGGATCCGCCAGTTTTTAGTCACGGATGATTGTGTGTTGGTTCGTTCCGTGCATTGTTACAATGTTGCTTTTCTTGCTGATTTATTACATTACCGATTTTTCAAATGTTAATTTTCTCCCTGTGCTTAAAAATTATTAAAAAACCGGCCTGATTATGCAGCGTATGGTACACCGCGGGTCCGCTAGTGATGTAACAAAAGCTCAAGGATAGTGTGTTCTAAACAAGCAGGCAATTGTTTTAGAACTGTACCTACTTAAAAGTTTAACCTTGTACATCAAGTATCTTTAATTTGAGCGGCACTGTATCCCATATATGGGTGTTCCTGGCTTCAACATAAATTGTGTAACTGATCAATGTTTTGTTAAAATGATGGGTACACCTGCACAAGGTATGAAATAATGATGGCCAGTTTCGGTCAGGTAATGGACATTAGGTAAAGGTGGGAAGAACTGGAAGGAGAAGAGCATTTTGCATTGATGATAAGAAATGTAATATAAGCTGATTCACTTCCTAGTTTTGGCACTTGCACCATGGTGATGTGTCTTTGTTACATTGTAGTCTAATAAAGATTTTTTTCTGCACTTACATCTGGGCTCTGAGATTGCCTTCTTTCAAGAGAGAGAACTTTTCTCCATGACACAAGTACCTGTAGAGTCACCTGTTGTGGAAAATTGGGGTTTGCAGCTGAGAAAGGTGGCTGTTTTAATAAATAACTCGTGTCTTTGTGTGGGGGTGTGGTACTGTGGTGAGAGCACATTGCCCTGCACTTAGTGGACAGGTGCAGGATCGCCTACAACCCTCATTTTCCTAATTCGATGGCTGCAACTGTGCCATGTCCCTGTTTTAAATGGGAAGCATGAGTGTGAAAGAGGGGGAGGAAAAAAAGCACATTGGAGGTCGAGAGGATAACAGACTGGCCAGTGACCAACAGAAGTGCACAAGAATGAGGTTAAAAGGAAATGGAAGATAGAGAGGCCAAGATGGAGAGCTAGAACGCCTGAGTGGAATGGAGTGGGGCAAGTGGTCAGGAGTGAGCCTCAGGGCTGTGGGAGCCGGAGGCTGTGAAAGGGATGCTCCCACTCAGTGCTTTCTTGGGAGTAGGAGCTGTCCGATTGACGGCGTCTCCCTGAAAGGGCCGAAGGTGAGCGGCAGGAGAGGCGTGTCAGGTTTGAAGGGTTTCCCTCCATATGCTGAAGGAAGGGCGGCAGGGAACGGAGCCATGATATGAAAATTGATTGCACCTGTTGGCAGGTGTCTCCTCCTTCTGCAAGGTCCAGATAGGATAAGGGGAAGTTTAATAGGAGAGCATTGGGGCTCACTGTTTTTATGGACTGTGATTTTTAACCTCATTATTTTTAATGAATTATTTATTGAACTGTTTTTAACTTCCATCAGCGCCTTTTTATTTCAATAGATTAATTATTTATTTATTGAACATTTTTGGAAGCACTGCACAATTTGTTTGGCACTAGTTTTTGAATTGTCTTTGAATAAAAGCACTATTTACTTTTTCACCAACCCCTTGCTTTGTATGTGTTTCGTCCTCATCTGCCAGGCTTATTCGGTTATGTTTTCAATGGTGTCGGGTTCAAGAGACTCTTAGACAAGTGTGGGAGCATGGAGCCAATCCACACTGTCACACCTGTAGACAATAAAAAATGAGCCTATAAACACAAACATCTTTGATTACAGATTGTAGCATGCATATATTAGAAAGTCTTTTATATCTTCTCTGCATTCATTGTGTCCTAATAGATATGAATTTCAACCCCACAGGCACAGACTTAGATTCAACTGTTATAAACATGTTGATTATACTGAACTATCCACTGTATATAAACTGTATTACAATAGTAAAAATTAGTTTAATGAAATCAAACATTATTTGTCATTTAAAATTATATGCACAGTACAATATGTATCACAATGCTTAATTGCTAAACTCGGACATTAAGTAGAATACAACAGGACTGTGGAAAGACGCTCCTCCTCAGTCTCTCTCGAATTCAGGCAGCGGTTCTGTTTCCCTGAATGCAGCACAGAGAAGAGGCCATTGTTGGGATGGCTTGTATCTCATAATTTTCTTTGCCCTGGTTTTCACAGTCACTCATCAACAAAAACACTATTTTCATTTAGTTATAAAGCTTAAATTAGGCAGGATGGTACATCTAGGACAGTAGGTATCCGCTAAGAAAGAACATTTTGATATATCAATATTTAGGATTTCCATAACAGAAAAGCTAAATACCACAAAATCTCAAAAATGCTTTGACTAATTTGAATGAAATTTGGTGACGTTATAGAAAAAAGAAAACTAGCCAACCCATATTTATTATATGTCAATCATTTTATTTATTTATTGATATTTATAAAAGTTATTGTTATGATCATGCTTTGTGATGTGCTAACAGGGGGCTTTATGCAAAAATAAGATGGAGCAGAAGTAATTGACAGGGCATGTAAATAGCACCACTAACAAATACAGTGGATTGATGACTGAAGACAGGTCAGAAAAAAGAGGCATGATCTTGTTGTGAAATGGAAAGAGAAAGTTCTGTGAAGCTCAAGGAGAATGCAGAGCTCAATGGTTAGCAAACGTTGATTTTTGCTGTTTACTGTTTGCTGTTTTGCTGTTGGCCACAATCACTCTGAGATGTATACCAGCTCTCATCATAGTTATTGTTGTGAAACACTGCAGGCCCACAAGAAGAAATGTTTGGGCACCAACCCAGACATCTCCATTTAATCAAAGAAAAATAACAAAACACACACTCAGTGGCGCAAGAAAGGAACACAAAAAGCATCCAGAAACCAAGGAAAGCTGTCCTTAAATTTGGGATGCCTCATTCAGTCACGTAGACAGGAGCTCCAACCTACAGGGTGCTCTTAATGCACAAGATATATAGCTGGGGATTAATAAGTCCTCACGTGGTACCTCAAGAATTTCTTTCTCTCAGTTTTACTAGGGCTTATAGTAAGCATTTACACAGGCAGTGATATATCTCAGGAATCTCTTCCTTGTTTAGTGTGATAATTATTGTTTTAGTAACAACTAGCCATGGTACCTGTCAGGTAATACAATTAATTAAAAAAGTATGTGGAATATCTTTCATACGTGTACTTTCAGCGCCTTTCCTCGGTTTTTCGAGTTTGTGTGAACTTCTCTTCACTGGCAAGCTCTTTCTCGAGCATTTTTCCATAAAGCCTACTTCTCAGACTGTGTCATTATTCATGAGACACCTTTCTTGCCTTCTGTTCATTTTTATACTCTCCATCTTTGAAGGCAACTCTATCAGCATACCTCTTACATCTTAACAACATATCTTCACCAGTGCTCCCTCTCTCAATCATGTTTCCTTAAAGCTTGCTTCTCAGATTATTGTCAAAGTTTTACACTTTCCATTTTTAAAGGTGACTCTCTCAGTGTGCCTCCTATGCCTTTACTAGCATCTCTTCACTGAGGAGCATGTTCATGTGAAGCCTGCTTCTTACTCTTTCATTCTCTTTCCAGGACCTGAAATCTTACTGCTCCTCTGGCTTGTTTGCCTCTCTTCTTGCCGGTAGCCTTGCCACAACATACACAGATTCAAATGGACATCCTTCTGGACAGGCACAAAGTAATTCCAGAATGATGGCATGACGGCGCTCAAAGGACCAAACTGGCAACAGGCCTTCTTGCCAACAATTAGCCACGCTTCCTTCCATGGCATGACTTGCTGCAGTCTTTTCTCTCAGGGCTTCCTCACCTTCCCCACAGGTACGTGCATCAGTAATAAATAATTATAAAGAAAAGAAAACGAGTTAGGGGTTAATGTGGTTAGCATATGGTAAAGTTAAGGTTAGGGATTAGTGTCTTTGGTGTGTAGTATAGATGTATGGTGACATCGCCATGAAATTGCTGGTGTAGACTTTCAGTGTGGTTCTGCTTTTGGATACTTCACATTTTCTTGGACATCACTGTAGAAGAGACAGTGAGAGACAGCGACTTTTGCTTAGGTGGAAACTGTTATAGTCTTCCATGATGCTAGAGGGCAGGCAACCATGAAAATCTTCTTAATCTCCCTTTGGCTGCTCCTGTTAGGGTTCGCCACAGTGGATCATCTTTTTTCATATCTTCCTGTCCACTGCATCTTGCTCCGTTACACCCACCGCCTGCATGTCCTGTCTCACCACATCCATAAACCACCTCTTAAACCGTCCTCTTTTCTTTTTACTTGGCAGCTCTATCTTTAATATCCTTCTCCCAATATACCCAGCATCTCTCCTCTGCACATGTTCAAACCAACGCAATCTCATCTCTCTGACTTTGTCTTTCAACCATTCAATCTGAGCTGACTCTCTAATGTACTCATTTCTAATCCTGTCCATTCTTGTCACACCCAATGCAAATCTTAACATCTTTAACTCTGCCACCTACAGCTCTGTCTCCTGTTTTTTTTTGTTAGTGCTAATGTCTCCAACCCATATAACATAGCTGGTCTTAATTCCGTCTTAAGTCCTTCCCTTTCACTCTTGCTGGTACCCGTCTGTCAAATATCACTCTGGACACTCTTTTCCACCCACCCCACCCTGCCTGCTCTCTCTTCTTCACCTCTCTTCCACTCCCTGTTACTCTGTACTGTTGATCCCTGGTATTTAAACTCATCCACCTTCGCCAACTCTACTTCCTGCATCCTCATCATTCCTCTCAGCTCCTTCTTATGTACACACATGTATTCCATCTTGTTCCTCCTGACCTTCATTCATCTATTCTTTAAAGCATTTCTCTACCTCTCTAGAGTCTCCTTGACCTGCTCTCTACTCTAGCTACAGATCACAATTTCATCCGCTAACATCATAGTCCATGGAGACTCCAGTCTAATCTTGTCTGTCAACCTGTCCATCACCATTGCAAACAAGAAAGGGCTCAGAGCTGATCCCTGATTTAATCCCAACTCTACCCTAAATACATCCATCACTCATACCGCAGACCTCACCACTGTCACACTTCCCTTGTGCATACATATCCTGTACCATTCTTACGTACTTCTCTGCTACTCGCAACTTCCTCAGACAATACCAAAACTCCTGTCTAGGTACTCTATCATTCCCAAGACCGGATGAATGGGAAGGGTTACATCAGGAAGGGTATGTATAAAATTTTGCCAGATCAGTGTGCAGGCAACCATGAAAATGTTCCTAAAAAAACAAGTGTTGCTTGAAAGACTTTGACAGACCTCCTGACTTATAGGTTGTAACATAAAACTAGGATGGTTAAATGTAGACCAAGCTGGCCATTCAAGAATGAGTATAGGAAGGTGTCGAAGAAAGCCACTACTTTTCTTCCCAACAGCCATATGTTTGGCTTCCTTGGCATTATTCTGAGTGAGAGGTGCTGACATGATTGTGCCTCCTCCTGTTATTACAGATTTGACAATATTTTGAATATTTATTAGTCTGTATGTTTTTTAAACTGATTTTCTACTGCAGAGTCATGGACAGTCAGAATGTTTCACATTAGTGTCAGGTTTAAGATAAAAATCAACCCTGTCCCGTGTTACATTTTGAAATCTTAGCTCCCTTTCTTCTTAGTACTTCAAGCTTATTTATTATGGAAGAGCCTAAGATAGGACCATTTAGCTAGTTAACCACTGCACTATATCACATTTAACTATGCCCTTCATATTATGCCCTTCATATTATACAATTGTGTATCATGGGAGAGCAACAAGGGGCTGCGTTTTTAATGACCTAATTTATTTAAATTTATCGCAACTGTTTATTTGCAATGTGTACAGTATATGAGATCGAGGAAAGAGGTAAGGTGAACCAGATTGCAGATTTTACCCCTTTAAGGTACAAGATTTTTTCTTTGTCTAGTGTTTTTAGAGGTGATGAGTATGATTTTGTGATGTATGATACTGCCACTACCATTAAGAAATGTACTGAGTTTCGGTTGTGACTAGATGCAGGTCATCCAATTACAATGTACTATGTACCTTTGAGTTTGGAGCAGTGGTACTGTACACACTCCAAGGTAAATCTGGCTATAAATCCTTTTTACCCAAAGTAGCCATCAATATCATTCCATTTTGAATGTTTATTTACTTAGGGTAACCATATTGACCCATCAGTAAGGCCTTTTTAAATATGTTTTTCTCTTACAAGCCTCCCATAATAATAAAATTAGCCTAAATAGTTTGCATATTTCAAGAGAAAACAGCTACTAGTATTATCTGAAGTGCATAACATTATCAAATTGGCTTTCGCTAGGGTAATTGCTGTTGCCTGCTGGACCCTATCTTGGCAGCAATAGGTACAAAGCAGGAGCCAATCCTGGAAAATGTGCTTTCACTCAATAGAGCCCACTCATGCATATGCACCATTTTGGGATATATGGTATAGAACACCAGAGTAAAAGCTGACATTATTAGTGCAAAAACTACATAGACAGCAACTGAGTAAAGGATTCAAACACAGATGTAGCATTTGTCAGGTAGCATCGTTAACCATTATGTCACAATGCTACCCTTATCTCTAATATTACTTTGAGTGAGTATAACTGATGCGTAAACTAAACAAAAACTGTCTTTCTATTGTATTCCTGAAAATTCAAAGCAAAGACAGGACTCAGTACACCAAGTAAATATAGCACGATGCTACAGTGCAGTGGTTCTTAAACTATGGGTTGTGACCCAATGTTTGTGATGATTCGTCCCAAAATAGTGTACTAGAATTATTCAAGTCTGTCCAATCAAGAATTATGTGCTGAGTGATAGTTCACCCTCTCTTCAGTGTAGCATTTATGGCAGTAGTATGTGAAACAATGCCAGTCATATAACAGACAGCTTTCGTTTCTATGGCTCGAAAATATAATAAATATATTTTTATATATATTGAGCTATCACATAGGGCGGCATGGTGGCGCAGTGGTAGCGCTGCTGCCTCGCAGTTAGGAAACCCGGGTTCGCTTCCCGGGTCCTCCCTGCGTGGAGTTTGCATGTTCTCCCGTGTCTGCGTGGGTTTCCTCCGCGCTCGGTTTCCTCCCACAATCCAAAGACATGCAGGTTAGGTGGATTGGCGATTCTAAATTGGCCCTAGTGTGTGCTTGGTGTGTGGGTGTGTTTGTGTGTGTCCTGCGGTGGGTTGGCACCCTGCCCAGGATTGGTTCCTGCCTTGTGCCCTGTGTTGGCTGGGATTGGCTCCAGCAGACCCCCGTGACCCTGTATTCGGATTCAGCGGGTTAGAAAATGGATGGATGGATGGATGGAGCTATCACATTAGGTGTTTATTGGTTGACTTATAACAGTCAGTCAGTCATTATCCAACCTGCTATATCCTAACACAGGGTCATGGGGGTCTGCTGGAGCCAATCCCAACCAACAAAGGGTGCAAGGCAGAAACAAATCCTGGGCAGGGTGCCAGCCCACCGCAGGGTACAACACGCACACACACACAAGGGACAGTTTAGGATCGCCAATGCACCTAACCTGCATGTCTTTGGACTGTGGGAGGAAATGAGAGCACCTGGAGGAAACCCACGTAGACACAGGAGAACATGCCAATTATGAATATTGTTTATGCTTTTGTTATTCAACACAATAATGATTTCTCTTTAAAGAAAATAAATTTCATCATCACTGTCATTATCTTCATTTTCACTCTACTTATCCTGGTCTGTGACATAGTAGCAATACACTGAACCTGTCTTACCAGGCCACCTTGTCTCCAGCAACTACTTCCAACATATCATGGTGAACTCATAGCTGAAAGCAAGGCGGCCCAATGGTTAGCACTGCAATTCCACAGCTTCAGGACACTTAGCTCATTTTCTATCTATTTAGAATACATACATTCTTCTCATCTGGCTACTCCAGTTTTCTTCCTCAAAATTGTGCTGGTTAGGTACGATTGAAAGTGGGTGTCTGCTTGAGTGTACCTTGCAAAAGGCTTTCGTCCTACCCAGGGTTGTTTCCTGCCTTTTGCTAGATACTGCTAGAATAGGCTGTAGTCCCCCATAATGCCACAATCAGATTTAGTGGAATTAAGAAATACACGGACAGATTTATTTTATTTAAAAGGAACATCATTTATCCTGCTTATATATTTTATTCTCAATGAAATGTTTTACATTGCCTCACTGATCAAATTATTTGTTCATTTCCTCACTTCTAATTGTTTCTCACTAGCTTTCACAGTTTAATATTTACATTTTTTACATTGAAAACTTGCAATAAAATGTGCTGGAGGCCACAGATGTGTTAACTATGTCCAATTATTCAAACAGTTAGATTAATTAAATAAGTGACAACTAAAGTGGAATGAATATCTGAAGAGGCTGAACTAGTCATCCTTAAAAAATCCTTCAGTCTTAACATGTATGCTCATTTCAAGCAGGAAATAGCAAAATGCAACATTTGTATAACATGGTTATGTTAATCTGCTTTTTCTTTTATCATTCTTACGGACAAAGCCAAGACTTGTTAATAAGTAGTATATTTTCATTTTCAAAATAGGCAGTTTTTTACATGTGCCATGTATTTAATTGGTTTCATTAGCTTAGGAAACTTTTAAAAGATGCTCAAAAAATATTCAATAAAAAATGGGGCATCATCCAGTTTTGCCCACCCACTTTTAACCCTGGTTAATCTGTAAATTGGATATTAATTCTAGTTAAGTAAGTTTTTCATTTTGTTGTCATTTGACTTCTAACCAGCACTCATGGAGTCAAGAGGGTTCTAAGCCAAAACTTAAAATAGGTGATAAGGAAGCGCTTCTGGTGTTAATACAATGTACTAAACATCTCATAGTATATTTAATTTGAAATGGAAGCTACTGTAGTTCATAGGGGCTTGAAACATAGTCTCTCACAGATCAAGACTGTTCCTTTAAGCAACAGTTTTACCGTGTTGGTAAGTATGTCTCATGCCTTTGTATCAATCAGATACTACATACAGTACATTCTATGTACTAGTTTACTTGGTGTGCATTATTCATGTTGCATCTTGCATTGTGAGCGAGCTATGTACGACTGGAAAAATTAATTTGTAGTAAAACAACTTGGCTGCTGCTTGCAATGAGTGTAGCTCACAACAGTCAGTCACCACTTCTCAGCCTGAACTAAGCATTTCATTGTGAATGACTGACTAATCATTTCCAATACCATTTCATTTTCAACTTTTTATTTATTTGATATGACACATATGGTGTGGTACAGTCAGTTGCTTGCTTTGTGCACCAATATTTTTTTATTTTGACTAGTATCACTTGAACCTGCAGTTTGTGAAGAAAGGTGTTGCATGCACCTCTCATGAAATACAGCAGCCCAGGTCACTGCAGTAAGGTTGCTGTATTGTTCTTCACCCACATCCGATGTCACTTCAGCTGTTTTCTTAACAGACATGCCGAGTGCTTGACAGAACTTTTCTGTTTCAATCGGGCTGTCACAACAGCTACCACGTTGTTGCTTGCTGTGAAACGTGTGGCCACACCTGGAGCCCCCACTGTGCTATCCCTGTCAGGTGTTGCTGCTATTGGTGAGGTGTGCGGCCGCTTCAATACGTGCTATGAAAAGGAGTCGAAGCCCAATTTTGGGGTTACCATAACCCGCATGTCCAATTCATGGGTTGTGTTGTGTGTACCACAGCACTAGCTGTCAACTGAGACCAAGATCAAGCCTCAAGAGCCAGGGGTCCTCAAGTTTTTAGTATGACAGACCTTTTGCATTTTATATACAGTATATTTATATATTTTATATACAGATATTATTGTTTTCACTATTTCATTTACCATAGTTAGGCAGCAGCACATAGTGAGATTGCTTTTGTTGGAGGTTTGTGATAAAATGTTAAGCAAATTTCATTCATTCGGATACCATTCTAAGGGAAATTGATGAAAAAAATTGAAGTTTTTGCTCAGAATGTAATTTAGGAGGAAGAATTGTGTTAATCCTGAAAATAAAAGCCAGCACTAGCTTAAATAAATGTATAACCAGTACCTTCAAAATGAGGTACAGTGATGCAGCACACAAACAGCTTCTGGCAAAAAAAGCATATTTTTTTTCAAATTAATGTTGAGTCTGGATGTCTCTTGAAATTCTGCTACTGCATTAAGGACTAATAGTGAAGAAATTTGCGGGTCTGATATATAAAGTACCATATTTTCTGTGTATAGTGATATTTTCTGTTCAAATCCTTCTGATATTCTGCTACACCTGATATTCACCATTATCTCTGACATATTTTGAAAATGAATAAGCAATGCCTCAATGGGTATTGCAAAAAGCAATGGTGATAGAGGGTACCCTTGTTGAGCACCATATTCTAGTTTAAAGTACTCTGAGGTCATTTTATTATTTTCTGAGTTTGTGTTGTTGATATGAACTGGGGCTTCTGGACTGGCATAAAGTAATTATATCCATGCAGATATATTTGGGCCAAACCCAAATTTGTTCAATGTGGTGAATGGATAGCCCCATTCAACTCTATCAGAAGCTGTTTCTGTAAGCAAAGATAATAAGATCTCTAGTTTGTTGGTATATTATATTAAAAAGACCTCAAAGGTTTAAGGCTAAGTGTTTGCCTTTAATAAATCTGCTGTGGTCTTGTGATAGTACAGAAGGAAGCGGTTTCTTAATCCTTTTGGCTAAAGCTTTGGAGATTATCTTAATATCATTATTCAGAAGTAAAATTGGTCTGTATGATGCATATTGTAGTAAGTCCATATTCTTCTTAAAAAATGGTAATTAATGCTATTTAAGAAACACCAGGTCTTTGTGTTAGGGGAAGTAATGTTTCTATATTCAGGTCAAGAATTTCCTTTAATTTATGTTTCAATTCAGCCTTTGGGGCTTGATTTATATAACCTTTTTTAAGCATCGGTTGTTTTTTTGTGATACCATGTTCACTATCATGAATCCCACCAATTACTTATGAACACAATCCATAATTCCCTTTATGAATAATTAGTTGAATCTGACATTAAATATATTTCAGGGAGAATTTGACTCAGAAATAGCCCCAAACCCCATACCCCCACCTATTTAGAAACCTATATTCAGCCTAACAATTTATTCAGGACAGAAATAATATTAGGGGCAAAACAATGAAAGTTACATTTATATTTCTAATTGTTTGATTATAGAATCTGGAGATTAAGAAAGAAATGGTGGTTGAAAAGAAAATTGAGTAGGACCCCTATTGTGGTTGGAACAGATCTGCAAAATTACAGGGATTGATTTCATTGTTGATGGCTCTAGTGAAATTTTGAACTAAAATGGTCAAAACTAAGGCTTTCTGGTCTAAAATATGTAACTAAACAATAAATATGTAGGTTTTTAAAAATAGTTATATAATAAATCTAAAGCTTTTGCGTAATTGTAAATAAAAAAGAACGTAATTAAGGAAATGCTTTTTAATGTGTTTTATAAGCTATGATCTGTATTTATATCTATTGTCAGGGATGACAGGGGCAACGACCCGGCCGGGACGCCGTGAGGGACTGGAAGAGGGTCAGAGCCCACCCTGGATCACGTGGGGGCCGCCTTCCTGGTTGCTCTGGGGGCCATGGGTACAGGGCATGGAAGCTCCACCCTGTAGGGGCCCGTGGTCACGCCAGGAGGCGCCCAATGCCTTGGGGACCTGTTACCCCAGCACTTCCGCCACACCAGGAAGTGCTGGGCGGAAGATTTACGATGGCACCCGGAGAGCTGCCGGGAGGACAGCCGGCACTTCTGCCACGCTGGGGCATGGCCAGAGGAGGAATGCCGGGAACACCTGGGGCTCATCCGGGGACTGTTTAAAAGGGGCCGTCTCCATTCATTCAGCGCTGGAGTCGGGTAGAGGCAGGACAAGGCAAGAGAGGAGAGTGGAGGCGGCCCGAAGAAAGGCATACAGTAATCCCTCGCTATATCGCGCTTTGACTTTCGCGGTTTCGCTCTATCGCGGATTTTATATGAAAGCATAACTAAATATATAACACAGATTTTTCGCTGCTTCGCGGGTTCTGCGGACAATGTGTCTTTTTACTTCCTTGTACATGCTTCCTCAGTTGGTTTGCCCAGTTGATTTCATACAAGGGACGCTATTGGCGGATGACTGAGAAGCTAACCAATCAGAGCATGCAGTTAAGTTCCTGCCTGCTGAATGCAGTGTTAACCAGGAAGTCTCGTCTCACTCATTCAGCATCAACGTGTTTCGCTGTGTAAAGAGTTGTGCTCTTTTGTGTTTATCTTTGTGCATAGTCAAGCCCTTCATTATGGCTCCAAAACGATCTGCTACTGCTTCAGGGGCCGTGCCCAAGTGCAAACGGAAGATGTTAATGATTGCCGAGAAGGTAAATGTTTTGGATTTGTTGAAGGCTACGATTCTTTTTATTTAAAAAGTAGGAAAGGAATATAAGATCTACGGCCGCAGTGTCATTTTAACCAGGGTGCAAAACGAGTTGTAAGTGGATGTAATAAGGCAGTAGTCTGGATGGAATCTACTTTAGGGGTTTGCATTGAAGACTGCCAGAAGAAGAGCAACGGCAGTGCTACACATTTGCCTGAAGAGGCTCCTTTAAGGGCTGTAACGCTCTCCTTTGTTGTGCAGTAAAATAAAACTCATTGTTATCGGACAAGTCATCGTGTCATTGTTGGTGAGTAACCATAATTAATTTTCTACTTACAGTGTTTAGTACATGTACGTGCGTTTAGTGTCACTGTACACACATTTACTGTACACTATTTTTCTTGTATTGTACGTATTTATTGCTGGTGGCATGTCTATCGTAATGGCTGTAACATATGTGCTATCGGAGACACTCAATATCTTTAAAATAATATTTAGGTTTTACTGTATATAAAGTGTGTTTATATACATAATTTCAATGAATCTTACCTAATATCTAAGAGAATACAAAGGGATTATGCTGTATAACTCTGCGGGGAATATTTATAAACAGTGTGGGAGAGTTTATAAGGGCTTAAAATATATAAAATAACCATAGAAACATATGGTTTCTACTTCGCGGATTTTCACCTATCGCGGGGGGGTCTGAAACGCAACCCCCGCGATCGAGGAGGGATTACTGTATTGTGGCCAGGATTGTGACTTTGGGGTATTGTGCACGAACTGGGTCTGAGTGACCATTTATTATTATTGTAAATAGTTGTAAATAAACGTGTGGTGGTTGAAAAACAACATGTCCACCTGTCTGTGTCCGGGTCGGCTCCACATCTGGTGTAGCCGGCAGGATGCTCCGCCTGTTCCAAGGCGGGGACCTGTAGTAAAAAATTTAGTTGTGGACTGCCCGGCGCAGCAGGGGACCCCACCCACGTACCGCGGGTGCTGCATGCACACAGCCCCGCGGGGTAAAGGAACCCCACGGACCGCCAGGGGTCCGCAGGAAGGCCATATTCTCCTGATGCGGGTGGGCGGCGTGCCTACCAGGAGTGCAGTGGGCTCCGAGGACCGCGCCGTTGCTGGAGGCGCCCGGGACGGCATGGCGTCAAGAGAGGCCACGCCGAGGATGGTTCCTTGGTTGGACGAGTCCGGGGAGGTGAGTTCCCTGCCATGTGGCAGCTGGCCCACGGGGGCCGGGCGAGTTTTTCCTTTTATAGGCAGGGACTTCCCGGATCCGCGTCAGTGGCGGGCGCATGCCGGTCTGCGGGCTCCGGCAGCACGGCGGCAGCCGCGAGGGCTGCGGAGAAGGAGACGCTGCAGCTCGAGGGGCGCTGGCAACAACAGGGCTGCCGGCAAGCACGTCGCCACCGCAGAAGGGGAGGCAAGAAGGCCGCGGACCAGAAGTCCCTCCCCCTGATAGGCACGCGATTGGACGGTGTGTCTTGTGTGCCCGCCGATGACTGCAGAGAGGCGGACCAAGGAATGTCCATCACGGGCAGGGGGGAGACCCGATTGGGCCGGAAGAGAAGGCCCACAGGAAGTGGCCGGAGTCGGAGGCTGACAGACAGGTAGGCTCCGCGTCGGTTAACTTCCTGTCTTTACCGGCTGCTCTGGCGGAACTGGAGGCGTGCCTTCAGCCCGCGGAGCAGCGTTTGTTACAGATGCTACGTGCCATCCGGGCTAAAGTGCTGGTACTGGAGAGGAAGGCGCTCGCGGCGCTGAAGACGTTAGCGACAACGGGACGACGCAACGCTGGAATCTCCAGCCGAGCGCACGGCGGAGACGGGTGAGTACAGCCGACTGTACAGCATGCAGGAGGGTCTGCTGAACATGGCTGTGATGCCAAAGATCAGCTTCAAGTAAGCAGCCCTCCGATAGGAGGTGCGGCGCGGCGGGCTGTATGCACGGTGAGGGGGGAGTCCGAGAGTACGCTGAATGGACACGGGCTGCTAAGTGCCCCGGGTCCTAGCGCCCTCCGCCCCGAGTCGGCTGCGGTCTCACGCCGCACTGTAGGGACGAAGACGGGAAAGAGGCTCTTTCTTTGTAATAAGGAGTCTCAAACCGTCATGGCGTCCCAGAGTGAAAGGAGGAAAGAGAGGCTGGGTGCCGATTCCTCCAATAGGTTGGGACGCGATGCTGGGTGCACGCGTCCGGGTGCTGGCCGCCCTCTGCGGGGGCAGAGGGAATCCCTGAGGCCGGCGGAGAGAGCGCAGGCGGTGCCGGCGATTCCACCATTAAGAGGGACACGGAAGCCTCGGAGAGGGTGCCGAACAGGCAAGTGCCAGGGTGCCGATTGGAGGGGGGGACGCTGCCAGTGTGTGGCACAGGAAGGGTGCCTTGGCAGCAGTTCTGCCCCTGTGTTCTCTTTTGCAGGGACGGACCCCAGGCGAGCAGTAGGACCCCCTTCGTTGGGGGCCTGCCCTCTGATGTCGGACCGTCTGCTGAAGAATCTCTCTGCTGGTATATTCGGGTGCCACCACGGCCGGAGGAGGCTGCAAGGGAGCAAGTGGCTCCGACCAAAGGGGCACGGGGGCCTCGGAGGGGGTGCCGAATGAGGGGGCCCCAGGGTGCCGGTAAGAGGGGGGAGCGCAACCTGTGGTGGTGGTGCTCAGGCCGCGTCTCCGCCCCTGTCCCTGCTTGGAGAGCGTGCCTGTGCCTGCTGAAAGCTTATTTTTTAAGAGCTCCCACACTGATAACAGGTTTAGAGGAATTACACTGATAATTTAAGAGAGCACATCACTTACATGAAACCAGTATGTCTAATGAAAAATCTGATGAATTGTTTTATGTGTTTGTTTGTCAAGTGCCCTATAGTGATCCCAATACCAAATTAAAAGATGTATTGCTAGAGGTTTAGATATTACTTGTGTTGCCTGGTTTGTTTGTATAATGGGTTAAGGTTTTTTAAATGTTGAGCCTTTTGTCAATGCTGGCTGAAATGCAAGTGTACATCTGTCATTTACACTACATGTTTATCATTGTTTCTGTTCTCATGAGTTGAAAACTTGTTCTTAGTGCACGACTGAACTAATTAATTACTGTAACTCCTTCCTAGGTGGAAACCATGACCATTACTTTCTTGTTTAGTGTAGTTGCATAAATAGAATCCCACATTAATAAACTGGATGACTTGTTGAATAATTGAATCCATGAGCCATGAAAAGCATCTAGAGTACCAGGGCTCATTGGAGTTCACAGACATCACTCCAAGTCTCTGTATTATAACAGAAGACAGCATCAGCAGCAGTATTCGATAATGTTATGAAGACGATTAGAATTTGCTACAACATTGTCTTGGCATAAAAGCGTAAAACTATAAGAGTCTCCTCAGAAAATGAACTTGAATAAATATTTAACCTCAAGAAACAATAAATGTTATTAACGCTGTTCTTTTTCTAACATCGTTCACTTTCTACCATATTCCAAACAGGGATTCGGTATGTACACATTTCATTCAGTTTTATCATGGTTTATTTATATTGCACATAGTAATTATATGTAGGTGTATGATAGTGTTTGGTTTTTCAAAAATGTAAGGTTTCACTTTGATAAAAATTGTAGTGTCATCAGCTCACGTCTGAATTATTAGCCTGTGTACACAGTGCAATGAAATTTCAATATGTATGTTTGATTAACAAGGAGTGGAGCATACTGCCATTGTTCTTACCTGGTGGCCCAAATCGCACTCAGTTGGTTATGTATAATATGACGCCAGAAAATAATACATTTTGGCAAATGAAACAGCTGAGTTTCCTTTCACATATAGTTTTAGAAAACTGATGCTACACTTTATTTCACAACTGTGAAACTCACTAAAAAAGAATATTTTGGAATTTTAAACATTTTTGGGTGGTCGAAAAAAAGGAGACTTGCCCTTTGGATTTGGCAGCACTGCATACCGTTCTGGAACTGTACAGTGCCTAGATGAAAGTAACAGGAAAAAATGTCTTGCAGAAATTTAGCATGGCTAAACATAGGCCACGATGAGATAAAATGATGTACTGTTAGACTAAAGTTATAATCCAGAAAAATGATAAAATTGTTATCCAAATTAGTTGAAATAAAAACGCTGTACCTGTGGCCTTATAAAAGATTCCACTTTGGCTGGTATAAAAGTGTATGTACATTGATATCAGTATCCTCTCATCAGCTGCAAGTGCTCTCCTGCTGTGTAATGGGATTTGTAGTCCCCACATTGGTGCTGGTTTTGGGTTGTCCCCCTCCCCAGTATGCAATAAAGCCAATATTTCAAGTTGGGCCAACAGCAGTGCACGTGCAATATTTCTGGAAAATCAGTTCAGCCATTTTGCATGAATGGCAAACAAATAAACAATTACATTTATATAGAATATTGCTTATTTGCTGATGCATAACATCTAAAAGAGATGTTGCTACAGCCATCCATTTATACCTGCTACAGTGTTACTTATCAGAGGTCTCTAAAAAATTTGTTTGTTAATGCATTGTTACAGAATTACTCTATTATACTGGTGGCCTGTCGGAAATATAAGCCTTTCTGCTGTGGTGAGATTTTCTAAAAAAAAAAAAAAATTTAGTACTTCATAAAATATTGTGTCATTGTTAAAAGATCCCACTTTAACCAGTAAAGCTGTATGTAACAAGGACATGGTTTAGTATGTGATACTGTCACAAAACACACTAGATTGTATATAATCTTCCATTATTTCAAGGGTAAGCAGAATTTCTCAGGCTAGCAGGGTAATTTACTGCCTTTGAAGTAATGTAGATCATCTAGGCAATAATCGTTGGATCATTTTAATGATTACTTCGGGACACAGGATAAGTTAGGGACTTTAATAGCAACTGCTGCTTGGGAATTCTCTAAATTGTTTAATGGGGAACTTAATGCAGTTCAGTCAACTCCAAACCTTAGAATGGTGAAAAAGCTCACTGATGGGAAGGAGTGTAATAGATTCTGATGAGAAGGGCGATAGTTCGAGACACAATACAAGGCAAATGAGATCTCCTTCCTCTACTGTATTTGTTTTGCACTTTCATGTGTTCTCCCTCCTCTGTGCATGTTAGCCGTACAATCATAAAAATAAAAAGCCTCCATTTATCAAGTTGTCAAAATCCTGCATTTCTTTTTTTTTCCAGGATCCCCATTATGACATTCATCTTAGAAAATCAAAATGAAATTACATATTGCCTGGTAATACAGCTTGCTCTCACCACAATGTTAAGGACATAAAGTTAAATCGAGGAAACAATTTACTTTCACTGAAATTGTTAAATGTAACATTAGAAATGAAAAGTACAAACAGGAAAAATGGGTAGTTGTATTTAAATCTAAAAAGGGGATGAATGACAAGTTTATTAACATGGGTTCCTTGCATACTTTAACTATTTCATCCACACTTGTTTTATGCATCATGTCTAGAAACGTAACAGATGATACTTCTTTCTAAAAACTGTGTAAAAAATGCTTGCACAATATCCTGTACAAACTTTCAGATACACACGCACATATACATACACTCACCTAAAGGATTATTAGGAACACCTGTTCAATTTCTCATTAATGCAATTATCTAATCAACCAATCACATGGCAGTTGCTTCAATGCATTTAGGGGTGTGGTCCTGGTCAAGACAATCTCCTGAACTCTTCTCTGAATGTCAGAATGGGAAAGAAAGGTGATTTAAGCAATTTTGAGTGTGGCATGGTTGTTGGTGCCAGACGGGCCAGTCTGAGTATTTCACAATCTGTTCAGTTACTGGGATTTTCACGCACAACCATTTCTAGGGTTTACAAAGAATGGTGTGAAAAGGGAAAAACATCCCATATGCGGCAGTCCTGTTAGCGAAAATGCCTTGTTGATGCTAGAGGTCAGAGGAGAATGGGCCGACTGATTCAAGCTGATAGAAGAGCAACTTTGACTGCAATAACCACTCGTTACAACCGAGGTATGCAGCAAAGCATTTGTGAAGCCACAACACGTGCAACCTTGAGGCGGATGGGCTACAACAGCAGAAGACTCCACCGGGTACCACTCATCTCCACTACAAATAGGAAAAAGAGGCTACAATTTGCACGAGCTCACCAAAATTGGACAGTTGAAGACTGGAAAAATGTTGCCTGGTCTGATGAGTCTCGATTTCTGTTGAGACATTCAAATGGTAGAGTCAGAATTTGGCGTAAACAGAATGAGAACATGGATCCATCATGCCTTGTTACCACTGTGCAGGCTGGTGGTGGTGGTGTAATGGTTTGGGGGATGTTTTCTTGGCACACTTTAGGCCCCTTAGTGCCAATTAGGCATCTTTTAAATGCCACAGGTTACCTGAGCATTGTTTCCGACCATGTCCATCCCTTCATGACCACCATGTACCCATCCTCTGATGGTTACTTCCAGCAGGATAATGCACCATGTCACAAAGCTCGAATCATTTCAAATTGGTTTCTTGAACATGACAATGAGTTCACTGTACTAAAATGGCCCCCACAGTCACCAGATCTCAACCCAATAGAGCATCTTTGGGATGTGGTGGAACGGGAGTTTCGTGCCCTGGATGTGCATCCCACAAATCTCCATCAACTGCAAGATGCTATTCTATCAATATGGGCCAACATTTCTAAAGAATGCTTTCAGCACCTTGTTGAATCAATGCCACGTAGAATTAAGGCAGTTCTGAAGGTGAAAGGGGGTCAAACACCGTATTAGTATGGTGTTCCTAATAATCCTTTAGGTGAGTGTATAGTGATACAAATAATTTACAGCCATATTTTTTCCAACTTTGAGACCACAACAAAAAATACAAAATGTACGGATGGATAAGAAGTAGTAAGTTTGATAGACAGACAGTGGGATTTAATGGCTAATGACTGGAATTTAAACCTCAGTGTTGTTGGTTTTCTACTACTTTGTGTGATCCTGAAAAAATGTCTTTGTTTGTTGGTGCTCAAATTGTAAAAAGTGTGTTTACAGTATATAGTTCAACTCTGTAAATGTAAAGTTCCTTGGGATGATGCTTGTCATAGAATGGAATCATATAAAATTAAAATTATTTATATTTCTTTAAATGTTTTCATTCAGTATTGTGAAGTTTAAAATTTGCAATAAGTAGTTGCCTAAATTTCTGGAAAGAATTGAAGTAAATCTGTGAAAAAATACAAGAAAAATTAAATAATGCTATCAGTTTAAACAACATGAACTCGACGGTTTGTTTCGGATTTCTTAATAATTCTAAATGATTTTCACCAGTATCCTAAAATATTTGGTTAACTGTTCACCTGAAATAATTCCACTGGATCAGTTCTATTGTTGGCTTTGAAAATCTTCAAGACCTAAATGAGGGCCCCATATAGCCTCAGGTCTAAAGAGTTTTAATTCCCATAGCATGTTAGAGTAGGACATGCCCTGTGGTTGAGGAGATTTACAATTTGCAGAGCTTCTTCGCAAAGCCTGTAAAGCTGTTCTGCTTCTTCTGTAGCATGATGAACTACACACAGTACTCCAGATACATGTTACTTTTGTGTAGCACTTTGTGTGTCTCTCTATATTAAATTGCATTTTCCATGTGTTTGCCCTATATTTGAATGTTTTCTCATGTCTGTCTGAATTGTTTGGGCTGCCTCTGCAGTATCTGATATCTCTCCCATTCCAATGTTATCTGCATATATCAGAAGTTTACTCACTATATAAGAAGAAATGCCATTAATTATAAATTACAAAAAAGGAACAGTACCAGGAGAGATGGCTCATTTAATCTGACTGCTTCATCTCCTTATCCAGGATTGATTAACTGACTTGAAATCAACTTTTTAAATGACATTAAATTCAATGAAAATTTTAATTTAAATTTTAAATTAATTAAATTAAAACTTGATAAAAATGGCTTCTTGTTCCATAGTCAATTTAAATGGAGAAAAGAACTCACTAAACTGTTGCGTGACACTATAAACTTCAGAAAGAAAAGGAAAACCAAGGAGTTGCATGAGGAAGCAAGGCAGACAGTAAAAGCTAAGCATGGTCAGCATAAAGGTGACAAGACCATCTCCAACGAGCAGGTTTCTGTGACCTCTGTTGTCAATATTGTCAAGAAGTTTAAAGCCCATGCAACAACAGTCAACATCTCCGGATGTGGCTATATGAGGAAAATTATCCTAAGATTGAACAGAAAGACTGTTCAAATGATGGAAAAAGAACCAAAGAAAACTTAAAAACAGGTCTAAGCCGCCCTTCAAGCTCAAAGTGCAATAGTTTTACGTTTTACTACTAGTAGTAGTAGTAGTTTATTTATATAGCGCCCTTCACAGACAAACGGTCACAGAGCGCTGAACAGCAAATACAGAATAAATACAAACAGTTGAACAAAAACATAAATAAAACCAATAAAAACAATAAAACAAACTGGAACTATTCAGCACTGATTAAAAGCTTGCTTAAAAAGAAATTGTTTTAGTTGTTTTTTAAAAGAATCAACAGACTCGACTCCACGCAGACCACAAGGCAGGCTATTCCATAGTCTTGGTGCCACAGACTGAAAGGCACGATCCCCACGGGTTTTAATCCGAGTGCGTGGGACAACGAGAAGACCCTGTTGCTCAGATCTTAGAGTCCGGCAAGCTGTATGGCATTGGGGCAGGCTGGTTAGGTACTCAGGAGCTTGTCCATGCAAAGCTCTAAAAAGTAAGTACCAAAACTTTAAAATGAATTCTATAAAACACTGGGAGCCAGTGCAGTGTGTACAGAATGGGAGTGATATGATCATTCCGGTTAGCGCGAGTTAGGAGCCCGCGAGTTAGGAGCCTGGCAGCAGCATTTTTAACTAACTGAAGGCGTGAGAGAGAGGATTTGCTCAAACCTGTAAAGAGAGCATTACAGTAATCAAGCCGTGAGGAAATAACAGAATGAACAAGCATCTCGAATTTTTGAAACAACATTTCTTAGTTTTGAAAGATTTCTTAAATGAAAGAAACACGAGCGGCTGACTGACCTTACATATTCATCAAGTGTCAGGGACTGGTCAAAAATAACCCCAAGGTTACATAGACTCGACTTAATAACAGGAGAGACAGAAGATAATTTTAAACTGATCTCAGAATGAAGAACAGGAGGAGCAACAATTAGTAACTCAGTTTTTCCTGAATTCAACTGCAGGTAGTTACTGCTGAGCCAGTCGTTAACCTGAGACAGACAATCAACCAAAGTGACCAAAGTATTAATTTGGTTAGGCTTAAATGAAAAATAAAGCTGTATATCATCTGCATATAGATGATACGAGATGTCCTTGAAAGAGTTAAGAATCTGTGATAGGGGAAGAATATATAAAGAGAAGAGTACAGGTCCAAGAACCGATCCCTGTGGCACTCCACATATCAAAAAAGCAGAATCAGATGAAAAGCCAGCCACACCGACTGAGAAACTCCTATTTGACAAATAAGAGGAGAACCAGTCCAAAGCAGAGCCAGAGACACCTAACAGCTCTAATCCATTAATTAAGATCCGATGGTCCACCGTATCAAAAGCTGCGGTAAGATCTAACAGTACAAGCACAGAGCACCTGCCTGCATCAGCAGCAATTAAAAGAATTACTAGTCACTGTGTGGATGTAAATGATGAAAAATAGAACCTGAAAGACACATTTGCAAGAAAGAAACACATAACAGCCTAAAGGAGTTTGCCACAATGCATGTTGACGAGCCACAGTCATTCTGAGAGAATGTTATTTGCACACGTGAAACAAAAACAAATGCATTTTCTTAAATCATACTGACTCTGTGTTCAAAGTAGAAAGCATACCTCTCAAAGAAAAGAACATCATCCCTACCTTGAAACATGGAAGAGGTTCCGTGGTGTTTAAGTTTACTTTGCTGCCTCTTTAAATTTATGTAGGGCATAATAAAATTAGAAGACTTTCAGGGCAAGTTGGAGTAAAAAATACAATCCTTTGTAAGAAAGCTGTATCTCAGTCACATGTCTTAGGTAGTCCAACAGAATAATGACCCAAAACATACCTTCAAATGTACCAAAAAATGGAAGAGATCTTTATAAAGTGGCCTGCTATGAATCCTGATCTGAATCTCTTTGAACAACTGAGCTGAGCTGAAAGTCATAGGTGGAAGAAGGTGCCCATCTGACCTGAAAGAACTAAAGGGTGAGAAAATCAGCCAGTCAAAAAGTGTAAAAAGCTCTCTGAGCTGCAGAAAATGCTTGATGGCAGGTATTGTCTCTAATGGCTGTGCTATGAGGTTAAGGGGACCAATAGTTTAATTCATCACATCATCATTTGCTTAATTGTTTAAACAATTATGTTTTGAAATAGGTGGCACAATGGCACACTAGTAGCTCTGCTGCCTTTCAGTAATGAGACCAAGGTTTGTGTCTTGGGTGTTCAATGTGTGGAGTCTGCATGTTCTCATTGTGTTTGCATGGGTTTTTAATGGGTGTTCTGGTTTCCTCCCACAATCAACAAACCTACAGTTTGGGAGAACTGGCGATGCTAAACTGGCTGTAGTGTGTGTGTTCACCCTGCAATAGACTGGCACCCTGTCCAGGTACTGTTCCTGCCTTGTTCCCTATGACTGCTGGGATAGACTCCAGCTGCCCCACAGCCTTGTCCTGGATAAGTAGGTTAGGAAAATGGATGGATGATGTTCAGTCATAAATCAAAAGCAGTTTCTGTTTTATTAAATTTGCTATGAAGAATTGTCGATACCAAATACTGTTGTCAGTTTCAGCTTAGTTCAGAGAAAACTGTGACTTTTTTTTATTTAAGTGAAAGGGTGCAAATATTTTCAGCCAGTGTGACAGAAACAAAAAATATTAAAACTTCTGTAAACATTATAGGGGTCCTATATTTTCTGCAAAGCCCTTTTACAAAGAGTAATTATTAAATAGTAAAGTGTAATAAATGTAAATGAGCAAGAATCATCATCCACAAAGTATAGAATGGAGAAAGCATGTCCTCCTTTGAATGTAGCCTAGGGGAGGGGTTCACCTACAAGTTTTAAGCACACTACTAGACCACTTGCACGAGGACTAGATAACTGAACAATTGCTTTGTTTATTGTTGGATTAAGTAATTCAGATATTTATACTGCAGGTTAGATGCAGAATCTTAAATTATAGGAATTTGAAAGAGTGAGTGAGTGAGTGAGTGAGTGAGAGAATAGGAGATGACAATGATTGCATTTTAAATTGTGGACTGGTTTTGTTTCTGGAGCGTCACACAAGAACAGGAGTGACTCAGTGATCAGTGGTGGGTCCTCTCCTCATATCTCTGAATGCCACATCACTAGATCCTATCATCAAGGCCCATGGATTCTCATATTAGTGCTATGCCAATGACATGCACCTATACCTGTCATTCTCTCCAGAGCACCACATAGACTCAGCTAGAATCTCAAATGGTCTCACTGACATTCAACCTGAATGAAAAGACACCATCTCCAACTCAACCTGGCAAAAGCAGAGCTCCAGTTATAACAGTCAGTCTCCCTATACAAAACCCTATCTCTGTAAAGCTTTTCTCAATATCACTAACACCTACCAAGACAGTACACAGCCATGGGGTGATGATCGATGACCAGCTGTCCTTCACTGACCAAACTGCATTCATTCAGATTCACTCTATATAATATTTGCAAGATCAGCCTGTATGTGATGGAGTATGCAGCACAACCTCTGCTCCAGATGTTGGTCTTGTCACTTCTTGACTTTTGCAGCCCTTTTCTGGCACCTCATTATCTAACAAGACACTGCAGATGATCCTAAATGCAGTGGCACATCTTGTGTTTAGCCAACCAATAAGGGTACATGTCACCACCTTTTCAGGTCACTGCCATGGCTTTCTGTTGTAGCATGTGGTAAGGTTAAATCCTTGATGCTTGCCTACAGAGTAGTCAATGGTTCAACACCCATGTGTATGATGCACCTATGAGGTCCTATACTTCTCCTTGTCCACTCAGGCCTGCTAATTAACAGAGTCTGGTAATACTGCTTCTACATGTCATCAAAAATTCAGTCCATACTCTTAATTTGTAATGCCTATTTTCATCTGAACTGCTAACTCTCTCACTCTGTGTAAGAAATGTTGGAAGAGTTTATTGTTTTATAAATATGTTTCTAAATCTTTGTAGCTAAAAAATAGTAGTGTTCCCTTGTCCTGATTGGCTTACAGCTCTTTACTTTTGATGGTCAATTTTATAACTTGTCCTGTAACTTGTCTCAAGACAGATATTTACTCAATTATGTTGACATCTTTCCAACTCAACTCAACTTTAACTTTATTACCCCATATAGGAAAATTAATTTGGTTTGCACATGAAGAATATCCTTACATAGACATGTTTTAAACATAAAAAGACAAGGAATGATAAAATGCAGTATAAGGAACCACATATATCAGAAAATCAATGTAGATGCATATATTAAACATAAATGTGCACATATACAAAAAAAACTTTACATCTATCTACACAGTGGCGCTTATGAATCTGCCATGTCAATAATGAGCATGTATTCCAGTG
This sequence comes from Polypterus senegalus, assembly GCF_016835505.1. Lineage (NCBI taxonomy): Eukaryota > Metazoa > Chordata > Cladistia > Polypteriformes > Polypteridae > Polypterus > Polypterus senegalus. Next base: position 44,762,803 of record NC_053157.1, read on the forward strand.
ACATGTTCTCATTCTTCTTCTTCTTCTTTCGGCTGCTCCCGTTAGGGGTTGCCACAGTGGATCATCTTCTTTTATATCTTTCTGTCCCCTACATCTTGTTCTGTCACACCCATCACCTGCATGTCCTCTCTCACCACATCCTTAAACCTTCACTTAGGCCTTCCTCTTTTTCTCTTGCCTGGCAGCTCTATCCTTAGCATCCTTTTCCCAATATACTCAACATCTCTCCTCTGCACATGTCCAAACCAACTCAATCTCGCCTATCTGAATTTGTCTCCCAACCCTCCAACTTGAGTTGATCCTCTAATGTACTCATTTCTTATCTATCCATCCTCGTCACACCCAATACAAATCTTAGCATCTTTAGTTACCTGTTCTCATTAAATGGCCTAATTGCTGAGGGTACAAATAACCTCTTATTTCTGGAAGTTTTTATTCAACATTGTAAGAATCTATTTAGTGTCACATAAGTAAAATTAATTTTGCAATGTAGTGGTTGTGTGGAATCATTGAGGATTTGCAGGAGGTTTTAAAGAACCTCATATAGCTGTGGTGTGGATTTTTGCTCCACCCAATGACCCTACTCGCTGCCTTAATCAGGAGTTTGACTTTATCACAGGCATGCATGTTGCCAAAGAATCAGATTAAGCCAAAAAAAAGAATACTCTGCAAAAGAGATACAGTAAGTAAAACATATGGAGAATGTGGCAGTTCCTATTAAAGTCTTTCAATTTATGCCAGAAAAACATCCTTTTCTTGAATTTTGTAACTGCATTTAAAACACTTTTATTGAATCATAAATGGTTATCAATCTCCACCCCTAAGTATTTCTAGGATGTAACTTATTCTATTAGTTTGCCATTTATTACCTTGTGTGGGGCATCTGTCTTTACTTCACTTAAATGAAAAAACATTTCTTCAGGTTTTTTGCTTTGCATTTATCACAAGAAAATTTTTACAGCACCATTTAGTAAAGTCTCCTACAGCTCTTTAAAAATACTGACTGGACAATGTATCAGAATTTAAGACCACCACCAGTACCGTGTCATCTGCATATTTAGAAAACATGCAAGCTGGTGACAAAGCTCGCTACTCATTTCTATACAAAGTGTGCAGTACATGTTCATCAAAAGATTTTCAAATTCTTTTATTTCTAACAACATCAATTAAACTGTGTTAATGCTTGTGTGTACTTAAAATTTCACTTAAATATGTGACACTAAGCTGGATTAAATGGAAACATAATATGACAGAATTGTGGACGATGAGACCAACAACTGAAAATGTAGACAATATGCGACTGGTAGCTTCAATGGCAAGTCTAAAGTGTAGCCTTGTGAGTGTGTAATGTTTTGGACTGACATACACTCCAGTTCTTTTCATTTGAATGCAATACTGCCAGGTAAGACTCCAGTTCACAGAGACACTACAGTTGGAAAAGGAGGGACAGAAAATTGACACATACAGTGGTGTGAAAAACTATTTGCCCCCTTCCTGATTTCTTATTCTTTTGCATGTTTGTCACACAAAATGTTTCTGATCATCAAACACATTTAACCATTAGTCAAATATAACACAAGTAAACACAAAATGCAGTTTTAAATGATGGTTTTATTATTTAGGGAGAAAAAATCCAAACCTACATGGCCCTGTGTGAAAAAGTAATTGCCCCTTGTTAAAAAATAACCTAACTGTGGTGTATCACACCTGAGTTCAATTTCCGTAGCCACCCCCAGGCCTGATTACTGCCACACCTGTTTCAATCAAGAAATCCCTTAAATAGGAGCTGCCTGACACAGAGAAGTAGACCAAAAGCACCTCAAAAGCTAGACATCATGCCAAGATCCAAAGAAATTCAGGAACAAATGAGAACAGAAGTAATTGAGATCTATCAGTCTGGTAAAGGTTATAAAGCCATTTCTAAAGCTTTGGGACTCCAGCGAACCACAGTGAGAGCCATTATCCACAAATGGCAAAAACATGGAACAGTGGTGAACCTTCCCAGTTGTGGCCAGCCGAACAAAATTACCCCAGGAGCGCAGAGACGACTCATCCGAGAGGTCACAAAAGACCCCAGGACAACGTCTAAAGAACTGCAGGCCTCACTTGCCTCAATTAAGGTCAGTGTTCACGACTCCACCATAAGAAAGAGACTGGGCAAAACGGCCTGCATGGCAGATTTCCAAGACGCAAACCACTGTTAAGAAAAAGAACATTAGGGCTCCTCTCAATTTTGCTAAGAAACATCTCAATGATTGCCAAGACTTTTGGGAAAATACCTTGTGGACTGATGAGACAAAAGTTGAACTTTTGGAAGGCAAATGTCCCGTTACATCTGGCGTAAAAGGAACACAGCATTTCAGAAAAAGAACATCATACCAACAGTAAAATATGGTGGTGGTAGTGTGATGGTCTGGGGTTGTTTTGCTGCTTCAGGACCTGGAAGGCTTGCTGTGATAGATGGAACCATGAATTCTACTGTCTACCAAAAAATCCTGAAGGAGAATGTCCGGCCATCTGTTCGTCAACTCAAGCTGAAGCAATCTTGGGTGCTGCAACAGGACAATGACCCAAAACACACCAGCAAATCCACCTCTGAATGGCTGAAGAAAAACAAAATGAAGACTTTGGAGTGGCCTAGTCAAAGTCCTGACCTGAATTCAATTGAGATGCTATGGCATGACCTTAAAAAAGCGGTTCATGCTAGAAAACCCTCAAATAAAGCTGAATTACAACAATTCTGCAAGATGAGTGGGCCAAAATTCCTCCAGAGCGCTGTAAAAGACTCATTGCAAGTTATCACAAACGCTTGATTGCAGTTATTGCTGCTAAGGGTGGCCCAACCAGTTATTAGGTTCAGGGGGCAATTACTTTTTCACACAGGGCCATGTAGGTTTGGATTTTTTCTCCTAAATAATAAAACCATCATTTAAAAACTGCATTTTGTGTTTACTTGTGTTATATTTGACTAATGGTTAAATGTGTTTGATGATCAGAAACATTTTGTGTGACAAACATGCAAAAGAATAAGAAATCAGGAAGGGGGCAAATAGTTTTTCACACCACTGTATTTGGACTATTCCAGAAAATCTTCTAATGAAATTTTCTTCCACTTGTCGATGTCACAGTATTACAAGCACTGATTTCTAATAATACAATCAATAATAAGAAAAAACACATAAACACAAACACTGCAGATTATACATAATGCAAAATCAGTAGGAAATGCTAAACAATGGTGGCTATTTTGGTCCAAGTATGTAAAAAGCACTTCTGTTTTAATGTGAAACAATAACAATATATGAATGCTAACTGAAATATTGCATTAATCAAGATAATTAGGGAAAGGGGAATAATATCTATATCAGATTTCTTAGATCTGATTATTAAAAATCTGTAGAGACTTTATCACTCGAGTTACCGAGGCACCTTGTAGCACAGAAGGCAAGATCTAATAAACAAAAACAAAGAACCTCCCTGAGAAGATAAATGATTTCCCTCCTGGAAACCTGTTATCTTAACATTGCATTGATGGATTTGCTCTCTGGGTCATCTGTCTTATCCAGAACCGAGTCCTGATAGGCTTTGCATTCTCACAATTATGTGATAGTATTTTGGTTTGAAGAGCTGCAGCTTCTTTCCCATGTGAAGCATTATGCACTTTCAGTAATGCAATCTTGGCATTTAGCCTCCTGTAATTAAGTGTTTAGGACAGAATATTACTCCAAAATGAAAGCATGTAAAGAGCTGATTATTTTTGCTGCCATGTTGTCTGCCAAATCAGCAGTTTCCTTGTATTTATTTTCTATCATTGCTGAATCCCTGTGAATGACTTCTCACGGCTGAATGTTCTGTGGCCATGATGGAGGGGTGACATGCTGACAGTAATGCTGGAAAAATTACACAGAAAAAGCAAAATGTAGAATAACTATTAAGAGCATGGCGGTGGGGAGAGTGAAAGTAATGTAAGTAGGTGACCTTTTATTCATTTCTGCTATTCATGTTTCTCTCCACAAGCCCTCACATTCTGTAAATGCAATGCATTTGTGGAAAAAATGAGCATTTTAATGGTTACTAAAAATACTACATTTTTAAAACAAATCATAGGACCCACTGAGAAAGGAATCATATAACATTCAGAGGTCCAAGATAAAGGATAAACGTCATCTCACTTTCAACCAGACTGACTCCCGATTTTACATTCACCATTCTAGTAATTAACGTGTAAGGTGAGAGAAATCTCAGAGTGGAAGGCTTAGGTGTTAGATAAAAAAGTGAATGACTCATGTTCTTGCAAAAAAATATATCACCTGATTGTGGGAATGACACCTGTCTAAAGACAAGTCTCTGACCTTTGCTGCCATGACTACACGGTATGCCCATAGACAAAGTTTGAACATGTGGCCCAGACATGCTACTGGATATTACTGACATACAATCCAAATCAGTTGCATGAGTCATTTCTCCACATATATATGTTTAGCAGATATTTAACATTCGTAATCTTCTGTTAATTTTTGTGTCTGTTAAATCAGTTTATACAATACGGATATTTTATGATGCCTTCCTTTCCCCTACATGCCATGGCCAATTTATTCTCGACACAATTAAGAGGTGGGACAATGCAGAAGAAGGATGATTGATGTGAATCAAAAGGCAGTGTGCTCCAAATGAAAGTTAGAAAATGTTAAGATAAAATGAGTTACATGCAAAAAAAGTGTTATAAAGACAGCAGATCAGTTTGCTGCCAGTCATTGCATTCTGATGATGTAGTACAGACAATCCTAGATACCTGGCATAGGATTTTCTGTTATTAACTCACCTCTTTCACCAACCACAAGTGTCCTGCTATTATGACTCTGCATCTGACAATAGTTTCAAACGTCATGCGTGCAAACAAGTCTTTGGGTAGAGTGTGCAGTGATTGCTCAACTGTTTGCCACTCCACCCTCCCAACATCTTATTTGTTTGTTGTTGCGCTGACAACATCACCTGTTGTTCTTACCCTGTTTGTTCACATTTGCTCTTTTGGTTTAAAATACAGTGATACCTTGAGATACGAGTTTAATTCATTCCGTGACCGAGCTCTTAAGTCAAAATGTTCTTATCTCAAATCAATTTTCCCCATTGAATGAATTGAAATGCCATTAATCTGTTCCGGACCCCCAAAAAACAATGCAATTTTTTTGTTACATGTTTTTAAATAAGAAAAATGTACTTATAAATAACGAATAATGTATAAAAACACAATACAATAGAATGTACTACAATAAACTGGTTTTATTAAGTACAGTATAATGTATTTACCTTGGAGATCAGACGAGTTGAAGATGCTGACAGAGGTGGTGGAGAAAGGCTGAACTGAATAACTGAATGTTATTCACTGATTTTTGCCCTTTTCACCGCACCTTCCTCACTTTCATCTGCAGGGGTTTTCGATAAAAACCTGTCCAATGAGGTCTGTTTCATCCTCTCTTTCAGAATGTTTCTAAAATGTGTTAGAGAGTGTCATTAAATACAGCTGCTGCGCAATCAGTTGCAACTTTTTCAGGGTGTTTCTTTTCAATAAAATCAAGCGTTAGGCAATGGTCATTAAATAGAGCCGCTGCGCGATCAGTTGTAACTTTTTCAGGATGTTTCTGTTCAATAAAGTCAATTGTTAGGCAAGTGTCATTAAATAGAGCCGCTCCGCGATCAGTTGTAATTTTTTTCAGGGTGTTTCTTTTCTTTAAAATTCGAAACTTTTTTCCCAAATTGCAAACACTTCCTTTCTCTCACTTTATTAGGTAACCTCCTCCGCGATACCAATCTCCTGCATGCGTATGTTGCCGCGTCTGTAGTTCTGTCAACTCCTCTGTCGTCAGTTCCTTTGAATGTGCGGCGACAAGCTCTTTGATGGCTCGTATTTCAAATTTTGGCTCGTAACGCAAGACAAAATATCAAATTAGTGACGGCGTGTATCTCAAAAAACTCGTACGCTGGGGCATTCGTATCTCAAGGTACTACTTTACAGTGAAAATGTCTCCAAAGAAACTGGAAGAGCAAACAGTCTTTAAAGTAATCCCTTTTCTGTCTACCTCTAACCAACCATGGATGGTCTTTGACAAATATAGCTGTCATTACCTTGTAAACATACCGTATACTGTATACTCACGTATAAGTCGGGTCTTCAAACCCAAAAAATCGATCATAAAATCAGACCCCGACTTATACGCCCATTCAAAAATGCAACACAATTTTTTTTTGTTACATCTTCTTGCTTCCTCCAATCTCACACACATCGAATTTTGTTGCAGCAGCGCCGTTACCAAGTTCTTTCATCACTTCAACGACTTTTAAATTAAAACCAGCTTCTTATTTTCTTATAAAGAAAAGGTGTATGAGGGTATGAGATACAAAAAACAGAAAACAGTGCAAACGTCGCTTTGGAATAGTTCGGGTATTACCGTGTGGTCACATAGGCACAATACATAGAAAAAAAGGCAGTGTGCTCCATGGTTACTCTCTCAGGTGGGTGTTAGCATATAATAATCTCTTGGACCAATAGCATGAGTATTCCGCATTTGTCTTATACGACCGACATTATAAAATACCGGAAATTATACAGTAAAATTAAACCCCAACTTATCCGCAAGATAATTTAAATGCAAGTATATATGGTACATGTTTGTAAACCTAACTTTTAGGTTCAGAGTAGCTGACAATGCAGCTGGAGGACCAGGCTGTGTGCTATTTAAGAGCCAGTTTTGCTATTAGTTGGCAACATCTGTCTGATGGCTCACTTTTGGATTACTGATTTCATAAGTGTTATTGAGTTTTTGTTGGTTTGTATTTTTTTTATATTTGTAAATTGATATTGGCTTGGTTTAGGGATTAGAGTTTCTATGCTATGGACTTGATTTGTTTGTTTGCTATGCCTTTTAAGCGTACATTTTTTTTATTCTTTTTTGCATCTTTTTGGTTTTCTTTTAGAATCTTCGTACATTTTCAAAGCATAAAATCTTTGTCTTTGTCACATGAGGAAGGTGTGTGATGCAGTGCTGTTGGAAGGGAGGGCTTTTCACTATCCAGTTTGATTTCAGCCCGTGATCATTGCACAAAAGCCCAAGAGGTAAACCCATGCCCTTTGATTTTTTTTATCCGAGTAATCCAAAGAAGACTGCACTTGAACATTACCGAGTGATCTAAGACCTTGATTTCTTCAAAAAGCCTGGTTTGATGGTTCCACTCTCTGTTTCTGGAGTATTTGAATTTAATAACCTTCTACACCTTTTTATTGTGCTTGTGAGGACAGAAAAGCATGTTTCTAGATTTCGGAGGTGAGGTTTGGTGCTTATTGTTAAGATGAGGCCTTGTGTCCTAGCTTTTGAAATAAGCCTATTTTGTGAGATAGTCCCACTAGCATAACAATTGCTATCAAACATATTTTTGAGAAGGATCAGGGTGTAAGACACAGTGTGAAAGTGATAATGGGTCAAAACTGACATATTGAGAGATCAAGTGTCAGAATAAAAAGGAAATGCAAAAATAAGACTCAAAAATGAGTTGTTTAGTTAAGAGAATAAAAACATTCAACAAAAAGCAAACTAAGATGAGGAAATGTTCAAAAGAGTGACCTTTCAACAAATCATGTCTTAATCAGTTAGTCACAACCTTTGAGGAAACACACCTAAAAGCATGGGTACTGATCTAACAACGAGAGACACAAATAACTGTGTCCTTTAAAAAAACAAAAACAAAACAAAAAAGGCGGCAGCAATGACAATGCAAAATAATTCACAACTTAAAAAGTAAGAAGAGATTCAATAAACTAACCTCAAAAATAGATACCTCATCAAGGAAGATAGTATATATACACATAAAGTGTTACCAAAAACTGAAAAATAATTTATTTTTTACAGTTACTGTTTTCAAAAAGGCTTTTTTCAGAGAACAAGTAATCAGTTGACAACTTACATCTTTTCTGCAGCAACTGAAGTTAATAAAGCCTGGAAAGAGGATGTAAACAATTCCTACAGGTATCTCAACTTTTGTCACTTATTTACAAACCCTGTGTCTGTATAAAAGCAGTGTTGGAACAAATTGTGTTGCTACACCCCCTGAAGCATTATTTGAACAATATAACACTGTATCCGAATGGTGGGAGAAATGCTATTAAAAAAAGGTAGATAGGTAGACCATAATAACCCTCGAAAGTGTAGATCTTTCCTTTAGAGGAACTTCAAAAGGTGTCAGTGAATACAGTTTTCTACGCCAGGAACCTGGAAACCGGAGGAAATTGAAAAAACAGGCCTGACAGACCCATAGCCATAATAAGAGGAGTCAATGGCTTGTGTGATAGACACCTCACAGGAGAACAGCTTCAACCACACTTTAACAGCCAGTGTCACTTTCATTTTTGAGCTAAAGATTTGACAGTTCAACAAGCACTAAGAAAGCCATTGCAAAATACGATAAAGAGGAGATCCTGTGCCAGCAACCATCACCAGTGGACTGCTGAAGACTGCAATCAGATTTCATTAGCAAAAAAAACTAAATTTGAAATGTTCATCTCAAAAAAATGAAATGACATATATGAATAAATAAATGAATGGATGGTTCCTCATTGTGTGACACCAACGGTTAAATACGGAGGAAGAAGCATGATAATCTACAGCTGTTTTGATGGATCCAGAGTGCCTGGCACCCTGAAACAAAAGGCCTATCACAGTATTTTGCAGGGCCATGCAACACCTGTTGGTGTATGCCTAGATAGTCAGGGGTTCATTTTCTAACAAGATAATGACTGAAAGCATATCTCAAGGCTGTGTCAAAGCTACTTTTGGAGAAAAGAAGAGAAACGGTAAACTTCAAATCATGCAATGACCTGCACAGTCTTCAGAATTAAATCCCATCAGGATGTTTTGGATGATCTGAACACAAGGGTAAAAGCTTTGTGGTAACAGGACATTTGTAGTAACGTCTGCGGCATTGTTAGGAAGAACCTTCTGAACAGTATTTGATTTCCATTGTAAAAGGAGCGCCATGAGTGTGTTTGACTGTTATATCTGCAAAAGGTGGCTGCTTTGAGAAGTCAAATATGTAGGTAAAATTTTGTTAAACAAAACAATTCCAAGATCTATTTTTTCACCAAATATTTATTTGTTCTATGCTTTAATTTTACGGTCTATTCAGACACTAAACTACATAACTTTCTATAAAAGCTGGAGAAATTGGAGTGTTCTAAAACTTGAACAGTAGTTTATGTACAGTATATATAGGTATGTGTGTCTGATTTTTTTTACATGTGCCTTTCTTCTTACAGTGCATTGATTAGGTTACAGTGTTGTCTATCACCTTATTATGGATCACACAGCATGAATGTAACATTTTTAATAACTGCACTAGGAAACTCAGTCACCCATTTTCTTAGCCTGCTATATCCAAACAGAGAGCTACAGTGCATAACCTATAAGGTTTAACCTATAAGGCATTAAACGGTCTAGCCCCCGCCTATTTGAGTGTCTTGCTCCATTGTCACAATCCCCCTCGTGTTCTTAGATCCGCAGATCAGCTGTTCCTAACCGTTCCCAAGGCACGTTTTAAAACTCGTGGTGAAAAGGCTTTCTCCGTCTGTGCACCCAGGCTCTGGAACTCCCTGCCCTTAGTGGTTAGGCAAGCCGCTTCACATTCAAATCTCGCCTAAAAACGCACTTCTTCTAGTGCAGAATGCAGCTGCTAGAATCCTAACTAGGAAAAGAAAATCCGAACACATTTCTCCAGTTTTAATGTCACTACACTGGTTACCTGTGTCATTCAGAATTGACTTTAAAATTCTGCTTATGGTTTATAAAGCCTTAAATAATCTCGCCCCATCTTATATATCGAAATGTCTGACACCTTATATTCCAAATCATAACCTCAGATCTTCAAATGAGTGTCTCCTTAGAATTCCAAGAACAAAACTTAAAAGAAGTGGTGAGGCGGCCTTCTGCTGCTATGCACCTAAAATCTGGAATAGCCTGCCAATAGGAATTTGCCAGGCTGATACAGTAGAGCACTTTAAAACACTGCTGAAAACACATTACTTTAACATGGCCTTTTATAACTTCATTTTAATCGTAATTTAACTTAATCCTGATACTCTGTATGTTCAATTCATCATAACAACTATTCATGGTGGCTCTAAAATCGGTACTGACCCCTACTCTCTCTTCTGTTTCTTTTCCTGCCTGCCACCACCACCTACTCAAAGCTTCATGATGCTCCAACAATGATGGACGGATTAAAAGGCAGAAGTCTACGTGACCATCATCATCATCAAGCCCTTCCGTGAGAATCCTAAATCCAAAGAGGACTTTTTCATTTATGTTAGGTAGAATGCCCAGAGGGACTGGGCGGTCTCATGGTCTGGAATCCCTACAGATTTTATTTTTTCTCCAGCCGTCTGGAGTTTTTTTGTTTTTTCTGTCCCCCCTGGCCATTGAACCTTACTCTTATTCGATGTTAATTAATGTTGATTTATTTAGTTTTATAATTGTGTCTTTCATTTTTCTATTCTTTAATATGTAAAGCACTTTGAGCTACTGCTTGTATGAAAATGTGCTATATAAATAAATGTTGTTGTTGTTGTTGTTCTTCTTCTTCACATTGGCTTTTAATTCTTAACCTGTTTCATTTTCCACTTGCCTTTTGCTATTTTCTCTATTTTATTTGGTCCCCTGACCTGTTTTTAGTATCTCTGTTTTAATTCTCTCTTAATGTTTGTTTTTAATATTTTGCTTTTAGTCCTGCTTGTTGTAACTGTACAGCGCTCGGTCAGTTGTAATGCTGTGTTTTTAAGCGCTCAACAAATAAATATGGTATGGTATGGTATGGTATGTAGAGCCTATTCTAGTGCCAGTTTTTAAAAGGTGAAATATACCTTAGATAGGTTTCCAATCAATCCACAAGCCATGCTGGCATACCTAAAACTTTCCTTCAATTAATTTCAAATAATATTTTTGGCCAATAGGTAGAAAGCAGTTGTTCCGAGGTGAAAATAACCTTTCTAAAAGAAGTCTGTGGGCAATAATTTAGACCAGATTCCAGTCTATTGCAGGGCATCCACATGTACACTTATACACACATACATTTACATTCACAGGGGCAATAGCTGCTACGTAGAACATAAAGAATTTGAGGTTACATGCTTGTTGCTCAGTGGTACAAGGTTGGTGAAGTCAATGGAGATTATACTGTACAGAGAAGCAGAGGTGTGGCAGGTACATTTACTTATTCTATAAATATATTTAAACAATTCTATAATACATTGGTAGAAATAAAAATGTGTTAAAACGTTCTGGGCAACCCTCACACATATGTCTGAAATGGCTTAATCAATTTTTATGACGTTCATGAATAATCCTCAGGTAAATATAACAGTTGTTGCACCGCCAGAGGCTTGATGCTCAAAGTAAAATGTGTGACAAAGCCAGTGGAAAAAAAGGCTTTGACATGGCAACATAGTGCTGACACTTACTTTATGAGCATGACTTGTAAAACACATATACTGAAGTGTTTCATCGCTAGGTGAGAACGTATATACACACCTTTTGCTCTAGTGTCACTCTTTTTGTGTACAATATGCTGCAATGTATTCTTGTTGATATATTAGTATGGCATTTATATTTATTTCATGTTGTAAATATTTAGTTATTGGGTTAATTTTAAACTAATTAAATGCTTTTACATGTACAGGTTTGTAGGATTAAAAAAAATAATAGCTCTCTCTCACTAAGTAAATGTATTATTTATTGATGCATCTCTATTGAAAAAAAAAAATTAATTAATGGAAAAGTGGAAAATTGTCATGTATCAACTTGTGTTTTCATTTCTTAAACATCACTCTGCAAATGCTCCGGAATCTTCCTTTTGCAATATAAATGAACAAGATATAATTTTATGAAAATGCTTCCAGCAAATCCAGCATCTTACAGAATTTGTACATTTCACATCAAAAATAATGTCAAAGAGGAGCCTTACTTTAAATCTATGAAAATGTGCTTGATAATAGGTGCCACATCCAAAAAAAAATAAATTTGCACTGAATTCATTGCACTTAAATTATTTCAATTGGAGGCACGTTGAGTACCTTTCAAAAAATGACGTTTGACTAAAATATTTTTGAATCACTTAATGTGTGAATAATACCTTAAACTTGAATGGAAAAAAATCAACATTTTAGGCATTTCTTCTAACTTTAATAACAACCTTTATTTTCAATGTTTTATTATAAAGTGTTAAGTAAATTGGAAAACATGTGCAAATCAGTTAAGGAGCATTTTTTCCTCATTATTTATTTGTCTTATCAGCAGCATACACACTATTTAAAAAATAAAAATTTCATTTAATGTCCAAATAAAAATGAACTTTATTTGGCAAAAGCTGCAATAAATAAAAATAACTGCAAGTAGAAATACCCCTCAATGTAATTTGTTTTAACATTTATTAATATCCAACAATATTTAATTAATTCTTTCATATATAATAAGTTAGAAGTGCTTGAGCAGCCGGATTGCAAAGGAGAATATAGGCATGACTAATAAAAAAGACACAAGACAGCGATGTTTTAATAAGACAATATCTATTTCTGTCTATGCATGAGCAAAAGCAATCACCTGCCTCACAGCAAGTACCTCAAAGGTATTATGTGACTGATTACTGCACTGGAAGTGGTTAAGAAACAATATTATTTCTTCAGAGAAAATTTCAGGTTTCTATGTGAAAGTCTAAATATGGATACAGTTTTTTTTCATCTGTGAAATTTCAGGAAAGTCGTGAAACACACCAAACACTGACATGCACACATACAGAAGTACCTCCTTTAAATCTGCGTAGGTTAATAAGCAACTTTATTTGTAACTAGTATGAGTCATTGTGAACATGTGACTGTGCTATGGACTGTTTTAACACTAGAATTACCAAAGCCTACGAAAAAACTTCTAATCCCGGCCCAGCTTAAATCCGCTCGCACCTCTCCATCAGCATCTTTTGTTTTGTAAATGTGTTGATCAGCACAAGCAGCCTGCTATCCCATCCCCAGCTACAGGAAGGGCAAAATGTTCTTTCAGCTCAAGTCTTGTTTATCTTGGTGTGAGGTGCCTGGAGTTGTAGAGTAAATAATATATTGTTATTTGGAACACATGCATTTCATGTGTGTTCTGTGTTTACAAAGATCTATGTAAGTATAGGATAACAGAAAATGCAAGAAATATTGAACACATACATGCAAGACAAGCTTTCTTCATGTTTTAGTACTAACTACACCAGACGAAAAGGTGAAAAATGGCACCGTTTGGATGCAGCACTTTTGTGAAAGTGCTTATTTGATATTTGGACTTCATGTCAAAGTTTTGTCGTTAGTACTAAAACATTAAAATAGGATTTTAACTCCTATTACCAATAACTTGATTGGTACAAGTCTAAAAATATAATAATAAAGCATGTACACCATAAATGTTCCATTTATTGACACTGAACTTCAGAACATTAATAGATAAATACTCTGGAACCAAAATTCACATTAAAGGTTGACCATGGGCTGTATTCTTTTGCGTACTTTCCAGGTTGTGGCCAACTCATTGCTGTCTTCTTAGCTGAACATGAATGCAAGTCAGCCACTTCATTGTACTCACTTAATTGGCTCCTGCATACATTGCTTTTCATCCACCTTGTGGTCCTACTCCTGATAGTAACCTCCTGGAGCTGAGAACACCACGCGGTCAGATCATCAGGTAACAAAAAGACTTTTACATTTAAAAATGAGTCTAATGTCAACACTAAAAATTTCATTAACACCCGAACACGTCTAAGGAAGAAATATTAGCAACATTATTGAGTATGTTAAAAGATCCATGAACACGTTGTTGGAATATGATTGGATTGACTGAGGTCATGGAATTATTTAATATGGATGAGCCACCAACTTAACAGCTGACATTTCCAGTTTTGATTATAGCTGGATGAGACGAGCAGCTATGTGGTTCATGGTTATAAAAGATAAAGTATATTGAAAAACATAGCTGGTTCCAGTAGTGCATGGTATACAGGTTGAAATTAGTCAACTGATAGTCATTTTTGTTCACAATTTTTACCAAGGCTGAGAACATAAGGAAGTTGCCTCTGTTACTTGCCACAAAAGAGTTTGCTGATAGTGGGGAGTGGGCATTCTGTTACCTTCTGACACAACCAGCACTTCTTAAAGTGCAAAACCTCTGAAACTGTTTGAAAAGAAACATCGCAGTAGAACTGCCAACTGTTAACCTGTAAAACTGGATCAGCAGAAGTACCTAAACTGGATTCAGTCTGAAAAGTATATGCACATTGATTATACAGTGATACATACCATATCCATGACATTGTGATATACATTGTTGGCCATACCACCCACCCCTAGATGGTTGATGTTCATGTTTTGCTATTATTATTGCTCCATTCCTAAGTGAAAATGTCTACAAGAAAGTGGAGAAGAGTGTAAATACTCCTCATACCATCCCCCCACCCTCACCAGCCAAGTGCAGTTATGCATTTCAGTTAATAAGGAACCATTCTTTTAAAGTTGCCTTTTAATTTTATTTTCTTTAGTATCATATGCCTCTATTATGTGTTTTTATTGTCTGTTGTTCCAACCAGTGTCACACTCAGTGAGTCATTTTTACTTTTAATTAATCTCAGTGTTTAATTTGATGTCCATTTTCTTTCATCTCTTATTTTGTATTCAGAAAATAATCATTTGTGTTAGATTTGAATTTATAACAAATTAAATATTTGTAAGTTTGCAATATCTTTACATACTTTACTCATTGAGATATTATCATTTAAATTCACTTTTTCTGTGTAGTTTGCTCTGTTGCAGTGAGAAGAAGAAGGCATGTGAGCCCTGTGAAGATAAATATTTATGTATAAATTTGTCTTAGATGAAGATCAGACCATATATTAAATTACAATAATGAACAAACACAGTCTGGTTTAGCTAATAACATACAAAGTCGCACATTATTGTTTCCCATGTCATTCAAACATTTACAGTATAGTTAGGAAAAATATGTGAATCCCTAGGTGAATAACAACAAAAGAAGCTGACTGGAGTCATGAAAATTTCAAACCTGGGGACCAATCAGTGAAATGAGATTAGAGGTGTAGTTTAGACTTTGACCTATAAGAAAAAGACTCGGGCATTTTGAGTTTGCTCTTCACCAGATCTCGGAAAATGTACAATCAAGAATTGTTGATTTGCATGAAGCTGAAAAGGATTACAAAGTACTTTGTGGCGGACGGCCAGGACGCCCCTTTGGCACTGAATCCGGGGGAACAGCCATGGGCTGCACACTACATCCCCCGGAACGCTTGGTGGCAGCCCTCTGGGTTGCATTGGGACCACAATCGTGGAACACCAGAGCTCAGTCCTGTTGGGCTCCATGGCCACCTCCAGGAGGAGCTGCACAGCTTCCTGAGCCTGTGTGGTCTGTGATGCAGCCACACCCAGAAGTGCAGACTGAATGAGGTCAATCATCACCTGGCGCACTTCCGGGTGGGCTATAATAGGAGCCAGCAGCCACTACTCGAGGAGCCAGAGTTCGGAGGAGGAGGACAAAGCTGCCTGGGAGGAGTGGAGGAAGAAGTGTGTGTTTTGTTGACTGTGTAGGGCCTGTGAGACATAGGGAAGATGTGCCCCTCGGCTGGAGAAAATACATTTTTGTTTAATTTTCACGTGCCTCCGGTGTCAGTCTGTGTCAGGTCGGCATTGATATACTGTAGTGCCTTATTCCACAACTTTCAACATTACTGTAATTTCTAATATTACTTGCAACAGCTTTCAGAGTGGTAAAGTAATTTAGCACAATGAGAAGTGTGGAAATGTGGCTTAGGACAAGTATGTCAGATGAACCTTTGTTTGGGTTTTGAATAATTAGTGCTCAGTGATCATATATTCTTGATTATATGAGTGAACTAACTTAGAAAGTTATTACAAAGTTTAGACAAAATGAGCATCAACTACAACTGCTGCTCAACCAACAGTGATTTAAGTCTCATATTATAGTCTTCCCTCTTCAACCTCACAATCTTGTATATCATCATTTATTGCTATATAATATCACTAACTGAAATGCTTATTGTAAAAAAATGTATTGTAAAATCATTTAGAGAATTTAGAGATTATTTGGGGTTTATTTCCTATTAATGCTGTTTAAAGTCAACCAAATATACTGTTCAAGTTTACCTCTGTTTCCTATAAGTACTGTTGGTCTCTATGAATTTTGTCATTCACAGAAAATTTTGCCCATGCATTGGAAAATTTTCTGTGGACGCCTATGATACAAGTTTGTATTTTTCACTCTTTATTTTGTCGTAACTGATTTTTATATGCATATATATGTTATTAGAAGTTTACTTTCTATAAAACGTAGGCTGATATGTATACAATATTAATTAAGTCTTTCCTTGCTTTTATCTTTAATAGGCCTACCCCCACTAGACCTTCTAATGTGACAGTTAGTTTTAGGTGTATTATTTGCACAGAGCTTTTTCTGCATAACACTTTTTCTAACAAAAATGGTGCTAATATTGTGTACGATTTTTTTGCAGAGCAAAAAAAAAAATAGCTATTGCCTAATTTCACATGAATCAATTATCTGTTTCATCACTGACACTGAAAATGATCCAAACTTCATAGTAAAACAAAAACATCAACACACAAAAGGGCCTAGGGATAAACAGGTGCTACTTATAAGTTTCACAAAAAGGAAAGTAAAATATCAACATTCTTTCACAATACTTTAGGCAAAGTTTAGAAATGTTTACTATATTATGTGCAGTAAATGACAGCTTGACTCATCATGATAATGTTTCATTTTGAGTGTCCATATAATGATGAAACAGCTTCATAACAGCACAGACTGCAATCAATATTATCATAAAATTGTGATTACCTTATAATTAAAATAGAATTAAATACAAAAATGCACACACAAATTATGTTGAGTAACTACATTCATTTGGTGTCATGTTTCCTTTTTATTGATACAATTTAAAAGTCATATATGTTTTTCTGTAATGTATAAATATATATATGAAAAACTATTTGGACCTACTGCCATATTCTACAGTTCACATCTTTTTTTAAAAAAAGCTTTGTGCATAGATTTATCAAAAGAAACATGCCTAATAAGTAAAGCCTTACCCTCCTAAAAATTTAATCTAAAAAACAAAGTTACTTCTAAAACATTTGCACTAAGGTTTCTCAATGCTGTAGTAAAAGCTTTATAAATCTATTGAATGTATAGTCAACTCAATGTTAAAAATAGATTGACAGAAACTTTAGTCATCCCAAGAGGAGATTATAACAAAAAAACAATAACTCACCCCTTCAAACCCATAGAAGAATTACTAAGAAGAAGGAGGAGCAAAACATCTGACTTGTCTAATGATAAGAGAGTAGTTACAATGAGGCATTACAAACTTTTTTTGCTGTAGGTGTGAAGGAGACTCAATAGCATAAACATTACAGTCTTGCAACTAGTTAAATAATCTTTGAAACAAAATAAAATGGACAGATAAACTGTTCTCAAATTGAAAGGAAGACTTTCTCTCTGTATCTTAAAAATGCAATAGCCTTTTAGATATTAAAGTAATGCAGACGACAAAAAGTTATTCAATTTCTATCTATCTCCTGTAGATACATCCAGTGTGATGATGGCTACAGTTTTGATGAGGGCCTCATAAAGATGGTAGATGCCACAGATTTTCTCAGTGTACAGAACATTTTTTATTGCTCCCATACAACTAGATTTCTGAATAATTAACTCTGCAATGTATGACTAAAATAAGCATGACATTTGGTTAATTGGCTGGCATATATGCCCACTACATTATAGATATTATCACATTTACATTTCCTTTACATTTCCATCAGAGGATTGACAAATGTTTAGTATTAGCTAATCTCCAGTATCACCCATATACTTTTCCTTTTCACCTCCCCACTCTCTCTCTCTTGACCTGATCACTCTTCTTTCTGCCATTATGTCATCTTCTCAAGTTCTCTTTCTAACTTTACATTCATTTGAGCCTCTGATTGTAAGTGGCTTATAAATCTTTCTCTGGACAATGTCTAAAATTTGGAATCGCAACTCCTGTACATTAGGGGACATTATCTATAGTAGCCCTGAAAGGGCCAAATCTGCTAGACAACTTCTGAGCTGCCTGTCTTAAAAGTGCAAAACCTTCTCAGTCCTTCAAGTAGGGGACTATGCGTTACCACTTCACATGCTTTTTAATAGTCTTGAAATGCCCTCACATTTAAAAGTGCAACATGGTCCAAGTTCTCTCGACTTAAAACTGTGTACTGCTCTTTACATTCCAGGACTCCATCTAACTCTTTCTTCTTAGGGTAAACTGCTTTCTTCTAACAGTGCCCATTTTTCTTCACTGTCATGCTGATACTATATGATTCTTTCTTGTCTGTGTAAGTATTCATTTTTCTCCTAGGGCCCTTTTGAGACCTGTCCCTATCCTGTACAACCCTTTCTTCCCTAGGTACCTCCTGCCAATTAGTCAACTCTTTAAAACATCTTGAGCATTATTAAGTGATAATTGATTTTGCCTTGTGGTGAGTTTTAATCACTTTCAAAAGCTGGTTTGTGTGGTGTTGAAAGGACATAGGGCCAAACACTTCAAATGTGCAAACAGATGCGGTCCTAGCCAAACGCATTATTAATTTAAACAAGCTATGAAAATTAAAAGATTTTGATTCTTCCTGCCCTGCACACATTGCTTTCTTTGTGGGCAGGATACTAGGCATTACACTACAAACTTGCAAATGAAAATTCACAGTTTCTGACAATGTGAGAAAACGTTTTTGTAATGGTCACAGGCGTATGACTGGTTGTTTAGGATGATCACAATTTTTGCTTTGTTACAATTTAACTGTGTGCAATACTTTTCCTTTAGTCTGAGAGAAAATTTAAATTTTAAATAGAAAGAATTTTTATTTAGTCGACAGAAATATCTTTGGTAGGAATGTAAGTTAAATGTAGGCATCATTGCATAAATTTTTCTTCACCATAGAAATGTAAAGAGTAAATTTGCCTTACATTCCAACCAAAGATATTTGTGTCAACTAAATAAAACTTGAAAAGATATACTTTTTCGAATGTGATTGCACAATTCAGATCAAATTGACGCGCACTACATCGAGTCCGCGTGTTATTGTGGTTTCGCCTGCGTGCCTCAATAAGTCACCCTCCCCTCGCTCTTACTTTTTTACCGTTCATCTAATGATTACACTGAGTATGGCTTTACCAAAACAATCATTGATGGCGAGTAAAGTATCCATTATTCATAAAGCTTCAATTGGTGATCTGTCTTTCTGCGTTAACCGCATATTTTTTCATACGTCTCAAACCAAGGGGATGCAAGGGTAAAATGAATCAGGAACCGCTGATATATATGTATGTGTGTGTATATATATATATGGAAATAGTTTTACTGCGAAATAATGCAAAGAGTACACGACACGTGTTTCGCCCTAATTTTGGGGTCATCAGGCGTACATTCTCAGTGCACCCCCTCTTGGGAATCGATCCTCGGACGTCGAGGCTAGAGGCGAAGCCTCTTCCATTGTGCCATGGCGTGTGGTTTGTCTATTTGAGAGTATGTAGATCGGGGTATATATATATATATATTAAAAATAACGTAACATGATTGTCAATATACAGTAATTGTTTTGTGAGTGTTATGAGTGTTGCTGTCATCAGGGATTTGATTATCATTATTTCTTTCAATCAGATTCGTATTTGTAGGATGTGTTGTGTTCAAGTTACATTCCGTGTTTGTCAATCGTTGTAAAGATAACAGGTTTCATTCATCGATTCGTTTCTTACTGCATCAATAAACAGCTCGTCTTCCTCTTTATCTGAGACGTGACACACTGCATGCACGTGTTTTTTTTTACACTGTCTTCCTTTAGCGGGACATTGACTTTTTCCACCGTGTGCTTTGTTTCCGCTGTAGTTGCACTTATGAATATGCTTGTATGTGTCAGATGCTTCATAATTTTTTGCTTTTTTTTTTTTTGTGCAAATTCCATTACTTAAGACGAACACTATTTCGCTTGTCCCCTTTTTCATTTTGCTGCCTTCTCAATTGTGTAATTCGGTTTTTGTTCAGCACTCTTTGGAACTGTTGCTTTTTGTCTGTGCACTGCGTCAGTTCATGTGAGCCGCTCGGTGTACATGCATTGAAGGTTCCCAGCTGTGCTGGTGCCATCTTGTGTGATGTCCACGGCTGTATTTAATGTTAGCTAAGACCCGGCACTTAAAAGTTTCTCTCGCAGTTTCGCCGAGTTTGTGCCAAACACCACCCTGACCATCTCATCTTCATCTGCATAAGCACAGTCCTTCACCCGTGAATATTTAGCGGCAGTGTTTCTATTGGATTGCCGCTGATGGACGGCCTTATATGGGCAGGCACTAAATTATGTGGGAGGCGTAACTCCGCCTCCCACGGCCATCAAGCAGACGTCTATTATAGTATATGGACGAAAAAATAGGTTCCAGTTGTGACCATTGCGCGTAGAATTTTGAAATGAAACCTGCCCAACTTTTGTAAGTAAGCTGTAAGGAATGAGCCTGCCAAATTTCAGCCTTCTACCTACATGGGAAGTTGGAGAATTAGTGATGAGTCAGTGAGTCAGTGAGTGAGTCAGTCAGTGAGTGAGTGAGTGAGTAAGTGAGTGAGGGCTTTGCCTTTTATTAGTATATATATATATATATATATATATATATATATATATATATATATATATATATATATATATATATATATATATATATACTGTATATAGTGGAAGAAACAGACAAAGAATGAGAAAATGAGTAGCAACAAAGGACTGAGCCAAAAATAATGACTGAATAGGAGAGTGAAGACTCAGGTTTTGTAGGTGGAGGGCAGGAAGGGGTGGGATTTCAGCTGGAAACGAAGTCTGCAGGAGGGTGTGATGGAGCAGCAGAAGTGGGCGGAGTCTTATGTGGGCTTTCCTTTTGGTGGTCTGTGGAAGAGAAAGAAAAGGCATTAGTACCGTTCATCAACCCTTGGCTCTTCATCTTACCCCCAGTTAAGCCCTTAGACTGCCTCCCATGCACACGTGTGTGACAATATAATTAAAAAAACAAAATTACACATTATTGGCCACATTTAGAAAGGCTACTTAGTCTCAAGGGCGGCACGGTGGTGCATTGGTAGTGCTGTTCTGAGTTTGTGCTGAGTTTGCATGTTCTCCCTGTATCTGCGTGGGTTTCCTCCCACAGTCTAAAGACATGCAGGTTAGATGCATTGGCGATTCTAAATTTTCCCTAGTGTGTGCTTGGTGTGTGAGTGTGTGTGTGAGTCCTGCGGTAGGCTGGCGCCCTGCCCAGGATTTGTTCCTGCCTTGCACCCTTTGCTGGCTGGGATTTGCTCCAGCGGACCCTGCGACCCTGTGTTAGGATATAGCGGGTTGGAGAATGACTGACTGACTTAGTCTCGACTGCATGAGACAAAACCACTTCATTATGCAGTGTAAATGGTATCCAAAAAGTTGTTAAGTTACCTGAATACAAGAACTCTTCCTCAAATTTACAAAACCACTTGTTGATTATTTAAACTTACCAGGTGTTTAAAATGCAGCATAAATGAATAAAAAATTGTACTGAAAAATACCTTCTTGTTACGAATGAAGCTGTGCTCAGTTGTTCAAAACAATAAGCCAGTACGACAGGCTGCATCATTTTTGAATAGAATGTACTCCTTCATTGCGTAATATGCGGTACATTTAGCACATACACCATTTCTTAAACATGCGTAGATTGTCTTGGCAAGTTGCTAATATTTTGCAGTAATTTTCTGTTTAAGAATAAAGATGCTTGCAAAATGTTTGATTTCTAAAAGCTTGATTCCGAGATTGCATGCAATTCCACACGACAAACAAGATTTGGTTACACAAAAGGCATAGAAAAAAACTCTCATTTGACATTATATTGGTGACACACTCTTGCTGTATTTGTCTAAGCACACATTTTAACTGAACAATTGACAAAATAGGAGGTTTTACTTATCAATGGGTAACTCTTGCAACACCTGCCTATATGTTTTTTCCCCTTTTCAACACTCATGTGTTTAAGGATGTGCAACTCAACCATAAAATTTTCCTGTGTATTATTAATTGATGTTTTAGTTTGGTATTTAGAGATAACATATTACATGTGATTTAAGTTTGAAAAATTTGTTTTTTTACTCCGGCTCTATACAGATTGTACTTGCCTAATGTCAACATGATTCTGCTGCCACACTTGATTTGCGAAACTGTTTTTCTTTATTGGAGCCTTTATAATGTTAAGTACATTTTGCATCATCAGCTAATATTTAGAGATGATTTTGATTACTTGCTTACCATGCATTCATTGTCTTGATTTCATTTTTTGTGTATTTTAGTTTTTGAAATATACATGTGACTTCAGTGAAGTGCATTTTTAGTGTAATAGATTGAAATGAGTATGAGGAAAACCTTTTAAATGACAAAATAAATATAGCAGCCTCATTGATTTCAAATTCTAATTATTGTACATATAGAAATAAAAACAAGTTGACTTGATTTCATAAATTTAAATGTCATTCTGGGGAGGCTGAGTATGAGACGGTTTTAAGTTGATAAAGGACTTAGTTTCCTATACAGCCTGAAACTACTGTGGTGCTGTTTATTATACCTACTGCATAATTTTTATTTGAATTTTTTTTAAATATCAAAATGTTTTCATATGTTGAAATCAAAATTACACTGGATTGTTCTGGCATATTTGTTCTATGTTTCAAATTCTGTCATTTAATCAAACAATGTTTGACATTTAATAGAAAAATTGACAGTTGATATATTGCATGTATGGTTTTCTAACAACTTTATCTACAGATCTTGGAAAAAAAAAAAAAAAGAAAAAAGATCTAAATAAATGTAGAAGAAGTCCAGCATTTAAGATAATAAATACTCATGCCTTTATAGAGTCATATTTTATTACAGACAACAGATACTGTAAATAAATGCAATACTGTTCGTCAAGTCTTCCATTAAACCGTGAATACAAATAAACTTCAAAATGTGCACTAAAACTCCACAAACCTCCCCAGAACTAGTGAAATGATAATAAAATCGCAAATCAATCTAACAATATTGTGAAAAGCATAAAGCATAAAGAAAAACATGACAAGCGCCACTGTATCTACAAAACAAGACTTACTATTAGTTAAAACACCTTGACTCTTAATATACTTTTTATATATAATACTGTATATATATATAAATACTTAAAATCCCCTTAAAATAATGAAAAACTACCACATAAAAGTAAACATTTGAGGCACATATTTAACTTCCTTACTGCAACACCCAGTCGGCCATTGATCTCCTCATACACCTGGCTTGAGACCCTTTCTAGGCTAGTTTATACAGGTGGATGGTCTTTTAAAGAGACAACAACCACCTTATTCACAAAGCACATGTACTATTTGGGCCATCCATATTTATCAATCCTACCTAAAGAACACAGCAGCCGTATTAATTTCATATTTACTTATCATTGTGTCATACTGGCAATAAAGATCCATGATTTGCTTCCATTGCTTTAAATCTCATTCCAGTGAAGGGGGTACCGCGTGCTTTGCAACTGATGAAGGGCCCCTTTTGATACAAGTGGACAATAAGAACTACACGTTGAAATGAACAAGGCTGCTGTGTGGTTTATTTATATTTTCTAGCAATTTTCTTTTTTGTACTTCAAAGACAGGCTAATTTTTGTTTAATTTAATTGCCATATAAAGTATAGTACACCATTTATTTTACACCCTATTTGTCTCTCTAATTGCTATGTATATTTATTTAGTGAGTACTTTCCAACGCACAGCATGATTTGAGAATATTTGCTCATTGATACTAATTGATTTTTTGTTCTAAAGTAACTGCATTGTACTTTTATTTGAGCTGTTTTTCCACATCTACTTTTTTACTTTTACTTGAGTAGTTTTTATGTTGGATGCTTTAACTTGAATACAATTTTGTCTACTGTGGAGGACTGCCGGCTTCGTGTTCCGGCCCTCACCCCCAGGCCGCCAGGAGGAGCTCTCCCGACAGCAGGATCGTGCCCCGAGTTCCAGCAGGGCCTCATGGACTATGTAGTGTTTATACACAGCCCTGCTGGATACCTTGGAAGGCCACCGGGAGTCGCTGTAGGGGGGCTCGTGGGCTCTTATGTGCCCTATAGCCCAGGAGTACGTCAAGGTCACGTGACAGGAAGGAATGACTTGCTCTCGGGTTGAAGAAAAGGACTGTTTACCCTGACCCGGAAGGAATAAGGAACTGTGGACTGATTGGGCAGGAACACTTCCGGGTCAGGGTGTATAAAAGGATTGTGGGGAAGCCCTGACACTGAGCTGAGCTGGGAGGTAGAGAGGTAAAGTGTCTGGGCGAGGAGGAGAGAGTAGTGTTGTTGGTTATTGAGTTTATGAGTAGTGTGGAGGGTGCTTTGTGCACATTATTGATAATTAATAAAAAGTCTGGGACTTTTACCTGTTGTCTGGAGTGGTACCTGAGGGTTCAAGAGGCGGAGAAGAGCCTCATTGCCACACTACATAGTAATACATCTAATGGAGTAGATTGTTTTTGTAATTTTTCCACCTCTGAATAATACACTATGAATTTCTTCATGCAGTTCTTTTATAGTATGTATTTTTCCATTATTTAATTAGTTTGCATGTTCTTTCTGTGTTATTTATATAGCTTTCTGTTCATGTTTTGCCACATGTTCTCCATCCATCCATTATTGAAGCTTTTATATCATAACTAGTGGGTTTGCCCCCTTCTCGCTTCACTTGCCAACCCCCCAGCCTGCACTACATGCCAGCCACTTCACGTCTGTGCCGCTCATGTTGTGAAGAGGGGGGCTGAATGCACCCAAGGAGATGTGGTCGCTCCTCTGAAACCCCCTCTTAAACGGTGATACAATGGGAAATAAATAGTTGTTTTTTGTTTTTTTTTACCTCCTCTTTGCTCGATTAGCTGCTGGCTTGCTGCTGCTGCCATGCTGCATGATCTGCATCTCACACGGTGCTTTGAACATTTAAAAGCCTATACAGCAGCTGTCCTACTCCTTGTCTTTTATTTCAGGTCCGGGGCGTGGTTATATCTCTTGGCACAAAGTGAGTTTTTGATATTTTTTAGTTTATAATTCAAAACCGGAATAAGAATTTGAAAATCAAACAACATCGCATTAAAGTTCAATAAATTCTGAAAAGAATGATACTAAACATATATATGTAGGTTTTAAAATAAGCCCGATTTAAAGCATGACCAAAATTGTGACATAAAAACGTCACATAAAATCGTTGCACTTTTAGGCTTAGGATTTTATATATAGAGAGTAGATAAAAATTATATTTTTGTGTACTGTTTATTAAATGATGAAAATTTTTCAAAGGTGAATTTACCTTATTTTGAATGCTAGAATATTTGTTGCTGCACTTATTTGTCCCGCAGGCATTTGATGGTACTGTATCATCACTTTGAGACTGACTGTCTCTCTTATATTTCAGGCAAAAATTAATGACTGAAGGAGAGAAAGAAGACAAACAAGACTTGTAGAGGCTGATGGAATCCCTGTCTTTGTT
This sequence comes from Polypterus senegalus, assembly GCF_016835505.1. Taxonomy (NCBI): domain Eukaryota; kingdom Metazoa; phylum Chordata; class Cladistia; order Polypteriformes; family Polypteridae; genus Polypterus; species Polypterus senegalus. Next base: position 44,788,510 of record NC_053157.1, read on the forward strand.
AGAATATCATCTTTAACTAAAAAAGAAAGTTAACTTTATAGACCACATTGGGATGAGTGAGACACATGCAACTTAAGGATACAATCAATAGTACATCCCATGTGCTTATGTATGTCTCATGTCAATCTCACCATCCCTCTGCTACCCAGTTCAGAGGGCTATGTCACTGGAAAACCCACTCTGAAGTGCTATGAAACCAGTCGTGTTTATTTAAGAACAGCATCCAGCTTGACAGCTTTACCATTCAGGTATTATTTCACATACAATTTGGTTAATTTTGGTTTTGCTATGCTTGCATACATTTCTAGCTGAGTTACACCAAGTTCTGCACAAACTGATAAGCAGTGCACCTTGTCAATAGATGAGTTCTGCTCTTATTCGTTATTTCAGTTTTCTTTGAATAGTGAACCTTTACCAAAATTTGCTTTAGCATGTGTACTGATAAGCCATTCAGGTAGTGTTATGATTGGTATTATTTATAAAGTTTTTCTGAACCTTTATTGTTCTTTTTATATGTGATAATAGTTTTCATGGGTCATAGAATTAATTTCTTACATTGTTTTCTTTTTAAAATGTACATTTCAGGCATTTAGGAATGTTTTCATGTCTTTTTTGGTGCCATTGTGCTTTTAATGCACAACACTCATCTGAACAAGATGTAGCATCTGAAGAAGAGAGAAGAGAAACCAGATTTGTAGAGTTAATAGCCTCAGAGGTCTTAGCACCGGCTGCCATTTGATGACCTTACCTCATCCAAGTTTACAGATAAATTCAAAGAAACCTCTGTGTAGTTGTTGCTGTGCTCTTAATTAGTGTTTTAGACCTTTGTTTTTTGGCTTCAGCTTTGAAACTTGAATTTCTTTAAGGCTCTGACAAAAGATATGATGGATTTTTGGTTACTCTTTTTGCTTGTATTATTTCTAGTACTGCGGTATTGTACCATGTTAGCCATTATGGATGTAGTGAGAAGTTAAGCAAAATGACACCTTTTATTGGCTAACTAGAAAGATTACAATATGCAGGCATTCGAGGCAACTCAGGCTCCTTCTTCAGGCAAGATGTAGGGGCCTGAGTTGCCTTGAAAGCTTGCATATTGTAATCTTTCTAGTTATCCAATTTTGCTTTACTTCTCATTACTTGTATAATAGTAATTTGTATTATTTGAAATTTCTTGTTTTGATCTCCACTGTTATCCAAAGTGTGCCTCTTTTTTATGGCAAACACAACAGGTAGTGGCTGGCTACAAATGTAACTGTACATTCCAATTCCTGTCATGCACATTAGCATAAAACATACAGTACCTTTGGCATTAAAAACTTAAAAATATTTCTTAAAAAAGTTTTGAACCCAGGCCAGGTTAATATTATTGGATGTATGAGTAAGTAACAAATGCCTAAAAAGGTGGTGACCCAGCTTCCAGGGATGATTAAAGAGGAGCAGCCTTTAAATGTACAAGATTATCAAACCTTCTAATATGCATACAAACCCTCTGACACCACTCTTTTAATAGTATATATTGGGAAAATTACCTTTGGAGACCTGCATGACTGCATATTTAATATTATGGCCACCTCAGAGTTCCTGTAAAATTCCTGTTCCTAACACTATAGAGAAGGACCTCAGCAAAACTTTCATGAGTGTACTTTCTCATCATTAAGGGAAGAGATTCTGCAATTTCCCTTTATGAAACAACACATATTCTCAAACTAATATTGCCTACTGACTATATCTCAGTTTAATCGAGTCTTACATGTTAATGGGGAATGGTCTCGAGTGGTTCACCAAAAGTCAACTCCGATATCTGCCTATCCCTGGCATATTGCTTCACACAAGGCAGGAGCTGAGCATCCCTGGTGACTTGTGTCTCAGACAAATTAAGTGGATTTATTATTTTCTTGGCATGGGACAATAAATTTATATGCTCCTTTTTAAGGTTAGGCTTTGCTGTTCATTCTAGTTAGCACAGGATATTGCATGCAATGTAAAAGTGCTCATACAGGAGGATTTTCCAATTTTGATTTCACATTATTTAAAACTAACAAAATACCCGTGCTTCGCAGCGACGAAGTACTGCCTTAAAATTTTTATTAAGAAGAAAATTAAACCTTTTTAAACTGAGGGAAAATATACCAATAATTATTTGTTAAGGATCTCTTTGTCTACCACATTGTGAGTTCGACCCTCCAGTTGTAATATGACCAAGTTGTGTGCTGAGCTTACTCTTGAGCATGCAACGTACAGTTGGCCATGTAAACAGTAATCTTGTTTCAAATCTCAAATCTGCTGTCATAATCGGTTTGAGTTTCATGGTTTGTTTCAATTACGACAGTATTTGTAGGACTTGTGTTGAAGAGACATTCAGCATCTGTCAAGCGTTGTAAGTATACAACCGGTTTCATCGATAACTTTACATCCAGCTTTTGAGAGTTTAAACATTCATAAACATCAAAGTGTCCACTACTCAAATCATTACCTGTGAATCTAAGATGTTTAAGAGGCATTGGCGGTTGTCAAAAGGTGTAAAATATTTGGCCATTTCGGTACACTTGAAAGCGACAACCGAACAATTCAGTGGCAGCCATCAACTCACATGCAGATACATAGGTGAAGGGCTTAAGAATTTCACTCTTCTAGTGCTCCTGTGTAGTATAATTATCTCCTGTACCGTCATCAGTCCACACCTTGAACCTGTCCCAGTCATTCAATATATAAGACACAATGTTCCTCAAGAGTGAGCCTGATATGGCCGTGCAATATGTAACAAAGAGAATGGAAAAGGTAGGTGCCATCTCCGGGCATGGAAACCACTCGGTAAGTGACAGTTCTTTGATCGATGGTGATCACCTCGATAGACATGTTAATGGGGGTACGGTTGGAATGATAGAAGAAATGGGTACCTGAACAATGTAAAGTAAGTCTAAAATACCTACACAATAAGTATAATCGTAATAAATGAACAATAAAACAGCGGAGAATCCGTGGATTAAATAAAAAGGCTGTAGTTATCAGCAGGGAGACGTGAATCCTGTGGCGAATCAAGGAAGGGAATGTAGAGACTGGAGTGACGGACGGCCATATATAGGCAGGCAGCCAACAACGTGGGAGGCATTGGGATGGGGGACCCAACGCCACCTTACACGGTGACCGAGCTGCAGGCTATGGACGTATATATGTACGTAAGTAGGATTCAGTTAGCGTTTTGAACCCGGGTACCAAATTTCTTGAAGATGGGCCCATAAGTAACAAAGACCGTTGAAAAGTTCAATATGGTGGCCGACAGTGGCATCATACCACCGAAATAGGTGCCAAATTTCAGCCTTCTACCTACACGGGAAGTTGGAGAATTAGTGACATTGGAAAGTTCAATATGGCGGCTGACAGTGGCGTCATACCACCGAAATAAGTACGTACATTGGTTTCGTTTAGCGCAGGGAAGCCGCCTACCTAATTTCGTGAAGATGGAGCCATGAATAAGAAAGTTCAACATGGCGGACGTTGTTGACCATTATGACCGTTACACATAGAATTTCGAAATGATACCTGCTTAACCTTTGTAAGTAAGCTGTAAGGAATGAGCCTGCCAAATTTCAGCCTTCTACCTACACGGGAAGTTGGAGAATTAGTGACGTTGGAACGTTCAATATAGTGGCTGACAGTGGCATCATACCACCGAAATAAGTACATACATCGGTTTTGGTTAGGGCAGGGAAGCCGCCTACCAAATTTCGTGAAGATGGGGCCATGAATAAGAAAGTTCAACATGGCGGACGTTGTCGACCGTTATGACCGTTACGCGTAGAAGTTCGAAATGAAACCTGCTTAACTTTTGTAAGTAAGCTGTAAGGAATGAGCCTGCCAAATTTCAGCCTTCTACCTACACGGGAAGTTGGATAATTAGTGACGTTGGAAAGTTCAATATGGTGGCCGACAGTGGCGTCATACCACCGAAATAAGTACGTACATCGGTTTTGGTTAGCGCAGGGAAACCACCTACCAAATTTCGTGAAGATGGGGTCATAAATAAAAAAGTTCAACATGGCGGACGTTGTTGACCGTTATTGACCGTAATAACCGTTACGTGTAGAATTTCAAAATGAAACCTGCTTAACTTTTGTAAGGAAGCTGTAAGGAATGAGCCTGCCAAATTTCAGCCTTCCACCCACACGGGAAGTTGGAGAATTAGTGATGAGTCAGTCAGTGAGGGCTTTGCCTTTTATTAGTATAGATTTATGTAAAGATATTTCATATTCATTACTTCTCTATATAGTATCTCTGTTTTTTAGTACAGTTATACCAATGATCTATAAACTTCTTAGTTTTTTGTTTTTGTGTAAATCCAGTTGTGCACTGCTTTCCACATATCATAACCTTGAAACAGATGATCTTGACTAGTTTTAATGCAACCTGTTCATAATTTGGCTTTGACAAAAATGCCTCTAAATTCTTTCTGCTTCTTAGGAATATTTGATGTTGATGGCCATGCTGAGGGTGATACAATCTTCATACTTGTCTGACATTTAACATCTTCATCTACTTATACTAAGGGGTTCTGCCCCCTGCTCGCTTCGCTTGGCAACACTCAGATCTGACGCTCACATATGGGGAAGTGGACGTACAATTTAAACAGACTGTTATTTTTTTCTGGGAATTGTTACATATGCATAATAGAACTAACTATTTCACATTACAGTGAGTAATTAACCATAGTAAAAAATAGTAAAACACAATAAATTGAAAGAAAATTATGTTTCATGTTGCATTAGAGGTATTTGTTGCGTTATACATTTTCGTTCTGTTTGGGTTTGAATTTAACACTCAAATACTTTTTTAACTTAAACTTTTACTATAAAACTTCAGTTAAAACAATTATTTGAATGAACTTTTCGTCAGTATCACATTAAATTTTAATTCCGTGTTTGGACTTACATTGTGACAACGCAACGTATAACTGACTCTCTCTAATAAATAAACTGACTTTTTCGAATGTTTGTCCCTGTGATTTGTTAATTGTCATAGCAAAAGCTATTCTAACGGGAAACTGTAAATGTTTTAATACAAATGGCACATCAAGATCTCATTTGTTGTCTAATGTTATCTGTGGAAGATGTACTACATTACCTTTCTTGTCACTTGTTAAAATTTTACATGTCAGAATTGTTCAACCAATTTTGAATACAACTAATCTTGTCCTATTGCATAGCCCATCACTGAGACATAAATTACACAATAACATTACGATACATCCTTCTTTCAACAGTAATTCGGCTGGTGGAAGTCCGGATGGTGTTAACGGTTGCAGATATTCTGCAGGATATCGTAAGCTGATGTTTTCATCTTCCACAACATCACCACCAACTGTTTCAGCATAGTCTATTGATACACATTTAACCAATTTGCCGTGTAATTGATCGACAATTTTCGTGTTAATTCACTTGACTCCATCGTTTCTCGGTGCTAGGAATGACCGTGTACTCATTTCATCTGTTGATAACCCTTTGGGATGAAATTCTTCAACAAGATTTAGACATGATAAGTCTTCTTTTATTGGGGATTTAAAGTGAAGAAAACGTAAAAATGTATGAGAACTGAGAGTGCAGGAACTGTGTCTGACAAAAGCATTCACACGAATGAGAGGTGAGAGGACCGTGTGTGTGGTTGAAAATGGTTGAGAGGAGGGCAGGACTTGAAAAAATCTCTTGGCAATAGTCTCGACTCAAGATTTTCTTTTATAATAGAGAGATAAATTTTGATAAGGTAAGGCACTCTCTACACACAGACCATAAACAGGCATTTACTTCCACTGCTTTAATATGTTCTACCTAAAACATGCTTTTTACTTTTTTTCTTCAGTGCAAATGTATAGATTTGTGACCATGTTTACATTTTGGTAACATTGACTTCAAAGTCAACAGCAGAATAGTACTAAGCCAAGACTAAGGGCTACAGTGTTGCAAACTGTCAGGGAGCTACCTATGAAAAATTACTTGTAATCATTAAACTGTGAAAATGTTTGAAGAAATTGTGAGCACCACCCACAAAATAATTCCATTTTGAGATATGTAGAAAAGTGAACCGCACTCTGGACAGCAACAAAATATAATAAGGAGTGAGCTTATGTGCATGCTCTGCCATATGAGTCTGCCCAAGGAAAAGGCTGAAACGTGTTTTTGCCTCACCATATTCAAAACACTGATTGTCATTTTAGAATGCTTCTGCTCATTACTTCAGGCATGGGTTTGTAATAGCATTGGTGAAAAAGAGTATGACCACCAGCCCTAAACCCATCCACTCCAACTGGCAGCAGCAGCAACATTCACAAGGGAAAAATGCAGCAACAGCACACCTTCTATAATGTTCTATATGAAGACATAAAATCTTGACAAAATAAATAAGGCACTGATCTATGGTGTGCTTAACAGTATAATGGACATAAGGCTTAAACACAGAGAAATTTTATTCCAAGACATTGTTTTCTGTCTATCAGTTTGTAGAGTTTTTAAAATTAGCTCAATACAATTATAGATTATGGTTAATTCTTTAAACTATTGTTGACATGCTGAATTCATTTGTCAGCCCCTTTCCTGTCAATAACATAGAGCTGACAATCAAGAATGTTATATCGTGTACATTAAGCGGTAGCCTCACTGTTGGAAGCCTGATTAGTCACTTTAGCCAACGGCATTCTCTTTTGTCTCAACAGGTTAGAGCAGTTGTTTTCGATATTCTGCACCGGGATGTGAAACCAAGTTTGTGTTGTAGTCTGTTGCATTTCTGCATTAAGGACCAGAAGGGCAGAGACTCACTGGATATTGTGCAAAATAAGTACAGTAAAAAGCATCCCTCAGTAGTTTATTATTAAAATATTTGTAGCAATTTTCAGCCTGTGGTATGAGCAGGTTTTCTCAGATTTTCTATCATATACTTAATGTAATACAATTAGAAAAATATTGCTACTTGTAGTATATGAAATTGTCTTCATACCAGGTGTTGCTAGCCAGTTTCTGGGTGAAGGGCTGAACCAGTTAGCCCTGCTTTGCTCTCAGATACAGAGAAATGTCAATTTTATGTCTGAGGAATCAAAAAAATACAAAATCAAATGAGTTCATCAGTTCCTTGAGAGTGCACACACATATGTAACAAGATGTTCACAGTGTAAAGTGTATTAAAATGAGGACCAGCTGTTGTTTTTTTTTCTTTCATGTGTTTGCACTTCTGGTTTACGCTTATCCCAGTAAAGCTGGCCACAGGAATCTGAAAATAAAAGAAAGGAGATCAATATCAGAAATGCATCATCCACAAGACATTATGCTGCACCTTTATTTTCACTCACAACTGAGGAGGACTCCTCTAAATTTGAAAAAGCCACCAAGGAAGCCTCCATGTGCTCCTTCCATTTCATGGAAAATAAGCCAGCAGTATGACGCGACTGCTTCAAAGAAGCCTAGAATTCTGCTTGGGGGAAAAGCAATAATAGAAAATTGTTTTTTTACCGTATATATATATGGTCCAAGAGATTATGACATGCTAACACTCACCTGAGAGAGTAACCATGGAGCAAACTGCCTTTTTTTTCCTATGGCTACGTGACCACACGGTAATACCCGAACTATTCCGAAGAAACATTTGCACTGATTTGTGCTATTTGTATCTCACACCCTCATACACCTTTATCATAAGAGCATCCCTTATCTATGATGAAGCGTTTGATCAGAAGAAAATATGAAGCTGGTTTTAAATTAAACGAAGCAAAAGAAATTAGTAACTGCACTGCTGCAACATAATTCGATGCATCTGAGAAACTGATGTGAGATTTGAGGAGGCAAGAAGATGTAAAAAAAAAAATAAAAATTTTAGTGTCACATTTTTGAACAGGCGTATACACTCACCTAAAGGATTATTAGGAACACCATACTAATACGGTGTGTGGTCCCCGGCCGGGGCTGGAGCTGGAGCCCGGCCGGGACGCCCAGGAGGAGGAGAGGCCGGGATGCCCAGGAGGAGGAGAGGAGGGCTTGTGCCTCCTCCAGACCGCGAGGGGGCGTCCGTCCTGGTTATGTGGGGGGCCACGGGTACAGGGCTTAGAAGCCCAGCCCTGTAGGGACCCGTGGTCACCGCCAGGCGGCGCCCCAATGCCGGTTTACTCCGTGTGGTCTTTGGCCGGGGATGGAGCCCGGCCGGGACACCTTGGAGGACCAGAGGAGGGCGTGTGCCTCCTCCAGATCGAGAGGGAGCGTCCGTCCTGGTTATGTGGGGGGCCACGGGTACAAGGCTTGGAAGCCCAGCCCTGTAGGGACCCGTGGCCACCGCCAGGCGGCGCCCCAGTGCCTATTTATCCCAGGAGCCCGGCACTTCTGCCACACCATGAAGTGCCGGGGGGAAGACGATAGGGGTTACACGGACGGCTTCCGGGTGCGCAGCCAGCACTTCCGCCACACAGGGGTGTGGCCAAGACCAAGTGCCGGGAAGCAGCTGGAGCTCATCCGGGTTCCCATAAAAGGGGCCGCCTCCCTCCAGTCATTGGTGGAAGTCGGGAGGCAGTATTGACGGAGCTGGAGAGAGGGCAGGAGGTGGCCAGGAACAAGGCACAGAGACTGTGGGCCCTGGACTTTGGGGAATTCAGTGCCAGGGGCACTGGGGTTGTGTGAGTGCACGTGACTTATGGAACTTGTAAATATTGTAAATAAAAGTGTGTTGGGTGCAAAAATGTTGTCCGTCTGTCTGTGCCGGGGCCAGCGTTCACAGGTGTTTGACCCCCTTTTTCCTTCAGAACTGCCTTACTTCTACGTGGCATTGATTCTGTGCTGAAAGCATTCTTTAGAAATGTTGTCCCATATTGATAGGATAGCATCTTGCAGTTGATGGAGATTTGTGGGATGCACATCCAGTGCACGAAGTTCCCGTTCCACCACATCCCAAAGATGCTCTATTGGGTTGAGATCTGGTGACTGTGGGGGCAATTTTAGTACAGTGAACTCATTGTCATGTTCAAGAAACCAATTTGAAATGATTCGAGCTTTGTGACATGGTGCATTATCCTGCTGGAAGTAGCCATCAGAGGATGGGTACATGGTGGTCATGAAAGGAATGGACATGGTCAGAAACAATGCTCAGGCAGCCCGTGGCATTTAAACGATGCTCACATTTACGTTCAAAAGGTGTGCACACGCAGGTAAATCCATGGCAAAAATGCTGCAGGTCTTAGGAATCCAGTGAAGATAACATGTGAAGGGAAGACCACCTGAGTGAAGAGAATGTATTTACAGAATATTATATTGAATAGTGGAACAGTACAGTCGGAAATAAACATGCACAAAGCAGATATAAGATTTGCACCACTGGTAGACCCACCTGACGCACATTTTTTAATGGAGTATAGGAAGTAAAAAGCAGAAACACATCTAAGATTTACAATAAGATTGCTCAGAGAGTTGTATCTAATAAAAGCTGCCATATTTTGTAGAAAAGCTGTGTTAATCCCTGTGGGGGTAAATTTCTTTTTCCTATTTCATATAACATATTCCCAAGCTATTGTGAGATGAGTGACAGTAAGGAGTTATTTTTGCATATAATATTACATGAAACAAAGTTTAAAAGGTACATTATTAAAAAAAACTACTAAAAAAATTACTAAAATGTTCAGTATTGGTGTGATGGTGTGATTTGAACAGATACAGACAGATGCTTCAAATTATAGAGATTACACAAGATTCTGTGAGATATAAGAAATGTTTCCAATGTTGTGGTAAAGAGATTGGTATGGCTTATGATATGACACTGGGTGTGCATCTTATTGATCAGAAAAATAAAAAACTGTTGTCTCACGCTAGCCATCTAACAGACAGAAAGGAGAAATAATATGTATAAGAAATAATAAGAAAGCAATAGGGCTGTAAAATGCTTAAAAAGGGCCTAAAATGGTATTGTTTCAAAGGCCCAGGTACAGTCACTATCAGTTTTACCTTCAGTCCCTTTGTCAGTGTGGTTAATGATTCCACAACGCAAAGACATACAGATTTAGTTTTACTGAAACTGTAAATTAGACCGGGTGTGAGCGATGATGGGTGTTTGGTTAAGTATGCCCTTTGGTGGACTTTGATATCCTTTGCACATTGACCACTATTAAAAATGGAGAATTTTAGTGTTACATAATTTTAATTTCAAGAAACACTCCAGGAGAATGCAACAATTTACAAATAAAAGCATTTAGTTTTAATGGCACAGCAGTAATATAATGGCTTCATTCCATGTGCAGACTGCCAATTGGTGTTTCATGGTGCTCAGTCTATACTTGACAGACCTAGACATGCTTTAGTAACCTTACGATTTCCACTTTACTTCCATTTCAACTTCAATCAGGGATGAAAATAGATCCCTACTAAAATTATGGGTCAGCAAATATAGATTTTTTATTTTTACATATGAAAAAACTATATACTGTATGTGCCTTGACAAATAGGCAGAAAATCAGTGTTTCAATGTTACCATGTCATCGTCAGCATCATCATCATCCCTGTAAGGTTTACATATTGCTCATACATATAACACCATGCATCCTATATCAAGACCATTTACTCCAGTTCAGGTTTGCAGCATCAAAAAAAAAATGTAGTAACCAACCCAGGTTGGAGAAATCCAACAGAGGCAAGCACTCACTTATGTGTAGCCAGTTTGTAGCTGACAATTACCCGTGTTCATCTCTGGGATATACAGGTAGAACAGAAACCAGAGCACCCAGAGGCATCTGAATGATGGAGCAGTGAGTCAGCAGCGCTGACAGTGTCCAGCCTGTTCATGATTTAATTTCTTTAGCATTTGAATGGGGACAGCATGGCCAACTACTTAGCATTACTACATTTATGATTTAGCCTCTTGGGCTGGAATCCTGTACCCAGCTTACATATGAATTATATTGAGTTTGAACCTTCTTCTCTTATCTGAGTAGGGTTTCTTCCAATATTCCTTAAGATGAGTGTGTTAAATTAATTTCACTTCTAAAATGGCAGAGTGCACGTATGTATACGCTTGTCCAAAGCTGCTTCCTAGCTTTTGCACAATGCTACAAGGTGAGGCTCCTTTCTTCCTGTCAACCCTTAAATTGGGTCAGTTTGAAAATGGTATTTTATTCTTTATTAGCTTATGAGTGTTATGGACAATCTGAAAATAATTTAATGCAAAATTCCACCAACATGTGGAAATAGTGAATAATATGTTATTATTTGGGTAAAGTATTTTTCAAAGCCACTGGCATTCCCTCCAAAGTTTTAACCTGAAATGGTTTTACATGCTTAGCATAGCAGCTGCAACACAGATGGCAGTTGTCCTACAGATACTGAATAATTCACTTCATTATGTAAATAAAGAGTCTGGTATTCTTTTTATTTTTAAAATTACACTAACTATATGAAAATACCTTTCATGAATTTTCTGTGTTGCTGGTGGAATACTGTATCTTCAGATCCAAGCAAGAAATTAAGACAGTAGAGTTGTCATTCTCAAGGTAACCACTAACTTACTAAGTTACACCCATACACTACATAAATGTATGATTTATTTGCAGCAACTGTTTTCTGTTTTTAAATTTATATGTAAATGAGATAGCACATTCTTTTTTCTTTACTATATGTTGAAGTCAAAAGATACATCTAATTATTAATGTTGATGCTGTTCAATGTACTTTCAAATTTGTTTAAAAGGAGAATATTATTATTTGTATTTTTTATGTATGGGGGCTCAGTATTACACAACAAACACCACATAGCGTTCTTTGGTAAACAGGTTTTATGTTAGACTCAGAACAGTATTTTTAAACTTCTACAGGGAACCTGTAAAACAGAAGCCCCAGATGAGTAAAACATTTTTGACTCCAAGTGTAGACTTTTAATACAGGGTGGTCCAGATCTCAATATGCAGATCCAGATCGTCTGGGTGACTTTGATTTATGTGGGGACGATCCCAATTCTGCGCAAAGGTGATTCTTCATGTCATCAGTTCGCATATTTCTCGATGGTCCGGGATTTTTCGGGTGATTTTCTATGTAATAAACTTAATAAGTTATAGTGTAATGAAAATTGCATAATTAGATCTAGACCACCCTATATGTGAGCTGAGTCTTCAACAACAATTTATATAGCACATTTTCATACAAACAATCTAGCTCAAAGTGCGTTACATGATGAAGAAAGATAAAAAAAGACAAAATAAATAAGAATTAAAATTAGGGAACACTAATTAACATAGAATAAAAGTAAGGTCTGATGGCCAGGGAGGACAGAGAAAACAAGATGGCTAGAGAAAAAAAAATAAATCTGCAGGGGTTCCAGTCCAAGAGACCACCCAGCCCCCTCTAGTCATTCTACCTAACATAAATGACCTCAGTCAGTCCTCATTGTATTCAGGGTTTTCATGGAGAACAGCAGCTAATCCAGCCTAAACTTTTTAGTGCTGTGTCCAGCTGATCCAGTCTGATCTTCATTGTGCTTATTTGCTGGCAGCCCATTAAGGATGACATGGAGCTTTGTGCCACACTCAACCATCTGCCAGGAAGAAACGTTTGCCCATGTATTGGTCATTCTTTTTTGCAACATTATTTCTACTTTACTTATTTATGGTAGTTTGTTATCTTTTTTATTTTTCTAACACAGCAGCATATGTATTGTGCTGACTAGTAATATTATATAGTGCAGTACGCTTAAATTAAAAACTAAGAACTGTATTTTAATTATATTATTTGAGTTATTTTGCAACTTTTTATATAGCAAACTTCCATTATTATAGATACAGTCATATTACAGACTAAATATGCAATAAGCAATGAAGAGTTGAATCATAGCATCCACTATGCCTAACCTAAAAAGGCTGAGCAAATTACAACAGAAAATGGACCCTTTACCATTTTATATCAATTCTAAACCCACAAGTATAATTCTGAATACAGCTCAAAGTCAACCCTACCATCTTCTGGAAAAAAAATTCTGATATCTGGCATGACGCATAATCATTAAGGGGATAAAAACTCTCGCTATTAAAAACACTCAGTTATCTTTTTTAGCTAAACATACCAAAGATCTTTACTGAATGGGCATCAACTCAAACACTTATTTATAAATGTTACTTCAAATAACCAGTTTTCCTCATAAAGTGCAAATCTTTGCATTTTACATTATTTGATGTTTTATATAACTGAATGAGTGTGTCTGAGTGGTGTGGTTTGTGAAAGGCTGATGACCTATACAGCAATTGCTGCTTTTATAGTAATACAAAAGGGATACACTAGAGCTCTCAAAACAATTTAGGTGTTGATAAAGCAGTTTAAAAAAATGAAGAAATGGATGCCTTACTTAAATGCAAAGGCTACTGATCAAAATGTGGATTATGAGGGGGAGTGAAGCTAAAGTTAGAAAATGGGATTTCTTTTATTCTGCTGGAATCCAGGCACTTCCAGGCAGGTGGTGTAAGTGCATTGAGAAGGGTGGAGACTACATTAACAAATGACATTTTCAGTTTTGTTAAGGTTCTTTCCAATTTCTAATAAATCCCATTTTCTAACTTTAGCTTGACTCACTCTCGTATAAAAAAGTAAAGAAAGGCAAAAGTTCAGGGCACTAAATTTTGTGGATTCTGGCTCAGTCATCCATTGGAAAAGCCATCTGTTCCTCTACACCCCTTGTAGTCCACATGAGCATTACTTTTTACTAACCAATATTTAAAATTATATAAAAGCTTCTTCTATTAAAAAAGATACACATTTTTATATTAGTATCAAATATGTATTATAAAGTATAAAAATGTTCTGGACTTTATTTTCATAACTGAGAATACACATCTGATTAAATAATGTACCTTTTAGTGTGTGAATACAAGTAGGAAATGAAGACAGTGTAGTTGTCATTCACAGTGTTAAATACCAGATTATACTCGTATATATTGCATACCCCAAGAACTGAAGGAACAATATGTTTAAATTCTAGAGACACTCAACAGAGCTTCACTTACCAATTACAAATATACTTAGTTTGTCCAGGTTCTCAGGTTAGAAGAATTCTTTACTTTCCTTTCCAACGAAATCTCTGTTAAGATCCAGTACTGGCAACACAACTACTCCATTTTTTGCATGATTAGAGATGACAGATGTTGCTGATCTTGTGAACCAAAGATAAAAGATGACATATAGTAGACAATTTTGTTATGAGAAAAAGGACATTTTTCAATTTCAGTTCAAAAATGATTTTACAGACCCAGCATTGTACAAGGCTGTCTGCACTATTAAATACAGTTGTAGCACCATTATAATATGGTACAGGGTTGCTTCCCATTAGCTGGAAAATTTTAGAAAAGAACTTACCATTGGCAGCCACACCTGCAGCTTTTCTCGGATATAACCTATTGGCACTGTCGTGGTATGGAAAAGAAAACAGCTGAAAGAACACTCTTGCAACCTTGGAAAAATGTACTGTTTTTAAATATGGGTGTGAGTGCCAACCTGTCATGAATATTGAAGGGGTGGGCAAAAAAAAACATTGACCTTACCATAAAAAATAATAACTTAATATAGCCTACCTATGACAATACCTATTGCTTAGACTGGTGTTGAAAAATACAGCACCAGAAGAGCATAGTAATGCTATCATTAAAACAGAGCATTAAAAATTCAAAAGTGTTTCAGATATCTCTACTATAATACGTTATAGAGCAGAGGTTTTTGAATTCCGTTATTTATTTTATTTTATTTTTTAATTTTTTATTATGTGGAACATTCATGCTATTTAGAATATAAATGAGATCCGTGGAGATTCTTTGCTTGAACAGCTGTAATTGTTAGAAAACATGTTGCAACCACAAATTGTCTCAAAGATGTAAATACTGATGTCCTCAGCATGGATTTAAGTTAGATTTTTTTCTCTGCTGTTTTTGCTGACATTAAACAGCTTACACCTAGAAAAACATAAAGACTGAACACTCATATTTTGCTAAAATATTTATTTTAATACCGTTTAAATACCGTGTTTAAATTATAGGGTGGTCCAGATCTAATTACGCAATTTTCATTACGCTATAACTTATTAAGTTTATTACATAGAAAATCCCCTGAAAAATCCCGGGCCATTGGGAAGTGTGCGAACTGACAACATGAAGAATCGTCTTCGCGCTGAACTGGAATCATACCCACAATAAATCAAAGTCATCCAGACGATCTGGATCAGCATAATTAGATCTGGACCACCCTGTACATCAAATACTCTTTCAAGGCAATTTATAGTAAGAAATGTTAATTAAAATCCAAAACCTCACCAAGAATACGAAAATACAGTACAATTGGAGAAATTTACATTTAATTAGTCTCAGATTTTTATCACAAACTTAGAAAAAAGCATTAGGTAAAAAGCAGGAAACATTTACAGTACAGGTACAAGCATATCTTACTGATAATGATCTATCTGAACAGTTTTAATCTGGTTTTCATCCTTTACATAGCACAGAGACAGCTTTGATTAAAATTATGATTAAAATTATGATTTGCTAACGGCTGCTGTCTCTGAGCTGCTGACCATTTTGGTGTTGCTCGACCTGAGTGCAGCGTTTGATACAGTCTCCCATGGTATTTTATTAGATTAGTCTCCATTGGAATCTATGATATTTCTTACACTTGGTTTGCATTATATCTCCAGTCGTACACAGCGTGTTCATCTCAAGAAGTTTAGATCTCGGCCTACCACAGTCACTAGTGGTGTTCTCCAAGGCTCCATTTTGGGCCCTCTTTTATTTATTATCCATCTTCTTCCACTTTAAGAGATTTAGTGTGTATTTAGATAGATAGATAGATAGATAGATAGATAGATAGATAGATAGATAGATAGATAGATAGATAGATAGATATTTTATTAATCCCCAAGGGGAAATTCACATACTGTATTCCAGCAGCAGCATACTTATAAAAACAATATTAATTAAAGAGCAATACAAGTGCAGTGCAAATTAAAAAATGCAAGGTGGCGAGTGTGAGGCAGGTGTAACAGACTATAATCTTGTGTAGTGTTAACGTTTAACCCCAGGTGGAACTGAAGAGTTGCATAGTGTGGGGGAGGAACGATCTCCTCGACAGCAGTCTGTCGCTGAAGCTGCTCCTCTGTCTTGTGATGATACTTTTCAGTGGATGCAATGGATTCTTCATGATTGACAGGAGCCTGCTCAGTGCCCATCACTGTGCCACAGATGTCAAACTATCCAGCTCCATGCCTACAATAGAGCCTGCCTTCCTCACCAGTTTCTCCAGGTGTGAGGTGTCCCTCTTCTTTATTCTGCCTCCCCAGCGCACCACCGCGTAGAACTGAGCGCTCGCCACAACCGTCTGATAGAACATCTGCAGCATCTTATTGCAGATGTTGAAGGATGCCAGCCTTCTAAGGAAGTATAGTTGGCTCTGTCCTCTCTTGCACAGAGCATCAGTATTGGCAGTCCAGTCCAATTTATCATCCAGCTGCACTACCAGGTATTTATAGGTCTGCACCCTCTGCACACAGTCTCCTCTGATAATCGCAGGGTCCAGGAGGGGCCTGGGCCTCCTAAAATCCACCAGCAGCTCCTTGGTTTTGCTGGTGTTCAGGTGTAGGTGGTTTGAGTCACACCATTTAACAAAGTCCTTGATTAAGTTCCTATACTCCTCCTCCTGCCCACTCCTGATGCAGCCCATGATAGCAGTGTCGTCAGTGAACTTTTGCACATGGCAGGACTCCGAGTTGTATTGGAAATCCGAAGTATATAGGCTGAACAGGACTGGAGAAAGCACAGTCCCCTGCGGCGTTCCTGTGCTGATGACCACAATGTCAGACCTGCAGTTCCCGAGACGCACATACTGAGGTCTGTCTGTAAGATAGTCCATGATCCATGCCACCAGGTATGAATCCACTCCCATTTCTGTCAGCTTGTCCCTAAGGAGCAGAGGTTGGATGGTGTTGAAGGCGCTAGAGAAGTCCAGAAACATAATTCTGACAGCGCCACTGCCTCTGACCAAGTGGGAGTGGGATCAGTGTAGCATCTCGCACCTTCAAATGGTATGCGAACTGCAGAGGGTCGAGGGCATGGCAGACCTGTGGCCTCAGGTGGTGAAGCAGCAGCCGCTCCATGGTCTTCATTACATGTGACGTCAAAGTGACAGGCCAGAAGTCATTCAGCTTACCAGGACGTGATACCTTTGTTTTCCAAAGCCTCGGGACTCTCCCCTGTTCCAGGCTCAGGTTGAAGATGCACTGTAGGGGACTCCCCAACTCCAACGCGCAGGCCTTCAGCAGTCGTGGTGATACCCAATCTGGACCCACTGCTTTGCTGGCAAGAAGTCTCCTCAGCTCTCTGCTCACCTGGGCTGCTTTAATTGTGGGTGGGGGGAAATTCTCTCCTATGCTGGTATCAGTAGAAGGATGGGTGGAGGATGCAGTACTCTAAGGTGAGAGTGGGTTAGGGTGGTCAAATCTGTTAAAGAAGTTGTTCATTAGGTTTTCTCTTTCCACGTCTCTCTCGATGGTGGCAACCCACTTCGAGCTGCAGCCAGTGATGATCTTCATCCCATCCCACACTTCCTTCATGCTGTTATTCTGCAACTTCTGCTCCAGTTTTCTCCTGTACTGCTCCTTCACCTCCCTGAGCTGGACTCGGAGTTCCTTCTGCACACGCTTGAGCTCATGCTGATCACCGCCTTTAAAAACACTTTCGATGTCACTGTAATCCATGGCTTGTTGTTAGCGTAGCAGCATACTGTTCTTACTGGAACTACAATGTCCATACAGAAGTTGATGTAGTGAGTAGTGCAGTCAACAACCTTGTCAATGTTCTCACTATGTGATCCCTGCAGGATATCCCAGTCCGAAGTTCCAAAGCAGTCTCTCTGAGCCTGCTCTGCCTCAGGGGACCACTTCATGAATGAGCGTGTGGTTGTAGGTAGCTCCCTCATTCTTGGTTTATAGTGAGGCTGAGTAAGTAAGTCCTGACATTTTTCACCAGCGCAGCCAGTTCGTCGATCTTATTTGGTAGTGAGTTCACATTTCCCAGGATCACAGAAGGCACCAAAGGCTTGTATCGCCACTTCCTCGCTAGCTGCTTAGCCTTTAGCTTAGCGCCGGCTCTGCTGCCATGATACCGCCTTTTTACCTCGTCAGGAAAATATGGAACCGCACTGACACGGGCCTTTGTTCTCAGCGCTAGAAGTTGACTACTTGAATAGACGAGTCTTGGCATGTAAAAATACATTTTCCAAGTAGTAAAATGTGTCCAGGAAACGAATCCACATAAAAGAAAGTGATAGGAGTGATCAGAGAGATAGAGAAAAAGGTAGAAATATAAAGTTGTACACGGAGCTGCTGGAAAGGCTGCCACTCACGGCGGCCCCTATCTACCAAGCCCAATTCTGCCCTTCCTCCCCTCATCCTTTTAGTCTGCTTTTCTGAAATAAAAACCTGGTTCTCTTCTGATTTTCTCAAACTTAGTAATGATAAAACTGAGGTCCTCCTCATTAGCACTAAATCTATTCTTGTCAGGAAAATAGGGAACCGCACCAACACGGGCCTTTGTTCTCAGCGCTAGAAGTTGACTACCTGAATAGACAAGTCTTGCTGTGTAAAAATCCATGTTCAAGTAGTAAAAAGTGTCCAGGAAATGAATCCATATAAAAGAAAGTGATAGGAGTGTTCAGAGAGATAGAGGAAAAGGTAGAAATATAAAGTTGTACACGTAGCTGCTGGAAAGGCTGCCACTCACAGCAGCAGCTATCTACCAAGCCCAATTCTGCCCTTCCTCCCCTTATCCTTTTTGTCTGCCTTTCTGAAATAAAAACCTGGTTCTCTTCTAATTTTCTCAAACTTAGTAATGATAAAACTGAGGTTCTCCTCATTGTCACTAAATTTACTCTCGCCAAACCTGACAGTTTTTCCTTGACAATTCATGATTCTATAGTTATTCCTTCTCCTCAGGTTAAGAGCTTGGGTGTCATCCTCAACAGCACTCTTATCTTTCAAAGCTAATATTAACAATATTACTTCATTTTACATCATTTCACCTTTGCAATATAAATCGTCTCCGTCCATTCCTTACACCTAATAGCACTGTTATTCTTGTACATTCCCTTGTTATATCACATATTGATTACTGTAATTCTTTATTAGCTGGCCTCCCTCACAAGCTTCTGCAAAGGCTTCAACTAGTGCAGAATTCTGCTGCTTGAGTTATTACTGGGACCACTTCAGTAGATCACATTACCCTGGCTCCCAGTTAAATACCGTATTCATTTCAAGATTCTGCTCTTAGCATTCAAAGTTCTTGATAGCCCTGCATCTTCATATCTTTTGGATCTGCTACATATTCATACACCTGCTAGTAATCTTAGATCTTCTTATTTAAATCTCATGGCTACACCCTCTGCTTGTGGAGTCTAGATCCTTTAGCTTTATTGCTCCTTGAACTCCCTTCCTCAAGATATGTGCAGCATTGATTCCCTTTCCATCTTCAAATCCAGACACAAAACCTATCCTTTTAAACGTGCCTACTCCCATTTATTTTGTCCTTTGATTGTGCATTTTAGTACTTTTATGATCATATATACATAATGTTATTTTAATTGTATATTGTTATTTTTCATTGTATTGTTGTCTTTTTATTTATTGTTTATTTCTTTAAGTATTTATTCATTTAATTATTTGTTTTTGGTGTATTTCTTATGACTTTTTTGTAAGGAGTCCTTGAGCGCCTTGAAAGGCACCTTTAAATAAAATGAATTATTATTATTATAACAGCTCATTACAGAGCACCAGTCCATTGTAGAAGACCCTTAGCACACATTCACACTCGCACTCCCAGATCATAGGTGGAATCACCAATTAAACCTAACATAAATGAGTATGTGGGAGGAAGTATTCAGAGTGAACCCTGTATGAACATGGGTAGAATGTGTACATTTCACACCGATGATAACCAGGACTAGGATTCAGACCCAGGACCCTGGATCCATTAGATGGCAGCTCTATCCAATGCATCTCCATGATATTCTGAATGGGTTTTCAATTCATTTACATTTTTTACCTTGAAATTGTAAGGTTTTTAATACAAAAGTAACCTAATATGAACAAAAACTAGAAAACAGTAATGAAAATATTGTGTGGACAAAACACAAAGGAGTCATGATTTTTAGTCTCTGTTTACTGTCTGCTTTTTGACACTTCTCTTTAAACAGTTTTAGAGCATAATTGACGGTTCTACATTATGCCATTCACATACATATAACTGTCATATAAATATTCATAAGGGCATGTTACATTTAACATAATATTTGATGTGATTATTATATTTATTTGTCATGATAAGTGATTTCTATTAACACAGTATAATAATGGTGTAAAAAGACTTACTGACTGTAACAAATAATGAATGCTTTAACCTGTTAAAGTAATATTTTATGAAAATGAATTTTCAGTTGATGTAACAAAAACATAAGAGTAGAACAAAATTAATATATAGAGGAGACCACTAAGCCCATATTAACTGTTTTACAGTTTGCTAACTGATATTATATTATATGGCAGGATATCCAATTCAACATCTTAACTGCATAGTTTACTTCTAAAAATCTGTGCATTAGAAAACAAACAAAAATAAGTGCTAATTTGTGTATCCTAAATGCCATATATATATATATATATATATATATATATATATATATATATATATATATATATATATATGTTGCTTATGTTATAAATGTTATTAATGTTATTGCCTCTGGCTTTGGCAATCACAGATTTATTCATTGATAACCAATGAATCTTGCAACAAACTTGCTTCTTTATATGCTGCGTTTTAACATTTTCTTTCAGGTTCTCTTGTTTTCCTACTGCTTCCCAAATACATATTAGGTAAAAATGCTAATTTTAAATCAAAACAGGCTGTGCACCCTCTTGGCAGTGTATTAGACTGTGTGGGCAGCACAAATGAATGTACTAATGTGTGTATTTACTCTTACATGATTTCATAACTTTTGTTTGGATTTAAGATGATCTGTAGTTGACAGATTCATAAAACAATTATCAAATTCAATCATGAATTGTATTTTATTCTGTACATGTGACTTCACTACGAGTACTACTACTATTAAATTGGCCCTGTATGGTTGTGAGACCCAGTGTGACCCCTAGTTAACTGGCAGCCCAATTGAGGATTCCAGGATCGATTCCTTTTTGTACCAAAATTCAACTTGGATAAACTCAAGGTCCCCAAAACACTGAGGTTAGATTAACCAGGGAAAGAAAACTAGTATATAGGTAGTTTATATGGAAGCAAATTACCCTTTTCAAAGGAAAAAAAAATTCCAGTTGATACTTGTTTAACTGTATTTACTGAAGAGAATCTTGTTTTTTAAGTCTATGACAAAAATATTTAATTAAGTTTATTACTAAGTAAAAAATATTTTTGTTTGAAAAAATATGTACAGTGCTAATCATCTATATATATAATTCAATAAAGCAAGACAACCATGGAAAGCACGCCGGAAGGGGCATGGATTCACTAAGCCGCCGACAAGTGAGACACCTATGGCGCACGCAGGAAGGAGCCACGCCCACCAACTCCAAGACCATTGGATACGACGACAACTCACAGAGCCACGGCCACCAACTCGGACGCGACGACACAGAAACACCGGCGTCATTTATATTCGTCTGTCGTAGAGGTCACATGCAGCTCCGACCCACGTTGACTGTTAATAGAGGCATGTTTCTTGCGGAGGTGAATCAGCATATGCGGCGTGTAAAACTGTTTGCGAGGGGTATCCCATGGGATCCTTAAAAAAATCCTTTAAAACTGAGGTTAAAATACAATGAAGTGAGCAGTCTTTAAAAAACGACTTTTCGGTTACGACGCACGACTGCGTGCACTATAGCAAACTGTTTTACACGCTACATACAGCAATTCGCATCCGCGACAAACATGCGTCTTCTTAGATACTCCTGCACTTTGTACACACCCCCCTCCCACCGTGGTCGGATGTCTTGGTGGATTATATATAGAAAGGCAGCCAAAACCGCACAGAGCACTGAAAAGTCTACGTGAGTGACAGGTGCATCTGGACTGTACAAAGACTCGAGTGACGAGTTGGAGGTGGGCACATGAGCAGGCAGTGTATACTGAATGAGAAATCAGCAGACTAGCATGACGGAGGGAGCGGAGTGGATGTACTTCTCCTCTCCTCCCGTTCCACCCTGAGCGCCGCACGGACGATTGTGTGTTGGTTCATTCTGTGCATTGGTTAAAACCCAATGAAGGAAGCAGTCTTTAAAAACCAATAAGCCCTGTGCCTCTGTTTCATTACCGTCTCACCTGCTTCACCAATGCAGGCCCCGCAACAGGCGATCCGGCGGCGTCCTTCCCAGGACCCGCCGGGCAGCCAACCGGGTAACCAAAGTCTTTGGGTTCAGGGGGAAATATGGTTACAAAGCTGAAACTTAAAGGAACTGACGGAAGGGCACCACCAGGTGTGGAGCCTTTCGCTTCATTTGACTCAACACAGGAAACTTCAACCGGCCTGGACACGGACAGGATTGACAGATTGATAGCTCTTTCTCGATTCTGTGGGTGGTGGTGCATGGCAGTTCTTAGTTGGTGGAGCGATTTGGCTGGTTATTTCGAAAACGCACGAGACTCCCGCCTGCTAAATAGTTACACGACCCAACAGCGGTCGGCGTCCAAATTCTTAGAGGGACAAGTGGCTTTCAGCCATGTGAGATTGAGCATTAACAGGTCTGTGATACACTTGTATGTCCGGTACTACACGCGCGCTACACTGAATGGATCAACGTGTGTCTACCCAGCGCGGGTAAGCCGTTGAACCCCATTCGTGATGGAGATCGCGAACGAGAAATTCCCAGTACGTGGGGGTCATACACTCGCACTGATTACGTCCCTGCCCTTTGTAAAGCCCCCCATGGTCTGGTGACTTGGTGGATTATATATAAAAAAAAAAGCAGCCGGAACTGTAAAGAACAATGAAAAATCAACGTGGAAACCGACTGAGGCGGTGTTTGGAAAATTAACAGTCAACGTGACTCACAGGTGCATGTGGACTGTACACAGACGAAAGCGACTCAGGTAGGGAGTTGGGGGCGGGCACATAAGCGGGTAGTTCATACTGAATGAGCGCCATTCAACCCCGTCCTTCGCTTTGGAAGGAGAAAGCGCGACGGCGCTCCTCCGGTTTTCAGTCACGGACAATTGTATGTTGGTTCGTTGCGTGCATTGTTGCAATGTTACTTTGGTGGTTTATTAAATTACGGATTTTTCAAATGTTTATTTTTTCCTCTGTGCTTAAAAATCATTTAAAAAGCGGCCTGATTATGTGGCGTATGCTACGCCGCGGGTTGATTAGTTGAATATATTTTATTATATGCAAAATCTCTGCAAATATTATTTTACATTATCATCATTAATCTTTTTCTGTTGTATGTGTTCTTTCATCAAACTCATCTTATATATAAACGTCTACACGTGAAAGTGTGTCTGTCTGTCCGGCCCAGAAGTGAGAGGTGGAGTCAGGGTAAGGGCTCTACCTCAGAGGAAGCAGAAAACTCGCTTAGCCGCTAATAACACAAGTGGGGCCAGCATATCAGCAAAACCAAATCTCAGAAGAAAGATAAAGTCGCTTAGCTGCTAACATCGGTAAAATGGTATCTCTTTTACTTTTCCTCCCGCTGCTAATACACAAGTGAGGTGAACACGTCGGCAAAATGAAACCTCCAAAGAAAGACAAAGTCAGTTAGCCGCTAATGCACAAGCGATGCAAACATATCGGCAAAACAAAACCTCCTAGGAGAGAGATGCCCAGAGTAGTTTCTTTCAATTACCTGACATCTCTAAATTTCAATTTTTTTTCTGATGATTTCAATAATTTCTAGGACCCTGGACTTTACACAGCTAGTGACATATAAATACATTCATTGTTACCACTTGAAAATATACTCGAGAGAAATATACTTTACGTCTCTTTCAGCATTTTCGTGTGATCCTGTTCTTGCCATATATTCATTGTTTTATTACGAACCCATTGATCTTAAGGATGACAAACCCCTCTGTAATGGCATATAACTCAAATTTCAATAAATTTCTGATGCTTTTGACTAAGGCAATGGCTATTCAATCAAGGTCTCACTGAACTTACTTGGGCATTCTGGGCATAGAGAGCTGCAGTGGACTGGAAGTGGAAAACTGATAAGTGAAGGGAAGATGATCCTACTGTATATGTTGGCTATACTTTTGAAGCCCATTATAACTGGATCAAGTTTGATACTATATATAACAAATCTGGTAGAATTATGTCAGCATGTGAAATAACATTGTAACATAGGTTCGGTACGACACCGCTAAAAGGTTTCCAAACCCCTGATCTAGGTTTTTAGTGCTACTCTAAATTGTGGATTGTAAATATCTTGGTAAGTGCCTGCTTCATCTCAGACTTTTCAGTGCATACTTTTCGGTGGCTTCTCAAGTCCCCTGTCCTTTCTTCATACAATAAACAAATGCTATATGACCTATAATCCTATTTAAAACTAAAATACAAGACAAAAGTGTGAATGGATCCCATTTTCAGCTTCTGGCAGAACAACATTTTACTTTTAGGCATGAGGCACTTTTAAAATGTTTCGCTCATTCTCATCTTTAGCTGAAAATGAAACAATTAAAAGTGTTTTGGCCAATCTGTAGTTTTCATGAACGGGAACCTGTGTGGAGATTGGAATAACTTGATCTTGACAATTATCCCTACAAGCTTTGTTTATAAAACATAACATATAGTCTCCAATATGCTGAATTAAATTTACAGTCGCAATATAATGTGCTTTCTTAGTAGTAAACATAGCCATTTTCACTTTGCTAAGTAGATAAGCAGATTTACAGTACATAATCTATACTTCAGACTGATGCCAAAAGTTTTTTATTGTCTTTTCTTGTAGTGGCAAAGTAAGATGTTTGTCAACTGCTGCCTTCACTTTGGGTTTCGTTACTTCCTTTAAGTACTTACTATCTTATACAGTTGCACAAAAGTGAATATCTAGGCCTTAGGAGTTTATAAAGCAATTAGATACCAGTTCATCTTAATAATCTTTTGTGTTCAGGGTTGTTTCTCCAGTTCAGCTACAGTATAGTGTTAATGATTGCAATAATGAACATAACAATATAAGACATTTGACACACAAGAGGAGTCAATTCAGTTTATCAGTCTTGTTTGGTTAACTAAAACCTACATTTCCCCAACATCTAATCCAGATACTTTTAAAAAATTGAAAAGATTTGTGCTTCAACTACATAATTTTGTAATTGTGTTCCAGATTCCTGTGACCTTTTGTGAGAAGAACAGGTTGCTGGTTTCCATTTAAGTGCAGTTCCCCTTCCACTTCCAAAAGTGTCATCAAGTAAGTGATTCACTGTTTAACTTACCAGATGCTGTTGCCTTTGAGATTATTGATGCCTTTGAGATTTTTGAAAACCTCAATTATGTCCCCATATATAATTTTCTGCTGAAGACTAAAACTGTTTTGATTTTTTTAGGTCTCTCAGTGTAGGACATGCCTTTTAGTCATTGTCTGAATCATATGTGTGGCGCGCTGGAGTCATTTTGTTAAACTACTTTTGTTTTCCTATTTTAATTTTTGCTTAATTGAGTACTTGTATTTAATATCTTTTTACTGTTTTTTTTTTTATAGACGCCTCCGTGTTATTATAGTAATGACAGTGACTGCCAGCATGAATTTCAGTGTGAATGTTGCATCAATGTGATGTTCTAAATCCTTTCCAGAGGTTGCTTTCTCATCTTGCATTTATAATTTGCATTTCCTTTGCCTGCATGAAGCACTTTTCAATACATTTAACACTAGAATTACCAGAGCCTACGAAAAAACTCGTAAATCCGTCCCACCTTAAATCGCTTCTTAAAACCGTTCACAGCTCTCCACTAGCGTCTTTTGTCATCTAAATGTGCTGATAAAAATCAGGCTGCAAGTAGCTGGCTATTCCATCCCCCCACCGACTTAGAACGTGCGCAAACTTCTCCCAGCTCATGTCTTGATTAATTTTCTGGGAGTGAAGTGGAGTTTTAGAGTGGAAATAATAGATCGTTGTTTGGAACACACGCATTTCATGTGTGTTCCGTTTCTACAGTAATCTGTGTAAACACATTGTTAAAACAGAAACGTTTTTTATATTCTACTAGTAGATGACAAAATGTAGGCATAAACTATATAATGTATGAAGCCTGAAGTCCAAATATCAAAGAAATATTTTCACAGAAGGTACAAATCTAACACAACAATTGCGCTTTTATTCAAAAATATAACTGCAGAAACAAAAAGCTGCCTTAACATGCGACATTGACACTTGTTTATTATGACTACCTCTGTAGTGCAATAGAATCAGCCACTGACTGGGAATCAAAAGGTTGCAAGTTCGATCCTGCACCACTCCGTTTTGAGAAGTAAACTGCTCTTAGTCTTACTATTTTAGAATAAAAACATACATTTGATTTCAGTCTGTAACAGCCGGTGTATTTATGATACTTGTAAAGGTTAGCTTTGGTTTTTTTTAATTTACTTTTCATTCTCTCAGTCGCGTTCAGGACCCTTCCCATCTGATACTGCTGTTTTCACATAGACGCGATGTAACAGAGGTAAACTCAGCTCCCTTCTACATCGGAGCAAGAATGCACATACCATTGCTTGCATACTGAAGTGTCAGCAGGCATACTAAAGGTTCATTGAGCATGTCCGTGCCAAATAAATAACATTTGACGTTTTAAAGAAATCATTTTATGACACGATTTACCTTTATTTATTTACATACTTCCTAAAGTCTAAAGTCACAAGTAGTGTGCAGAGGGCATGCTCAAAAATGTGTGTAATGCCTCGAAAAGTGCCTGCTGACACTTCAGTATGCAAGCAATGGTATGTGCATTCTTGCTCCGATGTAGAAGGGAGCTGAGTTTACCTCTGTTACATCGCGTCTATGTGAAAACAGCAGTATCAGATGGGAAGGGTCCTGAACGTGACTGAGAGAATGAGAAGTTAATTTAAAAAAACCTAAGCTAACCTTTACAAGTATCATAAATTACACCGGCTGTTACAGACTGAAATCAAATGTATGTTTTTATTCTAAAAGAGTAAGACTAAGAGCAGTTTACTTCTCAAAACGGAGTGGTGCAGGATCAAACTCACGACCTTTTGATTCCCAGGCGGGAGCTGATTCTATTGTGCTACGGAGGCAGTCATAATAAACAAGTGTCAATGTCGCATGTTAAGGCGGCTTTTTGTTTCTGCAGTTATATCCTCTTTAATAAAACCCCTGTGTGCGTCCAGGTGTCCGTGTTCAGTCTCTTCCTGTGCATTCCCTGTGCAGACACACACACAGGAGCATGAGAGACAGACACGCATACACAGGCGCGTGCACGACAGACACACACACAGGCACGCGCGGGATGCACACACACACACACAGGTGTGCGCGTGCATTGTTGCAATGTTACTTTTCTTGGTTGTTTATTAAATTTTCAAATATTCATTTTTTCTCCTGTGCTTAAAACTCATTAAAAAAAAGTGTTTTTAGCGAGCGGGTCATAAGGCTATAGCGCAAACTCTTCCAGTCTTAGTTTTCTCAGTTGTTCAAGGTTTTCTTAGTGTTATTCAATGTTTTTACATTTAGTTTTGTATTACGCTGTGCATTCAGTGGTATAATTAACTATATTTGTGCTTAAAAATGTAAAAAAATATATATTTACATACAGTTCATACGGTCTGGAATGGATTAATTGTATTTACATACAATCCTATGGGGGAAATTACTTCGGTTCACGACCAAATCGGGTTAGAACCAGAGTTTTGGAACGAATTATGGTCGGGAGCCGAGGTTCCACTGTATTACTGTCATACAAAATTACAGGCATTTTACGGAAATACTAACCAGTATTACTGAGAGAGAAAATTAAAGGCACACAATACAGTGACGTATATTACAGCTACATACAAGGTCCCTTGCCATTTAATATAGACTGTTCCTACTAATGTTTATGCACTACTGTTCTAGCGCCCGTTATTGTAACAGGCTTAATGTCTAGTTTTTGAATAAAAGCGCAATTGTTGTGTTAGATTTGTACCTTCTATGAAAATATTTCTTTGGTATTTGGACTTCAGGCTTCATACATTATATAGTTTATGCCTACATTTTGTCATCTACTAGTAAAATATAAAAAACATTTCTGTTTTAACAATGTGTTTACACAGATTACTGTAGAAACGGAACACACATGAAATGCGTGTGTTCCAAACAACGATCTATTATTTCCACTCTAAAACTCCACTTTACTCCCAGAAAATCAATCAAGGCATGAGCTGGGAGAAGTTTGTGCACGTTCTAAGTCGGTGGGGGGATGGAATAGCCAGCTGCTTGCAGCCTGATTTTTATCAGCACATTTAGATGACAAAAGACGCTGGTGGAGAGCTGTGAACGATTTTAAGAAGCAATTTAAGGTGGGACGGACGGAGTTTTTTCGTAGGCTCTTGTAATTCTAGTGTTAAAAACATTCGTTTTTTATGTCTCTTGCCCTAGATGTACTGTACCTTCAGCGTTCCTTATGTGGTTTTCTTCTGTATCTTTGGGTGTTTGAACCCTCTTGCTTGGCACTTCCTCTTTTGAGAGTGTTCCTGTAAAGCCTGCTTCTCGGACTCTATGATTTAGAGGTGCCTTGCTCACCTCCTGTCCGCTTTTATAGTTTCCGCCTCTGAAAGTGATTCTCAGTACATCTCCAATGCATTTACTCCTCCTCATGTGTCTCAGCCTAGTATTTCCTCCTTCAATCATGTCACCAAAGCCAAACTGACCAATCAGATTGCTCAGAGGGATTGAACATGCACACACCCACAAGCACACACGCTCACCTCACACACACACCATAGCATTTTAGTAAATGAGATGCTATTATTTAAAATACCTCTGTCCAGCTGCATTTACTGTACGTTGCAGAAGATGAACAACTAGCTTTCTATGCTAGAAAGAAACCAAGCTGGAATATATGGAATGAAAATGCATATAGCAAAAACCATCTTATTTAAACTGGGTTGATATACAGTATAGTTATTTTGAAATGTTTTTTATTCTCTGCCTTCCAGTTAAAAAGTCTGTGTACAGTGTTTTCTGCCATTATATGAAATGTAAACCAATCATTGTTTAGTGTAAAGTGATTTAAGTATATAATGGTAAATGCTGCCCAGAGTAATAAAATTCAATAAATTAAGTGAAAAGCCTGAAACTCTTCAAAGTGATTTTGACATATCTTTCCATAATTGAGATGTAGCTTAATGATGGCACACGTTTGTTAATGGGTTTGAACAGAAGAGCCAAGTAGTAAACTTTTCACATGAAAAAAAGTAAATTTAATTAAAAAAAAAATGGAAGTGAAATGTCAGAGATACACTCTGGGGGTTAATCAAGTACTAATTTAAACTGGAAAAATCTAGAGTGACACAGTGAAATTAGCAGCATTTTATTGTGTTAATTATCTGTGGGACACTACATTATTACTTCTCATAAATGTAAATGAATGTCTGTCTCAGGACAATACATTGGCAAAGGTGAAATTTATACGTTGCTGACAAGCAAGTATGAGGAGACATCTAAATAAAACTGACATTCTTCTATACTGATTTTCAATGTGCTGATATAATCTCTTACAGAATAATGAAAAAACAAAGAATTCAACAGATTTATGTAGGTTATAAAACAGATGATTTAGATATCTATCCATCAAACTTCAGCTAAGGATTGAGGCATCAAAATATTGATGTCTGAAGGGACAGGAAAGGCTTATAAAGATTTCAAATATAATAAAATAATCTGTTATTTCTTTTCTATGCTCTGTTAGCTTTATATTACATATGCTTTGATCATTCATGCTCATTATATATATATATATATATATATATACATATATATATATATATACACAGTATATATATGTATATATACTCTCTCTCTCTCTCTCTCTCTAGATATATATATATATATATATATATATATACAGAGTAGTATATATGGAAGTAAACTATTTACATTAAAGCTGCTTGTATATTTTTCTGCTGTGTCTGTGTGTCTGATTGCATACTGTACTTACTGTATATCACTTGCGGCTGTGTTTTAATCTACTGATTGTATCTTATGAGGAGTAGCACTAAATGTGCCAAAGTTTAAGTACATGCATAATTTATACTGTCAAATAAACTGATCCTGATTAAAGTAGAACCTGAATGCCGTAAAAAATCTTTGGAGAACAACTGACAGAAGACCAAATAAAGAATATTCTAGCCCCTTTCCATCCATCCATTATCCGACCCGCTTCCATTTAAATAGGATATTATCTTGTAAAGTCACTCTTTCTTTGACATATGACCCTCACTATCAGTCAAAGAGTAACCAGACATAATTATATGTATCCATGTCTTCTTTTATGGTTGAATACCAATGGGTGAACCAAAACCCAAAGCATCACCACCAGAAAGAATGATAGCCCATTCTAATTCTCAGTTTATTTTTTGATTGTTATTAACATTTATATGACATTCTTTAGATACAAAATTATAGATCTGCTTATATAGAGCCTTCCCATAATTAACTATTATGACAACTTATTAATATATGGAGAAAATCCACCCATTTATTAATCAGTTTAGGTTTGCAGATGACCACAGCCTGTCCCAGGAACATCAAGCACATTCTGTCAATTAACTGGGGTGCCATTTCATAAAAGCCACATGCCAACATACACTTTTCCAATTTATAGCCCTCAACTAATGAAACTACAAATCTTTGGGAGGCAGAAAACGCAAATCCATGTACTGTGAATGTATAAACATTATGCAGTCAGCAGTTGGACTAGGGTTTGTACCCAGGACTTCAGCACTGAATGTACTACCCCATTAATCGGTAAATACAGTTCTTGCAGTCTGAATTGATTGGGGAGTTGTAAAATCTGCTATGGTGCAAAATCACTATCTACAATTTTACATGCGATTATAGACAATATTTTTTCTAGCTGCCATCATCATTTATTGTATAGTGTAAAGTGTGTCAAAACCCCAACTGATGAAACAAAGCAACTTTTTAAATATTTGATGTATTGTAGCATTTAGTAATTGATGTACCTACATATCGAAGAATATGTTTTGATATTAGGCATAGACAAAAATGGTTTAATTGTGTAATAGGCCATTGCCAGTTCATTTATGGTACTTGCATGAGTTAAAACTTGTCATTTTAGGATATGCTGCATCCTTAGAAATTAATTAGAAATTTTAGAATGTTAAAATTGCTTGTACAAAGGTAGTGCATAACAAGTAAATGATCCATCACAGAGTGCTCATTTTAGTCTAATGAGCTTCCATAAAATGTTTATTTCTAAAAAGGTTCACACATTCGGTGAGAAATGTAATGTAGTTTGCTGGCTTGATAGAATGGTAAAATCCCAGAAAGTTTTTTTTTCAAATGGAACACAATAGAACACATATTGGCAAATGTGCAAGAAAACAGCATGTGCAAGAACTGAAAGTGATGAACGAAAGAATACATATCTTAAGAAGTTAATATGTCCTCACACTTTCTTAAAATATTTTTCTAAAATGATTCTCTTAAGCTCACTCCATCAGGTCATATATGTTAGCATTTAAAAAAATAGAAAAAAGTACCTGGCATTGATTGGGCATAAATAAATAGGGGGAAGCTGTCTTTTGGAAATTAAACATGGCTAAATACATCCCATAATGAGGCTACATGATACACACTTGGACAAAAGCTGTAATCCTGCAAGACAATGCCAATTTAACTGAAAAGAAAATGGTATATGTACCTATAGTCTCAGATGAGATTCTCTTTTGGCCACTACATAACTTTGTGTATGCTGTTGACAATATCCATTTCTAGGCCGACTCATGTTGCTTGATGGGTACTGTGGTTCCTGTGTCTGTGTTAGTTTTCTTTTTTAAGTCCTCCCCATTAGAACCTTCTGGGCCAAATCCTGACTGATGGCAGCCCATGCTTGCATAATCAATGTTTGGAGTTTGTCAGAATTTGTGGGTTTTTGTTTGTCCACCTGCCTCTTGAGGATTGACAACAAGTTCTCAATGAGATCTGGGGAGTTTCCTGGCCATGGAACCAAAATTTCGACATTTTGTTTCCCGAGCCACTTAGTTATCACTTTTGCCTTATGGCACTGTTCTCCATCATGCTGTAAAAGGAATTGTTTGCTACCAAACTGTTCTTGGATGGTTGGGAGAAGTTTCTCTCAGAGGAAGTTTTGACTTGTGGTCAGTCCTCAAGAGGCGGGTGGACAAATAAAAACCCACAAATTCCGACAAATTCCAAGCATTGATTATACAAGAATGGGTTGCCATCAGTCAGGATTTGGCCTAGAAGTTGATAGACAGCATGTCAGGGCGAATTGCAGAGGTCTTGAAAAAGAAGGGCCCACACTGCAAATATTGACTCTTTGCAAAAACTTAATGTAATTGTCAATAAAAGACTTTGAAACTTATGAAATGCTTGTAAATATACATCAGTATACCATGGAAACATCTGACAAAAACACTGAAGCAGCAAACTTTGTGAAAACAAACACTTGTGTCATTCTCAAAACTTTTGGCCACGACTGTATGCAGCAAGCTGCTGGAAATGTTCTATCAGTCCATAGTGGCCAGTGCGTTGTTCTACGCTGTAGTCCCTGAGCTCAAAAGAAGCACGAGGCCTGAACAAATGTATCAGGGCAAACCCTGGAAACACTGAGACCTGTTGTGGAAAAGAGAATGGTAGCAAAATTTAACACTATCAAGAAAGATCCCCTGCAGGAGGCGCTGTCGTTGAGCACTTTTAGTCACAGACTTATTTCACCACAGTGTGCTAAGAAGCACCTCTGAGGGTCATTTCTGCCCACTGCTATAAGGCAATTTAATGCTTCCTCCTAATGTACTCATTAAGTTCATTTTGAAATACCTGCACAATACACATTTATTTATTTATTTATCTATCTATCGATCGATTGATTGATTGCATTGATCGTCCTGTAAGTCTGTATCCATGTTTTCTATGTTTTCTGCTGCTGTATTCATGTGAATTTCCCCATGTGTTTAATAAAGTTTATCTAATCCAATCTAGTCTAATCTAACTCACAAATTTTTATATTGAGAAATTGTAATTTTCCTATAAAATAGCACTAGGGGGATTAAGGTTTTCCTCCTACAATCCAAAGTGATGCAGCTGGTTTGACTGGTGAATCTAAGTTCGTCAGGTAGTAGAAGTACATTTATAAGCGTGAGCAGGTATTACAATAGATTAGGTTTCAGCCTATGGTCCAGTGCCCTGTGACCCTGTTGAGGGAAAAACAGACTCATAAATATGATAACATGAATAAAGATGAAACATCCAAGTAAACACAAAAGGGATATTTTATTAAAATGCACTGGTTTTGATCATAATGAAGGAGTGGAGTGAAAATAATATAGTAGTAGGAAAAATAAAGAAAACTGCAGCCTCTCTGGGCTTTCCTGAAAACAGTAGTTGTGGTGCCTATCTATCCACTGGTTAGCTGGTTAACTTAACTACTAAAGGACCAAAGAAAACTCACACATCCCCTTCCTCCCTTCCTTTCTCTACAACATCATTCACCGTTTATATTTCTGGCACATAAGCCCTTACCAGCTGCTCTGATCCTGTATCCAAACTCCTTGAACAAATGTCCGGTAATTCTGGGTATCGAGTCAGTGCTCTTTGAAATCAACTAAACTGTTGCTCTGTATGCTGAGGAGTCAGAGAAAGACATTTACTGGAACTGACTTGTGGAACATATAACTTTAACTCTTTCAGGGCTGATGTCGACTTTTGTCAAAATTCAGGAGTAGGAGATGGTAATCAGCTGTAAACTGCAATAAAACTCACCCTTTCATTTTAGTCCGACTCTCTTTGCTAGAAGGAAAGTTACATAGCTTTGTTGATTTAACCTCGATTCCCTACACATGCATGAGTAGCGAAGAGCAAACAACCTCTAAAATGGCACTGACATCTGGCGAGAGACCAAAGCCAATGTGCAAAGCAAAATACTCCATGGACGTTTTACGTAATTTTGTTGAATCGGACTCTGACTTGTCGGACTCTGAGTTTGATGCAAGTGATCTGGGGATGGAGATCAAAAACAAAAGTGAGCTACCAGCATCATGTGATCGGTCCCCAGGTGATCGTGGTGCTGAACACTTTCATGTAGCTGATGCACCTACAGCAGTGCTTGCCTGGGAGGACCACCACTTATGATGACAAGAGGTACAAACCAGATTGCGTCACACTGCGACCGCCACTGCCACCCACCTGCTGTGCGAAGGCAGCCAGGTAGCTGGCTCCACTATTTATTCCTGCTGACCATCAAGGTGCCCCCAACATAGCCACTGCCGCCAGAGATGCCCAACATGTGCCAACAGCAGCCACAGCACATAGCAACAGATGTTTTATATTGACTTATGTGTGAAACCATTGCTTTGTGTGCTTTTCAGAGTTTTTTGGAAAAAATATTCAGCCCTCAAAGAGTTAAAGTAAAATGGACTTGCGTGGAGGATGCTCTGTGGTCCACAATCACCATCTGGCATATGTGTGTTTCCTGTCTATTCTGAGGCTTTACATTTGTCTCTCTTTAATCCAGAGTGACAGCATTCTGTCCAATTTGTTATGCGCCCTCATGCATGCCAATAACCCAATATCTCTCAACGATAAACAGCAATTAAGTTGGTGCTTTTGTAGATGTACCGGACATTTTGTTTTGAGGAATAAGATGTTGAATATCCATTAATCGGGTAAGCTTCTGCTCTGCTATTACTGTAAACATTTTAGAACTAAGTAATGTTCAACATAGATAGCAAGTCACATATCTTGTTTATTTTGGCACAGGAAAGTGGGAACATTTGGAATGTTGGTTATTTTTTTTACTGTGTTATGTACATGTGATGCTTCATATGTTTTGCCAGGACCTAACCACCTCCATATGTTTTATTTTATTTATTCTAGTGCCTGCAAACACTTTCCAGACCAGATTTGGACTAAGTAGTGAAAATACCTTAATACTTTTGCAATTTCATTTTTTGCTAGTTATTCTTCTGAACAACAAAACATAATTCAAATGCCAATAAAGAAACAGTGGACAGGATTTCACAGAAGAAAACTTGAGTATCAAATTATCATGTGAAAACTAAATGTAGTCCTTTCCTTTTTGTACCTTGACAGTTACAAGGCTTAACAGATTACCAACGAGGATTAACCTGGCACCATAATGCATTTCAGTTTGTTTTGTTGGATTTTAAGAAAAGAGCATCTTTTTAGCTACAAAAATATGCAATTCAAAATAATGCACTCATTCAGTCAAACTCATCACAATAATACAATATGTACTAATTTATTTTTGAAGGAAAGTTATTTATAGAAAGTTACAGTTAATTCTGATTTGTAACAAGCGCAGCAGGCAAGCATCTAACATATTTCCATGGATTTCTGCTTGTTATTCTCAAAACTCCAATTATCCACCCTTAAAACGGTGCAAATTCCCCAGCAAGTCAGAAAATGGCTTGGAGCAAAGAGATACAGACAGCTGCTAACTCCCCTGTGAGTAGGCACCTGACTCTGTGGCTTGCTTCATTGTGTAGTTTACACTGATGTTTGAGTTCTTGTCATTTTTTTTATCTGCCTCTTTGATGCAAATATTTTTTTTCCAGTTGCAGAGTTGTTCTACTGTAATGTAAATGCTTTTTAAATTGCACCTCAGACTGAAATGTTTTTAAGGTAAATTGTTAAAAGCATCCACATTTGTATTATTTTGAAAAGTCAGAAAAGCTGATGACATGGAGTTGGGTTTTCAAGAAAAATAAAAACATGGCTGTGATGTACCTATCTATATAAAAACACTATTTAAAGAACTTTTAGGCCTTACCACAGTGTAAATGAACAAACTACTACTGACATTTAATTCCCAAGACATTTCAGTCTTTTTATATTTGAGTCAAATAAATACAATCAAATAATTAACTCTTCTCACTTTTGCTGTGAAGTATTTTTGCCATTTTCAAAAACTATGTCATCAGTTAATATGTTCCTCATAATTTATTCAGCAAAAACATCAATGCCAGGAACAGAGATAAAATAATACCCTTAATAAAATGACTGCTTCATAATGGATGCTTTATATGTTTAATTTCAGAAGTCTGAAATACCGGAATACCTGTTTGAGTGAGTAGTTCAACTTTTAAGAAAAATTAATAGGCACTTTAATTTGTGTGGGCTACAGCTGTGATCCCTCTTCCGTACCTGAAACATGATCCTAGTTTTTACAGCTTTACAGCCCAAATCAACAGAACATGCCAGATAGCCCCACAAAAACAGACAGAGCATTACGTGTAACTGTAGTAAGGCATTAGTGAAAATATGACATGTCTATGAGTGATACCTGTATATAGAGAGCAGTGTTTCACAAATTTGATTTACTGTTTCATTTATTAAAGATATTCCATTTTCATCATGATTGCATTGTGCATGTATCATCATTCTGGCTTGATGCATAACACTTTTAACTTTGAGGTGTGAGCCCATGTACAAATGTCAATGTTGATTTATTTATATAGCACATTTTAAATACTTGCCATTGAGCCAAAGTGCTGTGCAAAAGAATAATAACAATAAACATAACAAAACTTGGAAATGTCATTGAATAGAAATGAGTTTTTAGCCTACTCTTAATACAGTTATAGATGATGATGTTCTTATGTACTGGCGAAAGATTGATTACCCCTCAGGTTTAACCTAGTGCACAAGCGTGGCAAACAAGAGATGGTCGGCAATTCTAATGGCACAGTTAGGAGTATAGGGTACTAAAAGATTAACCATGTAAGTAGGAGCAGATCCATTAAAAGCTTTACAAACTAACATTAAAATTTTCAAATCTATATGAAATTGAATTGGAAGCCAGTGTAGGGCAGCCAGTACTGGCGAAATGTGCTCACGTTTGCGAGTGCCAGTGAGACACCTCGCAGCAGCAATCAAGAAAGGGCTTTCTGACTAATTCCTTAATATAAAGAATTGCAGTAATCGAGTCTTGAGGATATAAAAGCATGAATGACATTCTCCAAATTACTGTGGGATAAAAAAGGTTTAACCCTAGCCAAAGATGACAGCTCTCGTACGAATGATGACATTTACTGTACTTGTTTCTCAAAATTAAAACACCCATCCATTAAAACACCCAGGTTTTTAGTAAAATGTCTATGGTAGACCGAAAGAGAACCAAGCATTGTATCGATATTGTTGAGAACATTAGGAAGTTGAAAGATAACAATATCAATCTTATCTTCATTGAAGAGGTTGATAATCCCCCTGCTTGAAAGGAAAGTAAATCTGTGTATCATCAGCAAACAGATGAAATGAAATATTATGGTTCTTAAAAATAGAACCCAGCAGTAATATGTATAAATTAAAAAGAACTGATAAGAGTGATAACTGGTAAGAGGAACAGAACTAGAGACACACTCTCCTACACTCACAGACAATGTTCTACCAGACAGATAAGTTTTAAACCAATCAAGTGCAACATCCCAGATCCCAACGTAATGTTCTAAACGAGAAATAAGAATTTGATGATCTACCGTATCGAATGCCGCAGAGATGTCAAGCAAAAGTAAAAGTACAGATTTGATTGTATCAGTTATAAGGAGAAGGTCATTTGAAACTTTTAAAAGTGCTGTTTCGGTGCTGTGATGAACTGTATAGCTAGAGTGTAAAACCTCACCACTGCCATTTGCATCAAGGTACCCTTGGAGCTTCTGAAAAACAGCTTTCTCAGTGACCTTGGAAAGAAACGGAAGTTTAGAACTTTGTTTGTAATCTGACAAAACAGTAGGTTCCAAATGGAAGTGTAGATATGCCACCATTAACTGCATCACAGGTAAATTACCAGGAGGAATTACTGAGGAGTAAATTGAACACCATGTGGCAAGAACAAGAGTTTTACTAAACAGTCAGCATGGGTTCAGATGAGGAAGGTCCTGTTTTACTAATATGCTGGGAATTGAATCTATGAGGAAGCAACAAAAGAATACAAGCAGAGATGTGCATATGATAATATTTATTTGATTTTTTAAAAGCATTTAAAAAGGTCCCACATGAGAGTTTGGGCATCAAACTAAAAGAAACAGGAGATCAGGGTGTAGTGTATAGATGGCTAAAACAAAGGAAACTGAAGGTTATGGTTCAAGAAACCTTATCAGAATTGTGTGATGTTAAAAGTGGTGTCTCTCAAGTATCAGTGCTAGGGCTGCTGCTATTTTAATTACCATAAAGATCAAGATATAAATACAAACAACAAGATGAAAAAATAAAGCAACTGTATTGGCTTGAATGTTTTTGAGCTTTTCTTTCGTATCCCATGATCTCTAATGGTAAGCGCCACTGTGGACAAGAAATTTAAAAAAAAATTATAGAAAGCACTTAACCTTAGAACACAATTACTGAATTACTAACCTTATCCTTAAAGCCACTTAACTAAGGGCAAGGTGTGGGGCAGCTAGAGCCTATCCCAGCAAGCATTGGGTGTAAGACAGGAACAGTTAACTAGACAGGGTGCCAGCCATCACTGGGTGAACACTCACATACATTAGGACTAATTTCACTAATACCAATTCACCTATCTTGCATGTCTTTGGACTGTAGTTGAAACTCGTGTGGACACAGGAAGAACATGCATACTCCACATACTCCACCTGGGATGCACACACCAGTGTCCTTACTGTAAGGCTGGAGCTTTACCTCTGTGCCCCATCCATGATTAACTCATATGTTGAGCAGTCTTTTTAGAAGTAACATTTTTATTAAATGTCTTAAAAGATTAAAAGTTAAGGTTCATATTATCACCATGCTTGCTAGTATGTTATCTTTCTTAAAATTACAAATTAATACAAAGTTTGTGCATGATTTCTATCAGAATGCAAGCTCTGACAAACCTGTCAACAAAATCTTCAACAAAGTTTCTTTTGCCCTCAAAGAGAATAGTCAAAGGGATTTGCCTTTTTTGTTTTCACAGTTTTTGATGTGGACTTGCAGGCGACTAAAAACAAAAAAGTACAAATGCTTTGATGAAAATAGCTAGTTTAACAATTCTTGTTTAAAAGTAAATCCACAAACCCTAAATTTCCCAAAGTTAGAATTGCTTAAATCATGCTTTATTAAGCCTGAGGAGGAGTTTTAAACATCCCAGTGAAATTATTAAGAGAAAATGTAACTTAAAATTCCCCCTATTAAGAGCCAAGCCCCACTCTTAAAGGTTAAAGTCCTAACAATTGTAAAATAGTTTCTTTCTTTGCAAGAATGTGTAAAGTAACCCATCTTAATTTTAAAAGAAGGAGCCTGAGTTGCCTCAAAAGCTTGCATATTGTAATCTTTCTAGTTAATCAATAAAAGGTATCATTTTACCTGACTTCCCACTACGTCCATAATGGCTAACACGGTACAACACCCAAGTACTAATGAAATATGTGAAGTGAATCTGAAATTTGTAAAAAGTAACTTGAAAATTGGGATATAGTCAGCAAGACATCAAGAATGATTCACAAAGCAGAATGAAATAACGAGTAGTATATGAAGGCCTATCAACTGTATTAAAGATACAAATCTTTAAAGCTTTGGGGTTTAAAAAAAAAAAGTATCATTAATACATTTTCCCCAATATTGGTAATGCTTTTGCCCCAGATTGAGCATTTTTTTCAACGTCTATTTCAACATAATTAGCCAGACCACAGTCCAGCTAAAAATTTTAGCACAGACACCTCCTCTATATGCTCAAATGTATGTGGAAAACCCTGCAAATCGCTGAGTTCAAGTGTTTTCATCAAAAATAGGCACATAGCCATGCAATTTTTATTGAGAAACAATGTCATCAATAGGTTGTACTGAAGAGGTCAATGATTTTAAACATGTCA
Source organism: Polypterus senegalus (assembly GCF_016835505.1). Lineage (NCBI taxonomy): Eukaryota > Metazoa > Chordata > Cladistia > Polypteriformes > Polypteridae > Polypterus > Polypterus senegalus. The sequence continues at coordinate 44,828,556 of NC_053157.1, forward strand.
GTGTCATAGGGTGTCACCTTTGCCACAAGTCAGTACGTGAAATTTCTGCTCTGCTAGAGCTGCCCCAGCGAACTGTATGTGCTATTATTGTGAGTTGAAAGTGTCTAGGAGCAACACCAGCTCAGCCACCAAGTGGTAGATGACACAAACTCACTGAGAATTGGCGACTGTTGAAGTGTATAGCACGTAAAAACAGTCTATCCTCTGTTGCATCAGAGTTCCAAATTGCCTCTGGAAGAACTGTGTGTCAGGAGCTTTATTAAATGGGTCTCCATGACCAGGCAGCTGTACATAAGCCTAAGATCACGATGCGCAATGCCAAGTATCGGTCAGAGTGGTATAATGCACATCAACATTGAACTCTGGGACAGTGGAAATGTATTCTGTGGAGTCGTGAATCATGCTTCACGATCTGGCAATCTGATGGATGAATTAATGGCTTTGGCTGATGTCAGATGAGTTTTACCTTCCAGACTGCATAGTGCTTACCATAAAGTTTAGTGGAGGTGTGATAATGGTCTTAGGCTGTTTTTCGAGATTTAGGCTAAGCCACTTAGTTCCAGTGAAGGATGCAGTACGGTTAGTAATATAGTATTTGAAGATACTTTAAACAATTGTGTACTCCCACCTTTATGCAACAGTTTGGGGAAGACACTTTATCTGTTTGAACATGATTGTCTCCCAATGTACAAAGCCAAATCCATAAAAATATTTTTGATCAGTTTAGCGTGGATAAATTAAAGTTACCTGCACAGATTTCTGATCTCACCCTTACTGAACACCTTTGGGATAAGGGAGTGAATCTCTGACTGCAAGCCTGGTCTTCACATCCAGTATCAGTAGCTGACCTCATAAATGTTCTTTTGGCTGAATAGGCACCAACACTCACAAGGACACTCCAAAATCTTGTGGATAGCCTTCCCAGAAGAGTGGAGGCTGTTATGAGTGTCAAAGGTAGGGTTAACTCCTTAATAATGCACATGCTTTTGGAATGGATGTTCAGGAAACTCATATTGATGTGTAATGGTCAAGTCTCCACAAACTTTTATCTATATAGTACTGTGTATGACCGATGTTTCAATAACTGCTGTGCTGCATTCATACTACATCATTCTGAATTTAGAAATATATGTGTTGTTTGTGACTGTAATCTGCTGCTACATGACATGAGGTATCAATCCAAATGAAAGCTGGATTTGAAGCATCACTTAATATTTTGAACATCCAAACAAAATGGTGCTTAAAAAGCAACATGTGCTAAAATGTCTGTTAAAAACATTCAAACAGATTACCACAACTTTTAGAGGTGAATTTAAATAAAAGCTGTTTCCTGCAATTCACAAATAATAATATTTTTTGATTTGCTTAAAATTTATATTGAGCTTTTAAGTTCTGTGATCCCTCATCCTAGACTTTAATCATTTTTAAAATGATGAAACGTCTTATAAACTGGAACTCCACAGAGAGTGCGTTTACAAAAATCATATTAGTAGAAGTAGAACATGCTGAATTATTAAACAAATTAACAGATAAAAATAAATTACACAAAGGAGAAAGACAGGAAATAATCCAAGTATTTCAAGTGCCAAGCCCTGTTCTTAAAGGTTAAAGTCATGACAAGTGTAAAAATAGATTCTTCCTTTGCAAGGATGTGTAAAGTAACTCATCTTAATTTTAATGAAATGTTTTATAAGTAATTTGAAATGTTCCTATAATAACCTCAGTTAATGAAGTCATGTCTATTTCATAGGGTGCCAAAAGCAATTTACTGGCTTGTTAAAATGACAAGCTCATGTTTGTTCAAATACTATTGCTAATAATGTATGAAAAATGCTTCATCTTGGCATATAGTCACATTATCATAAAATGCTAGATCTATTATTTTACTACTGATATTTGTCAATTTCCTGACTTATTGTTATTTATTTTAGTAATACTATTATGAAGTCGAAGCTTGGAAGAAACTTTGACAGGGAGTGATGCGGTTTCAGATAATACAAGTCATTATCTCCTATTAAATACTAAAATGTGAAAATGTTATATGAAAACAAATAATAACGGTAAACATGGATTATGTGCAAACTTTTATGCTGTATTGTTTACAGGCTGACTGGCCAAGTGCAAATTCACCACCCAGGTGGTGATGGGCATCAATAAATTCTCAAAAAACCACAGCGGAAAATGGGCAGACAGAGAAAGAGATGAACCTGGTATGCCAGCGTTAGAATGCATAGGCAAAAGGTAAAGTTAGATGGCCAGGAGGACAGAAAAAAACAAAAAACCAACAAAAACAATTTCAGTTAGGCTGAAGAAAAAAATAAAATTTGCAGCGGTTCAAAGGCCAAAAACATCACTGCGCATTCTACCTACTTTGTAACATAAATGTTCGTAAATCATTGCTCATTGTGTTTTCAGGCTTCACATGATAGTAATTGATGATGTTGATCTTGTGGACAGCTGGAACGCCCACCTTAAATCTATCAACACAGGGTGCTGCATGGTGCCTTGATCATGTGGTGGTGGCGCAACTCGCCATCACAGAAGGACTGGAAAGACAGCAGAAAACAGTAGTGATGAGTTCTGTAAAATTTGACTTGCTGGTATGGAATGTTATTTACTTTTAAAAAATTCAATAAAGTGTTACGACCCCTAAAGAATATGATAATTCTATGCAAATATAGTCTATCAGGAAATACAACTAAAATTTTAAAATAAAGGGTATTTAGCAGTATTTTTGTTAATTATCCACAGTACTAGCCTGGCAAATTTCTGTTGGTAAAGTGTTCCAGATTTTTGGTACATAACAGCGAAAGGCTGCCTCATAACTTCTTTTAAGTTTGGCTCTTGGAATTATAAGCAGACCTCCATTCAAATATCTATGGTTATGACTCGGAGTGTAGGGGGACAGTCATCCAAAATACAGAACACAGCAAGATTTATTTAAAGCTTTGTAAACCCTTATCAGTATTTTAAGGTCAGTTCAACCAATGTGATGACGTTAAAACTGGTGAGATGTGCTCAGATTTTCTTTTTCTATTTAAGATTCTGGCTGCTGCGTTCTACACTAATTGCAACTGATTGATGTTTTTCTTACGTAGTTCTGTTAGGAGTACATTACAGTAATCCAGTCGACTAAAAACAAAGGCAAGAAGTCATTTTTCAGCATCTTGTAAATTAATAAGATGTCTAACTTTTGCTGTATTCCTTAAGTGAAGGATGCCCTATTTGTCACGGACTTTTAGCCTTGGAATAAAATATATTTTCAGATTAATGTTTACAATGTTAAAATGTTGTGGTGGGCTGGTGCCCTGCCCGGGGTTTCCTGCCTTGCGCCCTGTGTTGGCTGGGATTGGCTCCAGCAGACCCCGGTGACCCTGTGTTAGGATATAGTGGGTTGCATTATGGATGGATGGATGGATGGATGGATGTTACAATGTAGTACTTTTTCCGGAAGAAATGCCATGTTAAACTAGAATATTCTTAAAAACTTAATGAAAAAATATAGCATATATGTTGAGCCTTTCTTTGTCATTCACTACTGTCAATGAAATGGTTCTTAAAAAACAAGAACAGAACCAACTATAATAGACAATAGGTTTGAAAATAGCACATATCAATACACAAAAATCTATTAGAGGTTTCCCACAGAGCAAAGCAAAGTGCTGTTTATGACCGGGAACACACAAGAATGAAGACAGAGACAAATGAATTTTAGCAATTCGAAAACCTACCACTATATTATTTGATTAGTAGATCTGAAGGCCATAGATGTTAAGGAAAACAAGAATGAACACTTTAAATCACGCAGAACCAATTAATTTTCTTGTTTTAAATAACATTAATAGGAAGTTAAAACATACAGTATATTCACAATTATCTCAGAATTTTAAAAACTATACAGTAAATTTTCTAATATTATATAAAGAGTATGAGCTAATGCCTGCTCTTGATTCCCCCTCAGGAAGTTTGTAGTCTGTTTTAAAAAGCTTTTAGTGTAAGTTTTAAAAATGCTTCTCTTGTCTTTTCTGAATAATAAATATTATATTATCTTTCAAAAATTGTGCTTTTAAGCTCTTGAGCAAATGCTGAATTGAATTCTTGTTTACCTCAAAATGTACCCAAAACTTTGTATTGTGCATATATTGTAACTGTTGTAAATAATGAATTGATTTTTATAAGGTGAAAACTTTTTCTGAAGGGCTTAACATAATTCACAGAAGAGGAACATTAGTTGCATGCTGTTTAACAGCACATGAAATCATTTTCCACAGTTAGACCCTTGTTGTAGTAAAGTGAATCAGATGTTAAAAGTAGGAGTACTATAATTTTAAAAAGCTACAAGATGGCACTAGACACATGGGCAGGATCACACTTAGCCCTGTATTTATATTCTTTCTTGTTGTTTAGATTGCCTAGTGGAGCAAGTCGGCTGTGGAGATTATTATAAACATAAAGATGATTTTTTTATTTTAATTAGAAGCAGATAACATTCCATACAATCAAGTCAAACTTAACCAACAGCCAAGGCTACTCTGTAAAAGCAACATGAAAAGAAAAGCATCCTTTTCCCCAAAATAGAAGCTTATTCTAAAATGTTATTGATTAGATCCTGGCATATTTAAAAAAAAAGTTTTGAACAGATCCTCTGAGTGAGAATTTGATTTTCTCCAGTTTCAAATAGTGTAGAACATCAGTCACCCACTGAATTAAAAGTGGTGGGATTCTTCCAGTCTACGTGCTAATCTATACTAATAAAAGGCAAAGCCCTCACTCACTCACTCACTCACTCACTGACTCATCACTAATTCTCCAACTTCCCGTGTGGGTGGAAGGCTGAAATTTGGCAGGTTCATTCCTTACAGCTTCCTTACAAAAGTTGGGCAGGTTTTATATCGAAATTCTACGCGTAATGGTCATAACTGGAAGCAGTTTTTCTCCATTTACTGTAATGGAGATGAGCTTCAACGCCGTGGGCGGAGTTTCGTGTGACATCATCACGCCTCCCACGTAATCACGCAGTACATAGAAAACCAGGAAGACCTCAAAAAAGCGCTTAAGAAAACATGCATTATATAATTGAGAAGGCAGCGAAACAATAAGAAGCGAGCGAGTGACATATACAACCATATTCATGAGTTCTGCTACTTCGGAAACAAAGCACGATGTAAACCTACACTTTAAATTAAGTTCATAGACAGGCTGCCGCTGGCGTTTGTAATTTAGTGCCTGCCCATATAAGGCCGTCCGTCAGCGGCAATCCAATAGCAAACTGCCACGGGTAAATATTCACGGGTGAAGGACTGTGCTTATGGAGAGGAAGATGAGATGGTCAGGGTGGTGTTTGACACAAACTCAGCAAAACTGCAAGAGAAAGTTTTAAGTGCCAGGACTAAGGTAACATTAAATACAGCTATGGACATAGCACGAGATGGCACCAGCACAGCTGGGAACCTTCGATGCATGTACACCGAGCGGCTCACGTGAACTGACGTAGTGCACAAAAACCGAATTACACAATTGAAATGGCAGCAAAAATATGAAGCGTCTGATAAGCATATTCATAAATCCAGCTACTGCGGAAACAAAGCACACGGTGGAAAAAGTCAATGTCCCGCTAAAGGAAGACAGTGTAAAAAACCCGTGCATGCAGTGTGTCAGGTCTCAGATAAAGAAGAAGACGAGCTGTTTATTGATGCAGTAAGAAACGAATCGATGAATGAAACCTGTCATCTTTACAACGATTGACAAACACGGAATGTAACTTGAACACAACACATCCTACAAATACGGACCTGATTGAAAGAAATAATGATAATTAAATCCTTGATGACAGCAACACTCAGCACTCAGTAACACTCACAAAACAAATACTGTATATTGACAGTCATGTTACGTTATTTTTAAAATGTTCCCTTTTCTTTTCCTAGCTTTTTTTAACACACTACTTCTCCGCTGCGATACGCGGGTATATATATATGTATATATATATATCCGGATCTACATACTCGAATAATGGATACTTTATTCGCCATCAATGATTGTTTTGGTAAAGCCATACTCAGTGTATTCATTAGATGAACGGTAAAAAAGTAAGAGCGAGGGAAGGATGACTCATTGAGGCATGCAGGCTGTAGTGCTTGCGTCAACTCTATCTGAATTACGTGATCACATTTGAAAAAATATATCTTTTCAAGTTCTATTTAGTCCATATGTGTCAAACTCAAGGGCCGGGCCACATCCGCCCGCGTAATTATATCCGCCCGAGATCATTTTATATACTGTATTATTGTTATTAATGGCCGGGTATATGAAGCGCTGGTAACACAATAAACTACAGATCCCATAATGCAGCGCTTCAGCTGCCTTGCCGAACACTTATTGCGCACTGAGTTTGCACGGCGCTTTGGTGACTTTGAAGAACAAAAAAAGTCCGTCTACATGCGGCTCGAACCTTGTGCATGTTTGGTAGCACATATCTGTGTGAGAAGCTCTTCTCAGTGATAAAGACTAACAAACCAGCACACAGGAGTCGCCTCACTGATGAGCACCTGCAATCCATCCTGAGAATCTCCACAACACAGAACCTCACACCAAACAGAAACGAACTTGTGGCCAAAAAAAGATGCCAGGCGTCCAGCTCTAAAATGACATATGAGCAAAGACAACTGAATGATTTGATTTGTTATTGCACGTAAGAGCGGAGTCAACGTTTTAACAAACAGCGTATTGCACTGATCTGAAATAGCTGTGTGTGTATATATGTAGATATGTATGTATATGTATATATATGTTTATATATGTGTGTGTGTATGTATGTATATATATATATGTATTTGTGTGTATATATGTGTGTGTATGTATGTATGTGTGTGTATATATGTGTGTGTATATATGTAGATATATATGTATATATGTGTATATGTATAGATATGTATATATATATATGTTTATGTGTGTGTGTGTAAATATATATATATATATATATATATATATATATATATATATATATATATGACAACAACACTCATCACTCCACTCACAACAGTGACAAAACAATTACATTGACAATCAGGTTACGTTATTTTCAAAATGTTTCCTTTTCTTTTTCATTGCTTCTTTAACACACTACTTCTCCGCTGCGAAGCGCGGGTATTTTGCTAGTAGTAAAATAAAGGCAATTACAGTTTGTGTGTCCTTCTCCACTTTAAGCCCATCTAGAAGAACACCAAACACCAAGCTGTTAGTGGATTAGGAGTGATTGTGACACCAAGGCTGTCTGACAGGCATTCAAAGATTTTTGTCCAAAATATTGTTGATGTGGTCCATGCCCAGATGCCTGTTGTTTGAGTCAAGTAGACAACTTCAGAAAAGAACACCACCGACATTCTGTGTTTATCATGTCCATCTCATATGTTCTGCTTCTCTCACACTATTCTTTTCTACTAGTCTGAGCCCATCTCTAAATCTGACACAAATGCACTTGTATTTCTACTCCACCTCTTCACCTTGCAGTCTAGGCAGGTGCTCACCAGAACTGTTTTCCCTGTACTCTTCCCTGCCATGCATCTCACTCTCCACAGCTCTTCATGCAGTTGCATGAGATAGCATAATCTTAACACAAATTGCTACAGTATATTATTGAGTCGATCCCAGAAAGAATAGCTGTAATGCAGAAACTGGCTTTGGAGATGTATGTCAATGATTAATATAGGCACCGTCTATTGACTGCATTGGAGTAATTGTATGCCAGTCCTAAAGTTAGGAGGGGCAATCCCCCCATTGCTGGAGTAATGCCAGAGAAAACTCAGATGGGTAAAACTGAAATATCACATGCACTTGTATCTAAATGTTGCTGTTTTTCTTGATCTGTCAGCCTAATAGGTTGTCTATGATAATGATGATGATGAAAGCAATATAATAATCATTCCGAAGTAGCCCAATAAACCATAAACATAGAAATTTAATTTAGATGCCTGACATAAATGGATTAGCTCAATATAATCACGTTTGATGTAATTGAAATATAATAATCATCTTTAAACACTGACAATAATTCCTGTTTACTGTATTTACTCTCGCATCTGCAGAGGATACAGTATCGCCATCTGTTCAATTCACCACATCAAGAGAGTCTTCCTTATAGTCAAAACCAACTATAGAGAACTTGAGGTGTGTCATCAATCAGTCATAGATGGTAGTGAACGACAAAGGATGCTGCATTCCAAGTTCTGAAACAAGTTTTAATGTAAGCCAGTTTGGGATCCTTTTTTATTTTCAATGAATCAAACTTAAGCAGTGCTTTCCAAACCTAGTGTTGCAATCCTGTTGTCATGCTGATCATTTAGCTTTATTTTCCTTTATATTTGTCTTCTAAACTATTTTGGCTGGAAGATTATTATTTATATTGCTATTTCAGTATTATTATTGTTGTGATTGTTGTTTAATGATGAAAGAACCAATACAAATACAAGCTTTCAAGTACAAAACTTTCATCAGTTTTTCATTACTGATGGACACGGGATGGGCAGGTGTCAGATGTAGGCTGGGTTGGATGACCTAGTGTTACTATACAAGGACATTATAATGTTGGATGTGTATGTACACTCTATGGACCAAAGCATTGTGACACCTGACTATTACACCAACAGGAACTTTAATGACATTGCATTCAAATACATACAGTAGACTTTAATATGGAGTTGGTCACCCTTATTCAACTGTAACAACTTCCATTCTTCTTGGAAGGCCTTCCACAAGATTTTGGAGTGTTTTTGTGGGAATTTGTGCCCATTCACTTTGTAGAACATTTATGAGGTCAGAAATTTATTTTGGACAAGAAACTCTGGCTCGCAATCTCTGTTCCAGTTCATCCCAAAGGTGTTTGAAGGGGTTGAGGTCAGGACTTTGTTCGGGCCTGTCAAGTTCTTCAACACTGAACTCATCCAACTATGTCATTATGGACCGTGCTTTGTGCACTGGAGCACAGTCAGGCTGGAATGGAAAAGGACCTTCCCCAAACTGTTTCTACAAAGTTAGAAGCATAGTGTTGTCCAAAATGTCTTGGCATTAAGATTGCCCTTCACTAGAAGTAAGGGACCTAGCCCAAACCCTGAAAGATGATACTTACTTTATACAGTGATAAGTAAACAATGTCATTACTACCTTATTTAATAATTAAAGAAATAATTTTTACCGAATTGAATAAAAACTGTATATAGAACAACCAATCAAACTGAATACATTTCTTTAAATTGATGGAGGAAACCAAAGTCCCATGAGGAAATGAATGCAAACACATGGAAAAAGAAAACCCCATAGAAAAAGGCCCCATCTGGGAAATGAACTGGGGACGTGAAGCAAGACTACCTCAATGCACTATATGCCAGCCAGGCATCTGATAAAATATTTGATTTGCCATTTAGGTTTTTTACAGCAACTGCATCGATGAACTTCACTTATCCATCCACACATTCATTTTCTCGACTGCCATTTTTGCATTACAAGGATCACTAATCTAAGATAGGTATTTGTCTGTTTTATAAATATCTGTGTGGATTTTGTCCATGGGTGACATTACATTAAGCATACTTTTGTAAATGAATGCATGTATACATTAGTGTGTCTTGTGGTGGGCAACCACTCCTGGGACCTTGGTTCACTTGCCACTTTGGTAATTGCTCTAAGGACTTTGTACATTCTGTGCTCGTTCTTAAATGTGTACTGCCATGGACTGATGTACCAGCCAAGACTTGTTGTTCACTTGTGACAAATACTACTAAGAGAGGCTCAGCCTACTTACCACACTTCAGAGAAAAAGATACGTTGAGGAAATTATTGTCTTTTTAACAAATAACAAGAATAATTTCTTGAGTCTGTTATTTCAATTGCAATGTGTTAGGAAGGGTGGCACGGTGGGTAGCGCTGCTGCCTCGCAATTAGGAGACCCGGGTCCTCCCTGCATGGGGTTTGCATGTTCTCCCCGTGTCTGCATGGGTTTCCTCCCACAGTCCAAAGACATGCCGGTTAGGTGCATTGGCGATTCTAAATTGTCCCTAGTGTGTGCTTGGAGCATGTGTGTGTGTGTGTGTGCGCACCCTGCCTGGGGTTTGTTTCCTGCTTTGCGCCCTTTGTTGGCTGGGATTGGCTCCAGCAGACCCCCGTGACCCTGTAGTTACGATATAGTTGGTTAGGGTTAGGGTTTGCTCTTCCTATTCAGGAATTAGTACCACTGAATAAATTATACCATCTCTGGAGTTCACAAGACTATCTTTCCTATGGTAAAATTAAATTATTTGCAAGGTCATAAACCTGAAAACATATTTCCTGCATGGTAAAATGGAAGACCACAATAGATTAGTTTGCTGTCCTATGGTTTTGCCTTATTTTTTTCTGTATGCTAGGATTGACTCTACATCCTATGACCCTGAATAATCAGGTTCAGAAAATGAGTAAAACTGAAATTTCTTATATGAATACCTTGAACTTATGTGCCAAAATAGAGATCATTATGAAAATTATTAAATATATTGCATTCAAACTAAAGCCACTGTACATGACTAGTGTAAGATGTATTTCTTGCTGCAAAGCTGAGCCAGTTGGAACACCAACGACTCAAATGGATTTCTTTCAGATAAAATCAGAGCCTCAGTGTAAAAAAATCATGCCATGGTATATCATTTCTTTGAACAGTATTCTTTATAACAAATTATGGCTAATACAAAAAACTCCACTCTGGTGTTTCAGGAGTGGTCTCAGCATCCATTGTGCTGTGCCTGCAATTCTCAGCCTCTTGGACATACTATACAGTATATTGTGACAAAAGGACACAAAGAAAAAGCCAGACCAATATGAAATGAATTCTAAAAGAAGAGCATCATTTATTTCCTCCAATAAATAATACAAAAGGCAGAGCTGATCCTAAAGCTACACCAAATGTCTGTCAAGCTGTCAGACACCTTGAAACCATGCTTTTTTGAAGTCACCTTTTATAGCAAAGGTGCCATTCTTGCTGTAGCTCCACTAGGATAAAAACACTTATCTGAGTTTAATGCATTGTATGTCCAATTGATTTGTAATTCATTCATTGAAATGGCATTTATAAAACCTGTCAAAAGTATTTAAAAGACGTATTTGTATTGAAAAGAGTAGACACCACTAGCAAAAATACTCGCCATATATATTTTTTGTTCCATATGTAATTTAGGGGGAAACAAATGAGAATCAGAATGCAATGTCTTGTAGATTGGCAATCCCCACTTTTTGGTTAGCAGGAGGTACAATATCAGTTTGTATCCGCGCGGGTGGCTGCTTATTTCTGACACTTCTGCACAGTTTGCAGCTGAACTACAATCCAAACCTTTAACAATCTCTTGACATATTTCCTTCAGAAATTCATAACCACCGTAGGTGGTACCGTTTTCTATTTTACTTTTTACATTTGCAGCCTAATGGTGGGAATAGTTGCAGTCCTTCAAATGACTTTTCTGTGGTGGGAATATTATTAGAGAGTTCCTTCCTACACCTCTCTCTGTTAACTGTAGGAAATGTGAAATTGGTTTGAGGGAGCAGGATAAATATAAACTACAAGTAAATCAGGGTTGACAAATAATGGGGGTGCCTATTAGATCACGGCACTGGCTCGATCTACAAAGGTGGCTACTTTTTAAGGGTCTGATAAAGGGTTGATATGTGCAGAAGAGACTTGCTAATCCCTTTATTGAAATGATAAAGTGAACTGGTTTGGAAAATGGATGGACAGAGGGTCTTATATTTGAAGGGCTAATGTTTGTCTGGATATTTACACAATAGGACTCTGTGATCTGTTTGGCTTCCTCAATGATGGTACTGTAGTTGCCGTTCAGGTGCTTCACAGTCTAGAGCCCTACCCTGTAGGCCACACTGCCTAGACATGTGACCTTACACCTTTCCTAATCACATTTTCCATGTAACATATTGTGTGAGTAGTGCCAAGTAGGCAGAAAGTTGTCTGAGGGTAAGGGTATCACCTAACAAAGGCTAAAGCTCAGCATAAGGCCTCAAGATGAGAGAAACTTAAAAATAGACACACTAGGAGCAGGAGAGCCCTTGCATGTGTTAGTGTGGCAACACAAGGGCCATGAAGGGGAAATAAGCCCTTTATCTGTACTGGAAAAAGAAGAAAACATGGGTACCATTCACAAAAGAAAAACCATTGGAATTTGAAGAACAGGAAAGAAATCACAAGATCTTCTGGCCAATATTTGGTACTCCATAACCACTAGCTGGGGATGGACTAGCAGGAGGCAGCAAAAGTATGCACTGTGCCACCCTGTTTATATTTAATTATTGTTGTTAAATTTGAAATTGTATTAATTGATATGTGAAAGTTATGTGACTCTCCTAAATTATGCCCAAATCTGAACTGAACAAAAAAAGGTTGGCAAGTTATAAAAGATCAATGCATAAAAAAAAGGCAAGAATGAACCTCTGATTAGGTGGATTGGCGATTCTAAATTGGCCCTAGTGTGTGCTTGGCGTGTGGGTGTGTTTGTGTGTATCCTGCGGTGGGTTGGCATCCTGCCCGGGATCGGTTCCTGAACCTCTGAAGTTATAAAAAGGTATTAAAAAGGAAAACTCTGTTGCCTCTCCTGACTTTCCGGCATAGGTCAGTTACCATGTCTATTAAGTGGGTGGCTGGCCAACTTCATTCCTCAGTCCTTAACCAAATATTCCTGTCTCCCAGCTCCTGTGCCTTTTTTCCATAATCCTTTGGCCAATCTCTTTTTCACCATTTAGGCCATTACATCGGTTGATCTGCCAACTCCAAACTCAACTGGCATGTAAGCTCTCTGAAAGCCGTGGGGTTGTTGATGTAAAACACCCTGTGGTGGTCTTAGATATTCCTGCAATCCTAACCCTCCAGCCCCCAGGAAGGAGTCTGTTGCCCATAATATCCAGCCAGGATTCACATATACTTAGGAGACTTTATTGACTTCCTGTTAGTTCAGGAAATATTTTATTAATTACAGGTATATTAATATTATATTATTATTATTTTATTATATTTGTATATATTATTTTTTATTATATTTTTTAAAAATATATTTATATTAGTGTTTTATAAGTCAAAAATGATATGCAAAGAAAATGACAAAAAAAATCAAAATTAACCCCTCTCCCTAGAGAAGGAGTAAAAGAAGAGAGATTTTAGTGGGAAAAAAAACTTTTAGTATAATAAATCAATTAACAGTTTAAGAAATCAATCACAGATATAACATGCCTAATTTTAAATAATACTAAAGAATTTTTGCAGGGAGTGACATATGGATGATTTGGGATCCCACCTTGGTGGGTCATTCCGGTGACCAGTGCTACACCCTTCACTTTTATTGTGCTACAGAGTTTCAGATAAGACAATGTGGGGGGGACCCACCAACTTGTGCATATGTTTAACTAATTGCTTAATATCCTGCTGTTTTCTTAATATTGGAAACATGATATAACATTGGAAGAAACAAATTATCACTAATATAAACAAAAGTCTTTTGTTTTTAGAACAAATGAGCATTTTTTGTAGCTTCTCTTATCATGCATAGGTGAAGCAATTTGTTTTCTCTAATGTATCGTTTTCAGTTTCAGTACTGTATAGACCAAGTCAGCCTTGTGCTCTTCCAAGATTCTTGCAGGATTTGCCAAAACTCCCCTTTTGACTCTTTAGACTTTGGCTTCTTTTAGTAGTTCACCCTTTCCACGTGATTCCACACAGCTTCAATTATTTTATATTATTATATAATTTGATACTATCCGTATGTATAGTGTTTGCGTCAATACCTCGACTTAAAACAAGTTAGAACCAGGTTCTATAGTTAGAACATAATGTGGCAAACGTGGACGCAGTATTGTATGATTGGCTAAGAATGTTCGAATGCTTCAGTGTTGCCACTGGACAGCCAAGTATAGTAAGTCGGTGTTGGTTCGAGCAGATAAGTAAGTTAGGTTGGTTTTTGGAACGTTGTTTTGGTGGGGCGTACTTTCCAGGACTAACATCGTCGACTGACTTAAACCCTTCGACAGCTCCGGAACCGTAAGTAATTTAGAATGTATCGCCATTTGCTTGGTACGTCAAAATCAATCTTTGGGCAGTTCGGTTTTGGCATCCGTCCTTCTGACATCTATTGGCAAACTGAGTAATGATGGCTGGGTATTAACAACGGTCATTGTTAAATTTTAGCCGATCTCAGATCTAAAATGACCATGCCAACATAATTATTACTCCGACTCCGATTAGAGTCGTAAAATATGGTTTGTTTTGAAAATTTGTTTGCCGGAAAACATCAAATTAGGTGTGCCGAAAAGCTGAGTTCACGTTTTGCAGCCCCGTTTAAACAGGAAACTCTTCATTACATTGGCCGAAAAGGTCTATTTTAAGTACAAATCAGTGCCATGATAACAAAATCATTTCAAGGACTTAACAAAAATAATTCTTTACAGAGAAAGTATGGATTTCACAAACGTAGAATTTGTAGCCCGATTCGATCGGGCTCCCAATCGCTAGTATTATTATATTAGTGTAACAAATTCCACTCACCAAACCAATTTTTTTCTTTATGCCAATTAGACTCTTAAACCACAATAATGTAAATAAAATCTTGGCCATTGAGAAGAAGAAGCAGAGACAATTAAAATTCTTGTCCGAGGTTACAAGTGTCCCGGTCCCACCAGCTTCCCTAGCCCTTCTATTTTTACTCCACAATGTGCCACAGTTTAAGCTGAGGGAAGAACAGTTTTGTTGAATATTTGTATATTGGCCAGACACCTCTGTTGGGATATTTTACAATTAATTACATTTATATTTATGTAAGATGTTTAGGAACTGTTTCTCTGAAGTGTACAAATATGTGAAAAGCAAGAAAAGTCACACATAATGTAACATCCAAGCTTCTTAATGCTCAATAAGGGTGTGACACTCCTCAACTTTCCACTCCTCCATTTGGTAAACCTGTTACCTACTTGATAGTCTAAGGGAGTTGTTGCTTATCCGGGCACCACTTGGTGTAAGGCAGGAATAAACTCCGGTAGCACTGCTGTCTTGAAGTAAGGGTTTGCTTTGGTTTCCTCTCACAGTCCAAAGACATACTGGTTAGGTGAGTTGGCAGTGCTAAATCTTCCCCTGATAGGCGTGTGTTCACTCTGTGATGGGATGGCACCCATTCCAGGGGTTGTTCCTGCCTGTGCCTGTTGCTTGCTGGGATAGGCTCCACAGCTGCCCCCTGCCCTAGATAAGCAAGTTTAGAGAATGGATGGATCAACTAAAACTGTAATTCATCCTGCCCAAAGTAAGTCTATCTTGCCCATTGTCTATCCTTAAAACAGATAAAGAAATACTCTGTTTGAATTTCAGAAACACTTTAGCTTATTGCAGGCGTCTCTAACTCCAGTCCTGGAGAGCTACTGTGGCTGCAGGTTTTCATTCTAACCTTTTTCTTAATTAGCAACCAGATTTTGCTGTTAATTAACTCTTTGCCTTAATATTAATTGATACACAACTTAAGACTCAGGCCCCTTAATTATTTATTTTTCCTTAATTAGCAACCAAACAATATTAAGAAACAAAATGAACCAGCACATAAACAACAACCTGCGTCCATCACACAATAATTGAAAATAAAGGAAGGTGAAGGCCTCATTAATGTTGATCTGCTCAGGCCCATAAAACATTTTAACAGCACTCTTAAAAAAGAAAATCAACAGTTTTGGAAATGGCTGCCATGGCAGAATGAGTAACATGGAGTTAAATAGTGGGTTTAATTAGCAATCAGAATTGGCTTCAAGTTAAGAAATTCAATGAAGGTTGGAGTTTGAGGCCCCAACTTAGCTGGTCATCTGTTGGTTCACTTCACGTCAAATTTATGCCTAGGTGCCATTGAAGGAAAAAAGAATCAATTCAGTGGTCAGAGTCTCAAAAAAGTCAATTAAAAGAAAGGGAAATAGTTAATTAGCAGCAAAAACTAGTCACTAATTAAGAAGAGTTAAAATGAAAACTTGCAGCCACAGTAGCTCTCCAGGGGCCTCATGCATAACGCCGTGCATAGAATTCACACTCTATGGCGTATGGACAATTCGGAAATGTGCTTACGCACAAAAAAATCCAGATGCATAAATCTGTGCGAACGCCAACTTCCATGTTCTTCCACTACATAAATCCCGGTCAGCGTGAAAAGTAAAGCACATGCACGTGCCTGCTGTCCCGCCCCAACTCCTCCCAGAATTACACCTGTTTGAATATGCAAATCAATATAAATAGCCCTTAAGCTCAGCATTCTGTGAAAAGGCAATAACAAAACCACAGGGGAAAATAGAAGAATTTCGGGGAATACCAAGTGGAGGCAAAGAAAAACGTACTATTTGTTGGTTTAAACAGTGGTATAAACAACTAAAGGAAGTTGATCGAGTGACATAGAGTGTTGAAAAAACTCGAAAGCTCAAGTTCACAAAGTTGCACAGTGCCCGAAATAAAAAAGAAGTTGTCAGATATCAAAGTCGCCATGAAAAGGCAAGTCGTAGCCCACCATCTGAGTGTCATATGAAAGCTTATTAGTAGTGATGAGCGAGCACCAAAGTGTTCGGGTGTTTAGTACGAACACATCGCGATGTTTGTGTGATCTACCGAGCACCCGAGTATAATGTAAGTCAATGGGAGACAATCGGGCACCCCCTGCTCTGAAGAGGGGAGGGTGCCTGGTCCATTGGAAAAGGTCAGAAAGTGACAGAAACACCACCCAAATGGACTGGGAACAGCATGGGGACAATGTCTGGATGCATCTTGGACTCCCAAGTCGCTGCTGGGAACCAGTTTGTCCGAGTTGTAAGTCACTTTTACAGACTGACAAAAACACGCCCAAAACCCCCACAAAAAATAAATTTTACAGGAAAAATTACGCTGTAAAACATTATATGCCAGTGCCTGCAGGTGAGCTGACACTCTAAAACATTGTCGGGCAACCAGTGCGCCACAGAAACTTTTGAAAAATATTTAAAATTGCTAGTGTTTTTCAATTTTTGGTTGATTAAAAAGATAATGTTTACAAAAAATTTATGTTGGAAAAACAGATAACGAAACACTTACGGAAATGAAGTCTAAGAAACGCGAGAGACTTCAAATGATCGACAAGGAAATGCGCGTCTGTCTTTTGAAAATTGATCCTTGCATGAATCTCATATGTGCTGAAAAACAATCTCAACGTTCATATTAATTAAATTTACGATTTATCCTTTGATTCCTTTATTAATAAAATGTCCTTCAAACTTGTAAAATTAACTGTTTTTATTGGCGATTGTCCATAGATTGTGTCGTCACGACTTTATTTATGGGCAGCCCTCAGGTGCACCGCAAAAAAAAATTTTTGGACTTAATACGCCGCAACTCGAAAAAGGTTGCCTTTCACTGCTCTAAAACATGATATGGGAGTGCCTGCAGGTGAGCTGACGCTCTAAAACATTATATACGAGTGCAGGCTGTTTAGCACCCGATGACGTGTTCCGACTAGCCAATCACTGTAATGCCAGCACCTGACGTGGCTACTGGCATTACAGTGAGGGCAGTACTTACCTGCCCCTTGATTGGCTGTCTCCAACCCGCGAAACGTGTGGGGCGGAGACTCGAACATGGCGCACGGGCACATGTGGTGCTCGTTGAGTAGCACCATGCTCCGAGCATAGCGATGCTCGAGCCGAACACATGTTCGGCCGAGCATGCTCGCTCATCATTACTTATTAGGGTACAGAGAAAAAAAAATAGGCACACAGTGGGGAAAAAAGCACAAAATGTCAACTTTAATTTCTAAATTTCTACTTTAATCACGTAGTTTATTTTGTCATTAAAGTAGATTATCATAAACTTCATCTTAAAATCGTTTAATTTACTAGTTTCTCAAATCCAATCATAACTAAAGTAGCACGTTAAATGTTTTCTTTTGTATTTGATCTTCTATGTGCGCTATGTGTGTGAATCACTATGTGCTTCTTAAACCAGCTTTCTCTTCCTCCGACAGGACACAGAATCCATTACATTCGTAATATTACACCTCTCTGAATAATTAAAATACTGAAATGTATACTTGATATTTTCATGATGATAGGAGTTAAAGCATGTTATTAAACATGGGAACATGGTGGCACAGTGATTGTTCATGTCTCACGCAAGATGCTTGCTGCGCTATGTGCAACCTTTGAGGAAATAATTTATTTCAGCAGTACTGTCTCTTTCAAATGTACTAACCTCCAATTCCTGTCCTTACTTTTCTTTCTCCAAATACCCAATCGCCACACAATCAGCTCTGCAACAGACGTTAAGCCATCTGTAAGCTTAGAACGGTGATTCTTCAAAACCTTTAAGGAACATTGAAATATCTTCTGTGGACTATGGCCGGCAGCTTATCCCAGCCAATACCCCGAAAAAACCAGATGGAGCCCTCCCTGCAACGTGGAGATGCCCCAGATTCCAGCAGGGCATCATGGACCTTGGAGTTTTCCTTCACAGCCCTGCTGGATACCATGGGGGCCACCAGAGGACGCTGCAGGGAGGCTCAAGGATTTGTATTCTCCATATAGCCCGGAAGTACTTCCCTGTCATGAGGACGGAAGAAATAAAGTACTTCTGGCCTGAAGAAAAAGAGGAGTTTTCACCTGACCTGGAAGTGCTGGCTAATCACATGGACCGTGGGATCAGAAGCACTTCCGGGTCAAGGACTATAAAGGACTGTGGAAAACCCCAGCATTTGAGCTGAGTTGGGAGGAATGGTGACAAAGTGTCTGGGAGTTGGAGGATTGTGATTATTGTTATTTGTGTATATTTATGAGTATTGTGGAGTGGAGGGTGCTTTGTGCACTTCATTGTATAAATAAATACATCATTTGGACTTTTATCTGGTGTCTGGCGTCTGGTCTGAGGGTTAAGGGGACAACAGCGCCCCCTATCTGTCACACTTCATAGTACATATTTAATTATTCTATCCATCCAGTACCGCGCCAGTCCCAGCAAGAATACAGCGCGAGGCAGGAACAATCTGTCAATAGAGTGCCAGATCCTCGGTAGAGCTGCCACACCGTGTCCTCACATGTTTATTTATTAACAATATACAGTAGATTATTTAAATTAAGTTAAAGTTTTATTTTGCTGCATTTCATCTTAAAAATGATATTGTCATCATATGCAAATATGCGCTTTATAAAGTGGCTCAGGTTGTACAATATTATAACTATATCACAAGGTTACAGTGAGGTAATTGTACTTATAAGTACAAACAGTTCTACAAGGAGCACTTGATGGACTGATTGAGTGCGTTTAAAGCTCTTGGGATGAAACTGTTTCTGAACTGTGAGGTCCGTACAGGAAAGGCTCTGAAGCATTTACCGTATGAGAGCAGTTCAGTAGACAGCATGGCTGAGGCAGCGTGTGCTTGATGCTGTATACCGATAATTCTCTTTCTGATCAGCTGCTGTACAGCTGTGATTTCCCGCTCAGATACAGTGATATAAATATTCTGAGTGTTGCAATGAGAATAATATGGAAAAAGATGATCCGCTCTGGCAACCCCTAAAGGTAGCAACTAAAAGAAGAAAAAGAAGGTGAAGTGAGAGTAGCAACGCTATAGCAGCTATTATATTTAGAATAGTTTGACCATTCGGTGCACCATTATATTCTTACAGGTTAATTACAATCAAATGCATTAAACTGATAAACAATATGCGGTTAATTTCAGTGTATTTATTAAGCAATGTTAGGGATGTGGATCTAAAAAAGAAAGAGAAACCACACTGGAACAGTAGCACTGCTTTAACACTGGGTGCTGCCAGTCTGCAAAACCAAGCACAGAACTTGCGTATGACTGGGTATGAGCTACCGTGGAAATGTGCATGGCTTTATGCCAAGTTTAGGTTTTATACATTGGGATTTGAGCGTGGAAATGTTCGTACGTAACATTTTTTTGCGTACGCACCGTTTATATATGAGGCCCCAGGACTGGAGTTGGAGACCCCTGGTTTATTGTTTTAGATCTAGCCTAAGAATGGTTATTTCAACATGTATATTTTGACTAAATTATTTTTCTCTTTGCACATTCAGTACTTGCTCCTGTCTCGAAAACATACCCTCAGTAGTCAGCAGGAGTGATAGAAACAAAAGTCTGCCTGTGCCCAGTGCTTATGCCCTCCTCTACAAACAACAGAGTGGCAGTCTGAGCAAATCCATCACATGTCAAATGTACTCCAATGACAAAATATTTAAAAAATATAAATGTGCATATCTTTGATGACGCAAATAAATAACAGAAAATGCTCCAACTTTCAAATCAATCAACAAAGTCACACCCAAATGCTATTTGAAGAGAACATTTTTTAACTTGTTAACATAAAAAAGTGCTTATTTTGCCATAATTAAATGCATAGACAAACATAAAAAGCAATGTTTTTTGTCATTGAAATATAATTTATGGTATTTGAGTACTTTTTTGTAATTTTAAAGTTAAATGTGTTAACTTAAGTGAGACTTATTTCATGTTGTTAATTTATGTTACAAACAATTTGCCACATGGGATGTGATGTAAATATGCAGCTGTACAGCTGAGACTCTAAAAAAAGGTTTGTTTTATGGTTAATCTGCCCACCTCCCAAGCCTAAATGTCAGACTCCACCCATACTCTGGGATATCTAGCAAAGTACATGACCAAAAATCCTCTTTCCTATCTTTCAGCCTTCCTCTTCCTCAGTACACCAGCCTACTATTTTTCCTCAGCAGATAAGCTTTTGTCACTGCTTGTTGCCCCAGGACTGCTTTCTGTAGCACTCCTTCTTGGCCTACATGGCAGCAATTCCAAACCACCTCTGTACCAACAGGGACTCCTGTAAATACTACAGATTCCCAGGATCCTCAAATGGATCCTTAACCTTTGTAGCAGATTAAGCTTGTGACCCACTAGTAACCTGGAGAATCATTGCATCCACAGAGCTCAGTCCTAGCCAAGAATCAGTTAGCATGGCATCTCAGACGGGGAAAGATATCTTATCTGCTGCTCCGATCCACATTTATGTTAATACAGGAAGCCAAGCTTTAATGCTGAGTTTTAAAGGCTGATCAGTGTAGATTATGCTGCATTCTGAGTAACAGCAGAGCCCTGACATCACCTTTATTATATTCCCAATAAGGCACATATTGAGACTTTTTCCAGAACACATGTCACTCACAACCAAATAAATGACAAAGAAAGATGCAAAGAGAGACAGTGATTTTTGTTATGCTGGTCTTGACTTGCCTTTGCCATATCCACTTTCAAAATGTCTTTGCTGTCAGCTTGCCTCCTTCTCTTCTAATTCTTTGGTTTTAGAGCTGACCCTGTAAACAATGTTAAGAAGTCCCCTTGAAGAGACCATTTTTTAAAAAATGAAAAATACTACTTCTACTAGGAGTGTACTATTATAAAAACACCCTTTTTTAAAAATTACTTTTACTGAGAAATAGTCAAATTTTGTTGAAATGTTTTTCTTCTTTGAAGAAGTTGGTAGCTAGCAAATCTGTAGAATTAGCAGTTGATGGTTGAGCAGCAAAGTCCGGCACTCTAGAAAAAAGATGACAATTGGAAGTTATGAGTGAAGAAAATACACTAATGCTCCCTTTCAAGTCTGTGCTGGTGCAGCATATTTTTCAAATTTAGAACACTGTATTGAATTCTTCAGCAATAAAAACATACACTTGGGAGATGAGGACTCTTGAAACATCAATGGCTGATCAATAATACATTTTCCAGCAGTGGAAAACTATTAGAGCAATATGATATTAACCCAAAGCAAATGTTTTTCACTTAACCTGGGTACTGTATATTCGCATCATGTAATTAGGATGAACTAATGCAATTTCTGTGACTTTTTTTAAAGCAATTTATAAACTATAAGCACACCAGAAAAGGTGAACATAGAAGAAATGTAACTTAAGGAGTCAAATATGGACAATTATGAAAAGAATCTTTCTACATTGTAAAAAATAAAGACATTATTTGGTTCTTACAAATAAAAAGTGAATGGAATAAGTTTAGATTCAGCTGATTCTGTTTACATTTTCTAATTGTTTAGATATTTCTAAGTGTGACCACTGGTCACTTGCTTACAGTTGCACAAGGAGTCAGTGGAGGGAGCTGAACTGGAAACCTTGACATTTAAGGCATAACTTTCTTAGCTATTATGCTGCACAAAAATCTGAAACTAACAGTCTAAATCATTTTCACATACTGTATGTGCTGCTTTGCATGTTATGAAGTTCATGGTTGGGGCTACAAGTGCACCCTTTCTCAGAGGGGACATTAAGATTAGTGCATCCTGCCTGGGACAACAAGTTTATAAAAAATTGAAAAATCTCCAAAAATAACTCTTACATGTAGCAGGGTGGCATGTTGGCGTATGACTGAAGTCCTGCTTTATGTAATTTGAGCTCTGCAGAGTTGCCTAAGACTTTTGGTATAGACTACTGGGATGCCAGTGAGAGCTATGAGAGAACAACACCAAGAATCCTGCAGGCCACCAAAAATTGTTAACGGTTTTGATACAGAAGTGATCCCAGAAGGAACTTTAAATGGCTCTTCCGTTTATCAGTATGTGAAGCTTCCAGTTGGGAGCTAAGTGTTGGTAAGAGCTCACCAGGGAGGCAGGAAGACAGGCCATTGTGGTTACAGAGAATGGTACAGAAGGTTCGAAGGAGTACTTATCTTGAGTTATTGGTGTGGGTAAGTAAATTAGACAACCCCTGAGTAATGGAGGACCTATTATTATGTTGATATTATTGTATGCATAGACTTTACTCAGGTTGGTCCAGTTTCCTACCCGGTCAGGATGATTAGAAATTTTAATAAGGTATGTGTATATGTGAGAGGTCCCTGCAATGGACTAGTAGCCCATCCTGTATTATCCCAATACTGCCATCTTATGGCCTTGAACTGAATTAGTCGTTTGAGTGAATTCACTGACACAACTTGGTTGCGAGGACAAGACAAAACTTTTCATTCTCCTGGAATCCAGGCACTTCCAGGCAGGTGGCACAAGTGCATTGAGAAGGGTGGAGGCTACATTGAGAAATCCCATTTTCTAACTTAAGCTTGACTCCCCCTTGTCAAAGTGCATGTGCAGCAGGGAGCATCATCTCCATAAGTAGACCAGATTCAGTACTGGGAAATGCACTTTATAAGGTTAGTCCAGCTTAAAGTAACCACAGAATAACCTCAACATCAAAAAAAATCATGACACAAATAATAATTTTATACTTTGCTTGTATTAAATATTTATTTAATAATATAAATTATTTACATTTATATTGCACTTTTCCCACTACTTAAAGTGCTCTACATGCAGGGAGGACCCGAGAAGCAAACCCACACTCTCTTTACTGGAGAGCAGCAGCACTTACACTGCACCACCTGCGTAAATGTAGGAAATGCAAAAACAAAACTGAGTGAAACTGCTTTGGATCAGGAAATTAAGCCAAAAAAATAAAGTGATGAAATATGCAAAGGCGTACATGCTGTAAAAGAATAGACTTGACACACTTAAAAAGGTTTGGGGCAGCGACCCGTATATTATTCCTGGCTGCAAAAGATTCTTGGAATAGGACAGAGATGTTCTCAATACTGAGTCCAAAACAGAACTGTTGATGGTTTGTCAAGATGGCGGTTTTAAGGGATTGGACAGAAAGTGACGTAAGGGAACCGGAAGCGATGTTCTTGAGATGTCAGAGTAGGTGCTGGAAGTGATTTTGTTCTGGGCACCGGAACCGGAAGTGACGTCATCTGTTCTAAATCAGACAGGTTTTCCCGCAGCTGGTCTGTAGAGATAACAGGAGAAGGTTTAGTGCACCCCGCCACCCCCTGGCCTGCCGTGGAATTACCTTTGCTTGGTCCATACAAAGTCTTCCTAGTCTCATGTGTGTGACAGTGCCAATTAATCAGTGTGAACAAACACACTGATGTGAACACACAGTGTGAACAAACAAAACAAAAATATTGAAACAAAAGGAAAAGCCAAAAGTCCTAATGTCCAATATTTAAATCACTAAGTATAGCAAAATAGATTTGTTTTTGTGAATCCGTAACTTGGATGAAATACACAGAGCATCATCATCTTCAATACCATCCTGGCCATGGTGTCATGTGTCACAGCTACAGGTGGTCATGAGGTAGCAACACTACACAGTACAGCTGCTAGGAAAAAACACAAAATGGTGGCAACTATGCCAGAAACATTGAAATACTGAAAATATGTCAAACCCCCAAAAAATGTTAGTCAAAGTCAAGGTCAGAAAACAAAGCCAGAAGTTGAATATCAAAAAGAGACATTATGAAGAAATTGATAGAAATGAGTTGGTCTTTTACGTGAAGAATCCCAGAAGTAGGACATCACAGCTGCGACAATGCCAGCTTAAATATGCATACCACAATAAGGTCACTCACAGTGATGCAAATCCCATCACTACACAGAAAACACAAAGATCAAATGAGAGTGCAAAAACACATTGAAGAAGATAAGCTGCATGTTTATAAATTGTATGACATCTGAAGACTATAATAAAATTCAGATTTCCAGCAATCCCTGACACTGATGCTCTGAATCAATGTTCAGAACACTTTCACAGCCTGATGTTTACTTGATTATGTTGACCTCTTTTGTAAGTTGCTTTGGATAAAAGTGTCTGCTAAGTGAATAAATGTAAATTTCAATATAAATTAATCAATATAGGTACAAGTGAAAATGCATGCATGTAAGCAATGACAAAATGATCATTAATGAATACCAAAAACCAAATGCTGGGAGTAGGATTTTTGGTGCTCTCGGACTAATACATATTGTGTAAGATACAGTATAAGGACAACTTTTAGTATCTCATCATGTATGAAACTGAGACCAAATAAATCAAAGAGAGGATTACACAATGTGAAAATAACACAGCATTCAAAGCAAGTGAAAAACAAACCTGCAGCCCCTCTGAGCCTCCCACCCAGGTTATTTCCCTATCTAGTCGCATAACTGATGTATTGCCCACCATAGTACTAAACTAGTAGTCCTTTATTCCACCTGCTGTATCTTGATTACCACACTTTTGGATTTTCTTCCTCCCACCAGTAGAGTGGCAAGATTACAATATTCAGAGTATGAATATGTTCTTTTTCACCTTTGTGGTCACTTCGTTTCCTTCATGTGATTGCACCTGGGTATGGGGCAGGTCTAAGTTGGGACCACAAACCATGAGGCCAAAAGTCTAACTTAAGACTCTTGGTGTCCTGGAATCCCTTGACAAGGTTATGTGCCTTAAGGACAAGGCTTCATGATGGCTCCTTAGCCTGTGACCAGGGTAACTAGCAGTGTGCACTGCTTACCAAATTGGAGGTTCATTATTTTCATCCTCCCTGATCACTATTTTGGCTAACTTATGCTGGTGCCTTATTTAATACATACAGTATAAATTACACTGTACTCCTGAGTGTCACATGCTGCACTGGCAAAGTATCATACATAGCCCTTGTCAGTAAATGGTATGATTTAAACTGATCAGATCTTAAATGCCTCAGTTCATGACCTGTAGCACCCCATGTTCTCTGCAGTTTCTGCTCTGCCCTGTCACCTCACTACAAGCTGTATGAGTAAATGTGGATGTGAGGGTTGTAACAAGGCGCTATATAGGCGCATGACCTGACACAGATGGACACAAAAGGCACGTATAAAGTAAATAAACTTTTTATTTCTCTTCATCTTTGGGGCACGTCTTCCCTGTTATCCCCACAGGCACAACACAGTCCCAAACAACCCATAAAAGTAAATCAGCACACACTCCTCTCTTCTACCACCACCACTCCTCCAAGCTTTGTTCACCTTCCACCCGACTCTGGCTGCTAAGTGGTGGTTGTTGTCTCCTTTTATGGCCCACCCGGAAGTGCTCCAGGTGCTTGATCAACTGTTCCTGGTTGCACTCTTGGGTGGGGCTGAAGATTCATCCAGATGGGCTCAGGATCCCATGCAGCACCCCCGGCGGCCACCCCAGATCCCAACAGGGCTTTGGAGAACTCCATCTCCCATGGAACCTTCCAGGAGACTGAGGTACCATTCCAACCCAGGGGGGAGGCCATCCAGCATCCAGGGTCGAGGTATTGCACTGTCCAGGGCTGCTCCCCCTGAATATACAGTGAAGGGGCATCCCGGCGGGACATGGGACACTGCCATCTGCCACAGGGTGTATGTGCCAAAAGATAAGCAAAATTTCATTCAGGGTTGGTTTAAGAATTGCATCCAAAACAAACAGGATTCTGAAAATTGATAGCTATGCCCCATTAATGAGAAAAAAGTGGACTTCTTGATGAACCTGAAAAACAATAATGCTAAGAGAATATAAAAGTTAATAGCTCTTAATGTACTAAAAATTTAAAAACAGAGTTTAATTATGTCTCTCTTAAAAAATTTCCTATTTTGAAATGAACAACTTTTGGTTCTGTACATTTATAATCAACTACCTGAAGTACCTGGTGTTGCCTGACTAAATTATATAATGGGTATAAATTGTATAATGGATTAAAGTAAAAATGTAAGTACTTGTCAATCTTTTATAAGTGGACCGTATCTATTATTGATGACTAAAGTGTCCCATCTATCATCTACATTACCTACCTTATAATTATCAATCTGCGTGGTCTAAAATGTTGAGAATTTGTTCTTTTTGTGTATGACTTTACTGAAAGTAACGTCAAACCTTGCTAAAATGCCAAATTCTTTACTATTGGCTGAAATGATTCTGAGTGATAATGCGGTGTTGGTTTTGCAGCAACTAACTTAGCTCCATTAAGATCACATTTCTCATTGGAAATTTTTAAAGGCCTTAAAGTCTATATTATAGGTTGTATGAACATATATGCATGTAGCTGTTCTGGAGTGATGCACTTTTTGTCCTCCACTCCATCCTAACCACCCTTCTTAATGAAATTTTTGAAATGCCTTCTATTCTGGATCAGATTTGTTATACACCAGTAACGGTACACTGCAGAATAATGTGTAGTGAATACACTTGACTTATAGTTTTCATCCTCTTTCTCTGTATATTTACCATTCATTTTCTCAGAGGTTGATGTGCTTGCTGCTTCCTGAGCAGCTTTTCTTTACTCCACCCTAGCGGCCCGCTTCTTCTCTTCTTTCATCGGCATCTTTTCGCGTTAAAATAGATTAAGTCAGTTTTTGTGTTGAAATTACTTAGTATGTTTGTTTTATCTTGGTAGAGTAATATATATTGCTTTACTTTCCCCTATTGTATTATTAATATGTAGCCTTAGAATGCCTAATCTCACAGACTTACCACTGTATATAACTTATCCCCACCTTCCCTTTTATATCTATAACCTCAGGCAATTAGATGTAGTAAAAAGACAAGCAGGAGTTAAGTTACACATAAAATAATGTATTACTGATAATATTCATAAATAATAACAAAATGCAAAGTACATTTGAATATTGGCAACCATACAACCTGATAAAATGGTGGTGTGTAATTCAGGTGGCACACAGACTTGCAGTTACTTAAAATGTCTCTAGTTAAGGCATCGTTGGTGCTCAGCTTTCAGCCACATGTCTGTTCAATATGGCTGCTGAGCTGTGCTCTTCAATGTGTTGTCTTCATCATCACAGGTTAGCAAGAGAGATGCTTCTTCATCATATGTGGGTCAGAGAGAGAGAATGTGGTTGAGCAAGTACATTTATAGATGTTCTCTCCAATTCCTAGAACCAATAGGATATCATGGTACTTAAAGGCCTCTGAGACAAGCCAATTCCAAACAGCCATGTCTCAGATCAATGGGAGAAATAGTACATTTTAACACCTCAACCCCCCAAGACCATATGTTAAGCTAACCTGGCTTTGTATGGTGGAAAACTGGTTTAAGACACATCCCCCCAAATCCTGTCAGAAAATTACAAAGAGACAGTCGTAAAAAGGGGGATGGGGGAAGGCAAACATGAATACCTCTAAATTACATTGGTTTGCCTAAATTATAAATAAAGACATACAAAACATTTATCAAGTTATATGCAAAATTCCACATCACAACAATGTTTTTCTTAATTTTTCACTTAAGCTGGCACTAAAGTGTTCAATCTGCCTCAAGAATGATTTAAAATTTGAAGAGGTAGAGGAAGTGATGACGTAGGTGGTAGGGATGAGAACAGCGCCCGTATGCATGCGTCGCACGACCGCTCTGCTGCATGCTACCGAGAGTTGACTCTACAGCAAAATAAATCAAAATAAAAAGAGTAATAAAAATTATCACCCCGAAATCGGACAGTAGACGTCATGTAGTATATGTGTACCAAATTTCAGGTCAATAGGTCAAACGATTTGTGAGCTACAGGTGATTTAAAATCCTGAACAGACAAATGGACAACCACGGTAATATATTACATAAGAAAGACACAAAGTTTCACTAGGATTGACTCAGCCACTTAGGAATAATGAGCATTTTTGGATTGGCCCCACCATTACAGCCCCCCACTCCACAATGAAATTTTTGAAACGCAATATAGACGATAGATTAATTTGGGCTAATGGAAGCATCCGTAAAAAATTTAGTAAAAAGCAGCTGAGCCATTTTTGCATGATTGCTGAACAAATAAACAATGAGGTCCTTAGTGTGCACAACAGATAAGTAACATCAAATAAAGCAACAAATTCAAAAGATATAGAGATGGTTTTAGAATTTAATTGAAATAGATAATCAAGACTGACAATTTTGTCATTCTGTGAGCATCATCAAGTAACTTTTGAGAAAAATTTGAATCACAAGGATTTATTTGCTTCTGTTTATGTCTTGATGTCAACCTCATTTATAGTATTTGAGAATGTATTGTTATATTTTTAAAATAATGCTTAAGACTTGTTATGGGTCTTGTTAATATACTCTTTTTTGCATTTCATTGGTGTGTGCTGTAACTGTTAAATACATTTAAATACTTAGAAATGTTGTAAATTCTACAAATAGTAAAAAGAAATAAAAATTCATTTGTTGCCTATTCTATAGGTACTATTCAAGATTTTGTCAAATTAAACAAATAGTGTGACTTCACTATGACTAGAAAAGCATTAAAAATATTACAAAAAATTAGTTCTTTAACAAACTTTAATGATGGTTTAATCATCTAAAACTCGTAAACTCCTGTTGCTTTAATGGAACCATCATGAGCAAATATTTTATTAATAATGGTAAAGACAATGGATGAAAAACCAAAGGCTAGCCTTCAGTCCTCCATGTTTTGGGATCTGCTGTGGACACTTTCTGTGCTTTGAATAGCACCTAAGGTAGATGTAAGAATCCACAACCTGAACATAATTAAAAAGTATTGCTTTCACAATTGCCGTTTATTAACAATAATTTCTTTCAGTTGTTCATGGCAGATTAAATCTTGGCATTACTGCACTCAGCTTCAGAAAGGCTTCTTTTCTCTCTCCTTTATCTATTAAGTAGGTGATGTTATTCCCTTATGTTCAATTTCTACCTTAAATTCAAATGCAAATTTGATTTGAAACAATATTAATCTTGTTAAAGCAAATAATTTTAAACTTTTTGAAAAACTCACGTTACTTATTAAATATGAAATACTGTGCTGTATTCCCCAATGTTCAGAAGCAACTCATTTTTGACTCATACCAATTTCTAAGGAAGACCATTTCTACTATTAATTTTTTTTATTTAGCAGATGCCTTTTTGTAGGAGACTTACAAAACATATAAGAATGACTAGAAGCTGCAAGCATCAAAAGCAACAGAGGACAGAACAGCAGTACTACCACTACTACTATATAATTATACCTGCTACTAGACTAAGACAAAACGTAGTATCCTAAGCTCTTTTTCAGTACAACAGCAGCTTTCCTATACTATTTGTCCTTGTTTGTTGTAATGGATAACAATAAAAATGTTTTTTCATAAATCAATCAAGACATTTGTCTAATGGTGCTTTAACTAATGATAAAACTGATTTTAAATGTACTGTGTTAAATTACAATCTGTTTTTGTTAGCGTTAATCTACGGGTAGTGCAGTGACAGAGCAGCAAGTGTTTTAGGCTCACAGTGTATTAGATTTTGATTAAATCGCTTTCTGTGCAGAGTTTGCATGTTTTCCCAGAGTTTGCACTGGTTTCCTCCGTCTTTTCAAAGATTACGTTAAACAACTGACAAATCTGACATGAATGTGCCCTGCGATCGACTAATGCTCTGCCTAGGACTGGGTCTTGTCTTTTGCCCTTTACTGTGAGAATGCACTGCAGCCTCCCCTTATTCTGAATAAGCAAGTTCAAAATATGGATGAATGTTAAATAGCGTAATCATTTTGACAGTCCCACTGTGTCTTGGAGCAAGTAAAATATTTCCAGCTACTTTTTGGTATTATAAGAAAAAAATTATACCTTTAGTCTAAAAAAAAAAAACAACTAGAATATACTGTAGACCTCAGTGTCATTAAATAAACAATAGGTTTAACATATCGAGTTTGCCGTACAAAACTAATTTATTTAAAGTTCTAGTAAACTTTTTTTTTAAATTTCATTTAATTTTGGAATGTATTTTATCACCTGTCACTTTTGCCCTACGGTATGTCCTGTTAAATTGGATCTGTAAGCCCTTCATAAAGTTTAATAAATCTTCAGCAATTCACCCCAGAGAAATGATATTAAAAAACCTTCAAATGTGAAGTTGAACCTCGACGCAGCTCTGGGGAATTAGATCACCATAATCAGGTTGTAATGAAAGCCTCTGTCGCTGTTATTTCCCAGTCATAATCTGTCTGTCTTTATGAAAAAAGAGGCCTTGTCCTTGGTTCATCTGCAGCTTTAATTGGAAGATGTCTTCATTTCACTCGGGGGCCACTGGGATAATAACTCAGCCCCATGTTTAAACACAGGCCCAAGCCACTGCTATTTTTCATTTAGTAAAGCATGCCTCTTTAAATGATTTAGCAAATCATCATGAATGCCAGCCACTGTGATTGGCAGATGATTGCTGGAGCGCCATTTGCATGACATTTGTTCACCGGCTGGGAGAGCTGCAGCAGGTAAACAAGCAGGGACCTATACTGCCTCCCTTCCTGTTTATTTTCTCATAATCAAATGGCATTTATAGAAACAGAGGAGGAAAGAGGGAGGGAATCAAGGCCAAAAGAAAATGCAGCTGCAAAGTAATGTAATCAAGTTAAATGTGATGACTTTATTCGGGTGATATTTGGAAGATGGCACAAACTGCTTATTGGTCCAGTCCTTGAGCCGACCAAGAGCGCTTTGCCTCCCAGAAGACTTCAGTTATTAAAATAGTAGGCTGCCTTGTACTGGGTTCTCTGTAACAGTATATATATATATATATATATATATATATATATATATATATATATATATATATATATATATATATATATATATATATATATATATATATATTCCATGACTTTCGCAATCATGTTTTTTAATATTCATGGTGTATAGTGATATACATTCACTCATCTATTTGTCATGGATTGTTTGAAGGGAAATGCCTTGAAGTGAAACATGCAATTTTAAAACAGAAAGAATATGACACCTATCTCTCTAATTCAGAGAATTTCTCTACGACTGAAATCCCAGGCACTGTCATCTAGCAAAACCCTACATTCTGAAACACTGAGTACTCATATCTCTCTCTCTCTCGCTTGATCTCTCATTTTTCCTCCTTCTTCTTTGGTAAGCTAATCCTGGGTATGAAGCTTAAGCAAAGGAGGGCAGTTAGGACCAACAAACTGTCATGCCCATGTTATTAAATGGGTCTGACTCAACACTAAGAATTCCAAAATAACTTGCACCTTTCAAAAAACCTTTAACTCAGTCCCACACCAAAAATTATAAAGTATGAATTAGCTAATTGGAGGTGTTCATAACAAATGAAATGATTTACTTCATCATGTTGAAGTATGTAATATACAAGAATAGTTGTGTCAGATATCTGAAATATTAAGATGTGCGCTTCAATTTAAACATTTAAAGT
Organism: Polypterus senegalus; assembly: GCF_016835505.1. Classification (NCBI taxonomy): domain Eukaryota; kingdom Metazoa; phylum Chordata; class Cladistia; order Polypteriformes; family Polypteridae; genus Polypterus; species Polypterus senegalus. Next base: position 44,860,607 of record NC_053157.1, read on the forward strand.
CTAAATATTTTTGAGTGTAATAAAAATATTTCCCCCTCTTACAGATGTCTAAAAAGGTGCTAGATCCCTCGTAAAAGATCTCAAATAACATCATATTCATAATCACTGACCTTGAAATAGTCGGAAGTGATACTCCACAAATTTATGTTTAATATTTGTCATTTTTAACCTTCTGAAAATAGCTCTTAGAGTGCTAGGACCACCAGTAAAGAATCAAAAATTAAAAATATAATCATAATCATAATTAGCAGTCTTGAAATTATTATAGAGTTTCTTCTGATTTTTGGGGTCTTTTCTGAGGCTATAAAAATCATTTAGTTGTTGTGTTCTGGGAATTTATTTCTGTGGTTTTTTATTTTATTTTTGTTGGAATCTTTGTTTTGCAACTGACTTTTGTTTCAACATTTTTCAGATGCTGCTTTGTCTATACGGTGTCCATTTTACGGTTTCAGTCACATGGTGCAGGTCCTGGTTGCTAGGGGCGTGGCCTTTAGGGTTGTCACATCAGGGTGGGGCTTAAAAGGTTGTCTCAATAGCCATTTAGTGTCCGTGATATACACGACTTATTCCTACTTTCCTTTTGCTACATTAATGACAACAGATCACTAGAATGTTTAAGGGACTTGAATGAGATTTGTACTTCATATATTATTATTTTTTATTTATATTTTTTGTTTACATTTTCCTTTATTGATTTATAGCGTCGGTTATACTGCATTTTAAAGGATTCTCAACAGTAGTGTTGATTTTTGCAATATCAGCTTATGTAGCTCTCTTCACAACAACACAGACACAGATCGGTTCTTTTAAACGGGCATTTATTGCTTGGGCTCCTCTTACTCACTCCATCACGCCTCCACGCCGTGACAACTACATGGTGAGTAATCAATACAAAACACATTAGCGAATACACAGGAACTTGCATACACATACGATACGATGGTTACACCTTGCCTGATGAAGGGGCCTTAGCTGCCTCGAAAGCTTGCATTTGTAATATATTTAGTTAGCCAATAAAAGGTGTCATTTTACCCTACTTTCTCCTATACACATACGATGAAATACAGAACATTTAGTCCAAACTTGAAACAAAAGACGTTTTACAAATAAAATATCTCGGCTGCTTGTCATGAAAAGAGGACCTTAAATCACTTTGTCTGTTTTAGCTTCAGACATTTCAGTTTGAAACCTTTAATGCAACATGGCAGAGCCTCTCGAGAGACATCCACTCACCTGCGGTCCATGGGGCAGGTCTTCCTCATGCTCTCCTGATAACTCCTAAGTGCGTTCTCGCGAGACACATTACTTTACATACAGTACATATTATCTTAAAGTCACTTAACAATAACAAACAAATTGTAACATGTAAATTTACCATATACATCAAGTTTTTAAATTTAGATATTTAAACTTAACCTATATATTTATAAAGTTATGTAACCCATTATAAATCAGTTATCTACAACATGAACTTTACAGGGCTGTACGGTGGTGCAGTAGTTATCGCTGCTGCCTCGCAGTTAGGAGACCCGGGTTCGCTTCCGTGTCTGCGTGGGTTTCCTCCCACAGTCCAAAGACATGCAGGTTAGGTACTTTGGCGATCCTCAGTTGTCACTGGTGTGTGCTTGGTGTGTGGGTGTGGTGGTGTGCGGGGTTTGTTTCCTGTCTTGTGCCCTGTGTTGGCTGGGATTGGCTCCAGCAGACCCCCGTGACCCTGCAGTTAGGGTATAGCGGGTTGGACAATGGATGGATGGATGAACTGTACGTTAAATATTGTTCAACAACATTTACAGCTTATATTAAATAGATAGTTTTGGGGGGCTGGGTTTTAATCTTGACAGTATCGATGTGTTTCCTGAAAAATGTTCCTGACCGGCATCTGCCTGTTTAACCTACGTAGATTGCCAAATACATTGTACAATAAATATATCAAGTAAAGTTTATGGATAGGCAGGAAGTAAGTTGTGTGATATTAAAATGTCCAGACAGACCAGATAAGCCTAGTTGTGAAAGCTGTTCTGGATTCTGTGGTCAAAAGGTTTGTGTGCTTTAGACAGTCAGCAGTAAGAGGCTGTCAATGGATTCTGAAATAAGGCTTCTATAGAAGGATCAGTCTAACAAACAGGAATTAACAGTGAAAAAAGAAGAATGTTAGAATAAAATAGGAGGGAAAGTAAAATTAAGCTTTAATTAATGATGTTTTTCGTCAGGAAGACACTAGAAGGCCACCACCTGGCTTTTCTGAGGAAATCGGTTTAATATTTAAGGGAGATATTAGCTTTCAATGAAAACAGCTCTGCATTCATTTTGTTTGTTTTGTTTGCTGCAGAGTAGATGGAGTCCCAATAACTGTGAGAAAGAGACTGAGATGTTAAAGCATAGACAAGGAAACTGTGGGGGTATGTAGTTTAAGTTTTGGAAAGTCATTGTCAAGACTTATGATGAGAGTGAAAATAGATTTGTCAGTAGTTAAACAGAAGTAAGGAAAAGAAACTGATACAGCAGGTAAAAAATCCTAAAAACTGACTTCTGGACCAGTAGCCAAAGTCTGCACTTTCTAAATATATATATATATGTTCACACATATACACACACACGCACACGCATACACACACACACACACACACACACACACACATACACTATGTAGCACTGCTGTGATAAAATCTTAGGCCGCCCATGAAATTATTTCAGAGTCATTGCAAGGCTCTTTCACACAGCAAATCATCATATCATCAAAACAAAAGGAAAAAAACAAAAGGCAAAACCAGAATTAGTTTCCTAATTAATTCTTTTTGGTTACTTGAGCACGAGTCTCTTACAGGGTCTTAAAATTAAGACACATGCCAGCTTGAAGCCAACAGCCTGGCTGTGTTCAGGTCAGCCTCTGCTGGGCACACCAGTTGAAGGCTCTGGTCTGATTCCTTGTCTGTTTTTGGAGGCCACACACCCATCTTTCCATTGTGAAAACTCCACATCATAACACGTAGAGAAAATAAAAACACAAAATACAGGGTGAGTCAAAATTATGTTAACACTAATGGTACTTCTATGTATATACTTATATACAATTTTTATGGACAATTTATGTGCCACATATAGTACATGTATTGAACATGATTGTCAAACAGGTTGAGACATTCATGTAAATCATCACATATGATGTATGTTTTGTGAATAAATTGCTTCCGCCATTCAAATGTTAACATAATTTTGACTCACCCTGTAAAATGTGAACAAGACAAAGGTAAGTAATTGGGGTAAATTAAAATTCCAAAATAAAATGCAAATGGCAGAGAAGGACTTAGAAGTAACTGTAATTAGCCTTGAAGTTAATATTGTTAGAAAATGTGACAGTTGAAATGGAAAATATAAGTAAAAGAACAAGTTAAATTAATTTGAAATAAACAGCATAATTAGAAATGATGACATAAAACCCATGGCTTTTAATACTTATGGAATATTTGGTTTGTTTTTGAGGATGTGAAACATTAGGGAAATTTAGAAGACAAACTAACAGTGTTTTACAGTTTAACATAAAGATTCATCCTGGTGTAACACAGAGTGGCTTGACTAGCCAAAGGCAGTCTCTCTTGTCTCGACTGGTTAGTTGTTTTCAGCATTCGGCATAGGGATGTAGAACCGAGTTTGTGTTACAGACTATTGCATTTCTGCATTAAGGACCAGTAGGGCAGAGAATCACTAGATATTGTGCAAAATAAGTCAAACACATCCCTCTGTAGTTTAATTTATTATGAAAATGTTTATAACAATCTTTAGCTTGTATTTTTGAGCAGTTTTCCTCAAATTATTTGAAACTGTCTTTGTGTTAGGTATTGCAAGCCAGTTTCTGGCTGAAGGGCTGGACCATTTGGCCCCGCAGTGTTCTCAAATACAGTGAAATTGTGTTTTTATGTATGAGGAATCAAAAAGATACAAAATTGAATGAGTTCCCTTCAGAGTGCAAACGCATAACTGACCAGATCTTTGCAGTGTAGCAATGGGCTTAAAGGTTATCTCCTGTATTAAAATGAGGACCACCAGTTTTTTTTTTTTCTTCACATGTATGTACTTCCAGTTCGAGCTTATCCCAGTTAAAGCCATGTAGCGCACTTCAGTGAAGAGGGACTTTAGTACCTTTAGCTCTAATAAAACTGGCCACAGGAAATTTCAAAATAAAAGAAAGGAGATCAATATCAGAAATGCATCATCCACAAGTCATTATGCTGATCCTTAGAGAGGAGGACTCTGCTAAATTTGAAAAAGTCACCAAGCAAGACTATCTGTGCTCCTTCTACTTCATGTAAAGTAAGCCAGCAGTATGATACTCCTGCTTCAAAGAACCCCAGAATTTTTGTTTGTGAAAAACAGGGATATATGTAGAAAATTGTTGTTAGTTTATTTGGTGTCTTCATGCTAACCAGCACACAGCTATCCTCATGGCAGTTAGCAATGCTGTCAGATTGCATTGTGCAGTTTGACTTGTGCACTGTGTATAGTTTGCATTTTCTGTTTGTGTTATTGTGGCTTGTCCTTTTTCAACTCAGTCATTTAATTCTAAACTTGAGGTGTTTCTGTTTCAGTTTGAGCAATTCATGGCCAATAGATTTTCCTAAGCAGCTAGTGGTGGCGAGACTCTCATGCTGCCTAGTGTGTAAATCTATAGTGCTGGATTTTGTCAGGCGATGACCATAGCACAGGGGTTCACAATGATGTGATGGCAACCAAGACATAACAGGCACTACCATCATACAAACTTGCATGTTTCATCAGGAAAAGAAGGACAGATGTTATTATTTAGGAGTTACATATTTCTCTTTCTAAAAAAATCTATCTATCTATCTATCTATCTATCTATCTATCTATCTATCTATCTATCTATCTATCTATCTATCTATCTATCTATCTATCTATCTATCTATCTATCTAAAGTGAAATGGATGGATACAGGACACACAGATGTTCAGGTGTGTTTAGCCCAGTATGCTGGTTTGAGCACTAAATGACTCAGCTTGGGGGAAAACATTCATTTCTTAGTGTGGAGAATGGAAGAATGGAGCGTCTTTGAACTTTGGACTTTGCTTTGGAACTTAGAAGTCAGGTTTTGCTCCATATATGTTTGCCTTAAAAAGTATTAGGTTTCCCTTCACAGGAATATACACATTAGGATGAAGTAAGTTTTGGTTGAACCTCTAATAACTATCAGTTCTGTGGAATGTACTGGTTTTGACCTCTGCTTTAATATTTTGATTATGATTTCCTCTAGAGTCTAAGTTACTTAACCTCTGTCACTCAAAATAAAATAAGTAATCTAGCAGCCTTAAAGATTTTTTCAAGCAGATAGATTGTGACAGTTCAACATCCCCTGACTCTAAATATCATTATGTGTGCAACCTGGATGTAAGCCCTATGTAAAGACAGGCATAAAAACTACTTTTTCTGTTTAAAGCAGGGGTTCTTAAGCTGAGGTCCATGGATGGGTTTCAGGGGGTCCGTGAGGGTCAGATAAAAATTAACATTTATATTCACTTAACAGGCCGGTACTGTTGATTTAGAGTAGATGTAGTAGTAGTAGTAGTAGTAGTAATGATAGTAGAAAACGTAGTAGTGTAGATCTGTTTTAATATGCACAAGAGGATTGTATTTCATAATTATAATGAGTGGCCATTACTTTTAGCATAAAAAGGAGTGTTTTTTTTTAGATTTTTTACTTTAAAGTTTAATGATACTTCATATATGTATGAGACAATCAAATCTAGATAAATAAAATACATTATACTCATTGCATGCAAAGTTGTGTTTATGTGAATATTTCTGGGAAAGGGGGTCCATAGCTTTCATCAGATTCTTAAAGAGGTCCGTGACTCAAAAAAGGTTAAGAATTACTGGTTTAGAGGCTAAATCAGTCTGTTAAAGCAAAATAGAGATATAAAAGGAAACATTTACATCTTGCATGGACAGATAGAAAGATAGTTTATTGATTGTTAAGGGGAAACTCGTTTGCTTCAGAAGCAATACACAAGTCGCAGTACAACACTGTATATGTAATGCGCAAAATAGTGTATTAGTGCAGTTCCCAGAACTGTACATGCACCTTGTTCATTGTATACTTAATTGATAGTGACCCTAAAGAAATATTGTTCTTTTAACAGTGTTATAACTGGCAAGGTTGAAGGTGAGCTTGATAGAAGGAGCCATTTTACAAGCTAATATCTATTGGAAAAAAAGTTTTCCAGCAGTGACTGTTAGCACTCCATGATGGAATAAACTACTAGCTAAAGGTGTTCCAACATAACGTGCCATGGAGAGTGTCGACTACATTAGTCATGATGGATTGTAATTTTATCACTAGCCTCTCTGCTGCCACTAACTTCAGTGAGTCAAGGGTCAATTCTGTAATGCAGCTGGTCTTCCTGATCAGTTTATTCAGGTGTCTGGCATTCTCTGAGCATTTGTTACTCCCTCGCAGACCATAACATTACAATAGGAACTATGGGTGGAGTAAATATCCCTGGCAGCTTTCTACACCTATTATTCAACCTGAATCCCCTCAGAAGGATCAGTCTGCTCTGCCCTTTTTGTACAGCAGGCCCTTCTTATCCTCCAAATCCAATTTACAGTATAGATGGATACCCAGGAATTCATAGGAATGCACAACTGCAACCTTCTCGCCTGTTAAAGTAATTGAACTCCCCATCCCATGTCTCTCCCTTAGCTGTAGTCACTGCAGTAATATCTACCTGATGTTTTCTATATCACTTTCAGAATTAACTACTCAGTGTTTGTCTCAAAAGAGTTCTTCTTTGGAGTTACTGGGCATGAAACTGCAGCTCGATGTTGCGTAAAGTAGAGTTCACTGTGTGATGTAGCAGCTACTGGTGCTGCCTTACAGTTTCAAGAGATTTGAACAAGTGTGGGACTTGTTTTTGTACATTTTAAATTTGGATTTTAGGATATCTTAGTGATTGTGATGCCCCATGCAATGGGACCCCAACACATTTTAAACCCTGGGCATCTAATAGTTTATGACTAAGGCCGCAGTAGGAGAATGAGAGACAAAGACACTATAATTGCAATTCTTTATAGTGCAAACAAAAATTAATTTAATTAGGTGCTTCAAAATGTCTGTCTGTGCATTTCTCAATGCACCCAATCCACATTAGTGTAGGCTCACTCAAAATAAAGACGATTTTAAATTATTTTAAAAGTCTAGATGGATGACATCTCAAAGTTAAAAAGAAAGCTATAAAAAAAATAATCCTTCTCACTACTTCCACTCGAGCTACTGAATCAAAAGTCAAAAATAAGTTGGTATTCCTTTGCAACACCCATAATTCGTTCCATACTTCCATGCCTTCAGGACATCTGGGCACCCAGCCACCAAGCACTTTTTGTTATCCTGACTTCCTACAAATGCTTTGCCCATGACTAGTTTCACACCTCCTTTTCTCTGCTTATTTAGAGGCCCAGTCACAAAGCACTTTCCCATTCAAGCGACTCACAGATTACTCACCAACTACTTGTTACCTTCTTCATTGTAAACCAGGACTCGGTCTCCAAATCTCTCTTTCTTGCTCTTTCCAGTGTGTTCAGCAGATCACGTTTTGCAAGATACAAGAATAATACAGATTCCAAACAGACTAGTCAAGTAGACTGCTTGATAAGGGCCCTTAACAAAACTCATACTCAGACTTCGACTGCTCTTTACTGTGTTGCTCTCAGGCATTAAATACAGCCCCCCCAACCACTCCCTGCTGTTTTAGTTTTCCTTTTTCAATTACAGTATGCCATACCAGTATGGTAGCTGTACCACGTGCTGATACTGCAGTCCATGTGTAAACCCGCATTCACACTCTTTAATGGATCACTTTCGCTCTCTCTGCCAGCAATTACTCAACACCACCTCCCTGCTGAGACACACCAGCATCGGGAAGCCTAAATGTGCCCCCATACTACTCACGGCTCAACCTGTGCCACCCCCTTCTTCAGGTAAGTTCACATACAAACTAAACAGACATGCTAAATTCTCACAGCACTATGACAACCTCACAGTTCACAGTGCCACATTGAACAATAGGAACTTCATGGGTTTATTGCATTGCATTTTTTGTTTTTAATTGTGCATAAATACATTGATTCTCAAAAATCCTGCACTTGTTATTGATCACAGTCAGAACACCATCATAAATCAGGATAGTACTTGCATCATGAATGCACCACAGTACACTCAGTACTTTCAGTTACACTTTTCTCAGAAAAAAGTGGGTTTCAGCAAAAGCGTTTTTCACCTCCTTCTAAATTGCTCTGCAATAAGCAGGCGAGGGTCTGTTTATAAGCATTCATACCTATTATTCTTTTCTGTTGTTTGTAATGTTACTCTCCATTTTTAAGAAAAAAATCCTCCTTCCACAAACACAATGGGATGCTGTAAGGTTTTCATTTCTTCTTTAAACTGAAATGCAGGACTAACTTATGAATTGCTTGTATTTTTAGCTTCAATGTCCACTTTGGTCCAAAATGCCTTTTTAAGTTTTAATAGGTGTTTTTTTTTACATTTACCACAAATGAAAAAAAAAACTTATATTACTAAACTGGAATTAAATTGCTGCTTCTGCATGCCATTGTTGACTGAGTTTGTGGTGTGAAAAATGTGCCTCTACTGGGAACAAATGGACTCCAAAAGCTCAGAGATATAAAGAGAACAATACTTAACAGAAATTATAGAATATGAATGTTCAAGAGCACAAGTCATTTCACAAAGTAAATGAAGATCTACCGTAACTGTGCAGTTAGACCAGATGGAATAGCTAGGCTTTATTTTATGTATTTTGTTCACTCTTCTTTTGTAACTCTATAATCATGCCTTCTTTGTATCAGAGTGATAAAGGAAGGTCCATAGTTATATCTGGACATTATACAGGGTGAGCCAAAAAGAGGTGCCACATTTCAAACATTTATTCTACTAAAAAGCACTACAAGATAAAATACATTTCATCCATCCATCCATTATCCAACCCGCTATATCCTAACTACAGGGTCACAGGGGTCTGCTGGAGCCAATCCCAGCCAACACAGGGCACAAGGCAGGAAACAAACCCCGGGCAGGGCTCTTCAAAGACGTGTTGGAAATACCTAAGGCAGAAGCATGTTTGTGCACCGAATGTCTAGGAGACTTCAAAACTGATGTCCTTACAGCTTGGTTGTTTTCAGGTGTTCGTACAGTCCAAGGATGGCCTGGAAATTTTCTTTTCAATGTTGTACCGGTCTGTCTAAATTTAGAAACCCATTGAAAATTTTTTTTCCGATTTGGTATGTCACAGTTAGGAAGAATGCTGAAGTGCATTTGGAAGGTGCGTTGTGTAGTAATGATGGATTTGTTGTTTTTGAAGAATGTTTTGAAAGCGAAAGCACTATGCACACCAGACCAAGGCATGTTGCTGACTGAAAACTACAAGGGATCACCTATCAAAGGACCCCCACCCCAACCCACTTGGCTGCCTCTACCTCGCACAATGACCTTAAGAAATGTGGTACTTCATTTTGGCTCACACTGTATGTGTGTGTTTATGTTGGAATACTGTTGTTTTTAATGTATGCGCCTACTACAGTGCAGTAATATCAACTCTCTCACAAATTACAATGTTTACTTTAAGAACTTTATAGTTCATCTCCTGTAACACAATACAGACCTGACAAACTTTATTTATTTATTTGTTTAAGTTTGGTGTATTTGACCGATATCTCTAATCAATGTGTAGAACAAAGTCAGGATGAAGTACAATTATTTGCATAGTTTTTCTCCTGGAGCACAGGCAGACAGAGCAAATTGCTCAAAAAACCAAGTAAGTAATAAACGACCAGCCTTGAGGTTTAAAGCTCAAGCTTACACCACTTTTTTAAATGGTTTATCTAGATGATGCAAAATGCAGCCTAAATATACCATTAAGAAGGAAAAAGACTGAGAATGATAGATACCTCAAAGCCTGTTTTGTTTCTGCTTCAGGAGGGCACTGGTAGTGCAAAGGACATGACACATCTCTGAAGGTCTACCAGAGGATCAGGGGAACAAGTCAGCCCAGGAAGGTCATAAAGCCATAAAAAGGAGCGACTGTTTTTTGTATGACACACAGGATAGTGTAGATGGGAGTCAGGAAGGAGGAAGCTAGTTGGGTTGGAGTCAGAATCCCACGTGAGAGATTACTCTAGGCCACCATTATGACTAACAGTGGGACACCATTTTGTTAACTGGGATTTGTTGACCTGACTTTGTGTGCAGTGTTGTTTTGCATTAGGGGACAAAGATAAAAAAGACTGTTTATTTTGACATTGTTTTTTGAAATTAAATAGCTCCAGCATGTCTAGAATGAAGTAAACAGTCACAATATCAAATATGATATTCTGTGTAATTCAACAAAAAGTTGAGTATTGCGTTGTAATTTAGTTTTTTTCTTAGTTTTGCAGACTGGGTTTTTAGATTACTTTCTTGTAACATTCAATCTCAGTTCTTTGGAGATTGCACAGTTAATTTATTTATTTTTTTGCTTTAGAAAAATATGCTGACTGTTTTGTGTGTACATTTTTTCTTAAGTGATCTAAAAATGTTTTATATACTTTTCAGTTTCAGATAAATATTCTTGATTTAAAGATATTGGATTCACTTACTAGGCATAATTAATCCATCTCTTTTAAAATAATATCTACATATCCAAAGCAAAACAACTAAGAAAAAATAAAACTATAGTAAATTAATTACATTAAATATATTGTGAAATCAAACTAGTATGCTGTACTTGTTTCTTATAAAATAACCCTAAATTGCATTTCTTTTAACACTGTGGTTTTAAAAATGGCACTCACAATGTAATAACATCAGAATTATTTTTCAGTGAAAGAAGCTTCATGAATACAACATGTCGTCTCTGCAAAGGAATGGGATTTTTGTACTTTCTATTTAAGCTACCTCCATCTTCTTCCCTAAGGATTCTAAGGATATCTTCAATACATAATTCTTTTAAAATACATTTTCCAGGTTTCATCATTCTATTCATCTTCTTTTTCATCAGAATGTCCCAATTATTTAGATTCAAACTTGTTGACACATATAGATGTCTGTAAAAAATGAAAGTATAATATTCTTTTAGATTAATTTTTCAAAATTGGATTATATACTGTACCATATACAACATACTGTTAATTGTACGCATAAAAATAACCCCAGAATATAGGGTGCTTAGTGGAACAGCACTCAGCAGCTCTTTAATGTAAGATCTTCTGTGGCCTCTTCTGTAGTTTCTAAAGATGAAGCAATCCTTGCAGCATAGTTGGCTCACACATTAAACACTGTTACATCAACACACATACAGTATTCATTGTATTTCTATCCCGCTGCTCTGGACTACCTCACACATCTACAGTATCTATCAATTTAATAAAATGCTAATGTGTATTTGTGTTTATCCCATTCCTTGCAGCAATCGGATTGGTCAGGTTGGCTTTGGCCTGGTCAGTTTCACTGCTGTTTTTCAGTCAAATAAGACTGAGACATGAAGTGCCAGGCAAAGAAAGACATAGGAGAATCACTGACAGTCACCTTCAAACACTGGAGATATTTGGCAAAAACACTAATGATGCTTTCTGATAATGCAGTTGAGTGAGAAAGCTCTGGCCAAAACAGGTTGAAACACACTACGATACCGAAGAAAGTGGTAGGACAAATGCTGAGGATTTAATGTGTTTTATTATTTGCCTTTGACAGGTAACGTAGCTAGTTCTTTATAAATCATGAGATGCTGGAGCTGACAGGGACTGTATTAGCAGTGGAATGGGGGAGTGTGCTGTCCACATCGATTATGGCACCCAGACACAGTTATATTAAAATATTAAATTAGTACTATTCTACGTCAATAACAGGTACCCAGTAAGATCAAGGACCTCATCCTGAACTACTATGGGAACTGCAGAATTAAAGTCACAACTGGGAATATGACAACTGACTGGCACCTGCTTGAGAATGGGATCATAACTGTATGTTCCAACTCAGTTATTCTCTTTGCCCTTACCATGAACAAGGTGGTCAAGGCAGCTGAGACTGAGTGCAGAGGCCCACTATCCAAGTCTGGCACTTGGCAACCCCCAACAGAGTATTCATGGATGACTTGACTGTCACCACTACATCAGTACTTGGTGGCAGGTGGATCCTCTGAGGCCTGGTAAAGCTCATATCCTGTCCAAGAATGAGCTTCAAATTAGCAAAATCCAGGGCCATGCTGCTGATGATGGGAAAGGTGGTGAACAATTTTCGCTTTTTTGTGAACGGCACTGCAATAACATCCATTACAGTTACAACCCTAGGCAACAATCAAGAAGCTCGAGACTTGGCTCACCACAGTAGACAAATATGGCTTACCTGGCAGGTTCAAGGCTTGGTTATACCAACATGGTAACTTGCCTGTGGCCTCTGCTGGTTTATGAGGTGACTATGTCAACTGTGGAGAGCCTGGAGAGGAAGATTAGTTGTTATGTTCATAGGTGGCAGGGTCTGCCATGCAGTTTAAGCTGTGCAGCACTTTATGGGAGGAGCAATAAGCTCTAGCTCCCAATAAACAGCCTTGAAGAAGAGTTTAAAGTGTCACACACAAGAGAGGCACTGCTCTATTGGACTTTAGAATGGTATGAACAGGAATCTTGGTACAGATAGGCAGGAAATGGACAACCCAAGGTAGTTTGGAGCTAGTGGAGTCTCAGCTGAAACATAAAATTCTGGTGGGTGTTTTGGGAGCAGGGTAGGTGGGTCTGTGAGTGATCCCACAACCTTGGTACGACAAGGCTCATGGTAAGAACAGACACCATCTAGTCCTGGCAGAAGTACGTGCAGGTGTGGAGGAGAAGTGAACCAGTAAATTGGTGGGCATGCAGCAACAGGGTGCATGGACAAGGTGGGAGGAAGTGCTGGAGAGGAAATTACTTTGGGGTGACATCTGGCAAGCTGAGCCACACCGTATCAAGTTCATGGTTCAAGGTGACTATGATGTCCTAGCCAGCCCATGATATCTACATACAGTAGCTGGGGCACAACAGAGTCTCCAGTATGTCCTTTTTGCACTGGATAGGGCTCACTGGAGCACATCCTAAGTAGCTGCACAGTAGCCCTCAATGAGGGCTGCTTCATCTCTAGACCCAAAGGATCATTTGCTGCCAATAAGTGGTACCACCTTTGTCAGGGCAGGAGAGTAGCCTCAGCCACAGCCTTCAGTAGCAGCCGGCCTGATCACCTCAGCATTAGACTGGGAATTGCGAATAGACTTTGGCAAAGAGCTCAAGGTTCCGGAGCATATTACACTAACCTCTTTAGGGCCAGACATGGTGCTAACATCTGCCTCTTCAAAGTAGGTGCTTATAGTGGAGTTGACAGTCCCTTGGGAGGACTGCATTGAAGTCAGGAATGAAAGCAGTCCAAGTACCTGGAATGCTTGTTTTGAGCGCATTGAGGTGGTGTGCAGATACTTTTGTGCCCACTCATTATGCAAGGAAGGCATCACAGGGCTGAAAAACGTTTAGCCATAAAGTCCATCATAGAGGCTGCAGAGAGGTCTGAATAGTGGACTATTGTTGCTGGGACACAATCCAGGGCCTGACTAACCCTGGCTGGGTCACCAGAGTGAGGGTGTCTGATGTTGCAAGACCCAAACATCCGATGACATCAGGAAACATCACTGATGATGTGTCCTAGTACATCCTTGGATGTATCTTTAAACTAAGTAAACCCAGTCAATCTTGGTGGTGATCTCATCAGACCTGCCTCTACTGCAAAGAATCTTGGTGTCATTTTTGATTCCTCCCTTTCTTACTCCGTCCAAATAAATCACATTAAGAAACTTTCTTACTTTCACCTCCGTAACATATCCCGTGTTCGTTCCTTCCTCTCCTTTTCTAATGCTGAGAAACTTGTCCATGCTTTTATCACATCCCGCATAGATTATTGTAACTCGCTGTTGGCAGGTGCCCCTTCTAATGTTATATCACAGCTCCAGGTTATTTAAAACTCGGCAGCAAGAGTCCTTACTCGAACCAGCAGCAGCGAGCACATCACACCCATCCTGCTCTGCCTTCACTGGCTCCCTGTGTCTTACAGAATCGAATATAAAGTCCTACTAATAACCTACAAAGCCTTAAATAACCTCGCGCCAAACTACATCAGTGACCCTCTCCATCACTATGTGCCTGCCCGCCCACTAAGGTCCTCCGATTATGGCAATCTTTTTGTGCCCCACACTAATCTACACTCCATGGGTGACAGGGCCTTCAGCTGTATAGCGCCCAGGCTCTAGAATGACCTACCAAAATTAATCAGGTCAGCTGACTCCATGAATTCTTTTAAAAAACAACTCAAAACTCATCTGTCCAGGAAAGCTTTTAGCTCTACCTGACTATATTATTCTTCTCTCAGTTTACCTCTCTGTCAAGATGCTCATGTAACCTGTGTGTGTGTGTGTGCGAGACGTTCAATTATGCTGTCTGTTAGGCTTTCTCTGAATTTACTGTCTTAATATTCTTTATTTATTTATTTGGTTTGTACAATGCTATATATACACAGTATACCCTGCCGTTTCTTTCTTATATTCTGTAAGTGCCTTGAGCATGGGAAAGGCGCTATATAAATAAAATGTATTATTATTATTATTATTAAGTACTTACACACATAACACAAATGCATATTTTACTTTTCATTTTCATTTCAAACTGTTCCTATAATTTTTGTGCACTTTTTTCTTATTCACATTAGCAGATCAAAAACAAGATAGGTGCAACATTAACTAGGCTACTTTTATTAAAGCGAATAAATATAATAATTTTATTACTTTATTTTCACACGTATATTTTATGCAGATTTGGCATATTTGGGGGTCCGGAAGCCCAAAATCACATACTGGAACTAATTTGTGGCCAGTTCTGGCATCAATTAAATGGTGCATTACAACCGTCATAGTTTTCTTAGCATATTTATTGTTTATATCTTTATTTAATAATTTTATTTTTTTAATATTTTTTGTAATGTCATTGTTCTGTCATAATCACCAGTCACCACCATTTTGTGGTGTTTCCTTCATTGTCATAAAAACATAAGAAATTTGACAAACGAGAGCAGACAATTAACCCCATCAGACTTGTTTTTTTGTTGTCCCAATATTTCATCCAGATACTTCTTAAAGGTTGCTATGGTGTCTGCTTTACCTAAATGACTGAGTAGTTTGTTTCAGATTTCCACAGCTCTTTGCGTAAACAAACGCTGCCTGCCTTCAGTCCTAAATACACTTCCTGTTAATTTCCACTGGTGTCCTTGAGTATGTGATTCACCCTTAAGTTAAAATAATTCTGCTGAATTGAGCAGATTCACCCATTTCTCACTGCATTCATTACTGTGGTTACTGTTACACTTTGTATCAAGGATATTTTATCCTTTGTAACTGTGGGGGGTGGCGTCTTACAGCCCCAAAACCTGTGACACAACTTCACAGACAAAGCTTCAGCTGCAAACAAATGTTTTTATTTTCACCAATACCTTATAAAAGTTTCTTCCTACAGACAATTCACAACTTCTTCTTCCCTCCTCCACTTCTCACAGTTGAAGTTTTGTAGGAAATGAAGGCGCATTTTAACTTGCCCACCTAGGGACAGTCATAATAAGGTGGGAAGGAGGAGAGATAGACAGTAACTTGGTTATTCAATTACCGATCTTGCCTTTGGCAATGTCGATAATTAGTTAAATAATTCAGTAAGGCTTATACTTTATTTACCTTTCCTTTCTCTATTGTAGGAGGTGGGTAAATAAATAATACAATTTATTGATAAACACAAGGTTATAGAAATATGAAATCTGTATAGTTGACATATAAGCAGGAAACAGACAGACTTGACAGACAAGCACAGAACATAGAGAGGCTGGCTGCTTATGTGCTATTTAGAGATCTAATTTATCTTGTTACAGATTAACAGTTTTACGATACCATGTTTTTATCAATGATGTTTGATGTGTTGAGTTGTTGCTTTTTTGTTGCTCTGGGGTCAAGTGGAGGATTCTTGTTGTGTTAGAATACACTCTTTCTCTTTAGACATATACAAACAAAAGACCTGTGTGTGTGTTTGTGTGTGGAGCAGTCGTTCTGCTCATGCTCAATGACAGCCAGTAGATGGTGCTTGCATACACCTTAGTTCTCACTACAAAAGGTGTGTGTGTGTGTGAGTATGGAGCAGTCCACTCTGCTCACACTCAAACACTGTGGATGTGAATTCTACTGAAGATGTAGAAGCTTTTACAAGTGTGACTTGCACTTGGTGAGATGAGGCATGCATGCACCTCACATCTCATTCATTCCAAGCAGACAAATTGAGCTTTGTAGTTACATGCATGTTGTACATTCACACAATGAGCTACCATACGTTTGCCTAAGACAGGTTCCTACCCGTACCTCTCAATTTGTGCCACAGCTGCACTCGACTACATGTCCGTATCGGACAAGATACAACCTGTCCACTTAGCTGACGCAAGTTCACCAATATAATAGAACTGCTAGAGAGTCTTCAAGTTGTTTTTTTTTTGTCCTGAAGGCCACATGCAGTTAGTTGCTTCATAATCATTTGTCTATGGTGTGCAGTACTTTCCTCAGTTAGGCCTTTTGCTATGCCATTTGCAATTTCAAGGAGAAAGGCATTACTCTTTCTGGCACAAAAAGTTTAGATTCTGAAGTTCCCTTCTTGAAGTAATACCTGCTTGTCAGACCTTTTTAGACTGGGCTCAGTATTTGGCTTGGCAGATTGAATCTCAACTTTCTGCTCCTCAAAGAAGCAACATCTGATCAGCTTTTAGTTTCATAGAAAGAGGCTGTTTCAGAGATTTTCAGTCGTTTTCAAGAGTGTGCTGAGAAATTACCCTGGGCAGAGTGCCCTAGGGAATGCCAGGAGAGTTTCCTCAGAATTCCCCTGAGAGAGCCTCCTGAGAGAACCAGATAGAATCTTCAGGATGGTGTGGTGAGTTTTAAGGGAATGTATAACTTATAATTGGATTAAAGTTGTTTCTAGTTACCAAACCTGGTGAGTTCTTCTCTCCATCAGAGTGGTCATTCATTGATTAAAACACTTTGTTGTTGCTTGAGTTCATCTCACTCATTCTGGCTGAAGAATTCTCTACAAAGAGGCATCTACAAAGATGTTAGTGTAAGTATAATTTACATTTTTGTTATTACATGAAGTCCTCGTACAACGATGTCACAGATGTGCAAGATGTCAGACATAGTTATAAGAAAAGTAAGTACCTAAGAATAATAAGGAACAAAAAATTAAATCAGTACAAACTTAAATAGCATAGATATAATTAGCAGAAAAGTAGTGCCCACACATACAATATAGTTTTGCAAGTGTCTACAAATGAGTATGATAATAGGGTCAGATGGGTGTGAGGGCAGAAAAAACAAAATAAAGATCATTTTGTTAATGTTAGTGTAACTTGTGCTAACTTTTTTCATTGGTCTCTTTCTTATGAATCTCGGAAGGAAGTGCACAGGAAATATCCGCACAGAAAAAAGTGCAGAGT
The DNA here is from genome assembly GCF_016835505.1 of Polypterus senegalus. NCBI lineage: Eukaryota > Metazoa > Chordata > Cladistia > Polypteriformes > Polypteridae > Polypterus > Polypterus senegalus. The sequence goes on from NC_053157.1 coordinate 44,878,194, forward strand.
CCTAAGCGCACGGGAAATAACCGCACACAGTAAAATGCGCGCACGTAAAAAAACGCACATGGAAGAATATGCATATGGTGAAGTGCGCACATGGAAAAAAGCACACGGTGGAAACATATAACTATTACAAATATAAAATATACACCAATACTGCTAGATGATTTTTATTATAATAAAATATAAACGATTAACACATCCTAATTAACAATATTATTGTAAATTAGCTATTCTCCTCAAGTAAGACAATTTGTCCTCAGTTTCGTTATATTTTTCTACAGAGCTGGCAACAAGCGCTGTTTGCTTCTGCTTTCTGGGGACAGGAGACATGACAATGACTGGTTGGCTCTTGTACAATGTCTCCATCCTTTGTTCTCATTAAGGAATGGCACTTTGTTGATCGACTCTCACGGCACCTCCAAGTATCTATTCCATTTGTTGTGTGAAAAGGCAGATATTCAAATCCCTTGTAACCAAGAATTTGCTTGCCTTTTTGACTGGTCGAAAACTCCATCTCGCTTATTCAAAAAAAAAAGTCAACTTGCCTTGCTTGAAGGTTAGGGAAGATTAAAGAAAACTAACAAATTAAAACATACAAGCCTATAAATACATTTAGTGAACAATTATACAATTTCATTTATAGCGTTGTATAAAATAAAATCTTTTTCTTCTTTGCATATATGCCTTTGCTGTTCGCACATTTTACCATGTGCGCATTTTTCCGTGTGCGGTTATTTCCTGTGCGCTTATATGACTGTGCACATTTTTCTGTGTGGATATTTCCTGTGCGCTTTTTTCCTGTGTGCTTTTGTTGCAATAGCGCAGTTACCAATTTCTTTCGCCACTTCAATGACTTTTCATTTAAAACCAGCTTCATATTTTCTCCTGATCGAACGCTCCCTCATATATAAGGGATGAACTTACGATAAAGGTGTATTATGGTGTGAGATGCAAAAAACAGAAAACAGTGCAAACGTCACTTTGGAATACTTTGGGTATTGCTGTGTGATCACATAGGCACAATACATAGAAAAAAAGGCAGTGTGCTCTCTCAGGTGGGCATTAGCATATCATAATCTCTTGGACCAATAGCATGAGTATTCCACATTCGACTTATACAACCAATATTATAAAATACCGGAAATTATACAGTGATCCCTCGCTATATCGCGACCGACTTTCGGCTTCACTCCATCGCGATTTTAAATGTAAGCATATCTAAATATATATCACAGATTTTTCGCTGGTTCGGATTTCTGCGGACAATGGGTCTTTTAATTTAAAGTACATGCTTCCTCAGTTTGTTTGCCCAGTTGATTTCATACAAGGGACGCTATTGGCGGATGGCTTAGAAGCTACCCAATCAGAGCATGTAATACATATTAACTAAAACTCCTCAATGATATTGTAAATGACATTCTGATATCCTCTGATGAAGGAAACTCCACTGTAATTATGTTGTTGGACTTAAGTGCAGCATTTGACACCATTGACCATTCGATTTTACTGCACAGGCTAGAAAACGATGTTGGGCTTACAGGCCCCGTGCTCGCTTGGTTTAGTTCTTATTTATCAAATCGATTCCAGTATGTACAGAAATGTGCAGACAGTACTCCATCATTATACACAGAAGTTCAATATGGTGTCCCGCAGGGCTCAGTACTGGGACCTTTACTGTTTTCACTTTACATGCTTCCACTGGGATCTCTCATTAGGAAACATAATGTTAATTTTCACTCGTATGCAGATGACACCCAGTTATACCTTTCATTTAAATCAAATGAAGTTTCTCCGATGTTGTCTTTAATTAGTTGTGTTAGTGAATTAAAGGAATGGATGAATGAGAACTACTTGTCTTTAAATACAGATAAAACAGAGATGTTAATTGTTGGAGGGAATGACGCTGATCACAGCAATATTTTGTCGTCATTTAACTCAGTTGGAATCCCAATTAATTTTACTGAATCAGCCCGCAATCTAGGTGTTATCTTTGACTCTAGCATGTCATTTAAAGCGCATATTACAAAGTCGTCCAAAACATGTTTTTCCATCTTAAAAATGTTAGGAAATTAAGGCGCTTTCTAAATAAACAGGATTGTGAGAAATTAATTCATGCATTTATCTCTAGTAGGATTGACTACTGCAATGCGGTGTTCACTGGCTGTTCAAACTGTTCTCTATACAGCCTCCAGTTAATCCAAAATACGCTGCAAGAATTATTACAAGAACAAGAAAATATGAACACATAACCCCAGTTCTTAAATCTTTACACTGGCTCCCAGTTAAGTTTAGGGCAGATTTCAAAATCCTCCTTTTAACATATAAAGCATTAAATGGCCAAGGTCCGGCTTACTTGTCTGAACTTATCATGACTTACAAACCTGAGCGCACATTAAGATCTCAAGATGCCGGTCTGCTTAGGATTCCAAGGATTAATAAAATAACAGTGGGAGGTCGAGCTTTTAGTTACAGGGCCCCTAAACTGTGGAATGGTCTTCCTGCTTCCATAAGAGATGCCCCTTCAGTCTCAGCCTTTAAATCTCGGCTGAAGACTCACTACTTCAGTTTAGCATATCCTGACTAGAGCTGCTGATTAACTGTACATACTGCATCTCTGTTGTTAGTCATTAGCACTGTAACATAAGTAACATGATAATTATATTTGAATACTAACCCTCACCTATTCTGTTTCTTTTCTCGGTACCCAAATGTGGCAATTGGTGCCACGGCCCACTTGCCAAGTTGTTTGCCTGCCTATGGTAAAGTCATCCCTGATGGAGGATCACAGGAATCATGGGAAAGAGGGTCCTTTCATCGAACAACGTTTCAGCCGTGGCATGGCCAAATGGGGAGGCAGCTAGATGGATGAGGTCTCCAGGACTCTAAAAATATCCAAACCTAATTATGTCATATCATCTACTGTTAAACCATACTTCTAAAATTTTTATTATTATGCTGTATTAAGGAATTGTTCTGTTCTGTGTATTGTATTGTATTGACCCCCTACTTTTGACACCCACTGCACGCCCAACCTACCTGGAAAGGGGTCTCTCTTTGAACTGCCTTTCCCAAGGTTTCTTCCATTTTCCCTACAAGGTTTTTTGGGAGTTTTTCCTTGTCTTCTCAGAGAGTCAAGGCTGGGGGGCTGTCAAAAGGCAGGGCCTGTTAAAGCCCATTGCGGCACTTCCTGTGTGATTTTGGGCTATACAAAAATAAACTGTATTGTATTGTATATACGATGTGCTTCCCGAGCGGATTGTTTGCTTTTCTCGGTCTTTCTCTGACATTCTCTGCACCTGACTGAGGGGGTGTGAACAGAGAGGCTGTTTGCACAGAGGCTGTTTGCCTAGAGGATATGGACGCTCCTCTAAGAAATGCCGCTCTATCGCGGTGGCCCAAAAGCACGTATTGATTGTTTGCTTTAATCTTGCGCGCTCTCTCTCTCTGACGTTCTCTGCTCCTGACGGAGGGGGTGTGAGCAGAGGGGCTGTTTGCACAGAGGCTGTTTGTTTAGAAGATATGGAGGCTACTCTGAAAAATGCTGAAAGACTACCTTCACATTGCTCCCTTCTTTGCGACTGCTTTATCGCAGTGCTCATACTTAAAAGCCCAACAGCACGTATTGATTTTTTGATTATTTGTTTTTCTTTCACGCTCTCTCAATCTCTCAATCTCTCCGACATTCTCTGCTCCTGATGGCGCTCGTTTGACGAGAAAATATGTTTGCATTCTTTTAACTGTGAGAAAGAACTGTCATCTCTGTCTTGTAATGGAGCACAGTTTAAACTTTTGACTAAAGGGTGTTATTTCATGTCTAGAGGACTCTAATAATGTTAACAATGTGGGAGAGTTTACAAGGGCTTAAAATATATAAAAATAACCATACAAACATATGGTTTCTACTTCGCGGATTTCCACCTATCGCGGGGGGTTCTGGAACACAACCCCCGCAATCGAGGAGGGATTACTGTACTATAAAATCAGGCCCCAACTTATCCGCGAGTATATACAGTAAATGATGGTTCTTTCTTGGACCTTCACATGGATGGGTCTTTTTTAAACCAAAAATGCTTCCCCAATGGCATCACTCTGAAGGACCACTCTGGCACCTTTATTTTTAAGAGTGCAATGAGAATTTTTGAGTCGTTTATGGAACTTACTGTGCTTACCCCAAGCTCACAATAGGAAAAAATTTAACTTTGTTTAATATATTCAGTTAATAAGTGCCCAAACCTTTATGGCTTTATAATAGAGAAAGGTTATTCAGAAAACTGAGAAGTGTTGGAGCTATTATAATGAATAATGTTGTGCCATATGATGACACTAGCTTTTTTTTTTTTTTAATTATTTAATTAATTCTGATTCTCTTTAAAACTGTTAGTAAAATATTTGCTTACGCAGTTTTGGAAAAATTGTATAACAGTATATTACGTTAATGTCACGTGACCTAAGCCGTAAAGTATTATTTTTTCAAAGAGAAAAAAAATATTTTCTCTTTTGGAGAGACTTTGGGGGTGTTAGCTGGCAGGCTGCTGGAATAAGAAAGTCCTGAAGGGGTTTTGGTGTCTCTTACCACAGGAGAATCAGCTGAAGTGTGGCATGAAACAGCTGCTTGCTTTATGCCTTTGCTTCTACAGAGAGTTTTGGATCACTTCAAGCTGGTGTGATGCCAGGCTCTTAGTGTTTGTGCCATCACACCTGCTGAAGCTTTAGCAACTTGTCCCTGTTGTGTCTTGAACAACCTGCTGAGGAGAGCATTATTTCAGAATATTCAAGCAAAGTTCAGTATTAAATACACTTTAAAGAAAGGAAAGTAACATCCAATAAAACGAGGAACATCTTTATCTCAGTATCAGATTTTTTTATTTGGAAAGCACCGTAAATGTGCGGAATACAGGAGCACTGCATTTTTATAACATATGCTTTTCACAATGCTTATTAAACTTGCTTGGAGGAAAACATTCCTAACACCTCTTTACAGGCTTGAAGCATTCATGATTATTTCTTGATATAGGCTCTCTGTGTTTTCCTCCCACATTATAAAGATGTAAAGGGTAGGTTAATTTGTGAGTGACTGTGGCCGTTGCGTCTGAATATGTCCTATGGTGGACTTGTGCTTTGTCCATGCTTGGCTCCTGCATTGCTCCCAGTGCAGCCAGGCACCAGCTCTCCATGACACTGAAATGGATGTGAGGTTAGAAAATGAACGGCTGGATGGGCAGTTTCTAATTGATTTTTTTTTGTTTAAGGATTTTACATGTATTTTGCTATTGTTATCAAGTATGATAAACGTTTTTAAAAGGTTACAGATTTCATTATAAATTTCAGCTTATTGTAATAATGTCCACTCAGTAAAATTTCCAGTTAAAGCTTGAAGCGTTTGGTATGTATTGAAACATATAAATGGTACCTGTATGAATGAAAGGTATCAAATTCTGATATATTTGCTTTAAATATCTTCAAATTCATTTGCTTCCTTTTGTATTATTCTAATAAAGCATTTAATATGTATGATCTGCAAAGGCTATATAGTTTCTGGTACTAAGAACAAGCTCTATTTTGCATGCTTCTCGGTAATGGGTAAAGACATCTTCATTTTTAAAAGCCTTTAATTAAAATCTCACTAAAGTACTCTTAACAATTAATGATCTTTAGGTCTTTTTTGTCATTATAAGCCATGGCTAGTGTCACATGAAGTAAATTAAGCAGGAAATAACTTTGAAAGTATCAATATGCTTTGTGATTCTTATTAAGTATTCAATAATTAGTCTAACTGAACTCAAACCGGAATAATTTATTGATGAAGGGAACATAACCTTATAGGGGAATTCTGGTTAATTTAAATAAAAAATGAATTTGCTTTTAAAATTAGTTTTTTTACTTTTTATTTACAGTTCCTACAATAATATGTCATTGCTTTTTTGTGTTTTATATTTTTCTAAAAGTTCAATATTTCAATATGAATTTGAAAAAGTTGCAGATCATAATTAAATGTTCTGTTTACAGTTTTAATAAATTAATGGTTTAGATTCATTCTTTTGTCATATATAACTGCTTGATCTGAAATGCTAATTATTTTAAATTCTTGTAATGGAATATTTTAAACTGTGGTGCTGTTCAAATGGACAAGAAAAACTATTACAGAAAATATTACATCGAAATAAATACTGAAGTGTTTTATTGGCACCTCAAAATGTCGTACAATTTATAAAAACAGTGGAGCCCCACTGTGCACCACCCTAGCCCATGGCTAAACAAGCTGTCATATACAAAAATAATACTTTTATCTATGTAAATATGTGCAAGATGGGGATGAACAAAAGCAGTCATTGTGTAACACTAAACAGAAAAGGAAGAATGCATTCTGTTGTTCCAGTATACTTTACTGTACAAGTATTACTCTGTCCTTCAGCTGGCATCACTCATACACTTGTCCCCACAAGACACAGGCCCACATACAGTGGCTTACATGCAGTAATCACACACTCTCTCTCTCTTAATGTAAAAACAAAATACAATAGACACAGATCACTAAATAAAGCAATGGCAATAAAAAAGCAATAAATACTGTATGTAGCAATATCAAAGTAGAAAACATAAATATTAGGTATAAACATAAATTCAGGTAGAATTTCAGGTAGAATTATGTAACAAACGTTTTCAAAGTCACAATGCAAGTGACTAAAATAAGCTGCAGAATAGTCAGTAACAATAAGTCATCAGGATTCAACTTAGGCCAGAAACGGTCCTGAATCAGTAAATTCTAAAATCGATTAAATAATTTTTTTCCCTCACTAAACAACACTCAATTCCCCAGAACTGACAAAATGAAAACAGGATTTTAGGAATAAAATTAAAAAATTAAATATCATATTGACACAAGTATCGAGACCCTTTGCTCAGTACTTCATTGAAGCACCTTTGGCAATGAATACAGCCTGGATGCTCCCTGAGTATGACGCATCAAGCCTTTCACACCTGGTTTTGGAACTTTACTGCCATTCTTGTCTGCAGATTCTCAATTGGGGTTCAAATCTGAGCACTAGCTGGCCACCCTAAGCCAGTCCTGTATTGTTGTTGCGTTGTGCTTAGGGTCCTGTTGTTGGAAGGTGAACCTTTGGCCCAGTATGAGGTCCAGAACACAACAGAACAGGTTTTCATTAAGGATATTTCTGTACTTTCCACCATTCAGCTTTCCCTCAACCCTGACTATTCACCCAGTCCCTGCCACTGAAAAATAAACCCACGGTGTGATGCTGCCACTTCACTGCTGGAGTGGTATTGCACAGGGGGTAAGATGTGCCTTTTTTCCGGCAGACGGGATGCTTAGAATTGAGGACAGACTGTTCCATTTTGCTTTCATCAGACCAGAGAATCTTGCTCCTCACAGTCTCAGAGTCTTTTAGTTGCCTTTTTGCCAACTCAAAGCAGACATTCTTCTGTCATCAGGCCAAAAAAGCCCTTCTTTTCTGATTGCTCAATTTGGCCATGCAGCCAGCTCTAGGAAGAGTTGTGGGTTTTCAAAACTTCTTCCATTTCAGAATTATGGAGGCCACTGTGCTCTTGGTAACCTTCAGCTTTGCAGAAATGTTTTTCTGCCTTCCCCAGATATGTGTCCTGCCACAGTCCTGTGTCTAAGCTCTGTAGGCACTTCCTTTGGTTTTTGCTCTGATGCACATTGTCAACTGTGTGATATTCATTAGACAAGTGTGTGTCTTTCCTAAACATGACCAATCATTTAAACTGACCACAGAGGTGTACAAGGTGTAGAACATCTCAGGGATGATCATTAGAACGGGTTGCTCCTCAGCCAGATTTCAAAGTCTCATAGCAAAGGGTCTGAATACTTGTGACAATGTGGTTCAGTTTTTCTATTTTAATAAATTTGCAAAATTTCCTACAATTCTGTTTCTGGTTTTTCATTCAGAGGTATTGAGTGTTGCTTGTTAAGGGGAAAATGAAATTAAACAAAAAGGCTGAAATAAAACAATATTGGAAAAAGTGAAGGGGTCTGAATACTTTCTGAATGTACTATATCTATGGCACTTAACAATCAGTCCTGAGTCAGAGTGTATGTGGTGAGGAACCAGTGTGTTCCATAAATACAATGCTCTTTTTTAATCTCAGCTGTAGGTTTATGATTATTCTGGTTAGGTGTGGCAAACTAACTAATAAGAATATAAACTTTTAACAGGCAAACAAAAATAAAATCTGAAAATAAATCACTGTGTCTATGACATTTGATTAGAATGATAGGCCAACTGAGGAACGACTAAAAAGAGCTCACTGAATAGGAACACCACTTTTAAAAAACACATAAGGACAACCATTTGGAAATGGTATACAAAGCAAATCCACATCACACCAATATACTTTTTATGCTGGTTGGGCAGTCTGAATTGTGATTGTTCTTGCTGCTTCATAGCACCTATTTCTTGAAGTTGGCTCTTCATGTCCACCAACTTGTTTGTCCTCCCCAAGTACCCCCAAAGAAAATGCGTGTCTTTCTAGCATCATTGTTTTTGCATTGCAACAAAATCTGAAAAGCAAATTAATGAATATGCTCATAATTCTACATTACAACTAATGGTATTATAAAATAAAACAAAAGATGTACTGAAAAAATGCAAAATATCACAACATCACATCATCATATTAGGTTGCCTAAGTGATGCCACAAAAGCAGGAATCAGACTCAACGCACATTAGAAGGTGCTATCATTAGAACTACACTATTGCTTAAAATAAAAGCCATGTAAAAAGTTTTGAATACCATCCTTTTCAAATTATTTTCCACAATTGCCTATGAATATACATTTTTTGCATTTATATTTAAATCAAGCATTATAGCTTGCTGTGTATCATTTTAATTGGCTTTAGCTTATTTATTTTCGTATTATTATAGTCTGTCCATGAGTTGAGGTAAAGAAGATGGGTAATTCAAGGTAAGGTAGTAATACTCACTGATCATGGTGCCAGAGATGACGATGTGTTTATTAACATACGCAAGTAACAATTTCACTGTACTTGGTACATGTGACAATAATTCTCATATGAACCCTTTTTACAGGAGGCAGTGTGGGTACCACAGGGATGTGCCTCAGCAAGAGGATTTCACTTCATGTGTTTCCTTTCACTGTACCTATGAAGCCTGCAATGGACTGGCGCCCTTGCCCACGGTTTGTTCCTGCTCTGCACCCTATGCTGGCTGGTTGAGGCTCCAGCACTCCCCATGACCCTGCTCAGGACAAAGTGGTTTAGAAAATGACTGACTGACTGTACCTGCAAGGCTGTCCACTTCATTTTTAAAAGCTAAACTTCCTCAATTCATAGTTGTTTTTTATGCCAATGTCATATTAGTTGCCTCTTTTAGAGGCAGTTTTGTTTTTCTTTTTAAGAACGTAATTCACATTTAACACCTTAATTTTTCTGACGTTTATCCAGTAGGTTATTCTGGCACATTAGGGTAGTCTTTCAAGCACCACGGAGCCCAAATTGTTTTTGCTCACTGTGTAAGATTCAACATTTAGTATGACCACCAGTCAATATCAAAAATGCCCAAACATAGAAGGGATTTTTTCGGTGAATGTGTCAAACTTCTATAATATGCCTTACTTTAAAAGTACATTATGATGTGAGCAGCTACCTTCCATTTGCTGGCATTTTGTCTGTTTTAACAGAAAGCATTCTGAAGCATGATCATGCTATTTCTATAATATGAGGATATCAAAAAAAAATCCTTTTGCATAATTTAAAATGTTTCTAGACATCTGTGTTTCAAGCTATAGTTAATTGTGAGTTTGTCACAGTGCACACAAAGCACAATGGGTGAGTAGGAGTTACGATTGTAATAAGACCCATAGCTTTCGAACAAAAGAAATTACTTTCTAAATCCTGAAAAGTTTTTCACTGGAAAACAATAACCTATATTTAATAGGAGAACATTGCAAACAAATTCCATTATGTCTGTGGGTTTGACATTGAAAGCTTATTAAATGCAGGAACAAAGCCACTTTATATATATCAAAAAGTTCACATTGCGAATGCAATGCTCATAATGGGGTTGAAAGTGAGCATGCATTTTTTTCCTGCTGAATTTATGAAATACATTTTTGACACCTCAGCTCTCGATATAAGTATGAGTGATATTGTCCCAGCATTGGTCGGGAGACTTAAATGATGTCTGTGAGATTTGATTTATTACAAGTAAATGCAATTGCTGTAGTAATCTGATTTTATTATGTTAGGGGCTCTCCAAGGTAAACTTTTAGTAGAAAGAATAAGACAAAATTTATTAAAACAGGATAGTGTTCCAAGAGTTTTTATTATTTTATTTTCAGCTATGATCATACCTGCTGTGTGTGTAAAAATATACAATATGTAGCCTTGGGCAAAATTTTTCAAGTTTCACTTTTCATGCTTTTACACCTTTCCTGAATGAAAGTTTGATACGTGGGTTTCAGAAAACATTCTCTGTATACTAACTTTAATATAAATAAAGTGTGTTAGAGAAGTATTAGTGGGCGCTGCTGCTGTGCAGAGTTTAGCTCTGCTGCTCTGCAATTCCAGAGTCCTTTGAACCGTAAATATATCTTGGATGCATGGCCATCTCTTTGTATGTTCTTCGTATGCCTGTGTGAGTTTTTCTCCAGGTGCTCTGGAGAAAACATATACATTACGTGGTAATTGTTGACTTTGAATTAACCATATATTAAGGACTGTGGTTTCTGCCGTAAGCCTCATGTTCTTAGATACTGTGTCTGTGACCCTAATATTAATCTCTGGTACAGAAATTTCAGAAAGTCAAACTACTGTATAAATTATACAGTTCATGTAATTATACAAAAGGTAAGGATTTGGCACCAAAGGTCACAAAGGTAGCAAGTAGTTGCAGCGACAGAATATTCTCAAAGAGAAAAAAGAATATGGAGAAGGAACACCAAAAGTAAGACTTAAGACCAAAGATAGGAGGAAAATTAAGACAAAGAGAAATTAAGTTAAAAAGAGCCTTGATAGAGAAAGACTGAACAGAACAAAAACAGAACTACCCTGGTAAACCTCAGTTCTTGTTCCCAGTGAAGAAAGGTTAAGTTTGGAAAAATAACAGGGACAGAAGTTTCAAAAGTTTGGAATTTCTTACAGAGTCATCTGTACCATTGTTTCTTATATGTGTAAGTGAGATCTACAAAGCATTGAGTCAAATAGTCCACAAAGTGACAGTCATACATACTTTCACATTTATGTTTGAAATTGTGCAGTTAAATGAATATTTATATATATATATATATATATATATATATATATATATATATATATATATATATATATATATATATATATATATATATATATATATATATATATATATATATATATATACACTGTAGAAAGAAGAGACTTGGGGCATGGCAAGGTTTGGGGCAGCCACCCGTTTAATCCGGTTTCCTGGCTGCAAACGTAATTGATTCATTCAGAGTCAAGTTTACTCAACAGAGTTCAAAACAGAACTGTCTGCCAGAGCAAAGGCAGGAGGCTTTATAGGACGGAGGGCGGAAGTGATGTCGTCCTCTGTGCCGGAACCGGAAGTGAGGTCGTCCTCGGGGCCAGAACCGGAAGTGAGGTCGTCCTCGGGGCCGGGACCGGAAGTGATGTGTCCTGCTTCGAGGTGTCGGCTCCTGGTGGGATTTCCCGGGAAAGACCTGTAGAGAACTCAGAAAGAGCGTTAGCGTACCCCGCCCCCCCCGGGCAGATGTATCATCAGTCCTCTCTAAGCCCTTCAGTTGCCTCCTATGCACACGTGTGTGACAATTGATATATATGAATATATATACAGTGGAAGCATAATTCGTTCCGGAAACGTGCTTGCAATCCAAAGCACTCGTATATCAAAGCGAATTTCCCCATAAGAAATAATGGAAACTCAGATGATTCGTTCCACAACCCAAAACTATTCATATAAAAATGATTAATACAAAATATAAAGTAAAAATACATAAAACAAATTAACCTGCACTTTACCTTTAAAAAGAATCATGGCTGGTGTGAGTGATTTCTAAACTCATGTGAGATTCCACCCAACGGGACGACACCCGGAAGAGTGTCCCAAAGCAATCGCAGTCTCCCAGCGCTGTAGCAGTTCGCCGTATAAGCGCAGCCAAAAAGATCGCAGACATGCTGTAAGCGCCTGCCATCAATGAGTGATACAAGGAACATTATAAAGATCCCGCTACAATAAATAACAGTGCTGTTGTTGTTTCAAGCTGAATAAGGCTGGTGTTGTTAAAGTACTGAGACTCTGCTTCGTGTTTTGGGATGCAAGATGGGGACTCGCACTTCACAGCACACACGTGCATGCACAAACACACACACACAGTCACAATGCTGTAGTAAACTGTATACGCTCATACGGATGTTGACTATATGAGTGAGGCACACATACTCAGACGAAGAATAGGAGATGATTGCCCTCAAGAGAAGAGAGAGCGAGCGAGATAAGGAGAGAGAGACACGGGTGAGCGAGAGAGATAAGGAGAGAGAGAGAGAGACACGCTGCGAGCGAGAGAGATAAGGAGAGAAAGAGAGAGAGATGCGCTGTGCTTGAGCGAGAGAGATAAGGAGAGAGAGAAGAACCATCAGCTCAGTTGTGATCACATGACACTCAGCAGGCAAAATGTATCCATACTACTCGTATTGCAAGACATCACTCGTTTACCAAGTCAAAATTTATTAAAAAATTTTGCTCGTCTTGCAAAACACTCATAAACCGAGGTTCTACTGTATATATTTTATATGTTACTTACCCCATGGACTTTGTAGTGGTGGCTGAGAACATTTTTTTATCTCGTGTTTTCTTAGAGAAAGTACTTAAGAGAGAATCTCATAAACGCAATCGATAGGTGACAAACGCTAGCCAGTGGAAAATGTTGCGAAAAATGTCAATGTAAAAAAAGAAAAACATCTCATGTTGGCTGATTCACATAATCCACAGGTCTTTTATCCAGTCGCTAGTTTACAATGTCCAAACAGAATGTACTTTTGGTAAAATGCTGTTAAATTGCTGCTTACTGTATTAACACTCTAGGTGTCAACAGGAAACCCAAAGACTCATGGGAAGAACTTTTTGAATAGACCAGTAAATGATGGAGATAGGTAAGTCTTCTCTTCAAAAACTCAATCCCAAACATCAACAACAATAATATTAGTCGAAACAAAAAATAAGATACAAAATAAACTAAATACTGTAAAATAAATATACAGAGTTGCTAAAAAGTTCTAAAAATTACCATTTTTTTCTTACAAGCGATGATGTATTTTTTTTTAAACAGCTGTGGCCAGATGACAATGGAGGATAGAAGAGAAAAAGCAAATAACCTTATAAAAGCAAATCCTGGAGAAAATTAACCTCTGGGGACCCATGGTCTTCAGTAGTTCGGTAATATAAAGTTCTGATGACTAAGACCGAATGGCTGCACATTTTGCACTCTCAAACTTGAAATCATAGAGTACCTACAAGTACAATGTTTGCATTACTGTAGAAATGTTACCTACTAGCCAAGGACATTTTCCATAAGATTGTACATGAAAATATTTTTTGTTGAGCACAATTTGGTGCATATCAAATCAGGCATTCCACACGAAGGAACAGGCTGGTCAGGGATTAGAAGAATTAAGTGTCTTAATATTAATTCTAAATGATACTAAAAGCCAATGAAACCAGTGTTATGTGTTCAGATACTTGACATCGGAACATTAGATGTAGCAGCTCTTATAGAACAAAATATTACAAGACATTGTAGAAACACTTACTTACTTAAAAGTAACAATACCAAATAAACTGTAAGGAAACAAAGTTTGATGAGCCTACACTTGTTAACATGAGCTGACTGTACATGGTAGTAGATTGCCAGAATGAGTTGGTAATACAGTAGAATTAGGATCAGAAGGGATACTTAGAAAAATTGTTATCAGTATGATATAAAGAAAAGGGAAATTGTAAGTGTGAATGAAATGTGAATGAGGTCTAATAATTGAAAGCACACCTTAAGAGAAGGATTTAGGAGTCGTAGTGGACTCGTCTCTATCAAATTTCCGGCAGTGTTCAGAAGCCATTAAGAAGGCACACAGAATGTTAGGATATATATAGCACGATGTGTGGAGTGCAAATCAAAGGAGGTTATGCTCAAGCTTTACAACTCACTTGCGAGGATTCATCTGGAATACTGTGTGCAGGTATAGTCTCTGGGCTGAAAAAAAGACCTAGAAGCGCTAGAAAAAGGCCAGAGAAGAATAATTAGGCTGGTTATAGAACTGTAGGGGATAAATTACAAGAAAAGATGAAAGGAGTTGAACCTTTTCATTTTACGAAAACAGAGATTAACATTATGAAATGAATTTGTACAATGGTTCAAGACTGTTACTTTAAAATGGGTTCAGCAAGGACACTGGGACTTATTTGGAAACTTTTTAAGGATAAATTTCGCACAAACATTTTTCTCACATAAAGAACCATATACACATGAAATAAATTACCAAGTAGTGTGGTAGACAGTAGAATTTCAAGGGACCTTCAAAACTCACATTGATTTTATTTTTGAGGAATTAGGTGGGTAGGATTGGCAACTTTGTTGGTCTGAATGGCCAGTTCTCGTCAATGTTTTTTCATGTTCTAAGGTATCTACTAATAGAGCTTTACAAATATAAAGAGGATGATTGGTCAGGTAAGTAAAAGCAACAAAGTTAAAAGAGCATTCATCAAGAATTGTGTAATAAGTCTTTGGAATTCAATGAAAGTCAGTGCCAGCAGCTCTAAGGTGTCTGGCAAGATAATTCAGGGCATTTGTGTGTTAGCAGCAGTGTTCTAAAGAAGATTTAAAGCCATACAAGAATCCTGTTTAGTTGAACTAGTTAAGGGTAGATTCAATTTGTCTTGTCTGTGTCAGCCCTTCAGAAGCAGTATTTTGACCATGGGCACACACCCATATTCACATGTACCATGCTAATTTTGAGCTAATGGTTAACACTGCACATGTATTTTGAATACTCTTAAAAAAAAACAAAAATAACATTAAAACAAATTGAGAAAAGTGCACACAAGCAGTGAGTGGGATTTGAGTTTACACACGTCAATATAGATTTTCTTGTGGTGCTCCAGTTTTTCTCCTACACTCTGTTAATTTGTGTGTTAGATTCATTACTGTAGATACTCTAAACTGGCCCCATGTGAATGTGAGTTTAGATATGAGTGGTCTCTATAGTGGAATGGTGGAAAGTGTGCTCACACAATAGTTACCATTGTTGCTGAATTGGATTAGATGGTTTTGAGAATGTTATGCAATTTTAAGTTTTACTGACCTAAGGAACACAGTATACAATTTCAGTCAACACACGTACAGTACAGTACACTTTGCTAGCTCTGAAATCAAATGTGCTTGCACTTTGACTGCACCAGAATCTTCTATGAATGAACTATTGCACATTTCCTGCAGTGAATGAGCTATAAAACAGAATACCGAGTGGGGTCACAAAAATTACACCTGACTCAATTCAGCTCAATGCAACAAAATCCAGTAATAACAGGCTTGACCTGAACCTGATAATACAATCATTTTATTGAAGACATGATGGTTTTAAAATGTGCATTACCGTATATACTCGCAAGTAAGTTGAGTCTTGAAACCTGAAAAATTGATCATAAAATCAGATCCTAACATATACTGTACATCAGTTCAAAAATACAACACTTACATCTTCTTGCCTCCTCCAATCTCACATCAGTTTCTCAGACGCATTGTATTTTGTTACAGCAGTGCAGTTACCAATTTCTTTCGCCACTTCAACAACTTTTAATTTAAAACCAGCTTCATATTTTCTTCTGATCGAACACTCCATTGTAGATAAGGGATGCTCTTACGATAAAGGTGTATGAGGGTGTGAGATACAAAAAACACAAAACAGTGCAAAGATTGCTTCAGAATAGTTTGGGTATTACCGTGTGGTCACGTATGCACAATGCATAGAAAATAAAGGCATTGTGTTCCATGGTTACTCTCTCAGGCGGGCGTTAGCATATCATAATTTCTTCGACCAATAGCGTGTGTTTTCCATATTTGACTCATACGACAACCATTATAAAATACAAGAAATTATATACAATACAATACAATACAATTTTTATTTATAGAGCACAATTTAAAAACAACCGAGGTTGACCAAAGTGCTTTACAACACTATTAATAAATACACAATAAAACAGACACAAATTATAAAACATGATATCACACAAGCTGTAAACACAGGCGAAGTTCCTAAGGCCAAAACACAGAACAATAGTTCAAGAGATGTTGAACGCCAAGGAAAATAGATACGTTTTAAGAGTGGACTTAAAAACAGACAAGGTTGGAGCAGTTCTAATGTGAAACGGGAGATCATTCCATAACTTTGGACCAACAACAGAAAAGGCACGGTCACCTCGGGTTTTTAGTCTTGACCTAGGCACTTGCAACAAATTAAGATTAGTAGATCTGAGTGATCTTGATGGAATGTAAGGCTGTAACAAATCAGTTAAGTACTGTGGGGCCAGACTATGTAAAGATTTAAAAACAAACATTAGGATTTTGTAATCAATTCTATATTTAACTGGCAGCCAATGAAGTGAAATTAAAAGCGGCGTAATATTCTCGTATTTGCACTTTCCTGTGAGAAGCCGGGCTGCTGCATTTTGGACTAACTGCAATCGAGAGACACAAGACTGAGAGACACCGACATATAAAGAATTGCAGTAGTCAAGCCGAGTTGTTACAAATGCATGCATAGCTATTTCAAGCTTCTTTAGAGATAGAAATGGCTTTACTTTTGAAAGAAGACGAATATGGTAAAAACAAGACTTAACCACTGTACTTATCTGCTTATCAAATTTGAGGTTACTGTCAAACAAAACACCCAGATTTCTGGCACATGAGGTACTGTACGGTGATAGAGATGTACTTTTAAAATCATATACGCATTGATCAGTGGGACCAAACACTATGAATTCAGTTTTACTCTCATTGAGGCTCAAAAAGTTTGTTGCCAGCCAAAGTTTTAGCTCCTCCAAACAATCCAGAATAGGCTTAAAGGCATTCTTATTTCCACGCTTTAAAGGAATATAAATCTGAGTATCATCTGCATACAGATGGAAAGAGACCCCATATTTACTAAAGATAGACCCTAATGGAAGCAGATAAAGAGAGAACAACGCTGGACCCAGAATCAATCCCTGAGGTACACCAGATCTTAACTGTATCTCAGAAGAGGAATGGTGCCCAATATTGACCACAAACCTCCTATCAGAAAGATATGACCTAAACCATTGTAATACTATACCTCGTAAACCAACGCACGTTTCAAGACGTGAAATTAGAACATTATGATTGACCAGATCAAAGGCAGAGCTGAGGTCTAACAAAACCAAAGCCATAAACTGGCCAGAGTCCGTAGTCAACATGACATCATTTAAAACTCGTAAGAGGGCTGACTCCGTGCTATGGCAAGATTTAAAACCAGACTGAAATTTTTCGCAAATAGAATTATAAGATAAATGTGACTGAAGTTGGTTTAAAACAACTCTCTCAAGGATTTTAGATAAAAAAGGCAGATTTGAAATGGGACGAAAATTAGACAGCAGTGTGGAATCAAGATTTGTTTTTTTAAGATGAGGTCTCACTGTAGCAAGTTTAAAATCATGGGGAACAGTACCAGTTTGGAGACACTTGTTAATAACAGACAGCAGATCAGGGCCAACGGTATATGGTAAAATCAATCCCCAACTTAATCCGCAGGAGAACTTAAACAAGAGTATATACGGAAATTAAAATTAAAAATAAAAGTCAGTACTAGCTAGATTGCTGCTGAATGTTTGTGAGTGTGAGATGTTCCTTGTACTATCTAAATATAGGCCTAAAAGAAGCAATCACCCAGTGAATTTAAGATTTTTTTAGCTCTTATGTCAGTGTTAGTCTATTGACTCCAGATGCTCACTTGCAGCAAGCTAAATAAGGACATGGATGTACTCCACATGCTGAAAATATGGAAATGACCTATTATGACTGTATTAATACAATTTTTTCCACTTTAAAAATAATGGATGTTTGATTTTTATTACATTTCATTTCTCAATAGTTTTCATTTTTACTGAGTGAAGGAGTTAAAAGCTTGAACCAGATAAACAAATATCATGAAGTAAAATGTTTAATAATGCCTATTCCATTTATCCATGCCTGGATCCATCTATTTCCTAACTGCGCATCCAGTTTAAAGGTCAGGTGCACACTTCCTTAACAATGGTTGTCTTGCAAGTAAAAACTAAGCTGCTAGGCTGTAGTGTATAGTGACGCTCTGTAAAATGTGGCCGGCAGGCTGAACCTGTGTTGAACATTCAGAGCTTGATAGGCTAACAGAAGGCAAAAAATATTAAAGTTAGTTATTCCAAAGAAAGGTCTGGAAGAGGAAGAAGGTCATTGTAATGCTAATGAACTGACAAAAAACCTACAGGGAAAAACCAGGAAAAAGATGCAAAACAGAAAAAGGTCAAATCCGGGATATCAAAAAGAGGTGTAACAGTGCAGCCAAAGTCCTGGAAAAAAGTCAATGTTAGAAAAATGACATGGAAGTCAGGAACCTAAAAGATCAATTCAGAAGAAAGGATTGTTTTAACAAAGGTTTGCTATCTGGAGCTAAAGACACTGTAAAATATGTGACCTTTTAAACCTGCTGCTGCAATTGCCCTAGGGTTACATTTTGACGGGTAACCCTAGTCAGTCAACGGGAACAAACCTGCTGCGCCCCCAAAAAACATACAAAATAGTCACCAAAACGAAATAAAATCCAAAAACTATAATAGTCATAGTGAAGTGAAAAAAGATTCAGGCAAAGATTTCCAAGAAGTGCAATAAAAGCAGGCTAGTGGTGAAAAATGACTGGAAATACAGGACCAAGCATAGGTACTGTATATGAGAAGGTGCAAGACAAAAGCAAAATCAAAAATCACAGAAAGAACTTGACTGTGGCTTTTAGAAAGGCAGATTGCATAATTCAACAACAAAGAGCCCCTTCCTAACTCCTTTTTTTACTTCTCATACTTCTTTTGTTGGGTGAATTCTGTCCTTTTAATGATGCACTGTGATAGATACTAATATATCAGAGCCATTGTTGGTCAATTTGCAGGTAAAAGGAGTGGATGGAGTAGAATCTCAATGAAATCTAGACAGCTGGGTTAAATAAATATATAAATAATATATATAATAAATATATACTGTATATAAGGTTGGGATGATGATAAGGAAATTACAAAGAAACAAGTTAAACAGAATGCAAACAAAGTCTTGCTACCCATACTGGGCTTAACTTTCCATAGTTTGGTTCCTGACAGGTATTTTGGTTCAGCCAAGGTGATTGCATTGGTTTAAATTTATTTCTTGTATATTTCATATTTAGCTTTTTGTGGGTATCATCGAGTGTTGGCAGAGGTTCTATAATAAATATTGCTTTCCTTTTTTGTTTCCTGATCTAATATTTTGAGCTTTAAAAGCCAGAACTCAGTTTTATGCGAGTCTACCTATGGTGTTTGGGGGCTGTCTGCCTGAGATGAGGCATGACAGTAAAGATCCTGATTTGGCTTATGGGTCTTTTTAGAGGCCTTATAACTAGTGATGAGCGAGCATGCGCAGCCGAACACATGTTCGGCTCGAGCATCGCTGTGCTAGGAGCATGGCGCTACTCGAATGAGCACCACATGTACTCATGCGCGATGCTCGAGTCTCTGCCCCGCACGTTTCACGGGTTGGAGACGGCCAATCAAGGGGCAGGTAAGCACTGCCCTTACTGTAATGCCAGTAGCCATGTCAGGTGCTGTCATTACAGTGATTGGCTGGCCGGAACACGTTATCGGGTGCTAAACAGCATGCACTCGCATATAATGTTTTAGAGCATCAGCTCACCTGCAGGCACTCCTATATCATGTTTTAGAGCAGTGAAAGGCAACCTTTTTCGAGTTGCGGCGCACTAAGTCCAAAAATTTTCTTTTGCGGTGCACCTGAGGTACTGCCCATAAATAAAGTCGTGACAACACAATCTATGGACAATCGCCAATAAAAACAGTTAATTTTACAAGTTTGAAAGACATTTTATTAATAAAGGAATCAAAGGATAAATCTTAAATTTAATTAATGTGAACGTTGAGAGTGTTTTTCAGCACATATGGGATTGATGCGAGGATCAATTTTCGAAAGACAGACGCGCATTTCCTTGTCGATCATTTGAAGTCTCTCGCGTTTCTTAGACTTCATTTCCGTAAGTGTTCCGTTATGTTTTTCCAACATAATTTTTTTTTTTAAACATTATCTTTTTAATCAACCAAAAGTTCAAAAACACTAGCAATTTTAAATATTTTACAAAAGTTTTCGCGGCACCCCTAGAAAATTCCACGCCGCACCGGTTGCCCGACAATGTTTTAGAGTGTCAGCTCACCTGCAGGCACTGGCATATAATGTTTTAGAGTGTCATTTTTCCTGTAAAATTGAGATTTTTGGGGGGTTTTGGGTGTGTTTTTGTCAGTCTGTAAAAATGGCGTACAACTCGGACGAACTGGTTCCCAACAGCTACTTGGGAGTCCAAGATGCATCCAGACATCGTCCGCATGCTGTTCCCGGTCCATTTGGGTGGTGTTTCTGTCACTTTCTGACCTTTTCTAATAGACCAAGCAGGGGGTGCCTGATTGTCTTCCATTGACTTACACTTTGGTGCTCGCTCATCACTACTTATAACCTTTTAGCCATGTTTTTGACTTCAGAAGATTAAATTTGGAGCAATATCAGAAATTACTGCCATATTTAGCAACACTCTCTAAAATAGTTGTGATCTTTCCATCAAAACTTCCACTGATAGTCATAGAGCCACCATTTCTTATTTAAAGTGCCAGGCACCATTGGTAGCTCCCCATTTTGCTTACCCTGTGTAATATCCACTAGGGCCCAACCTGTTCATGGAGGGAACACGTAGCTGCTGTCTGGGGAGATTGCTCTCTCACTTTAGTGTTTATGGACCAGTTAACCAATTTTCAATTTCATGTTTATTGTCATGTGAACATGATAAAATGACACTACAGACTAGTGAAAGCAGTTTTTCACCAAAAATGGAACTGATTACAATGTAGGTGTATAGATTCACAGGGTCATTTTTGTGCTGCTATATGATAAATACAAGAGAGGCTCATACAATTATCTTTCTTATATAATGCGCTACCGTGGCTGTCTGTTTGTCCAGGATTTTAAATTACCTGTAGCTCACAAACCATTTGACCTATCTACCTGAAATTTGGTAGACATATACTATGTGACCTCTACTGTCCACTTTCGGGGTGATGATTTTTATTACTCTTTTTATTTTTATTTTATTTTATTGTAGAATCAACTCTTGGCAGCGGGCAGCAGGGCGGCGGTGTGGCGCTTGCGTACGGGTGCTGTTCTCATACCTACCACCTTTGCCATTACTTCCGCTACCTCTCCATATCTCAAATCATTCTTGAGGCAGATAGCGAAAGGGTATCATCGATACCACCTTCGCCGTCACTTCCTCTACCTCTTCATATCTGAAATCATTCATGATGCAGATTGAACACTTAAGTGCCAGCTTAAGTGAAGTATTAAGAGAAACATACTATGTAATCACAAGACAAAAACTGACTTAATCAGTTTTAACATGAAAAGATGCCAACGAAAGAAGAGAAGCATCGGGCCGCTAGGGTGGAGAAAAGAAGAGCTGCTCATGAAGCAGCAAGCACATCAACCTCTGAGCAAACAAATACTAAACGTACAGAGAAAGAGTATGAAAACTATAAGTCAAGTGTGTTCACTGCACGTAATATTGCAGTGATCCGTTACTGTTACCAGTATAATTTGCTATTGAGTAGCCTTATGACCTGTGGAGACAAATTGTCCATGAAGTTAATTGGGCAAATAATATAATCATTCAGTTATGTTTATCATTTTTTTCTCAGAGAGGCAAATCTAAAAGAAAATATGTTCTGGTCTGCCATTATTAAATAACTGGTGTTTTTCTTCACCTTACAGCAAAGCTTAAGGAATGGCCTCTCTGTCTGTGTACTGCCTGTGATAGTGAACATGACAGAGAAATTATAGTAAAGTACCAGGAGATGAAACATAGTTTAGAATAAACTGAAGATTCATTACTAGGATGACAGAAAGCTAAAATCCAAAACATTAAGCCAAAACTCGTAGCAGTGGATTGCTAACTAGAACATCAAAAAACAGCAAGAATTTTTGAAGTGCAGTAGAATTTGGGTGAATCCATAATTTTGGATGCAGAGCCAGCGAAGGTAAGGTTAAACTGATAATATCATATGATGCGACTTCTGGGATATGGTCTCCAACCCAATGGCCATCATATCATTGCAATGGTAACAGAAAATCAGAGAATGTGATTAATTTCTGACATTATTAATATTAGGTTAAAGCAAAAAATAAATGTTATGAATGAATTTCTTGGCCTTACAAACCCTAGTTTGCACCTATAATGTTTCCTTAAACCCCAAAGAAAGCCCTGAGAAAATTAAACAGAACAGCTAATCATAACATTCTGTTCATTATTAAGCCATCTGTAAACTAGTGTCAAAAAAGAAGATAAAAATATAAAATATTTACTTCTAATTTACAGTCATCATCAAATGTTTCCCTTTGGAAAGGTTACATGTAGTATTAACAGTTTTGCTAATTTGTCAGTTTACAGTAAAGTTGTCTTTAATAAATGATGTACTACTTTTTATCGTGACTGTGGCTCTTGGTTACAAATGCAGCTAATAAAGGTGGAGCCATAGTGAAGAGAAGAGAAGAAATTAATAATTTTACTTAAAAAATATCCATAATTACTTTCACATTCTATTGTTTTTTTTTACCTTTAGGCTTATACTGGATAAAGTGGAAAAAGTGGGTTTAGATGGCTGAATAAAGTGAAACCTAAACTGTCAGCCTCATATAAACAAGGCATAATTAGGTCTTGCAGTCTTGTTCCAATGTACAGAGGAATTACAGTTATCATCTGATTACTTACATTGAGTCATTTCAAAACTTGCATTCTTAGAAGGTTGTGGCCAGAAGATCAATAAACTTTAGTTGTGAAATGTGTTTGCTGAAGAGCTTGGTAGAAATGGAGCTTACGTGACCATTACATGAGTCTGTCAGTCCTCTACCAACTTATTTTTACCATGTTACAGCAGTGTATTTTCTATTTCTACATTTGTCTTGATATTGTAACTGCAAAAATCTATAAACATTTTAATGTATATAGCAATATGATGTAGTTTTTTTTCATCTAAGGGCTTGGTGGGCATAATCTGATGAAAAAGTACTGAATACTGTAGATCTTCTTTTACATGTTTCCTTAGTGTGTGTGTGTCTGCTTATGAGCGCAATGCTAATTTCTTTACAACCAGTATCTAAATAAAACAGGATAGATAAACAGAACTTTAAAATGGTGTTTTTAAAAAACATAATTTTTCATTGTGAAAATGAATACTCGCATTTTTTACCTATGAAGATTCATGTTATTGCATTCTTTAATTTTAATTATGGCTAATTATCATTGATAAGTATGCAGAAAGTATTACTGTATGGTGTGAGAAAAGGAAGACACGTCACATTTACTGACTGCCAGCCAACTTTACAGCACAGTCGTGTTTGCCCGTTTTTGTGACAGCCAATAACATGCTGCCTGATGGAGTCCATGCTATATGAAGGGTTAACAGGTGTAAGAATGGACGCTGTAAAGCGCCCGACCCAACACAGATTGGACACGGGAGACACGTGTAAAATAAACAAAAACTATTCATTTTCTTCCCCTGTGGGTGCACGTCTTCCCCGTGTCCCACAGACAATACACAACCCCAAATAAAGCACACTAAGCAACACCACCACTTTTCTCAGGCAACCTTGTCCTCCTCCACCCGACTTGGCCGCTGAGTGGTGGTCGCTGGCTCCTTTTATAGTTCACTCGAAGTGCTCCAGGTGCTTGATCACCAAGTTCCGGCTGCACTTCTGGGTGTGATGAATATGCTGCCCACACGGGCTCAGGAGTCCCAAACACAGTACCCACTGGCAGTGCCTACAGGACCCAACAGGGATGCACCCAACTCCAATTCCCAGGGAGCCCTGTGGGAAACTGAGGCACTGCTCCACCCCAGGGGGGGCGGCCATCTAGCATTCAGGGGGAGGTATTGCAGAGTCCAGGGCTGCTCCCCCTGAATATAGTGTGCAGGGGCGTCCCTGCTGGGCATGGACCCCAGCCGCCTGCCACACAGGTTAAATATTCTAGAAGTTTCAGCCTCCAGAAGGACAGGAGCTGGGAGAATAAGCTAGCAGACATTGCAAGTAGGTTTGCACAAAGGTGCCTTATGAAAAGTATTTAGCTTTTCTGAACAAGCAGAGTATAGAGCTCAGTCTTTTTGGCATGATATACTGTATAAGTATAAATGACTAATGTAGAGATAATTCCTTTGAATTGTCAGATTACCTGAAAGTGTGTCAAAGACAAATAAAGATATCCTCCAGATACTTTAAAATAAAATAATGTAACATTCTTAGACCCATTAAACTCAGTTTAAGTTTGCAGGCAGCCCTGAGTCCATCCTGGCAGCAACAGACAAAAAGCAGATCCATTGAGAAGCCCACTCACGCACACTTTCACCAACAAGGTCTTTGGGTGAAAAACCAGGAGGAAAGCACACACAGACTGCAATAATGAATTGGATTTGAACCCAGGACGCTGGACCTGTAAGGCTGTGCCTCTCCACATGAAATAAGTGAGGCACAAATATAGAACAGAAAGAATGGAGATGAAAAAAGCACAGATATGCCCTTGTGCTACCAAGAGCAAGCCTTCCTGCTTCTCAGTAGTTATATGTAGTATTTGTAAGAATAGACTTGTCAGTAAACTAAGTATTAAACAGAAACAATGCAAATGGAAAGAGCTCAGTTATGAATTGGTTATGGAACTTACACAGCAATATGCAACTTAGTGAGAACCTGTATCTGAGAAGTGATTTTTGATGAGGATGCTGTGGTCATGCTGGACATGTTTTCATCTTTATACCCCTACTACATGCCACCCTTTTCTGCCTAAAATCTCCTTGTCCACCAGGCCACCTTTCACAATATTTATATAGAGTAGCCAAGGTAGACTAAAGGTACAGACCTTCACTTTTAATTGCTGGTGCAAATTGTGGCATTGTAAAATTTCAGCTGAAACAGAGCATTTACAAAAGGTAATTAATGCAAGTAATTCCTCAGTATAAATATGAAGATGGATGCAACAGTCAGACATTAATGCTTGCTTTTATCTTTTCTGCACTAGGCTTTTTAATGGTATTACCTGGTGTTCTATCTAAAATGTTGTCAGTTCTGTATGTTTTAAAATGTGCAGTGCTAAGTAGCTGAGGCTGTCAGAAGAACTACATGGTTTAAGCATATTACCACCATTTTATTACTAATATACTGACATCCTGTTGAGCGTTGAGCATCAGAAAAGACCATATTGCATTTGTGGTTTTGGATGGTTCAAGAGATACTTGATACAAAGAATAGATGGTTTTCTCACAGTTACACAAGGAGAGCTACTTTATTTTCTTCTCTAAAAATAGATGGCATTTTTTGGAGCCGTTTAGGTGACAGATGAATTATGACATACAGTATTTCCAGACTAAGCAGGAGGTACTAAGCAGTCACAGAACAAACACATTAAATGTTCGATTAGTCTGGTGGAGTTACAGGCTTTGGTTACCAAGAGCATTGGCTGAAAAGGCTATGCTTTTATTTAACACAAGGTTTAAGGGGACATTCTGACTAGATATAAGATGAGATTTTTAATACCTACAAAAAGCATTCACCCCTTCGGAAGTTTTTACATTTTATTGTTACACAACGCTGAATCACAGTAGATTTAATATGTTTTTTTTTTACATTGCCCAACAGACAAGACTCTAATGTTAAACTGAAAAATAATCTAAATTAATTACAAATAAACATGAAATAATTGATTGCATAATTATTCACCTCTTCAAGTCAGTATTTAGTACAGAGATGGGCAAACTTCTGAGGGATACATGGATATCTGTAAGGGCTCTAGCGGGTCACATGTAACAAAAATCTAAATTTACTAAAAAATGAACATTATTTTCACCTAAACAAATTTATTAGCCATATAACTGTAAAACTTTGTTACACAAAGAAAGCAGCAAATAAAATTAGCTTTTTGCTGTAATTCACTTAGTTAGTACTTAGTTTGAAAATGTCTCTTCAAATTGAACTCCTTAAAAACAGCAAGACTGTCATTGCGTATTAGGTACGCTGCTTTACTTTTAGCATCTGTAAAAAAAAAAAGAAAAGAAAATACTTGTATGTCCATTACTTGTTAAAACACAGCATTCATCTTCAATTTTACATCTTTTTACAGTAGCACTCATTGTTAGGGATAACAAATTTAAAAAATATAATGCAGCACTCATGCAACAACCATGACCGAATTAATCCGAGTGATTCAAACACATACGCAAGAATGCATGTGCTTACATAGTAACCGATTGTACATATGTAACAATTTAAACAAACTTCTTCATTTGTTCAAGTTCCAAAACATGCCTGTTCTGCCCCACATGTTGTCAGCTGTTGCACAGAAAGCACGGAGTGAGGCAGAAAATGCCTGTTAATTTATTTGTCATTTTTGTTAATAAAATCATGAGAGTTTTAAACGTGTCCATGGGCTGCTCAAATTGAAGTCGCTGTCATTTTTGTTAACAAAATGACAAAGGTATTAAATTTGTGTGCAGGCCACACAAGTTGACTTCACAGGCCCAGGGGCCGTAGTTTGCCCACCTTTGATTTAGTAGTCATGACAGTCTTGAGTTTGTGTGCACAAATCTCTCTATCTGCTTTATACATCTGGATACCATAATTTTTTCCACAATCTTTTTTTGTAATACTGCTCAAGCTCTGTCAGGTTGTATGAGGATCGTGAGGGAATAGATGTTTTCATGTCCAGCCACAAATTCTCCTCTGGATTGGGATCTGGACTCAGCCACTCCTGGACATTATTGTTGATGTTTTTAAGCCATTCCTGTGTAGTTTTGGCTTTATGCTTGAAGTCGTCTTTAAGAAAACAAATCATCTCCCAAGGGGCAGGTTTATGACAGACTGTATCAGTTGCTCCTTTGGAATTTCGCTGTATGTTTCTATATTCATTTTACCCTCCAACCTCAGAAGTCTTCAGGGTCTGATGTAGAGAACCATTCCCACTGCATGACACTGTCACCACCATGCTTCACATTAAGGATACAGTAATCCCTCCTCGATCACGGGGTTTGCGTTCCAGAACCCCCCGCGATAGATGAAAATCCGCGAAGTACAAACCATATGTTTGTATGGTTATTTTTATATATTTTAAGCCCTTATAAACTCTCCCACACTGTTAACATTATTAGAGCCCTCTAGACATGAAATAACACCCTTTAGTCAAAAGTTTAAACTGTCCTCCTTGACAAGACAGAGATGACAGTTCTTTCTCACAATTAAAAGAATGCAAATAGATCTTCTTCTCTTCAGGAGCAGGGAATTTCAGAGGGAGAGAGAGAGAGAGCGCCGCAAAGAAAAGCAAACAATCAAAAAATCAATACGTGTGCCGGCATTTTTTAGAGGAGCGTCAGTATCTTCTAAGCAAACAGCCCCTCTGCTCACATCTGCTCCGTCAGGCGCAGAGAACGTCAGAGAGAGAGAGCGAGATTAAAGCAACAATCAAAAAATCAATAGTGTGCTTTTAAATATGCCGAGCACCGCAATAAAGCGACATTTTTTTAGAGGAGCGTCAGTACCTTTTAAGCAAACAGCCCCTCCGTCAGGCGCAAAGAATGTCAGAGGGTGAGAGAGAGGCAGAGACAAGCAAACAATCAAGCTCCGCGAGGGATGCATATCTTATAGCATTGAGGAGTTTTAGTTAATATGTAATACATGCTCTGATTGGGTAGCTTCTAAGCCATCCGCCAATAGCGTCCCTTGTATGAAATCAACAGGGCAAACAAACTGAGGAAGCGTGTAGCATAAATTAAAAGACCCACTGTCTGCAGAAATCCGCGAACCAGCGAAAAATCTGTGATATATATTTAGATGTGCTTACATTTAAAATCCGCGATAGAGTGAAACCGTGAAAGTCAAAGCGCGATATAGCGAGGGATTACTGTATTGTGTTTTTGATAATGTGCATTTAGAGACAGGTTTATTTATTCTACAATCAAATTGACACCCCTTGACTGTAGACAGGTGTTCTCCATTAAACTAATTCTGTAACTTCTAAAACCAATTGACTGCATCAGTGATGATTTACGTGTGCCACATAAAGGGATGAATACTTATAAAAGCAATTATTTCGTGTTCTGTATTTCTAATTAATTTAGACCACATTAAAGAAAGTGAATACTTATGGAATCAATTATGTTCTATATAGTTTCTATTAATTTTGTCCAATTTACAGGGATCTGTTTTCATTTTGACATTAAAGAGACTTTTTCTGTTGGTCACAGTCAAAAAAACCAAATTAAATTCACTGTCATTTAATGCTGTATAAAAATAAAATGTTAAAATTTCCAAGGAAGTGAATACTCTTCATAGGCATTGTAGTTATATAGCATGCCCTGAGTCTATCTGAGCTTGGACTTGCCAGTCTAAAACCAATCATTAGGAACCCTGTACAGTACATTTCAGTACATTTCAGCTTTAACATTTGTGATGAAACTGAAGTTCTGAAAGGATTAGAGAATCCTTCCATTTATCTGTCCTTGGAAAAAATATAAAGAATTCTGCCATGAATCCTTCCTTGAAAAAAATAAAAACAACGGGAATCAGGAAGTAGGCTGTAAAGAAAAAGGGACCACAGATTCAGCAAGAACAATAGTGCCATACATAGTTGGCTCTGAGCTGGGCAATCGGAAGAACAGTTTCAGTGTGAGTTAGTTTGTGACTTTGCTCTGAGATGGAGTGGTGGCATATACATAGTTAATTTCCTATCTTGTGCCAATCCTGAAGGGAAAGATCCTGTTAAAGAATAAGCAGATTTGTGTAAGGAATGAATGAAAAAATTGCGGTTTGTAAATTAAAGGGCAGGAATTCTCCATTGTAACACCTCACGCGTTACTTATGTTGCCACCTTATCATCCATCTAAACACACATTTTCTATTACAGCGTGCCAGTGCCTAATGTGGCAGAACCAGGCAAATGAAAGGATGAACCTTCACCTATTACAGGAAAATCGCACAGGAAGTACAGTATGCGTGCCCTGTTGTGTTGCCCTGTCCTGTATCCCTGTGAGGGCCTGTTTACACTACTTCTCTCCTTTTAGGGGTTTTGTGTGTGTGTTTGTGTGTGCGCATGTTTGGGTGTGTGTATTGTAACAACTAATTAAAAGGGCACCCAAATCAAGGTACTTTCTTAAACATCTGTATCCTAAACCTTCCGACAAACTGCAGTGTTATTTAATTTTTATTTTCATACATTAAACATTATACAGTATATTTATAATTAGAAACACACAAAAATAAAACCTACAGAATAGAATAGTCAAATGGTAAAACGATAAATTCAATAAATTATTTAATACTTGCATTGCTGTTTCATGAAAGCATATTAAAAAATGGATACTCTGTCCCATTGGATTCCATCAAACTATTTATCATGTGTATTTGCTGTTCTGCACGCCACGTGACTGTGAATGCTGGATTATGATAAAGAACGATTCCCTGAAGCAATGTAGATTTTGCTGTTATGAGGTGGATTATTTCTCATAAACCACTGTTCCCAAATCATGTACTCAATTTATTACACTCCATTGAGAGAGGTGCAGCTGAAGCCAGCAGCACTGCAAATATAATTAACTGGAAGTAATCCACACCTCTCATGGCTCGGCTTGGCGTAGGATGTATAAGCTGAATTTTTTGGAGGCTAGAATTTATTGTTCATTACTAAAGGCGGTGGCTTTGTTCTTTTTCTGAAGCATGGATTTAGTTTCTGGTTTTAGGTTCTTTTGAAAAACAGAAAATGTTTTGTAGAAATATAAAATAATTATTATTACTGCATATGCAAAATGTTGTCCCTAATTTAAATTGTAAGGCTTCATGTAGGTAGTTTATAAAAACAACCACTCAAAGAGAATTCAATAAATGTTCACTTTTTAATTATCCTTTTTTTCTCCCAAAAATCACTACCATCAACAAATAACTACATTTCCCACCATGTGGTTAATGCTAGCTTTAATAAGAATATCCACATGCATACATTTTTAATCTGTTACCAATGCCGTAAGAGCAAAAAAGCTAAAAATCAAGAGCATTCCACTTATTTATTACAAAAGTAATGAGTGTATGAAATTTATAAAAAAAAAAAAAGGATGGGAATACAAACAGAACGACAAGACTTGCTCTGCTAATAATCCTTACCTTAAAGCAGCAGTTCATAAGTCCAGATCAGTGGACTTGCACAAATGAGACTGAATTTGCTTTACAGTCTATAGCAAGGTTTCTGCAAGATCATATTCATCTGACATTTATACACTACTTCCATGGTGCAAAATATGGGAAAGCTTAGTAAAAGGATGTTTATAAAGTTTTGTGGGTCTCTAAAATATATCGTAATAATTAAAAGCAATTTTTTTTAATGAAAATATAAAGCAACTATTTTTGTCACTTATTTCTGTTTCCCTTACAGTATACCATGTAGCCAGCTTTCTGTTTGTTTCCACCATGAGCTTCTCCTCCTCAGAACACGTGACCTCAGGTCCTGCTGTCCGGACAAACAGGAATAAACAACCAGCAAAAACCAAGAGAGAACATCTTCATCTTGTCTGACTAATTGTGGTAATGGTGTCTTTTCCATAATTTATTCCTTCTACTTGAGCATTGTTATACCTGTTTTATCTATCCAGGTGATGAATACAGCAGTCCTATCACAAACTATCAGTTTTCTTTTTACATTTTTACCCAACAATAATGGGGACTTTCAAATAAATCTCGTTTAGACCTTAGACTTATTTTGTGACTAGATGAATGTATTTCACTTGTACAATAAAACTGAATTGTTAGACAATAGCACCCCTGTGCAAAAGGTTTTTCTCAAACCGCTTATGCAGAACAGGGTCGCAGTGAAGCTGGTGCCACTTTCCAGCAAGCATTGTGCGCACTGCCATCGTTTGATTGCAATTACACACACACACAAACACACACATGCGCTGGCCAATTTAGCATCCCCAGTCCAGCTACGCTTTCTGTCTTGTCTGAGTGTTGATGGAAATCAGAGCACCCGGAATGACCCCAGGGACTTAAACTCCAGTCTCCTTGCACCATGCTTCCCCAATTTAGCACATATACTATAATATTTACACCAGAAGATGTTATACTTTGGCTTTATACTTGTTAACTTTGGTGGCTTTTTTGACTCATGATCTATAGAAGACAAAGGCTGCAACAAAATCTAATAAAAACAAAAGTTCAGGCAAAGAAACCAGACATTCAAGAGCACTGAACATCAATGTCCCCTTCATTTCTAACAGAAGATGGACCTTCCAAGTCTATGTCACTGTCAACTTTAGCTACTGGCCTCTGAATGACGTCCCAGTGTCTTGTGGCTAAAGGAGCCATAAAGGGGCATGCTGTTAAAAGTCTGCAGCCTGATGCTTCTGTGCCTGTGTGTCACCTCAATCCAAGATGAACCTTGGCAAAAAAGATCTTTATAAAAATAACAGGATTATTAAAAACATAAAAAAACAGACACAGGAGGCATAAGTAGTATGGAAACATAAAGTAAAATGTAGGCGCTATCCTGTCATTACCTGGATTTTGTTTTAAATTTTCCAGACTGTTCCTTTGCCTGTAAAAATAATGGAGGTATCATTTTGGGTGTTTTAGAGATCAATGAATTAAATGATCAGATTTTTTTTATTTAGAAAATTTCAGATGACATTATTATTGGAATATGCCTTCTCATGACACCATTTTTTTTATTATGGGCGCCACATTGTTTGCTCTATGTGTTGCCAGTTTGCCTGGCTGTTTTAAAGGGCAAGATAATTGGGAGTGGGCTATATATGCTGTCTATGCTATGATGGTATAAAGGTCAGCATCAGACACATTGCTAACTGCTATGATAGAATTCTTTATTTCATTTTTCTTAGACTTTCTTTAAGCCCCAAAAATCTCTTATGCATATTTTCTAGGATTTTCTTACTCAAGTAATCTATTTCGAACATTCTTTTTGTTTGTTTAGTTAGTTTAATAGTTGTTTATTTTTTCACATTGTTTCTGCTGATGGGAGCTGACATTTTGAGTTTTTGTGTCACCTGTAATCATGGTATAGCATCCCATGATGCACCAGGATTGTAACATCATTGAAACGGCCATACAAAGGTTGCATCGCACAGTCCCACTATGTCTGAGAATCAATAAACAAACGAGATCACATGCTATTTTCTTTGCTGCTACTGGTTTTGAGTGTTTTACTTGTATTTAAGACAGTGGACTTTCGGGTAGTGTTAGTGGGTTTTTAGCGGGTCGCATTATGACTTTTCTTCTGGTCATTCTCTTAAATCTTTTCTGGCTTTTACTCCAGTTTCTGAAAAACTTTCCATCCTTATGGATAAATCAAAACAAACAAACAAATAAAAAAACCCTTGTGTCATTATTGTTAAGATATCTTTGATTACATATAATTTTCTTTGACTATGATTTGCATCTTGTGTTTCAGCTTAGACTACAGGTAATTTTCTGGTTATTAACGTCCTTACTTCATTTCCCATTCTACAATTTTGTGTCACATCCTGGCCTTTGCATATTTAATTCTTTGCCCTCTTCTGATTCTATGTTACTTTAAGTTGCTGCCACCATTTGCTGTCAGTAGATATCCAACCGAATAAGGTCGAAACTGGATGGTCATTTCTTATGAAACACTAAATATTAATATGCAAAACAATTCAACAGTCAAATGGAGTAATAAAGGTCTAAACCAAAAACAATCTTTGAACAAATCAAATAGATTGTAAATAGCATGTAAATAGCATACAAATAGCATGCAAACTCTTTTAGAGCTTATCTACAATCTTGGATACAGGAAAACACTTATGTGGG
Source organism: Polypterus senegalus (assembly GCF_016835505.1). Taxonomy (NCBI): domain Eukaryota; kingdom Metazoa; phylum Chordata; class Cladistia; order Polypteriformes; family Polypteridae; genus Polypterus; species Polypterus senegalus. Next base: position 44,911,391 of record NC_053157.1, read on the forward strand.
CTATGACGTCACAATGCATGACTTCCAGGACTGCTCCACCTAATAAAGAATTGTTGCGTGATACCAATGGTGCCACAAAATAGTGCTGCTCACACAAAATAAAATGATGACGTGGAAAATTTAAAAACATTAGGATTAATAAAATTAATAATGCTTCAACCAAAAGATACAAAGACAACATTTATAAACAGTAATTAACCCAATCCTCCAAATGTTTGTAAAATGTATTTGAATTCAAAGAAATATTTCCTAAATTTAAAAAAATGGAAAACATTTAAAATATCCTAACATACTCTACATCCAACCTTTGTCACAACTAACCTCCTGACTGCAAGCTACAAGGACCTCCAGCTAGGGGGCTGTTTTATATTCCATCATTTGACTACCTCTGCAGCAATCCCTGCAGCCACTTCAAGGATCAGACACCCCACCACAAAGTCTTGTGATCTCCCTCTTAGAGCTCTATCTGGTGGCCCCTGGTCTCCTAATATTCCTGAGCCACTATGCGTATTCAAAAGGTCAGACACCCTAAGTGCTCCTGGCACTACCTGTTAACCATATTAAAGTACTAGGGGACTTTGCCCCCTGCTCGCTTCTCTCACCAACCCCTTCCCCCCCCCACCAGTGCTATGTGCTTTTGTGAAGAAGGGGGCTGAATGCACCCCGAGGAGATGCAGGCGCTCCTCCGAAACCCCTTTTAATCGGTGATACAATGGGAAACAAAAAAATGTGTTTTTTACCTCCTCTTTGCTCGATCAGCTGCTGGACTGCTGTTGCTGCCATGCCATGTGATCTGAACTTTGCCTGAATACCCCTAGCCCCCACCCCCACCCCCGCCAACATTAAGCACCATTGTGAAGAGGGGGCTGAATGCACAACAAGGAGACACGGTCGCTCCTCTGAAACCCCTCTTATAAGGTGATACATTTTTTTTTTTTACCTCCTCTTTGCTCAATCAGCTGCTAGCTTGTTGCTTCTGCCCTGCTGCGTGATCTGAATTTTGTGCAGCGCTTCGAATGTTTAAAAGCCTGTACAGCACCTGAATATTCGATCTGCTTTTGCTGTTTCATTATTTCACCGAGTAATATTTTCAGTTTGTTTGCACTAATGCGATCTTTAGTCTCATTTTTTTGAGACTTTCAAATTTTCGTTCTTCCATTATCTCTAACCTGCTCTGCATGTGTATCACGGGACTTGCTTCCAAAGGTTGTAAGTATGACGTTACTTGCCCGTCTCGCAGGATGTGAAAGTGTTACTCTATCTCTCTTCAAAAGATCATGTCTCACCGCAAGTTTTTGTTTTATAATAAAGAGGCAAGTCCCATCATACTTACAACCTTTGGAAGCAACTCCCGGGAGTGCACATATAGCTTACAGGAGCCCAATGTGAACACCTCATGATTTGGAGAAACATCCCATAGCCTTGTAAGCAATTGTTGACCCATGGAATAATACATTCAGTGGTGCTCTATTTCAGTGTTTCCTAGCTCTTTAAGAAGTAATTCTTACTGCTTGCAAATGTATTTTTCCATCACAGGATCTTAGGGACTCAATGTATATCCAAAGCAGCTGTAGAATGAAACAAATACAAATTCTTTTAAAGGGTAAAAAAAATGTAAATAATAGATGAACTGAGCTTTCTTTCAAAGTTCTTCCATTTTGAGCAACCACAAAAGAGAGAAGTAACAAGGGACCTGAAAAGATTTTTTTTCCCCAGCCCACAGTACAATCCACACATAGGCTTAAATTATCTGTAGCAAACTGATATTACTAATTTAATATTATTAATATTAATTTAATATTATTAATATGTCCCATCATCCTTATGGTATTGTGAGCTTCTGTCTTCTGCTTTTTTTGCATTGACTGTTGCTAGGGGAGGCATCATGCTGTAGTATTTAGTGTTGCTGCTCAAAACTCTAGTGTCCTGAATTCAAACCCTTAGTCCAAGCATTGTTCATATGAAGTTTGGATATTCTGTATTTATGTGGATTTTCTTCTAGACACTCTGGTTTCACCTCACATTACAACAAAGTGCAGGTTAAGTCGAATGGTGGCTGATGTGTGTGAATAAATGTGTACTGAAATGTGTAGATGCCCTCTTCAGTGTTGGTAACTATCTCGCCCCCAGTGCTGTAAGAATACCTTTAACCTGTTGTGATCCTGTGTTGAAATAAGCAGGCTTAGAGAATGAATGAATGAATTAATTGCTCTGATGCTGGCACACTGACACAGCTCCTGGGTTGAAATGGCCATTGGATTAAACACTAGAAATACCAGAGCCTACGAAAAAACTCATAGATCCGGTCCACCTTAAATCCCATCACACCTCTCTGTCAGCATCTTTTGTCCTGTAAATGTGCCGATAAAGACAAGCAGCAAGCAACCTGCTATTCCATCCCCCCACAGCTGCAGAACATGCACAAAGTTCTCCCAACTCATGCCTTGATTATCTGGGAATGAAGTGCTGGAGTTTATAGAGTGGAAATAATAGATTGTTATTGGAACACATGCATTTCATGTATGTTCCGTTTCTACAGTAATCTGTGTAAACACATTGTTAAAACAGAAACATTTTTAATATTTTAGTAAAAAATGACAATTGCCTCGAAACACTACTCACATCTACAGCTATTCCCAGTTTCAAATAAAAACTATCAGCGTTAGATCCCTGGGTGGGGGGGCGTTAGTATGTATCATGATCGTGACTAAGTAAATAAAAGTGAAAATAAAACGGTAACTTTTACAAGTACTATAAATGTACACCGTCTGTTGCAGATGCAAACCAAATGTATGTGTGTACTGTGAATCCCGGAAAGAAGCGCATAGGAAATATCCACACAGAAAAAAGCGCACAGGCATATAAGCGCGTGGGATGTAACCGCACACATGAAAAACTGCACGTGCAAGAATACGCATATGGTAAAGTTTGCACGCGGCAAAAAGCACACGGCGGCGACATATAACTATTACAAATATAAAATATACTCCACCTATAGTGCTAGACATTCTTTATTATAATAAAACAAAAACTGGTTTGCTCTTGTACAATGTCTTTGTTCATTATTTTCATTAAGGAATGGCATTTTGTTGATCGATTCTCACAGCACCTCCAAGTATCTATTCCATTTGTTATGCGAAAATGCAGATATTCAAATCCCTTGTAACAGAGAATTTGCTTGCCTTTCTGACTGGTCGAAAACTCCATTTCACTTATTAAAAAAAAAAAATGTTGACTTGCCTTGGTCGAAAGTTAGGGAAGATTAAAGAAAACTCTAACTGTGTGGCCTATTTATAGGACGACCTTTACTTACTTGCTGTAATCAAAACTATAAAACCCTAATTTGCCTACCTGTGGAATAAGAAGGCATAATATAAATTCTGAAAACTATTATAAAGAATAATAATTTCCTAGAAATGGTCATTTAGGCACAATGACAGTAATAAAAGGATTAGTGACTATTTTCTTTTATGGACCATCCAACAGCCCACTAGCCCAATTAGCACAAATTAAAACATACAAGCTTATAAATACGTTTAGTGAACAATTATACAATTTCGTTTATTGCGATATATAATATAAATTTTTTTCTTCTTTCCATATACGCCTTTGCCGTATGCACATTTTTCCATGTGTGCATTTATCCACGTGCAGTTTTTCCCATGTGCGCATTTTTCCGTGTGCAGTTATTTCCCATGTGCTTATATGACTGTGCGCTTTTTTCTGTGCGGATATTTCCTGTGCACTTATTTCCTGTGCGCTTCTTTCCAGTCACCGTGTACTGTATACTATTAACAATAAGAGCAGCTCACTACTGAAAACGGCAAATATAGGAGGCAGTCAGGATCGAACCGGGGACTCTTGATAACAAGTCAGCAAATCTTACTGCTATGCCACGGAAGCTGTTGTTTAATCCTTGAATCTTTTGTGAAAGTGATTATTTGATCTTTGGACTCAAGTTTCACACATTATATAGTTTATGCCAACATTTTGTCATTTACTGCTAAAATATGAAAAACATTTCTGTTTTAACAATGTGTTTATACAGATTATTGTAGAAACGGAACACACATGAAATGCATGTGTTCTAAATAACAATCTATTATATCCAATCTAAAACTCCAGCACTTCACTTCCAGATAATCAATCAAGGCACGAGCTGGGAGAAGTTTGTGCACTTTCTGCAGCTGTGTGGGTGGTGGAATAGCAGGCTGCTTGCTGCTTGTCTTTATCGGCACATTTACAGGACAAAAGACGTTGACAGAGAGATGCGAACGGATTTAAGGTGGGCCGGATCTACAAGTTTTTTCGTAGGCTCTGCTAATTCTAGTGTTAATGCTTTACATTATCATATGATCACGGCTATCAGTTTACCATTGAAACAAAAATGTATTTCACCTTCTGGTTATACTTTTTAAAGAAATGTTAAAAAATATGTGCAAATTGTCAGAGGGCTCCTGAAATAACAGAAGCAAAATGTTTAGCCGTATTCACTAATCTAGGATACAGTAATCCCTCGCTATATCGCGCTTTGACTTTCGCGGCTTCACTCTATCACGGATTTTATATATAAGCATATCTAAATATACAGTATAACGCAGATTTTTCGCTGCTTCTGCGGACAATGGGTCTTTTTACTTCCTGTACATGCTTCCTCAGTTGGTTTGCCCAGTTGATTTCATACAAGGGACGCTATTGGCAGATGTCTGAGAAGCTAACCAATCAGAGCACACAGTTAAGTTCCTGTGTGCTGAATGGCTCAGTGACGGAGCACCGAATTCGATTCCATGGCGTTAACCAGGAAGTCTCGTCTTGCTCATTCAGCATCAACGAGTTTCGCTGCGTAAAGAGTTAACTTTTGTGCTCTTTTGTGTTTATCTTTGTGAATAATCAAGCCCTTCATTATGGCTGCAAAACGATCTGCTCCTGCTACTGCTTCAGGGGCCGTGCCCAAGCGCCAACGGAAGATGTTAACGATTGCCGAAAAGGTAAAAGTTTTGGATATGTTGAAGGAATGGAAAAGCTACACCGCTGTAGGACGTCATTACAGCATCAATGAGAATACGATTCTTTTTATTTAAAAAGTAGGAAAGGAATATCTATGGCTGCAGTGTTCTTTTAACCAGGGTGTAAAACGAGTTGTAAGTGGATGTAATAAGGCAGTAGTCTGGATGGAATCTGCTTTAGGGATTTGGATTGAAGAAGAACAACGGCGGTGCTACACAGTCGCCTGAAGAGGCTCCTTTAGAAGGGCTGTAACGCTCTCCTTTGTTGTGCAGTAAAACTAAACTCATCGTTACCGGACAAGTCATCGTGTCATTGTTGGTGAGTAACCATAATTAATTTTCTACTTACAGTACTTAGTACTTGAACGTACGTTTAGTGTCACTGTACACACATTTACTGTGTACAATTTTTCTTGCATTGTACGTATTTATTGCTGGTGGCCTGTCTATCATAATGGCTGTAACATATGTGATATCGGAGACACTCGATATCTTTAAAATAATATTTAGGTTTTACTGTATATAAACAGTGTGTTTACATACATAATTTCAATGACTCTTACATAATATCTAAGAGAATACAAAGGGTTTATGCTGTATAACTGTGCAAGGAATATTTATAAACAATGTGGGAGAGTTTATAAGGGCTTAAAATATATAAAAATAACCATACAAACATATGGTTTCTACTTCGCGGATTTTCACCTAGGAGGGATTACTTGGCTTCTTATTTTAGAAATGAATGTTCAATAGCAGTTTCTAAACATGTTATTATTATTTTTTTATCAGACACCTTTTTTCAAGTCAATTTACAAAACAAATTATGATAGAAAGAAGAGAAATGGAGAGCAAGATAAAAAAAGTAAGCACATGGATGTAGAACTACAACATAATTATACCTGCAGCTAGACTAAAACAAAAGTAATTATCCTAAATTCTTTGTCAGATCAACAGCAGCTATCCTGTTTGAGAGAGACTAAGCAGTTCCAAAATATTTAATGAAAAGGTGCATTTTTCAAAAGACACCTAAACAAACGTAATTGCGTGCAGTTCAGATCGATAAACGGAGATCATTCCATAGCTTTGGGGCAAAAACAGAGAAGCATTTTCTGTCAAGAGGTAGGGCAGTAAGCAGGCAGTCAGCGATAGATCACAGACTTCTTCAGGTGACATAAGGACAGGCCAAAGATTGGAGATATTGAGGAGCAAAACCGTTCAGACCCTGGCACTGGCCAAAAAACAGGAGACAGAGTTGGAGGTAGCAGAATTAAAGATGTTAAGATATGTATTGGGTGTGACTAGGATGGACAGAATTAGAAATGAGTACATTAGAGGGTCAGCTGAAGTTGGACGGTTGGTAGACAAAGTCGGAAAGGCGAGATTGCATTGGTTTGGACATGTTCAGAGGAGAGATGCTGGGTATATTGGGAGAAGGATGTTAAGGATAGAGCTGCCAGGCCAGAGTAAAGAGGAAGGCCTAAGAGAAGGTTTATGGATGTGGTGAGAGAGGACATGCAGGTGATGGGTATGAAAGAGCAAGATGTAGAGGAAAGAAAGATATGGAAGAAGATGATTAGCTGTGGCAACCCCTAACTGGAGTAGCCAAAAGACAAAAACGAGAAAATTCCAGGCTTGCACAGTAAGAATCTACAAATGGTTTCCCAGGCCTCTCTATATAGTTTGTTTGTATTATTCACTTTTAGCAGGAGCTGTAAAATAGTATTTTAAAGAATGGATTTTCTGAGATTCTGAAACATTTTCTACAGATAATCTGAAAGACAAAGTTTTATGGAATTTTCAAGATTTTGATTATTAGTTATAGTTTTATACTCTCTGGTTGTGACATCACAAAATATATTTGTGGTTATAAATCAAATACCCATCAGGGTCTTTTATCATTGTGTTGTTTAGCTCTTTTACTCTCTCTTTCTCATCTCAAGCACTTTCTCTCTTTTTCTTTAACGTTGCTTTTAGCACTAGTGTAGGCAGTAAGGAGAGAAATAGGCAAGTTTTGATTTGCACCCTGTTTTGTGAAACTGACAATAAGATTCATTTTGCAGGCAAAATATGAAACTTGCTAAAAAGATAAATTCGGAGGCATCAAGTGTCGTTTTGGAATGGAAAGCAAGGAATACTGCTCTGTAAATGTTCATTCAAACATACATTTTACCTGTGTTCCTTTCTGTAGCTGTGTAATGCATGTGTAATCTGTTGCACTCCTGTCAAATGAATTTTATTTATGCCTCTCATTCACATTACTATGGAGGAGCAAATTTCCTTTTTTTGATTTGTAGTTTTTCATGCTGCATGTTTTTTCCCAACAAAGACACACTATCACACACCATAGTGCACATTACTATGTTTTCTTCACAGAGATTTTTATGTAAGTACAAAATATCCAGTAAACACATGTGGAAATGAAAGCGTGTAAATGCTCCAGACAGGACTAAACATCAAACTTGTGGCAATGGCACAAATTTTGCTCACAACTGAAATGCAATTTTTTTTACAAATATGCAATCTGAACCACTAAAATAAACTTTGCACAAATCATTTCACTCATCGCTAATTGTGGAACTTTCTTCCCTACTTACTTCTGGGATATTGAATTAATTGATATTGTGAATCCTCTCAAATTAAATCCCTGACCTTTGTATGCACCAGCCATCACTACTACTGATTTGAAGGTTTAGTAACGCCCTCAAATCTTCCCTGCTAAAATCACTCGTAGCCTCTGGCAGAACACCTAAAACACAACTGAATTTGACTATAGAGGAAGTAAAATCTATAACAAGGTTTCCATATGTGAACATGCAGAAGTATCATTACTGAGCCTCAAGGGGTGAGACCAGAGGAATGGTACTTACGCCTGGCCCATCTCCACTCACCAGTCCTCCCTCTCCGGCACCTAACCCCATTTTTCTCAATTCTTCAGTATCTACAGTTTCTGTATTTGGGGTTTTTCAGAATGCGGCCGTGCAGATAACAAGAACTGACCGTATGTTTTATTTGTAAAGCCTGTGCCAACAAATATACAACAATATGATGATGTTGATGAATACACAGCAATTTTGCTGTCTTGCCATTAGTTCTAAGTCATACTTATGGGAAATGGTGCATGCTCAATGTTAATTGCAGCTTCTTAAAAAACATTTTGGAAGAACCTTACTGAATCAGTTTATATGAGAAGATGAAAAAATAACAAGCAGACTCCAGCATTGTCTTAATTTCAAATGTATTAATAAATTGCACTAATTTGGATACATTTTAGTTCAAGCAGAAACAAACTAGTTATTGAAAGAGGACCAGTTACAATCAATTACAACTTACCATATTACAGAAAGATTCATTTGCCTAAACAAGTCTTTTGGAGCAAAATGAAGTCAGGTCACCAGCACTGTGGGATCTGCTTAGCTGTCTGTAAGGCAGATTGTGAGTTAAGTCTGATATTTTTTAAGAGCATTTCCATCACTGTTCTTGTCTTTTGCCTTTTAAGGATATTGTAGATTTATATAACACCCTTGGTCTGCCTTTCTTTCATACTGCTTGCCTTTATCTTATTTTACTCAAACAGATTTTACCAGTGAGCCAGTAATGCTCTTTGTAGGGTGGTGATTAGCTAGACAATGTGGTACCACAGATGGAATTCATGTATAACTTTACCATGTTTAAAAGCCATGCTTGTTCTGCTGTGCTCTTTCTGGATATTACATGCGGGAAGGCAGTGTGGTGTAGTGGTTAAGGCTTTGGACTTCAAACCTTGAGGTTGTGGATTCAAATCCCCAACTAACACTGTTTGACCATGACTAGTCAGGTGATCTGCCTGTGCTCCAATCAGAAAACCATAAAGAAATGTAACCAATTGTACCATATAAAATTGTTAGTCGCCTTGGATAAAGGAGTAGGCCAAATTGGAAATATGGAGATTCTTTTTTTCAAATCTTTTCTAAAGAGCAGCAAAGCATGCAATATTATTAGTTTCAGCATCTACTTATTTTTCTGAACTTCGCTAATCAGAACCCTTAAAGGCCTCCAGAATCTAAAGATATTTAAATAAGACAAGAGAGAGAATTTTATGCCAATCCCTCCTGTCAGTCAGTGATAATTTATACATGTATTTAAGCGTCTGGATGAATCTTTCAACAAGATCATCTAATTAAGTATGATAAGCAGATCTGTGCTAGTGTATTTTCTTGGGGGTGGACTGTCTCTTTATTGATGGAAGATATAAATAGAATTTTATGGCCATTTAAAATTTATGGCCATTTCTTGGGATCTCCATTGCAAGAAATACAGTAACTTTTAAGACCTTTCATGCAGTACTATTTTTATTTGCATTGTGGAGTGTTATCTTTTACAAGTATTAGGCTGTGGAATCCACCATTATTAAAAAAGAGGGTTATTGAAAAAGAACTCCTAGATTTCATTACTTAATATAGGTACATTTGAGATATGTAGTGGGAATTTTTACATTAAAATAAAAATGGCTTAAATTCATGCTGAGTATGTGACTCTAGAAAGTAAGTTAAGCCAAAAAAAACAAAAATCCACCACATTTTGAAAAAGCATGTATGAAAATGTGAAGAACTGTAACGCTGCCACATAAATATAATATGTTTTTCTGCTGTCAGTCGGGCATTGTGAGGATTGTTCCTACAACCTGAGATTGACAGCGGTGCCCAGAAGTGGGACATCCGATTTCCTTTTTTTTCATTTTCGGGGAGAGATTTGCATAAAGCACACTGTTTAAAGGGAGAGAGAAAGGCCAAGAAGAAGATGGGGAAAAAATGAAAAAAAGCAGATTAACTACTGCATGGGCCATGTGACAATACATGTGCCTCTACAATCCTGTAGGTTATGTGGAAGTACTTCTTTTTGACCGGTGAGTTGAACGTTCCGTTATTTCCCATGGACTCGGATGAGCTTGTTGAAGGACTTACTGTTCTATATCATAATGCAAGACAGACTAGCTTTTATGGCGAAGATTTGATTTCTGCTAGGAGCCAGCAATTGCTAGAACTCTTCGTTTCGCCTGCTGGCATCAGGGGTCAGAACTGTGGACTTATTTCTAAGTTCTAGAAGGGGAACTGGGGGAGGAATATTCTTATTGTGTATATATATATATATATATATATATACTAACAAAATACCAGCTTAGCGGTGAAATACTGTCTGAATATTTTTATTAATAAAAAGTAAACATTTTTAGACTGAGCGAAAATATGTCAAAATTAATTGTTAAGGATCTCTCTGTATACCATGTTGTCAGTTCGGCCCTCTGGTTGTAATATGACTAAGCTGTGTGCTGAGCTCACTCTTGAGCATGCAACATACAGTTGGCCATGTGAAAAGCAATCCCGCCTCAAATAAATGCCAACCTTTTGTAGTGTTTGTCCCTGAGACTTATTAATTGTCATTCGAAGCAGAGCCTTACTGGAAATTGAGCGCGTTTGAATTAAAATGGGAGATTAGATGGTATAACGGGATGCGAGAAATAAAACTGTGTCACTGAGGCACTGCCAGTAAATATAGTTGCTTCAATTAGGTTGTTTTATAGAGATGTGACCTGAAGTCTTGTGCGTTACAAAGTTTGGTGGTTGTAAGTTTCTGCTTCCTTGGCGAAGGTCGTAAGCGAAAGAAGACACCACAGTGACACACAGAAGAGAACCCGTGGATTAAATAAAACCTACACAATAACTGTAACAATCGTAACAAATGAACAATAAAATAGAAGAGAACCCGTGAATTAAATAAAAGGTTGCTTCGTTGGTGAAGCAAGGAAAAAGCACTTTCTTATATGTCGTTCGTTTTTAAAACAGTGCAGAAGCTATGAGAAAGCTGCTTCCTTGGCAAGCCGTAAGCGAAAGAAGACACCGCAGTGAACACAGAAGAGAACCCGTGGATTAAATAAAACCTACACAATAACTATAAAAATCGTAATAAATGAACAATGAAACAGCGGAGAACCCGTGGATTAAATAAAAGGCTGCCGTTGGCGAAGCAAGGAAAAAGGACTTTCTTATATATCGTTCATTTATAAAACAGTGCAGAAGCTCTGAAAACGCTACTTCCTTCGCAAAGCAAGGAAGCGACTGAAGAGGCGGCGGTGACGCGTAAGTGTTCGGCAAGGCAGCTGAAGCCCTGCATTATGGGATCTGTAGTTTATTGTGTTACCAGTGCTTCATATCCCAGGCCATTAATAACAATAATACAGTATATAAAATGATCTCGCGGGCCAGATATAATTACATGCCGGGCGGATGTTGCCTCGGGCCTTGAGTTTGACACATATGGAGTAAATAGAACTTGAAAAGATGTATTTTTTCGTACATCGAGACTGCGTGCTATTGTGGTTTTGCTTGCATGCCTCAATAAGTCATCCTCTCCTCGCTCTTACTTTTTTACCGTTCATCTAATGAATACACTGAGTATGGCTTTACCAAAACAATCATTGATGGCGAATAAAGTATCCATTATTGGAGTATGTAGATCGGGATATATATATACATATATATATACCAGCGTATCAGCGGAGAAGTAGTGTGTTTAAAAAGCTAGAAAAGAAAAGGGAACATTTTAAAAATAACGTAACATGACTGTCAATATACAGTATTTGTTTTGTGAGTGTTACTGAGTGTTGCTGTCATCAAGGATTTGATTATCATTATTTCTTTCAATCAGGTTCGTATTTGTAGGATGTGTTGTGTTCAAGTTACATTCCGTGTTTGTCAATCGTTGTAAAGATGACAGGTTTCTTTCATCGATTCGTTTCTTACTGCATCAATAAACAGCTCGTCTTCTTCTTTATCTGAGACCTGACACACTGTATGCACGGGTTTTTTTTACACTGTCTTCCTTTAGCGGGACATTGACTTTTTCCACCGTGTGCTTTGTTTCCGCAGTAGCTGGATTTATGAATATGCTTATCAAGCGCTTCATATTTTTGCTGCCTTTTCAATTGTGTAATTCGGTTTTGTTCAGCTCTTTGGAACTGTTGCTTTTATCTGTGCACTGCGTCAGTTCACGTGAGCCGCTCGATGTACATGCATCGAAGTTTCCCAGCTGTGCTGGTGCCATCTCGTGCTATGTCCATGGCTGTATTTAATGTTACCTTAGTCCTGGCACTTAAAACTTTCTCTCGCAGTTTCGCTGAGTTTGTGTCAAACACCACCCTGACCATCTCATTTTCCTCTACATAAGCACAGTCCTTCACCCGTGAATATTTAGTGGGAGTTTGCTATTGGATTGCCGCTGACGGACAGACGGCCTTATATGGGCAGGCACTAAATTACAAGCGCCAGCGCAGCCTGTCTATGAACTTAATTTAAAGTGTAGGTTTACATCGTGCTTTGTTTCAGTAGCAGAACTCATGAATATGGTTGTATATGTCACTCGCTCACTTCTTATTGTTTCGCTGCCTTCTCAATTATATAATGCATGTTTTCTTCAGCGCTTTTTCGAGGTCTTCCTGGTTTTCTATGTACTGCGTGATTACGTGGGAGGCGTGATGATGTCACACGAAACTCCGCCCCATGGCGTTCAAGCTCATCTCCATTACAGTAAATGGAGAAAAACAGCTTCCAGTTATGACCATTACGCGTAGAATTTCGACATAAAACCTGCCCAACTTTTGTAAGGAAGCTGTAAGGAATGAACCTGCCAAATTTCAGCCTTCCACCCACACGGGAAGTTGGAGAATTAGTGATGAGTCAGTGAGTGAGTGAGTGAGTGAGGGAGTGAGGGAGGGAGGGCTTTGCCTTTTATTAGTATAGATAGAAGGGAAGCAAATGAATCACGTTTCATAAAGTAGTTTTTATTCCTGAGTTCTTCATCAGAGGATAATGCTTAGACTTACCAAGTGACCCCACCATACAAACAAGAATCAAACTGTTCACTAAAGACATAATGCACCTGATATCACTTTGCCAAAAAACTCACTTTCATTTCAAAGGCAAAAACTACATTCAAAAAGAAGGCATGTCAATGGGATTGCTGTTATCAGGACTTCTAGCGGAACTGGTAATGCAGCGATTTGAAGACGTGGCTCTATCCCAGTTCACATCCAAAATTTGGATACGCAACGTAGATTACACATTTGTCATACTAAAAAAATGATCAGCTGAATGAATTCTACAACCACATCAGGACAATATTCCCTGCAATCCATTTCACCATGGAAAAAGAAATAAACAGCCGCATCAGCTTCTTGGACATCTACATTGAAAGAAATAATGATGCCACCCTGAGTTTTTAGCATTAAAGAGGACTGTGCGCAGATTGTTTGTGGGTTTGTGTGCAATTCTGATGCCTGACTTGGCCAGGATGCGCGCTGCACCTTCAGACACCTTGTGGGGATAAGGGAGTGAGTGCCAGGAGGGGTGGGGGTTCTGATTCAAGTCAATTGTTTGCTGAGTTTTTTAGTGTCTTCTGTGTAGGCTTTGCTTAATGAATGTTTTTGAGTATCCGTTTGAAGTGAAAAGATGGAAGAGATAGCGTCTCTCATTCATTTTTGTTTCCTTCGTATTACAATGGGTGTGGACTCTTCTAAATAGAGTTTTAACACAGCTCTGTTTATGAGATATTGGGTGGTCGCTGGTGAAGTGTAATATCTTGTCTGCGTAGCATTCTTTACGGTAAACACTAGTGGTCAGGGTGGTGTCATTATTTCATTCAATGTAGATAACAAGAACTGACCGTATGTTTTATTTGTAAAGCCTGTGCCAACAAATATACAACAATATGATGATGTTGATGAATACACAGCAATTTTGCTGTCTTGCCATTAGTTCTAAGTCATACTTATGGGAAATGGTGCATGCTCAATGTTAATTGCAGCTTCTTAAAAAACATTTTGGAAGAACCTTACTGAATCAGTTTATATGAGAAGATGAAAAAATAACAAGCAGACTCCAGCGAGGAGGCGGGTATCTGTGCGAGTGTTTTAAATAATGGAAGGAAAAAAGTGCTCTGAAATCAAGGGCCCTCAACCAAGATGGCTTATGAAACAAAATGCGACAGACAGGCATATGCTACTTTTATAAAATATGCACAATAATAACAACAGTGTTGAAGCAATTATGAATGGAAAGGGAGATGCTAAACTTGGGTGGCCGCGTTGTGCCTGCCCGTAAATCCCAACCGATGTATATATCTGAACGGATCTATCTGTACCAATACATATATCTGAACGAATGTATCTGAGCGGATGTATATATCTAAACCAATCTATTTAAACCAATATATATCTCTAAACCAATGTATATCAACCAATATATATATCTCAACCAATGTATATTTTTGAAAAGATGTATTCAAACCAATGTATATATCTGAACGGATGCATCTCAACCGAATTTTTATATATTAGAGCGGATCTATACAAACCAATTTATATACAGTATATCTCAATCAATGTATCTAAACCAATGTATATAACTGAACCTATATATATATATATATCTATACTAATAAAGGCAAAGCCCTCACTCACTCACTCACTCACTCACTCACTCATCACTAATTCTCCAACTTCCGTGTAGGTAGAAGGCTGAAATTTGGCAGGCTCATTCCTTACAGCTTACTTACAAAAGTTGGGCAGGTTTCATTTCGAAATTCTACGCCTAATGGTCATAACTGGAAGGTATTTTTCTCCATTAACTGTAATGGAGTTGAGCTGGAATGGCGGGGGGGGAGTTTCGTGTGACATCATCCGCCTCCCGTAATCCGTGAACTGATTGTCAGCGCAGTGCGTAGAAAACCAGGAAGACCTCCAAAAGCGCTTAAGAAAACATGCATTATATAATTGAGAAGGCAGCGAAAAACAATAAGAAGCGAGCGAGTGACATATACTACCATATTCATGAGTGTTGCTGCCTCGGAAAGAAAGCAAGGTGTAAACCTAAACTTTAAATTAAGTTCATAGACAGGCTACGCTGGCGTTTCACATGCCCACAGGTAATGCGGGATACAAGTTTAATGAGAGGGCGCGGGATATAAGCGAGAGTTTTGATCACTTTGTAACTAAGTTAAAATTGTAGGTGAAGGGGTGTGCTTATGCAAATTCGAGACTGTGTTTGTGGGGATTGACAGTTAAAGGCGGGTGGGGGAGTCACGTCATCATCTCCCCTCCCATTCATCTAATTTCGGTCTGAGCTGAGCTCCGCGGCTAATGCCGTCTTTCGAAGCAACCGTCAGACTGCCACCAAATACTCACAGAAAAATCCACAAGTTAATACACACGCTGTCTCTAGAGTTTCTCCACACTGAATCCTCCAGGCACTACTTACAAAAGGTCACATTGACAATCGTGTTACGTTATTTTTAAAATCTTTACTTTTCTTAGCACAAGCACAGCTGAGAAGCTTGATGCATGTGCTCCATAGCGTTAAAAATAATGCATTTAATCACACTTTGCATTACAAGCAAAGGGAGCTTTTGTCAATGCATGATTTCCTGGTACACGATTACATTGATCAAGCGCATCCCGATTCATTTTACCCTCGCACCACCTTAGTTTGAGAAGAAGTCTGAAAAAATATGAGGTTAACACAGAAAAACATCACCAATTCAAGCTTTATGAATAATCGATTAAGCCATCAATAATTGTTTTGGTAAAGCCATCCTCCTTCCATTTTATAATTTTTCCGCCACTAGCCATGATTAAATGAGCGGTAAATAAAGTAAGAGCAAAGCGAGGGTGACTTATTTAGGCAGGCATATATATGACAGCAACACTCATGACAATGTCAATCATGTTACGTTATTATTAAAATGTTTCCTTTTCTTTTCATTACTTCTTTAACACACTACTTCTCGCTGCGGTAGCGGGTATTTTGCTATATATATAATATATGAATGACCTCCAAAAGGCTGAGACTTTTGATATCATGAGCGTGTCTGCAAAACTGTGGTCTCCTGCCCAGCAAAAGTCGAGCAGCCAGCGCGCATAGCTGTGCCGGCCTTTGAGGCGCTGACTGCGCTTCTGCCTTAAGTCAAAGTGAGCACTTTTAATTTTTCATCCTCCCCTGCGCTATAGCCCAGACAAGTGCAAACACGGGACCCCTTTTCTACACCACGGAAAAATAATATTAAGGCGATTCACACTTTCTTTTGCGTATCACGATTATGAGGTCCTCACCTCGGATTATGAAGACACGCACGAGTGGAGGACTGACAGTGCCATCACAGCCGATTAATGGCAGGGGCGTCTCACCAGTCTACACAAGACCCACGCGACTGTCCCCAAAAGGCGATCATAGCGTCAGCGAACACATCTCTCTATACTATATAAAGAAAAAGGCAACTTTCCTTTCTTTACACCTTTTTCCTTTTATCCCAAACCAAAGCCTTTCTCTCTTAACACTGCAGAGGACACAAAACTAATTTTCTTTAAATGCGGTAAGGCACATTACCAGAGGCACAAATTTGAGCGTTCACATAGAAAATGTAATTTCTATACCACAGCCGTCGTGTAGCGCCTTTCAAAAGGGATCTACTACCGAGAGATGATCCATATACATTTTAGCTGCTGTTAGTTACTTACCTGTTGTGTTACACAGTCTTTAAAATGTAGTTTACCATAACCACTCCAGTAGTGCTCAATGTACCTGTACTTCTTAAAGCGTTAATGTTTTACTGTTTAATAACTTATAGACTATATTTTATTATTTTTCCCTTGCACTCAGTGACCAAAGCTATACACACACATATAGACACATACAAACATACACACAAGTATATATATGTGTATATATATATATATATATATATATATATATATATATATATACACACACACATACATATATATACACACATATATATAATTTGTGTGTGTGTATGTATGTATATATATATATATATATGTAGATAGGTATATATATATGTGTATATGTAGATATGTATATATAGATATGTAGATATGAAGATATATATATATATATATATATATATATATATATATATATATGTATGTGTGTGTGTGTGTGTGTGTGTGTGTGTGTGTATATATATGACAGCAGCAATCAAGCTGTGAGAAAACAGTAAAAGGAGGCGTGTCAGGCGTGTGGTACATTTTCTGATGCAGCTACGAAAACAACTTTTGGCGCTGCCAAATACACAAAACAATTACTTTGACAATCATGTTACATTATTTTTAAAATGTTTCCTTTTCTTTTCATAACTTCTTAAACACATGACATCGCTGAAGAAGCTGGTATTTTGCTATATATATATATATATCACAGCGACACTCATAACAGTGACAAAACAATTACATTGACAATCATGTTACGTTATTTTCAAAATGTTTCCTTTTCTTTCTCTTTCCTTCTTTAACACACTACTTCTCCGCTGCCAAGTAGTATATATATATATATAGATAGATAGAGATATATATATATAGATAGATATGAGAACAACACTCATATCAATGACAAAACAATTACATTAACAATCATGTTACGTTATTTTAAAAATTTTTCCTTTTCTTTTTGGTACCTTCTTTAACACCCGGCATCAGGGTTGACCGAACCTTGTAAAATAAAAGGTATATGGTGGCTTTATTGCGGTGTGATATTGGCCTATCCTTTTATCATCTGCCGCCATTTAGGACATGTTAGTAGTAGCGATCGTGCCGTGTCAGCGTGGTGGGACGAATTGTTATAGAATGACCAGCGGTGTCTGTCCTCGCCCTTCTTCTCTCTCTTCTTGGAGCTTCTGTACCACATGGAATGCTACAGATTATAAGCCTATTAATAGTGTTCACATTTAAAACCTGTTAGAATCAGTAACATATCATGTTCAGATTTTCCTAACATCATTTAAAAACTGTAATTGATCCATATTCAAAGATGTATGCTTAAAAAATGTCAAAATTCCAGAGAACTTGTAAAATAGTCGGCATGAAATTCTTTTTTGTCAATTTCACAGGGTCCATTGAAATTAAAATAGTCGAAACTCATGACAGGATGTGTTTGATCACGGTTCGTCTCATTTTATTCCAAGTCAATAGAAGTAAAAACTCAAGACTGTTTGCAGCTTTCTTCTTAACAAGGCTTCTGTTATGATCAATGTTTTTCTTTCCCTTATTCCCCTGAGGTATTTTCAGAAAAAGTTGCATCTGTTCTGTTTTTTTAGCACAAGGAATTTGAATCTGACATTTGTTTTTCATTTGACGGTGTTCTGAAGAAGCTAATCATTACAGCATTATTCTATGATGTCATGTTCGTTTTATTATGGCCGTCACCATTTTTGATCGATCATGTTGACAGTAGCTATGGTGATCTTACCCAAAATTCTCTGAGAGTGGGTGGTGTGTGATGTCACTGGAGTGACTTCATAAGCACATTTAACGGATCGTTCAAGATTAAGGAAAGATGTAGTTCTTGAGTGTGAAAATTCTGCTTGAAGCACTTTAAGCTTTTTGTTTATGGAACTTTAACTTTTGCTTAGTGAATGGCTTGGCAATAGATAAGTTTAACTCTCTGGTTAATGAACTTGGCATATATTCGACTACATCGTATCTCATGGTTCTCTTTCATTAAAAAGAATTACTGTCTTTTCCTGAGTCAGTAAATGCTGCCTTAAAGAAACACCTGAATTAGTCACAGCAGCTTAGTTTGGCATGAATTGGGTACAGATAAAGACTTTCTCGTCACATGTGTGTTTGGTTACCCATATTTAAATTTTATTCCTACTCATTCTGGTACATAAGTTACATAATTTGTCATGACAAATTATATTCCTTTATTGATTTACTGATAGGAGTACGCTGTTAAGGTACTCCAGACCCAGCCTTTCTCAAGGTATATTTCTTTTTATTCAGCCAGTATAGCATTTTAATTCATTAAAGGTTTTTATTCCTTTATTCTTTTATCCTACCATCAATCTGTTTCTTAAAACTGTTTCTTTTTTCTGTCTTAATGAGGGTTGGGGTGCCAGAGCCTGTCTACAGTAAGGTATCTAGACAAAAGCAAACCAGAAACTAATCCCAGAAATGAGATTGCTCATCCATGGGGTGCACTCATAGACACAGCCACACAATTGCACTTGAGTAATTTGCTGGAGATTTATTTATCAACATTAACAACATTATTTAAGATGAAAGATGTCCTAGGTTTTTGAAAATTAATAAGCAAGAACAACGAGCCATGCAGCCAGCCAAGCTCAGGGTTGCAAGGAGGTGACAATATCTTCAGCAGGACAACTCGTTTCAAGTTGTGGAATCCTGGAACAAACTACCAAGACATGTAGTTGAAGCAGAAACTTTGACTGCCTTTAAGAAATATGTGGATGAGATATTGGGACAAAATAGCCATTAGCTAAAGAAAAGAGCTTGATGGACTGAATGGTCTCATTTCATTTGTCCAATTACTTTTTTCTTTATGTTCTAAGAAGGTTATTCCCATTCTAAGACATTCTAAATTTCTGTCTTGTCTACGTCCAAAAATATTTCATGATTTACAAAAAAACTTAATTTATGAATATTTTGGGTTTTTTTAGCAATAGTTTATGCTCCAACTGTTTTTGCTTTTTAATTAACACTGACGTTGTCTATTCAACCACATTAATCTACATTAACTTGTTAACCTAAAACTGATGTAACAGAAACCACAGCAGTCTCTTCTAGTTGTGTATTAGCAGATGCTTAAAAAGCAGAGGGGGTGCCAATTTTACAGTCTGAAGTGTAAGTTTAGCTCCATCGTCTCCTGGGAACAGATGTGTGAATTAGGCTAATTTCTTTAAATGGTGGAGTGTCTGCTTTTAATCTAAGTGTTAAAGCATTTTTTTTTTTTTTTTTTAATTCCCCTTCACCAATTTCAGAGTTTCATTTGCTCAGAGGGCCTTATAAAGAGAAACATGTCATATGAATTTAGAGTCAAAGCTGCACAAGCAGAAGAACACAGATCTCCCCAAAAGAAAATCTTCAGAAGACACAGCTCCTGCCTTTGATGTCACCTCATTAAACTTCGATTCAAATGGTTCCAACAGATGTATTATCTTAAAAGTCGGTCCTGACAACTAAAAGATTTCTCTCTCTCTCTCTCTCTCTCTTTTTTAAATCAGCGCTCATTTCAGGTTACATTAAAATAGAAAAGCAAAGTTCCTCACCATAGCCAAAGAAAAAAAATCCTTCTCATCTAGTGTTTTTGATATCTGCTTCTTCTGAAATGAAACAGAATGGGAAATCAGAAGATCTCAGGTAAGCAGAGTGGCAGGTGTGCCATTTCAGATGAGTTCTTTTCAGTAATTCCCTGCCAAACAACCTCTAGAAGACCTGACATCGGGCAAGTGTGACTTATAAATTAAACATCATCTCCACAAAAAAGAAAATCTAAATACACACACACACTACAAAACTATTTTATTTACAGTATGTATTGTATATTCTACTAACACATAATTCCAACATTTCTGATCACAATAATTGGTGTCATAAAATGTACAGCAGAGAGATCTTACGAAATTATCAAGGCTAAAAAAAGAAAGAGATGCAACAGTGTGTGTAACCAGTCATAGTGTGTTTTATTTTCATTACATTCATGCAATTCTTATAATATTTGTATTACATATCATAAGTTTATTAAAATAAAAACTGGCTTACTTCTGCTTTAGCCTCACTAATCTCACACCCAGTCTTTTTCCATGTAAGTGGTGCATATTCTCTCTGCATTTCCCTCCAGGTACTCTGGTGTTTATCCCACAGCTAAAAATATGTTTTGCATTTTAAGTTAATTCATGACACTAGATATACCTGAGAAAGTGACCCTGTAAATGTGTGTGTGTAGGGTTTGTGATGGACTAAACATCGATTCAGAGATGATTCCTGTCTTGCTTCCTTTGCTTCCAAGGTAGGCTTCATCCGCCTGTTGCTCTAAAATTGATTAAGCGTGTTTGAGAGTCCTTCTACTGTATATGTTTTCCTGTCAAGCTAATGTCTTTCACCTCCAGGGACCTAAACAAAGCCTGAGGACTTTGTAGTTCTCTCTACTGTATGTCCCCATCATTTGTGACTCTAATTGAACCTCATGAAGCAGTGACTGAACAAGTTTGAGTGAGTGTGAGAAGGTGCTGTAGATGTGTGTGCCCTGTGGTGTCCATATCCCAGGAACTATGTAGCAGAAAAGGCAGGTCCAGGATAGGGATGAGCACATACATATTACTTTACTTGGCCATTTAAATATACTTATGGCACCATGATAAATGGACATTGTATTTAAGTAAAATAAGCTGAGGCATCAACCTTTTTTGTTAAGTAAGGCAGTTATAGGGAGGTGATTAGTGTTACTGCCTCACAACTCTAGAGTTATAGATTCAAATCCCAGGCTGAGGTGTCACCCATTGCAAGGCTGTGGTTGGGTCCTAATTTGGGATCCTGCAGTGATTTGTCGTGTTGTGGGTGTGGCAACACACTCCATCAGCGCATTCTCCCAACCACACCTGCACACTTTGTGTGTAGAGTTTTCTATGGGCACATCTACTCTTCCTCACTTATCCAAAAGAATTGGATGATTCTAAACTGACCCCATTTTTGTGGAGGTGGTATAAGTAAGTTGGTCTGGCACCTTATCCATTGTTGATTTCTGTCTTGTGTCCAAGACTGCTAGGATGTGTTTTCAGCCCAACATATCCAAGAACCAGTGCTTTCTCTTCTTCGCAATTTTGGCCTCTGTTTCTTCCACGTTTGGCGTAACTCTCATCTCAAATCCATACTCAAGGATGGCCTTTGAACCCCGCTGCAAAATTCAGCTGTAGTGTTTATTCTGTATGTCTACAAGAGCATCAGGACAGATCTCCTCTCTAGTGCCTTCTGGTTCATCTGTCCCTCTGAGTCTTTGCTCAATCTTAAAATAACCTGAGATCCAAGACAACTTCCAGGCTGTATTCTCCTCCTAAAGGGGAAATGTGCTGCCTTCTGTCAACCTAAAGAAGGTGTTTTGAACTCCTGGCATTCCTCCAGTGCACCTCTCTCTCTTTCACTGTCACCCTTCTATTCACAATAACAGGGATTACTGCCACATATGAGTGGGTCCCTGTTTGTTCAAATTCTCATACAAATATGAGCCGCCGATACACATTTTGATTGAGGCTGAATCTAGAAGACAAGTCTATAAAGAAGACAGAAGTTTCAAGGTAACGTAGTTATAACTGCTGAAAACGCAGCTGGAGAGTGACAGCGTGTTGCATGTTGCTTAGCACATGCAAGTAAGAATTACATTACACTCCGTAGATCCTTGTGTACTTAGTGTATAAACCTATATCAAATGTGTAAAATAATAGATGACTCAATCACTAAGTACACACACCTGTACAATCAAAGGCATGGTTATACTCCAAAACTGAATGGGTACAAACATGGAAGAAGATGCGCACCCTGTTCTCTCTATAGTCCAATTGTGTAGCTTCTCTTCAAATGCATCCTATTTTGTTGTCTAATGCATGTGCAGTGGATGTACACAGGAAAAATCTGGGGGTATGCGGTCACAGATGCTGCTCACAAAATTCATGTCATGTGAACCCTTCTAGCTACACAGATGTGCAAAGTGGAGATATAAACAGGCCATAATAATGATCCAGGAAAATTATGATATCGTGGACTCTATTGAAATCAACTTAAGAGCCATTGTAATCATAAAGCCTATTACATCTATACTATATATACTTTTTTCATTGTCCTTATATTATTAATATTAATTTTACTGAAAAAAATGTGAAATTAACAGGACTGAAGAAATCAAAATATATTATTAGATGAGGGGCAAGGCAGTGTCTGCTGAACGCAATCCTCAGGTTTTTCAGCACCCTCTTCTAATATCACTTTCATGTTTTCTCAGCCTACATAATTCAGCAAAAGGTCATGGACAGCTTAACCCTATGCTGGCAGCATTTGGCACCAACTAATGGGCACACTTAGGCAAACACCCACACTACTCACAGAGGTCCAATTTAGAGTCAAAAAATCAATCCAGTCTGTATGTCTTGTGAAGTTAAAGCAAACTGGTGTATCCAGAGAAACGTATGTGGGCTTGGAAAGAATGTGAAAACTCCAAAAAGATAGCCACTGGGTTCTAACACATATTCGATATTGCAGTGAAAAATCAGCAAGTTTTAAATTATTAGTTTAAACTGAGCTGTTTAAAGGGGAAATATAAAATTCTGTAAGTGAGAAAGTTAGAATCATATAATACTTTCATCATTCTTTTGACCACTACAGGTTGGTAAAATGATACAGCATATACTTTATTAAATACCAGTAATGGCACACTGCACGATAACGTGTATTGAATACACTTGACTTGAGCATTCATAGTTTTCATTCTCTTTCTCTGTATGTTTAGCATTCGTTTGCTCAGAGGTTGATGCGTTTGCTGCTCAGCTCTTCTTTTCTTCACCCTAGCGGCCCGCTTCTTCTCTTCTTTCATCTGCATCTTTTCGTGTTAAAACTGATTAAGTCAGTGTTTGCATTGCAATCACTTAATAATTTTTCTTTAATTTTTCATTTAAGCTGGTATTTAAGTCTTCAATCTGCCTCAAGAATGATATAAGATATGAAGAGGTAGGGGAAGTGATGGCGAAGGTGGTAGGGATGAGAATGGCGCCTGTATGCCAGCACCGCACGGCCGCCCTGCTGGCCGCTGCCGAGAGTTCATTCTGAAATAAAATAAAAATAAAACGAGGAAAACGGACCCCGAAAGCGGATAATAGACGTTACATAGATTATGCATACCAAATTTCAGGTCAATAGTTCAAACGGTTTGCGAGCTACAGGTGGTTTAAAATCCTGGACAGACAAACAAACAGCCACGGTAGCGTATTACATGTAAAGATGTTTTCTCATTTTCTAGAGAACACTGTCTTTGTAAGAATCATTTCTACTCCTCACTCTGGGGAGGTTTTCATGCTATTCCAGGCCTGGAGAGTGATACAATATCTCCATCATGTGCTAGGAGTGTCCCAGGGTTTCCTACTGGTTGTTCTAACACCAAGAAGGTGACAGAGAATTGTGAAATAAAGGGCCAAAAGAAGAGACAAGAGCCGGAAAAACAAGCAAAGAATTGTAACTGGGAAGTCAATGAAAAGCCAAAAATCAAAAACCCAAAATTGTACTTGAAAAATACATAGAACAGAAGTTGTTAACAACAGCTTTAGCTAAATACATATGTTATTCTTTTATTATCCACAAATCCGGATACCAAATGACCCCTAAAAGTCTTAACCCTTAAGGCCATGTTCGCTGCAACTGGGACCCACGTCATGACAACGGGACTCACAAAATAGCTATGCTCAAAAAAAAAAAAAAGCATTGAAGAAAGTATTGAGGTATTAAACCTCCATTTTAGCTTCAAAATCATATTCTCTGAGTATGAAAATGCCAGAATAGACCCATAAATCAACACAATCTGTTCCAGGTGAGGTATAAAAATGAAAGAAAAATGGAAATCATAACACTGGTGGCAGTACTTTGTATGGTTATCAACAAGGGGTGAGTAGGTGACAAGAAGTTGTAGGAAGAGGTTTGTAGAAAGTCACCAGGAAAGAGAGTGACACTGACTTCAGATTAGGTACTGTAAATGTCTGTGCGGGAGTAAAGGGGCTTCTGGGGCAATATGCCCTGTAGATTCATTATAAATTTAGGTAAATTAAGGGCCATTCTAACTCCAGGTGGTGCTTAGATGACACTGTTCACCTTGACACTCTAAGAAGACAAGGAAAAACTCCCAAAAAAAAACCCAGTAGAGAAAAAAATGGAAGAAAACTCGGGAAAGGCAGTTCAAAGTAAGACCCCTTTCCAGGTAGGTTGGGCGTGCAGTGGGTGTCAAAAAGAAGGGGGTCAATGCAATACAATACAATACACAGAACAGAACAAATCCTCAATACAGTATAAAAATACAAATTTTAGAAGTACAGAGCAGAATTTAACAGTGGATGACATCACATAATATCATTTGGATTTGTTTAGAGTCCTGGAGACCTCATCCATCAAGCTGCCTCCCCCATTTGGCCATTCCACAGCTGAAACAGTGCTGGGCCAGGCAATCTGATGAAAGGACCTCTCTTTCCCATGATTCCAGTGATCCTCCATCAGGGATGACTTTACCATAGGCAGGGACAACAACTTGGCAGGTGGGCCATGGCACCAAGTGCCACATTTGAGTATAGAGAAAAGAAACAATAGGTATGGGTTAGTATCAAATTATAATTATCATGTTACTTATGTTTTAGTGCTAATGACTGACAACAGAGATGCAGTCTGTACAGTTAATCCGCAGCTCTAGTCAGGGTATACTAAACTGAAGTAGTGAGTCTTCAGCCGGGATTTAAAAGCTGAGACTGAAGGGTCATCTCTTATAGTAGCAGGCAGACCACTCCACAGTTTAGGGGCCCTGTAACTAAAAGCTCGACCTCCCACTGATATTTTATTGATCCTTGGAATCATAAGCAGACCAGCATCTTGAGATCTTAATGTGCACTCTGGTTTGTAAGTCATGATAGGTTCAGACAAGTAAGCTGGACCTTGGCCATTTAATGCTTTATATGTTAAAAATAAAAAAAACCTAACCTGTCATTTTTTTATTCAGTGCTGAGGTCTTTAATAAATCAAGTGTTGGGCAAAGATGGCTGGCTCATCCACATTAGTGGCATTTATTTCCAGTATCAGACTCTGCACATGCTCAGAACTCACCTGTTGGGAGCATGCGCTGACAGATGTTGCCGCACCCACCTGGATTGGGAACCAAGTGCAATGGATGACCCCTCAGCACACTGTTAGGTTGTTTTTGGGGGCTGGAGTGTCAATCCTGCTACCACCCCCCAAGTTTTTCCTGTAAGTTGGAGGATCTGCTTGCATGGGTTACATCATACCCGGGACGAAGCAATTGCAGGCTAAGGGTCTTACTCAAGGGCCCAATGGAGTAGAGTCACTTCTGGAATTTACAGGATTCGAAGCGGCAACCTTCAAATTGCCAGCGCAGATTCCTACCCTCTGAAGCACCATGCGCCCTGAACTCACCTGTACTTGCTGAAAAACATCCCTTTATAGAAATTGTCAATAGGAATGCTCAGGTTCACGCTGTAGTTTATTGTCATGTTTCTGGAGCTCAGTGAGATTCTTAACCAACATGTAGCATGTTACTAATCTCCAGCAGTATGATCACCAAAAATTACTACTGAAACTTGAATAGAATGATGTACTCTTAGACAAAAGCTGTAATCCAGTGAAACTGTTATCAATTTTAGTTGAGAAGTGAATGCCATACATACATATGGTCTTTAAAATCAAGCGCTGGCTAGTAGAAAACAGTCCATGCTGAAGGTGATGTCCATAAGGCAAAGTGAATTCCTGCTGCTTGACTGGAATTGTAAACTCCCTGTTGGTGCTGGTTTCTGGTTTGACCCTTCTCTGATATGACATATATAATTTATTTTATGCCGGAACAATGGCAACACCAATTTTGTGAAAACTGGTCCAGCCATTTTTGCGTGATCAGCAAACAAACAAACAGATAAAGAAATGGACATGTACCTGTAAATGGATTACGATTTTATTTATATAGATTGACATTCCTGTAAGCTAAGATAACTGTGGTTTCAACATGCAGTATGTCCTCCTTAACTTTAGTGCTGCTGTCTTTGCACATGACAATAAATAAGATTGTTATAAGAAATGTTACACGGTAGCACAAATGTTAGCATTGCTAAATCAAGGTTCATTCTGGCCCAGTCTGTTTCTGTCTGGAGAATGGCCATTCCCTCAAATTTGCATTAGGTTTCTTTGTGTAGTCTGATTTCTTACCACATCCCAAAGACTTGCATGTTAGATTAATTGCATTTGTAAACTGTCCTAACATGAGCGTGATTTTAAACAAGGGTCAAATGGCATTCAAAGTAGGGATGGTAACTGCCTTGTACTCGTCCCCACTAGAGGAGAAAGTGGCTGCTTTTGGCCCTGTAATGGACAAAGAAAATATCAAAAATGAACGAAAGGATTATTGTAATATGAAAGCAATGACAAAAGGAAGATAGTCTTGATGATGGGAGCTGTCTCTTTATGCTTAATTTAACTTAGACTGTCTTTGAAAATCGTTGTACAGAATACAGATGAAATTACATGAAAGCTTGATATGTGTCAGCGTTACTCAGCTCATGGGCTTAGTTATTTATCTTGAAAAATATTAATATTAAAATCCAACTTTAAATCCTATAACAGCTTAGACAAGTGCAAATCATTTTAGCTTGGTTATCTCTCTAAGTCTATCCTTGAGCTCCATTACGAATGCTGCCATTTTCCATAAAACCATTCCTAAACAAATTTGCATGTGGCGAGGGTCCTGAAAAGGCAATATGTCCTAGGGTGAGGACTGTCAGGGACTGTAGCTGGCTGCTAAACAGCAGGGTAATCCTCATGGAATGTGTTACAGAGAATAAGCATCGCCCCATCAGCTTCCAGGTTGCAAGGATCAAGTAGTATTAATTTTGAATGCTAATGTCTGCTTAATGCGGTCTTAATCTTGCTTCTTGAAGAGTATATGGGAAAGTTACATACAGACTGCATATATAAGACTGACATATTCAGCTTTGCAGAAGAAAGCATTTGCTTTAGTGAGAAGCGTGCACAGAAACTCAATGCTGCCTCCTCAAACAGCAGGAAAGTAAAAAGTACACTTATTGGGGCACCTCATCAAACACTGAATTGATACATTTAGAAAATGTCCCTTTTTGCTTTGCTGCAAAAAGTGAGTATGTGTTATGGCTAGAAATAATAACATTTGCATCCAAAGCATATATCATTCTCTCATTGTTGGTAAGTGGGAATTTCTGAGTTTGTAGGAGGATTAGCAGTTTCAAGTCTTTTGATTTTAAGGCTGGTGAGAGGCATGGATTAAAGGGATTTTAAAACAAAATTAATGCTCTGAGACAATATTTCTGAAGGAAAGAAGGAAAATTGGTTTTAAAAGTATCTGCTTGCTGTAATCAGTGCAATCAATGATAAATCGAGTCATAGCATTTCAGTACGGTAAAGCATGAAAAGCGTAAACATTTCCTCCAGTTTTTTTCTGTTGCTAAAAAATAATAATCCTCTTAATTTCAGATCGTTTAAAAGCACAGTTTGTCAGCTTAGTGCACATGGGGTTCAAAAGTTCTGTCACAGAAATTTAACATTAAATTCACCACAAAGACAATAAGAAGAAATCCCACTAGATCCATCAGCTCCATAAACTTTTGGATGACTGCACAATATTAGCCTTTTCCTTTCCCTTCCAATATTTGATTACAATTTTTAATCTTCCAAAGAAATTTCCCATTAAAAAAGTGTTATTAAACCTTGTACCAAGCTCTGTTACACAGGGGGAAAAAAAGATAAAGAATTAGCCAGAAATTGATAGAAGGAAATTGGCTAAACTACAGTATGAGGAAAAACACAACAAATTCACATCCTCAGTTTCACTCATTCGCTCACTTAACTCGCTCGCTCTCCCCCAAGGAGGTCGTGAGAAATATCAAACCATGTGTGATTAGTAGCACCATTTAACCAAAGGAAGCAAGTGTGAATTAGATATGAATAAAAGTAATGAAATTCACACAAATTAACATAGCTTCATTCAAAATTAAATGATTAGGAATTCAAAAAGAAGCGCGTTCTGTAGGAAATATGTGTGTTAGTCTAATAAGATGTAATTCCATTGCCAACAGCCCTTTTTGTATGTAAAGGTAGTGGCTTTTCTTTAGAGAAACACAAAAAAGTATTAGGATACCATATTTAAGCTTTTCTTCACATTCAGCACTTATATTTAGATTCCATGGTTACCTTCACTCTTTAGAAATGTTCAGATTAAATTTTCTAACTACTTATTGCAAGGTACGGGAAGTCCTTTTAACGCATCTCTTTTTGCTTTCTGTGCTTTTCTGAAAGCTTTAATGTCCTGTAATGGAAAGAATTGAATTGATGTGCTTTATTACATCTAGAGACAATATTTTGCTTGATTTCAGAAATGCTTTTCTTTCTAAAATGTGAATGGTCCTGATGCCACCTACTGAACCATCTAGGTGTGTTAATAGGGAGCACACAGAATAATGCCAAGGAAGCAACAGATATAAAAATGAGAAAATTATTGCCACAAATGACATTTACTGCAGGGAGGTTCATGCGAAGGGAGGGCTCAAAACATTAAAAAAAAGCAAGCTAATACAAAACCCTGCTGCCCCCTTTGTCTACTTTTACAGATGTACCTGTATGACATGTCAGCCTGCTCAGTGCTCTCCTCTATATTTCTCTTTTCTCTCTTTATTTCTTTCACTTTTTGGGAACTATTGCACATTTTGACTTATATCCTTAAGTCCTTTATTGGTCAAAACAATGGCTGCCTCTTCTGTCTCACAGATCAATCAAATTGCATTCAATTTCTGGTTATGCAATTACAGTAGTTTCCTAGTTCTTCTTTTTACATTGCCTATAGAGAAAAGCCAAGCAAAATGACACCTTTTATTGGCTAACTAAAAAGATTACAGTATGCAAGCTTTCGAGGCAACTCAGGCCCCTTCTTCAGGCAAGATGTAAGAGTTGCCTCGAAAGCTTGCATACTGTAATCTTTTTAGTTAGCCAATAAAAGGTGTCATTTTGCTTGGCTTTTCTCTACATTCATAATGGCTAACACGGTACAACAACCTAGTACTACAGACATTGCCTATTAAAAGTTTCAAAGTATTCAACCCCTTGGACCTTTTCGTATTTTATTGTTATACAGCATTGAATCATAATGAATTTAATTTGGCTCTTGTGACATTAAGCAACATAAAAAATACTCTTTAATGTCAAAGTGAAAACATATCTCTGCAAAGTGATCTGAATTAATTACAAATAACATAAAATGATTGATAGCATAAGTATTTGCCTCTTCAAGTTAGTATTTAGTAGATACCCCTTTACAGCCATGACAGTCTTGAGTCTTTGCATAGTGGATTTTTCTTCACACTTCTTTGCAAAACAGCTGACAAGAATAAGAATCTGTCCTACCTCAAAGTAGAACGTGAGAAGTAGTTACAAAGCGTCCTACTTCCACTATCAGAGAGGAGTAGAAAGCCACATTTGAGAATGAATGACGTCACCATTTTGCAGCACCCCGTGCTGCAAATTGGTGCTCATGATGACATTTTGTAGTTTTATGATACTAACACAAGGCTTTGCCACAAAGACAATAATAATAATATTCAAAGTAGTAGTAGGAGGAGAAGAAGAAAAAGAAACAGAAAAAGGAAAACTTAATAAAGCAGGGTATTGTGCTAAACTGCTCATAATTGTTGCCGCTTCTTCTCAACACCAAGAATAATACAATAACGAACAATGGAAAGACCAAGACACACACTGAATGAGAGTTAAGCCCCATAACAAGCATGTTTATTTACAGCCATACTTTCAGAAGAATCATCTTTCTGCTGTCATGGCCATGGGAAGCGCCTTTTAAAGTAATATTTACACTGAAACTTGCCATGGCACTGTTTTTGAAGTGACATTCACTCTTCCACTGTATCTGATGTCTTCCAGATTCACATGTCATTGCTCTCCCCATGATCCCCCCTTATCATCTGCAAGGCTCTATTAATGCAATGTTCCAGGAGTCTCTACATGGTTTCTGGAACCTTACCAGGCTTGTAAAGAGTAACGTGAATGTTCCAGGGGTTCGTGACATACAGAGTGCAGCATACTAGTGTGACATTTCACTCTCAGTCACCCATCCAGCCACTCTTACCTTCAGGGTTATATGCTGGTTACTACAATATAATTTGCATCCATATCTACCTGTGTGTTGATACTGTGTTCCATCCATCCATCCATTATCCAACCCGCTATATCCTAACTACATGGTCACAGGGGTCTGCTGGAGCCAATCCCAGCCAATACAGGGCGCAAGGCAGAAAACAAACCCTGGGCAGGGCACCAGCCCACCACAGGGCGCACACACACACACACACACATATCAAGCACACACTAGGGACAATTTAGGATCGCCAATGCACCTAACCTGCATGTCTTTTGACTGTGGGAGGAAACCGGAGTACCCAGAGGAAACCTGCGCAGACATGGGGAGAACATGCAAACTCCACGCAGGGTGGACCCGGGAAGCAAACCTGGGTCTCCTAATTGCGAGGCAGCAGCGCTACCCACTATGCCACCGTGCCGCCCTGATACTGTGTTATTCCTTGCAAATGACATATGTGTGCTCATCCACCCTTTGGGCAACAATGTTTACGGGCGTGCCAATTTGCGTGAATGCAGCATTGCTTTAAAATGGGGAACTATTTAAATCTTCGTGTTATCTTATGTGTTGTAAAGGTGTTCAAAGTTTGGTCCAAAATTATTACAGAGCTGCATTTTTGCCTTGGCTAATTTCAGCTGAAATGAAAAGTGCATGTCTTCTTGATAGATGGATCAATAACATCCATCCATTATGCAACCCGCTATATCCTGACTACAGGGTCACGGGGGTCTGCTGGAGCCAATCCCAGCCAACACAGGGCGCAAGGCAGGAAACAAACCCCAGGCAGGGCGCTGGCCCACCGCAGGAGAAATAACATAATGTACAAAATTTGTTACAAATATTATTCTATATCTGTCAGATCTACATCTTTGTAAATGTTCAGCATTGTCATGTGTTTCTAAAAGATTCAGACTTCCCTGGGATGTATGTGCTTATTTCCTAGAATGCTCTATTTCCTGGCAGCTCCGAGAAAGTTAGGACAGCTCATGAATTCTTGTAAGCTCTGGTGAAGTTAGTAATAGTTTCCTAAATTTGGAAATTTTAATAAAATGTGTTTATTTCTACTCCTAAGAGTAGGACAAAACTATGGTTACGTTGAGATTTTTGAGCAAGTTAGGATCGTCTTTGACTTAGTCACTCCAGGACATGAACATTGTTGTTTTTAAAAATTTCTATCTTTCTTTGGCTATATGCTTGGGTTTGTTGTCTTGCTGGAAAAGAAATCTTCTGGCACGGCACAGGTTTCTTGCATACTGCATCAAATTGTCCTCCCGGGTTTCATTTTTCCATTTTACCCTCAAACTTCACAAGCCTTCCAAGGCCTACGACAGAGAAACATCTCCATAGCATCATGTTGCCAGCAGCTTGTTTCACAGTGGGAATGGTGTGTTTTTAATAATGTGCAGTGTTTGTATTATGCTTAAAAAAATGTTTAGTCTGATGGCCAAATCTCAGTTTTGATCTTGTCAGACCATAGAACCTTCTTCAGCTGACTCAGCTAACTAAAATTTAGATGGCATTTTTTTTTTAAACTGTGGCTTTCTCATTGCCATTCTCCCATTAAGTTACAACTGGTGAAGCACTCTGGCAACAGTTGTCTGCACAGTTACTCTAATTTCAGCCACTGTAGCATAGGTCTCTTAGTGGCCTCCATCACTAGCCTTTTTGCTCCACCATCAATCAGTTTTTGTGGACGGCCTGCTCTACAGCTTTTTTATACTCCAAGGGATATTCAGTGGATATTTTCTTGTATCCTTCCCCTGGCTTGTGCTTGGGGCTTTTTTTTTGTCTTCTTTGTGGTGGTTAAGCCACCATACTAACTTTCACAAGTTGGCCTTTGCAGAGACAGGTGCATTTATACTACCATCAATTAAAACCCCTCAACTACAGACCAGTGATCTCCATTGAACTAATTATACAACTCCTCAATCCAATTGGCAACACCAGTGATGATTTAGGTGTGCCGTAATAAAGGGGGTAAGTACCTATGTGATCAATTATTTTGTATTATATATTTACAGTATAATTAATTTAGACCAATTGCAGAGATCTGTTTCCAATTTGACATTAAGTAGTTTTTTCTTTTGATTATTATTATAAAAAGCCAGACCAAATCTGCTGTGATTCAATGTAGTTTAACAATAAAATATGAAAACTTCAAGTAGGTGAACACCTTTATAGACACCATACTCCAACATCCCAAAGGCATGCATGCAAAGGTAATTGATAACTCCATATTGAGTGTGAGTGTGTACTGTGATGGATTGACTTCCAATCTGTTTTATTTTGTTGCTGCCAGTATTGTCTGACTTCCCACAACCCTGCATTGGATAAAATAGCATCAGTAAATGGACACTTCAGGATACTAAAGAGTTTCATTCTGAATGATGCAATTAGTAAGAAATGCAAAAACAGAACCAAACTATGGACAGGGAAAAAGTTAAGCTAAATATAGCCTTTTTTAGTGAAATAGTAATGCTATCTATATGCACTAGACGTAATTACCAGGCTTGGCCCAGGAAATTTCATAAGAGAAACAGCGCCAGTTTTAGTGCCTTCCATTAATTAGAGGTATCAGAAGAACTATGTAAATAAGTACTTTTCTATATACAATATCTATAGTTTTTTTGCAAAAGCTAATAATGTTGGGAAGCAGTGTGATGTAATGGTTAAGGCTTTGGAATTCAAACTTCAAACCCAGAGGCTGTACGTTCAAGCCCTGCTACTGACACTGTGTGTCATTTCATCTGCCTGTAGTGAAGTAGTAAAAAGAAAAGAAATGTAAGCAATGGTTGCAGATGTTGTAAGTTGCCTTCAATGAAGATGTCAGTAAAGTAATAATGTTATTAGGTCACTGGAGGGGCTTACTCTTGAACATGGTATATCCAATTGTGTATGAGTAAAACATTCCTGTGTTAGATCAATTTTTGCTTTTCCTAGTGGCTTGGCTTTTGTTAATAGTCATTACAAACACAGGAAAACTATATTCATTTCAGTTGAAGTGGGCAATAATGTGAAACCTTAGTACAGGGGTGTCCACACTTTTTCGGCTTGCGAACTATTTTTAAAATGACCAGGTCAAAATGATCTACCTACGGCGGCCGACAGTGGCGTCATACCACCGAAATAAGTATGTACATCAGTTTCGGTTAGCACAGGAAAGCCGCCTACCAAATTTCGTGAAGATGGGGTCAGCCTTCTACCTACCACGGGAAGTTGGAGAATTAGTGACGTTGGAAAGTTCAATATGGCGGCCGACAGTGGCGTCATACCACCAAAATAAGTACGTACATCGGTTTCGGTTAGTGCAAGGAAGCCGCCTACCAAATTTCGTGAAGATGGGGCCATAAATAAGAAAGTTCAATATGGAGGAAGTTGTCGACCGTTATGACCGTTACGTGTAGAATTTCGAAATGAAACCTGCTTAACTTTTGTAAGTAAGCTGTAAGGAATAAGGCTGCCAAATTTCAGCCTTCTACCTACACGGGAAGTTGGAGAATTAGTGATGAATGAGTGAGTGAGTGAGTGAGTGAGGGCTTTGCCTTTTATTAATATAGATAAGATATATACTGAGTATCAGAGGTGGGTAGTAACGAGTTACATTTACTCTGTTACATTTACTTGAGTAACTTTTTAAAAAAATTGTACTTCTAAGAGTAGTTTTACTGCACCATACTTTTTACTTTTACTTGAGTACATTTGTAAAGAAGAAACACTACTCTTACTCCGCTACACTGGGCAACACTCAACTCGTTACTTTTTTTCCATTAGATAAAGTCTGACAGACAATTTTCAATCTGCTCTGTGTAGCGTATGCTGTCAAGTTGCGCACATGCCATCCATTGCGTCTCCAGCTCTGATGTGAGGTTTTGGATGTTCCCCAAATCAAGGCGCTACAGCTTTGAGGACAGATGTTGCATTTTTCGTTTGAAAGCATTAACTGAGCTAATCATATTGACCATGGTTTTCTCTTTTCCTTGCAGCTGTAAATTAAGCTCATTCAACATGTTGGTAAGATTGGGAAAAAAATGGCAAGTCTAGCGGCCATTGATCGTTATTAAGTTGCTTGTATTCTGCATGTTTAATGACAAGGAGAAACTCCTTTTCCTCTAGCTGTCCGTTTAACTGCGATTTTAGTTCCCTCTCCTTTCTCTTTCTCAGATCACTTTTCAGAAGGAAGTCAGTTTTGTAGTTTTTATGAACAATTCGAAAGTGCCTTTCCACATTTTCCTTCTTTGGAATAGCAATGATAGATTGACAGATCAGACAAACGCACTTTGATTGTAATATTGTGAGAGAAAAAAAATCCTCTTCCAATTCCACATCCAACCCATAAACAGCAATTTTTTTTTTAAATCCCTTGTTTAGTTTTATATAAATTGGAAAGCTAACTAGATCACTTAGAGTTTTGCAGTACCTCACGCGTTTGATCGTGCGTGCGGGGTGACCAGTGTGTTAGAAGAAAAGTGATCTCAGACTGGCCGCCCTGTATGTCAATCAAGTGGCAAATGCCATAGGAAGGATATATGATAGACTAACATTTAAAAAAAAATTTTTGAATGCAACGCGATCTGCCTGCACTACCTTTTCGATCTACCGGTCAATTGCGATTGATGTATTGGGCACCCCTGCCTTAGTATATATTATTATCATTTGCAGATGTAAACAATTTTTGTATTTATTTATGTCATTTATTTAAGTATTTCTTTTGGTGTTTTCTGTCAGTTGCATGTGGTCCCTTATTAAAGTCTGCAGATGTGAATGTATATGTAAAGAATTTTGAAGGTGGCATCCCTGAACAATTAAAGCAGGGTGGGGATGGGAGTAGGGTTTCCAACCATCCACAAATTTGCTGACAGCCCACAAAAAAAATATGTAAAATGGAAGCCTGTTTGTAATTATGTAAGTACATGTCACTGCCTGTAAAAAAATCCATTAAAGCAACACCACAAATCAATCTCTATGTGATGCATGGACATAGTTGGTCATTTCTTCTGTATGTGCCTGTCAATTAACCAGAGCAACACACATAGCCAAGATCTAGGAGTATGTGTTACTGCTTACATTATAGCAAATGGGTTTAAAAGAGCACAGTGAGACAAAGTGAACAAGGGTGAAGACCATTGATCCTCAAAAATCTGGAATTATTATCTGCAAATAGCTTGGATCTAGAGTTTATGAAAAGGATACTGACAGATAAAGAAAACGGTAATAATGAATATTGTTTGCAGTGAAAAAAGACTTTTTCAATATATGACTAAAGAAGTTTTGGTTTCCTGGTCTGGAAAAAAAGAGATGTAATCATGTTTGACATGTACTGTAAGGTACGAAAGGGAAAGAAAAATTGTGGTGAAGCTCAATGAAGATGCAAAACTGGATGGTTAGCAAGTATGCTATAAACCTCCAGTAGGGGAGCCAGGCCCTGTAGTTGCGAAGTAACAAAAGGAGAAGCGAGAAGTAGAGGTGGTGGTGCTGTCTGACCCAAGACAAGTTTTGATGAATAGCATTAGTTTAAACTCAGTGGGTCCCCCACAAACTACTCCATAGTATTATACATTCGCATGTACAGATTTTGAAAAGGGATACTCACCTCAACCTCCAAAATTATTTAATTTACATGTGCATCTGCTTACTTTGATTGTGAATGCTCCACTCTGCCTCTCTCCAAAATTCTTGCATATGCATTCTTTTCAGCAGACATTAAATGGGGACCACATACAACTAAGAAAAACATGAAAAGAAATATTTGAGTTAAGGACGTTAACAAATGAAAATCATAAACATCTAATATTTATAGTGATATATATTCAGATTTCACATATTTTTCTTTTTCTTTCAGCTGTTCCCGTTAAGGGTTGCCACTGTGGATTATCTTCTTTCATATCTTCCTGTCCTCTGCATCTTGTTCTGTCACCCCCATCACCGGCATGTCCTCTCTTACCACATCCATAAACCTTCTCTTAGGCCTTCCTCTTTTTCTTTTGCCTGGCAGCTCTATCCTTAGCATCCTTTTCCCAATATACCCAGCATCACTCCTCTGCACATGTCTAAATCAACGCAATCTCGCCTCTCTGACTTTGTCTCCCAACCGTCCAACTTGAGCTGACCCTCTAATGTACTCATTTCTAATCCTGTCCATCCTCGTCACAGCCAGTGTAACTCTTAGCATCTTTAACTCTGCTACCTCCAGGTCTGTCTCCTGCTTTCTGGTCAGTGCCACCGTCTCCAACCCATTGAACATAGCTGGTCTCACTACCATCCTGTAGACCTTCCCATTCACTGTCACAAAGCAATCCTGACATTCTTCTCCACCCATTCCACCCTGCCTGCACTCTCTTTTTCACCTCTCTTCCACACTCCCCGCTACTCTGTACTGTTGATCTCAAGTATTTAAACTTATCCACCTTCGCTAACTCTACTCCCTACATCCTCACCATTCCACTGACCTCCCTCTCATTCACACACATGTATTCTGTCTTGTTCCTGTTGACCTTCATTCCTCTCCCCATTAGAGCATATCTCCACCTCATGTGCAACTGTATACAGAATGTTTAAGATTAAGCAGCTTGAGTGAAAATTTTTTTTAATTAGTATTTGAGTGATACCTTTGTCCAAGAAAACTTACAACATTTGAGATATAAATTGGTTACATTTCTTTTGTTTTTCCAGTTGGAGTACAGTGACTTTCTCATGGCCATATGGAGTCGGTCACAAGATCTTATCTCATAAACTCAGGGTTTGAAGTCCTCGGTCCAAAGCCTTAACTACTATACAACATTGCCTGCCACTAGTAATTAAAGAAGAAGCAAAACTCCCTTCAAATATTATATACAGAAAAGTCCTTAGTTAGTTACAATGATACGTCTGATTAATCAACGGCACTATAACTGTGCCCCACTGTGTTACAAAATATCCTGGTAAACCCAAATAACAGAGCCAGTATAAATAATATAATAGCAGTTGTTGCAACACTTGTCAAAAATGAAAACTTTAAGGTAGAAAACAGAATAATTGAAAAAAATTAATAAATCATGAAAATCAAATTTAATTTCATTAAAGTTCATGCAGTGCAAGATTTGCTCAGAAAGGACTGTACTAGTGTAGCATTAAAGAACATCTTT
This sequence comes from Polypterus senegalus, assembly GCF_016835505.1. NCBI lineage: Eukaryota > Metazoa > Chordata > Cladistia > Polypteriformes > Polypteridae > Polypterus > Polypterus senegalus. Next base: position 44,949,272 of record NC_053157.1, read on the forward strand.
TCCCTGTAGCCTTGTTATTTAGCGAACTATACAAGACTAAACAGATTGCCTGCTAGCACAGCCAAAAGGAAATCAGTTCACATTACCTAAATATTGTAGTAGCAATTTGCTCTCTTAGCAGAAAATCGGGTGTTAAATATATCCCATTCTTTTAACAATAAACCTCATCCATCCTTGATTGCATAGTCCCTTTTTACCATTCCATTACAAAGGACTAGACATGAACAATACAGCTATTTTTATATTTTAAGAACCAGCAAGTTATGTGGCACCCTCTGGGTATAACATAGGCAGGGGATGAGAACTGCCAGTCTTATTCAACAAGCCAGACAGGGATATATGACCTGTATCAAATCAACAGGGTATTTCAAATTGAAAGATGTATGGAAAGTTTATAAATATACAATAAGCAGGAAACAATGAATGTAAGCTAATCTGTCAGTGAAGAACTGCATTAACGGTATTGTTCACAACAAAATCAGGAATACTGCAAAACAAAAGGAACACCGCAATGCATTGAACTCCACTGTAACTAGACTACAAACTGGAGTGAACAATGAAGATATGCTGTGTATTATATAGAATAATACATGAAAAACAATAAAGTCATAATGTACACAGAGTGGTTGCAGATAGAATGGCATGTATGACGCAACACATACATAAACTAATAAAACTTTAAAGTAAACAAATTGATTGCATGTTTAATGACCTATTCACCACAGGACATGAAAAGTAATAAAGCAATGCTGTACATAAACTGAGTGAAGAACAAGCAGTACAGCAAAAAAGTTCAGCATTTATGGATAGTAGTCATAACAAGTAAAGGTTGACTTAATTGGAGTAATTAAATAATGACATTCTAATACGGTTACAAGGTGTTTATTGTGCTATTAGATAATCTGTGATACATACCTATAATGGCAGATTCCAACTAACCTATTTGGTTCTTTTTCTTTAGGGGGAGTAGAAAGAAACATCAAAACCAGCGATGTAATTGTTACCTGTAACCTCTTAATTATCTCACTATTCTCACTGTACCCTGTTTATTCCACCATAGGGACCTCAAATGGCAGGCCGTTCCCTGACTGGGTCTGGCATTTATTTACACACCTTCACTTCAGCCCAGTTTACCACGAACAGGAAGACTGCACAAAGGGCCCTTAAGGGGATGCAGCTAGACAAGTGTGGTGTTGGTGTGGAGCTGCTCATAAGATTAGGTTTTGGATGAGAGACAGAGTCCAGCTGACATCACCAGGAGGTGTTTTGTTCCACTACATTTATAGCCTGTCCTTGTGCTTAGAGATAATGGACTTTCACTTTTAGCTCACAATGATTGGGAAGCTGATTTAGAAGGTCATTAGAACGCACAGGTTGCAGGTCCATGATTAGAACCTGGCAGTTACCACTGTGCAACCTGTGAACTGAGAAGGCTTGTGGTGTGTGTGTCTAAACTCACGACAAAACAATTGGTATAGTTGGCAGCCTTTGCACTGTACGGGGGTGGAGTGTGGTATAGGGGCGGAGCTGCATAGTAGAGTGGGCGCTGGGTATGGGAGAGAGCCCACTAACATCACCATGGAAGTACTTTTTTCTGCTTAATTGTTTTTGACAATGCGTTTAATTCTTTATTACTTTTTATCATGTTTCATTACAGTTTACCTTTTTACTTATACTTTTTTATTTTTAATTTTTTGTTTTATCATTCATTGGCATTTAAATAGACATTTGTAGTGAAATACTCAAGTATCTGATTTTCTATCTATAGTAACTAAGGACCTACCTCTCTTCCTCCTGTGCCCTGCATACTCTCCTTTATATCATTTCCTTAAAATTCAATCACTTCCCGGAGGAGCACCCTGACACCCTTTAAGTGGCTCAGCTGTGAGATAGCAGGGGGTCGGTGAGCAAAATAAGCATGGGGCAGAGCCCCCAAGTACTTATAAATTATATTTATTCGCATAATAACATTTAATACAAGCAATACAAATAATTATACATCCTGAGTGGGCACATGCTGTCTTCATTCATTCCCAGATGACAGTTCCCAGATAACCCAGTTCCTTAGTTATTGATTATATATCCTTAATTGAAAAGTGGAAAAAAAAGGTTTCTTGCCAGAAACAGAGTTCCTTGGAAAGAGTCCAGCAGCTAAGGAGATAGCAAACTCCATTTAAATGTCTGTGCCTCCTCTCAAAGTTTCAGAAAAGCAGTGAACAAACACTTCATTTTGCAACAAACAACCAGCTGAACTAAAACTAAAGTTAAAACTGAACTGAGATGCTCACTGAAAACACGTTCTAATAACAGGCAGCCACTCTCTGCCCTACTTCTCTACCAAAATAAATAGATACACCTGAATTACTACTTGCTAGCAAAACAACTAACATTTTACAGTTTCGTAAAACACAGGACAGTTATTACATAAGCTCAAGGTTGATTTTCATTGGAATCAAAAGCTGCCCTAGGCTGCAAACAGACAACCTATAAAAAAACATTCTAAGTTTCTGCTTTGCCTTTCAGCTTTCCCAGAATGCATTTCACTGTTATTCAGCTTGACAAAAGTTTTTTCAGGACTGTACTGTTTACCTGCAATCTGTCACTTGAAAAAAGTAAAGCATGCCCCCTTTCCTTTGGGGCTACCCGAGCTCTGGTTCCTGATTGAGTAAGATTTGTTGCATAGTTTGCCTCTCCATCCATCCATTTTCTAATTTGCTTATACAATCTGAGAGCATCAAAGGCTATTGCCAATATAGCAAATTGTCTTTTTTAACATCTTATCAAAACATATGTTAAAATATATGCATTGCCGCTCCCATGTGTATTTTACTCTGGATTTTACTTGGGCAGGTGAGGTACCCTTTGAAATTACAGAAATGTGGAGTTTATTCTGAAAACAAGGACAAGACTAAAATTATATAAATGGCAAATGCTGTATTATCAATTTAGGAGACAATGTGTGTAACTTATTTATCTAGAGAAAGTGAAAAAGGTCAGTTATAAAATCTCATACAATCTGAAATGAACACTAAAATCTGTGTCCATAAAACATGGTTCATTAGTTACATTTTACAGTAAATGGTTATCAACAGAGATAACTGCACACTTAACTTCAGCATATATCCTCAGCTGCTAAATGCCAGTCTTATGACTGAAATCTCTCTTTTTTCTTCTGCATGAAGCACTGATTTAAATGTCACAAGTTCAGATGTAATCATGATGTACAAAACTGGTATCAAGCTGAGTGGAAAACACAGGCCTTTTTCTTAAAAATAAATGTATGCAGTTGAATTCTAGACCAAACGTATATTTTCCGATTAGGACTTAGTGAAAGCTTTTCACGCTGTCTGAAATGTCATGAAATCTTATCAGAAGATCTCTTTTTGTTTACTCTACTCTTCAGTTTTTCTTACTCCTGATATGGGCAGTAACCTACCTAAAATGTTTGTGACATGTGTCAGTGCTGTCACTTTAAGAAAGTCTACCGTAAAACATTAAAAAAAAAAACAAAGGTAATGTGCATTCCATCACAGATCTTCAAGAGAATAATATTGCTGAAAAAATGTACTGGAAGAAAAATATTTAACATTTTGAATTATTTGCCTCCTTTCATCACAAAAGGTATAAGTTTATGTTAAGAAAAATCAATTTATCCATTCAGGTTTGCAGGTTTCCAGTCCCTACCCAATCACCACTGGGTGCAATCCTGTACGGGGCATTGTCCAGTCCTTATACACATTCACTGATGCCAAGTCAGTTTAGTTCAATTTAATTACATACACTGGGTGGCACGGTGGCACAGTGGGTAGTGCTGCTGCCTCGCAGTAAGGACACCCGGGTTCGCTTCCCAGGTCCTCCCTGCATGGAGTTTGCATGTTCTCTCTGTGTCTGCGTGGGTTTACTCCCACAGTCGAAAGACATGCAGGTTAGGTGCATTGGCAATTCTAAATTGTCCCTAGTGTGTGCTGGGTATGTGGGTGTGCATGCCCTGTGGTGCACTGGCGCCCTGCCTGGGGTTTGTTTCCTGTGTTGCACCCTGTGTTGGCTGAGATTGGCTCCAGCAGACCCCCGTGACCCTGTAGTTAGGATATAGCGGGTTGGATAATGGATGGATGGATAATTAAATACATTTATTAGCATATTGAATTTTCACTAACCAAAGGAACTACAAAAATAATAATAAGCCATAAGCCATATAATATCATTTATATACATAAACAAACAGTTAAACAGGCCACATTTTAATCTGACTTAAATTTATAACAATTGCGGAAAAAAGGGGCGCTCCAGCCGCCCCAACCCCAACACAGAAAAGCAGAGACACAAGTGCAGTACACAACACCCATTTATTCATGTGGGAAGCACTTTCCTTGCTCTCCACAGCAGCACAACACAAATAAGCAACACCAAAGCCCAGTCCTTTTCTTCTCTTCTCTTTCTTTCTTTCTTTTTTCCACCTCCACTCCTCTCCTAGCAAGCTTCATCCACCTTCTTCCCACTCTGGCTCCACGAGTAGTGGTGGCCGGCTCCTTTAATAGGACTCCCAGAAGGACTTAATGTGTCCAAAAAGCTTCTTCCGGCAGAAGTGCTGCTAAATAGGGCCCAACAAAGGTCCAGGTGCCCCCGGCATTGGCCACAGGCCCCAGCAAGTTTGAGCTTTCATGCTTCAAACCCGTGGCCCCTGCTGCAAGCCAGGGGGACTGCCCTCTAGCATTCTGGGGGAGATATGATCCAGAATAAGCTCTCTCCCACTGTCCTTCCATTATCGAGGTGTCCTGGCTGGGTAAGGGCATACAATATAAGTCAATGAATGTTTTAAGTGGCCAGCAGACAATGGAGGAGACTAAAACAAAAATGTCACTGAATGTCATTCCTGTAGCTGCTAAACCTCAAGGGGGTTAATAGCTGATTTTAAGAAATAAAGTCAAGGTCAAAATTAGACAAAGTCACAATTCCTGGGACCCAGGCCAGCTGGACATCTACCCACTTCTCTAAGTATTCTGCATTATAAGTTAATGTTCTGAACAGTCTAATATGAACAGTAAACACATGCATCCTTGGACGTCAATGCTCCTGCAGCCTTTGTGTCACTTGTAATCTGCCATAGCAGATTCAATTCAATTTAATTCAGTTTTTTTTTTGTGTGGTGCTCTTCACAGTGCAAGCGCAGAATGCTGTGACAAGTTCACAGGTAAATTCAAATACACAAATAAATAAAAAGATTTCTGTAAACAGACAAGAAATAAAGTGGTTCAAAATTAATTTACCATAAATGGACCTCACCGATATTGGCAAATTAATTACGTTTTGAACAACGGCCAGGTGACAACAGAGGAGAGGAACAGGAAGAGAAACAGTACAGAGGAGGGTCACTCAGCTTGATATCTTCATCTTGTGATGTTCTCAAAGACACAGGCACAGAGAGAGCATGAAATCTTCACGAGGACTGAACTAAAATTCAAACCCAAGATTTTACAGCTATGAATTATCACAGATAGCCATTGGGCCAGTGTTGTCAAATGGATTTATGAAAACTTGTTTTTCTACTTTTGTTGGTAAGTAAAGAGTTTTCATTCTAATATTACTCCTCTTTTATATCATTGTCAATATTACTAATCTCCAAATAATTCAAAATACAAGAAAGCTTGTAAAATACAATGGTAACCAAATCCTTATAGATTTTTTCTTACCCCTTTGAAGCTATAGCGTGGTTGTCTTTCACTTGCCATTTATTGCTTTTTGTCTTTTGTCCCTGAAATATACTTCAGTGCTGAATGTAATATAGGAGTGACAGAACATTTGCATTGTCCTTTATAATGTTGTTTTTAGATAGTATAAATCTGTATTATATCTGTTAAAAGAGAAGCCATACTCTTTGTACTTACTCTTTTCTTCAGTGTAAGATAAATTATCATGTCTCATACACTCGAGTTAATGATCTATTACCCTAGATCTGCCGACAGGAACTTACAGCAAGTGGTTACGTTATCAAATCCCTGGCTGCTCTCTTTAAAGACAATTAATAAAGGTATTCACTCGTTTTAAGTTTGAGAAAAGTTCCAAATGAGAATTTCTAACCTGGGGGGAAAACATCTTTTGTCAGTAAGTATGTGTGAGGATGTTCAGCAGAGGAAAAATAGTTAACCTTCAAGCAAAGACAGCAATGAATGTACTGCTCTTCAAAAAAAAGACATCTGTGAGAGAATATGAAGATGATAATAATATATAGTATGATGATATTTAAAATATAATATGATTGCAAAGTCCCACACTTATGCATTTAATTTAGTTGTTTGTAGAAGCAATTGAATTTCAGCAGCTGTATGCATAAAGAGCCGAAGGCCAAGAAGTGTTCTGGATGACAGACTGAGCAGGAATTGCATTTCATGTGCATGTGCATGTCCAGGGTCCAGTTCTGTTCAACTTGTTCTGCCTAACACTTTGTATGGTAGAACAGAACCACACAATTAATGAAAGGTCTTTCAAAAGGTTTGAGTTGAAAGCAGAGCAGCAAATGGCAGGAGAATGGCCGTATGCTTGGAGAAGTCAAGTACTCCAATTCTGAATGGTGTCGAATGATGGTTCAGAACTCTTTGTGGTAGCAGAGAGCAAGAGCAGAACTTAAAGAAGATACTATTTGAGAGGCAATTATTGTGCTAGTAGAGTTAAAGCACTTTATTTATTTATTTATTTATTTATTGTTGTGTGCCAGACAGCATTTCTTTTGATGCCCCAATTGAAGAAATTCCATCTACTTCCTGTTAGTAATGACAAACTAACTATTGCAGCATGGGCTCAAGTACAGCTCATCTTAGCATTAGCATGATGCTCTTTACTTTCAGAAACCTCATGGTCCTATCTTTACGTAAGCTTATTTATCAAAAACTGTTTCTCGGCTTCATGTAGAGCATCATGACTTACTCTGAAGATGTGAGGCAGCAGTCCACAAGAGTGACATAAGAACATAAGATCATGTTTGTTTACCTAATAGCTAAACTGGCCCATAATATCATGCAGATACTCCTAAAAAGTTTGCCTCTACATGGATCTGTTATTTGGTCCAGATTCCCATATCTCTTTGTGTTAAGAATTGCTTTCTGGCTTCTGTCCTAAATGCACATTTCCTTAATTTCCACTGGTGCCCTCGAGTATGTGATTCACAATTAAGTTGAAAGAATTCTGCTTTATCAATTCCTTCGAGAATTTTGAAAACCTGGATTAGACTCCCACACACTCATGACTGAACAGGTTTGAGTCTTTTAGAATATGACATGTTGTTAAGTCCTGGGATGCACCTAGTTTCTCTCTTCTGAACAGCTTCAAGTGCTGTTATGTCTTTTTTGTTACATGGTGACCAGAATTGCCCACAATACTCCAGATGTGGTCTTAGAAGTATTAGTGTAGTCTGAATGTAATGTGCCTAGATTTATGCTCAGCAGTTTTCATGATGCAACCCAACATTTTATTCAACTTTTTAATATCATCTGCACATTGGTTAGATGATGAAAATGTTGTGTCAGCATTAACCCCTAAATCCTTTTCAGAGGCTGCTACCTTTAGGACTGAGTCTCCCATTTTCTAATTATATAATTGTTTTGCACACATGTAGTACTTCGCACTTTTCTACTTTAAAGTTCATTTTTTAAGTGTTCACCCAGTTCTGAAGCTTGACCAGGTCCTTTTGAATTGTTTTCATTGTCTCCTCAGTGTTTGCCATTGCTCCAATTTTAGTATCATTTGTATATTTGGTACGTTTACTAACTATACTGGAATCAGTGTCATTAAAGTAGATCAGGAAAAAGTAATGGTCCGGGGAAAGACCCCAGAGGAACTCCACTGATGATCTCACACCATGTGGAGCATTCTCCTCCTCTTTGTTGTTTAACCAACTTGATATCCAGTTTTGTAGGTTACCTCCGATGCCTACAGCTTCTAGTATTATAATTAATCTCTGGTGTGCAACTGAATCAAAGGCTTTTTAAAACTCTAAGTAAATTATGTTGTATGCTTTGCAGTAAAACATTGGTTTGACAAGATCTTCCTCTGAAACCAACAGCAAAATATAAAGTGTCAAATCAACATGCCTAATGTATTTAAATGATGCCATAGGAGATCTGCATTAATTAGTTCCTTAATTTTGGATGCTAACATTATTAGAAAACAGGGTTACTGTGCATTCTGACAGCATCAAACACAATGTAAGAACCAACACCATTTTAAGGAACCCATGTATACAGTATGTTTCAATACAGAGTCATCTACCAACCTAATCTATGGTCCATTTTTCTTGCATATGGGGACAAAGTATCTGGGAAAACTTCCACAAAGCTGTTCTAGAATACATAAACTCCTAGGATTGAATTTGAACCACGGACTTTAGAGGTAAGTAGAGTTTTCACTATGCAGCCACATATAGACACCTGTGTTAAATCAACTTCAGTTAAGTTGACTTGATGCAGAAACAACATCTTTAGACTCTATAGACCCTAAGATGTACCAAAGGACATCTGGGTGTCAAGACTGCCCTTATGTCCCCAATAGATGAATCCTCATTTGAACCCACATTATCACTGTCACCTTAAAATAAGCTCTGTCATTCTTCAAATCCTAGTTCTTTCCTCTGGCCTGTATTGAATATGATAGCTGCAGCTCAGCTTTGCTTTGTCACAGATAAGACCATAAACTACCTTGTAGAGGGTCTGTTTTTGTGGCACACACAAAGGAGTTGACACTAGTATGCATCAAATAATGCCTCTGACATCTGAGAGTTGTCTTGTTTGAAGTTGTTAGGCTATCAAATTTTTGACCCAAGAGAAGAATATTGCTCTGGTTCCCATTGTACCTGTTTTGTTGATGATGATATTGATATTCTTCTCCCTCTATAGCTGCCTATATCTTCAAAGTTAAACCAACATTAAAAGCCAAGCTAACTGCTTTTTGTTGTTTCTCTTGGGTGTTTGAGCATTTTGTCCTCCACTGCCTGCTTTTAGCTGTATAGTGGTGTTTTTAGGCTTCTAATTGGCTAAAAGACGAAAGCAACTCATTTTCATGGCACGTTTGTTCACTGCAAAGTGTTGGGCCAGACTCCATGAGCAGATCTGTTCACTCAAGTGGTTCAGTAGATAGAGAACCTGAACAACCTCTTTAATGTTTTATGAGACAGGAAGAGTTTTGACAGACTTCAAAGAAAGGAGTGTATCTCAGAGACTAAACAAGAAGCCTGAGAAGAATAATTATATGGGAGAAGTGTAATTAAGACTGAGACTTTACTTTTAACTTAAAGGAGTCAAGTGACAGAATGGCCAATGCATGAGGCTTTGTCCATTCAGAGAAGGAGTGGCAAGCTACTGCTGTCCTCTGTCAAGGGAAAAAGGCATGAGGAAAAACTGGAATTGGAAGAAATCATGTTCACCTCAGAGTGGGTAAGTGAGGCTGGCAAATCTATAGAGAAGCAAAGCCAAGTGGATCAGGCATCATGGACAGCATGAAAAACTATAGAAGGGCACCAGGTGTTATGATTTGAGTTTATTTAAAATTTTTATCTCATTATACTGAACTTTTCTCTAGACTAACTTCCAATTTATGGTTTTTGCAGTCTCCTCCTTGAACCGTCACCTTATCGTGGTGGAGGGGTTTGCGTGTCCCAATGATCCTAGGAGCTATGTTGTCCGGGGCTTTATGCCTGGTAGAACCACCAAGGCAAACTGGTCCTAGGTGAGGGATGAGACAAAGAGCGGTTCAATAAACCTCCAATGAAAATAAAACTTGGACGACGTTTTCCCTTGCCCGGACGCGGGTCACCTGGGCCCCCCTCTGGAGCCAGGCCTGGAGGTGGGGCTCAATGGCGGCGCCTGGTGGCGGGCCTGCACCCATGGGGCTCGGCCGGGCACAGCCCGAAGAGGTAACGTGGGTCCTCCTCCCCATGGGCTCACCACCTATGGGAGGGGCCAAGGAGGTTGGGTGCAATGTGAGTTGGGTGGTGGCGGCGGGACCTTGGCGGTCTGATCCTCGGCTACAGAAACTGGCTCTTGGGGCGTGGAATGTCACCTCTCTGAAGGGGAAGGAGCCTGAGCTAGTGCGCGAGGTGAGAGGTTCGGCTAGATATAGTCGGACTCACCTCGGCACAGCTTGGACTCTGGAACCAATCTCCTTGAGAGGGGCTGGACTCTCTACCACTCTGGAGTTGCCCGGTGAGGCGCCGAGCAGGTGTGGGCATACTTATTGCCCCGACTGGAGCCTGTGCATTGGGGTTTACCCGGTGGGCGAGAGGGTGGCCTCCCTCCGCCGGGTGGGGAAGGGTCCTGACTGTTGTTTGTGCGTATCGCGCGAACAGCAGTTTGGAGTATCCACCCTTTTGGAGTCTCTGGAGGGTTGCTAGAGGGCATACCTTCTGGGGATTCCCTCGTTTTGCTGGGAGACTTCAATGCTCACGTGGGCAATGACAGTGAGACCTGGAAGGGCGTGATTGGGAGGAATGGCCCCGATCTGAACCCGGCGGTGTTTTGTTATTGGACTTCTGTGCTCGTCACGGATTGTCCATAACGAACACCATGTTCAAGCATAAGGGTGTTCATATGTGCACCTGGCACCAGGACACCCTAGGCCTCAGGTCGATGATCGACTTTGTGGTCGTGTCGCCGGACTTGCGGCCATATGTCTTGGACACTTTCGGGTGAAGAGAGGGGCGGAGCTGTCAACTGATCACCACCTGGTGGTGAGTTGGCTTCGATGGTGGGGAAGATGCGGTCAGACCTGGTAGGCCCAAGCGTGTTGTGAGGGTCTGCTGGGAGCGGCTGGCAGAGTCCCCTGTCAGAAGTAGCTTCAACTCCCACCTCCGGCAGAACTTCAACCCGCCCCGAGGGAGGTGGGGACATTGAGTCGAATGGGCCATGTTCCGTGCCTCTATTGTTGAGGCGGCTGACGGAGCTGTGGCGCAAGGTGGTGGTGCCTGTCGGCGGCAATCCCGAACCCGTTGGTGGACACGCGGTGAGGGATGCCGTCAAGCTGAAGAAGGAGTCCTATAGGACTTTTTGTCCTGTGGGTCTCTGGAGGCAGCTGATAGGTACCGGCAGGCCAAGCGGAGCGGCGGTTGTTGCTGAGGCAAAACTTCGGGCATGGGAGGAGTTTGAGAGGCCATGGAGAGCGACTTTGGACGGCTTGAGGAGATTCTGGTCCACCGTCCGGCGTCTCAGGAGGGAAGCAGTGCAGTGTCAACACCGTATATGGTGGGGATGGTGCGCTGCTGACCTCGACTTCGGGGCGTTATGGGTCGGTGGGAGGAGTACTTGAAGACCACCTCAATCCCACTAAAATGCCTTCCAATGAGGAAGCAGAGCCTGGGGACTCTGAGGTGGGCTCTCCCATCTCTGGGACTGAAGTCACCGAGGTGGTCAAAAACTCCTTGGTGGCAGGGCCCGGGGTGGATGAGATCGCCGGAGTTCCTTAAGGCTCTGGATGTTGTAGGACTGTCTTGGTTGACACGTCTCTGCAACATCGCATGGACATCGGGACAGTGCCTCTGGATTGGCAGACCGGGTGGTGGTCCCCTCTTTAAAAGGGGACGGAGGGTGTGTTCCAACTATAGAGGGATCACACTCCTCAGCCTCCCTGGAAAAGTCTATTCGGGGTTCTGGAGAGGAGGGTCCGTCGGATAGTGAACCTCGGATTCAGGAGGAACAGTGTGGTTTTAGTCCTGGTCGCGGAACAGTGGACCAGCTCTTCACCCTTAGCAGAGTCCTGGAGGGTGCATGGGAGTTTGCCCGACCGGTCTACATGTGTTTTGTGGACTTGGAAAGGCATTCGACCGTGTCCCTCGGGAATCCTGTGGGGGTGCTCGGGAGTATGGGGTACGGACCCCTGATAAGAGCTGTTGGTCTCTGTACAACCGGTGTCAGAGCTTGGTCCGCATTGCCGGCAGTAAGTCGAGCCCGTTTCCAGTGAGAGTTGGACTCCGCCAGGGCTGCCCTTTGTCACCGATTCTGTTCATAACTTTTATGGACAGAATTTCTAGGCGCAACCAGGGTGTTGAAGGGGTCGGTTTGGTGGACTCAGGATTGGGTCACTGCTTTTGCAGATGATGTTGTCCTGTTTGCTTCATCAGGCCGTGATCTTCAGCTCTCTCTGGATCGGTTCGCAGCTGAGTGTGAAGCGGCTGGGATGAGAATCAGCACCCCCAAAACCGAGCATGGTCCTCAGCCGGAAAAGGGTGGAGTGCCCTCTCAGGGTTGGGGGAGAGATCCTGCCCCAAGTGGAGGAGTTCAAGTATCTCGGGGTCTTGTTCACGAGTGAGGGAAGAATGGAGCGTGAGATCGACAGGCGGATCGGTGCGGCATCCGCAGTGATGCGGGCTCTGCATCGGTCTGTCGTGGTGAAAAAGGAGCTGAGCCGTAAGGCAAAGCTCTCAATTTACCAGTCGATCTACCTTCCTACCCTCACCTATGGTCATGAGCTATGGGTAGTGACCGAAAAAACGAGATCGCGAATACAAGCGGCTGAAATGAGTTTCCTCCGCAGGGTGTCTGGGTTTTCCCTTAAAGATAGGGTGAGAAGCTCAGTCATCCGGGAGGGGCTCAGAGTAGAGCCGCTGCTCCTCCGCATCGAGAGGAGTCAGATGAGGTGGCTCGGGCATCTGATCAGGATGCCTCCTGGACGCCTCCCTGGTGAGGTGTTCCGGCACGTCCAACGGGAGGAGGCCCGGGGAAGACCCAGGACACGCTGGAGGGACTATGTCTCCGGCTGGCCTGGGAACGCTTTGGGATTCTCCGGAAGAGCTGGAAGAAGTGGCGGGGAGAGGGAAGTCTGGGCCTCTTTGCTTAAGCTGCTGCCCCCGCGACCCGACCTCGGATAAGCGGAAGAGAATGGATGGATGGATGGTTTTTGCAGTACCAATTCCTTTTTTGATACAATTTTTGTTTTGTAGTTGTTCTAACTTGGTTATGAAGTATTCCGTTTTTCTAATGCCTTTTTAGTTTTTTCATGTGCACTGCCATTTTATATATTCTTTGTATTCTGTTGTTAGGGAGGTTGCCACAGAGAGATGACCAGAGGTTGGTATAATCAGGTCAACAGTATAAAGGTCATTATCACAGACTTCCTGGTCATCTGAGGTTGCAGATTACACTAAAGACTTTTGTGTGTGTGTTTCTTTGGTTGTAATGTCCTGGCTTTTATTATTGTGCTTTGTTTTCTCCACTATAAGTTGGGCCTTTGAGTTTTGAGTTTATTATTTAATTTAATTGACTTCCTAATTTTCACTTTGGCTTGTATTTTGACTATATTTCATCATCTGGTCCCAAATCAAATCCAAACCTCCACTTGGTATACCTAGACAGGACACCAACAGATTCTCTTACTTTGGAAGGCTCCCCTAAAAGAAACACACAATGACATACCTCAGTGCTGACAGAATCCAGGCTGTGGACATCTCATAATCAGAGACCTTGCTACAAAACAGCAACCCATTAGAGTAGGGTGCTTATTATACTATGAATCTCAAGCTAAAATGGGTCAAGGGTTGCTACCATTAGGTCACATTTTACTGTTGTATTTAATAGAAATGAGTCATGAATGGTTTGCAGATTGGGTCACAGTGGGACACCACGGGATGATTAAGCAGTTGACATTGCTCAGACGATTGTCCACAATTACACTCATGATGATTGACCACAATTCTCCTAGCGGGAAACAGACTTATCCAGGCTTTCAACAAAGAATGGGTCTTGAAAGCAATAAAAAGGCAAGACTGGGTCATGACAAAAAAAAAGTTTAAGAAACCTGCATTAGAGTAGAGTAGGATATATAGATGGCCCTGTAAGAAACGAGCAATTTAGATTAGTAATGAGACAGAGTAAGGATAAGAATTCACAACAATTAATGGTTCCCCTGTCAGAATTATGAAGTTACACCTAAAAATGAAATATCACAACCTTGTGGCAGGTAAGACAAGAGTATATTATAAATGATGTGTCCCTGCTAGAATCAGATAATGTCAAAACCAAAGCTGGAATGCTGCAGTGGAAAAAGAAATTGTGAAATACTAGCCCTTGAGGGACTATAGTGCCTGCATCATATTACATGACCTCGAGTTTGAGGGGGTGTCAAACTGGATGACTGCTGTTGCTGATCTTGTTGCTTGAGGATGTCAGAATATACAACTACAAATCCCAGCAGATGACATACTATACTACTCTCTGATGACTTCTCAGCACATCGTAATATTTTCTGACGGCCAATAAAGTGCTGTCTACATGTGCTGGTGCTGTACGAGTGTGTTCTAGGTAAGTTCAGCCACAATTTCGACCTTTTTTGTTTCCTTTTTTCTATTCTGTCATTGTCGCACTTCTCCTGTTTTCTTTAATGGTGCATTGTATGCATTGTACTTCCTGGTGAGTGTTCATTGGTTATCCGTTCTCACACACACAGGAGCTACCCCTATGACTTCAGACAAAATTCAACTTGTTTCATTTATTTGAGGCAGGTTGCAGATTGATTGAACTGAGTAACTAGTGATGTCAAACTACATGACAGTAGGGCACAGAAAATGCTAACAGTATTATGAAAATAATCTCAGGAGAAACTATGTTGTATGACAGGGCCTTTAATTGTAAAGTAGATTTTCTATAGCATGAACGCAAAATGTCACACAGTGGGGTGTGCCCAGGATGTGAGACATAAAAGCTGATATTTACAGCCTGAGCTAGATATGGTTGGTTGATGCAAAAGGAAGGGACAATTTAACATAGATAGACCGTCCATTACCTGATGTTTAAACTGTAATATAGTGGTAGAGACTATGTTGTGATTACAGCAGTGTTGACTTTTTGTGTCAATACGGCTATCCTGCCCTCATGCGTGAATCCATTAATTGATTGAAATTGATTCCTAAATCAATTTGGCTTGAGAATAAAGGTTGACCTAGGATCAACAGGCCGGCATTGCTCACAATGACAGCCGACATTGACAGCTAAAACAGATACAAAATAAAGAGAAAAAATCTTTACACTATCTCTATTAATTCTGTGGCCTGGTAGAGCAGATGACTCTCTTCTAAGAACAGCCATTGTGAACAGGGATCCTGATAAAAGGAGTCTAAAACTTTTGGCTACATGTCCTTTCTCTTTTGTAACTCCCCTTATGCATAACATAGTAATTTATTACTATTAAAATACTTGACAAATTTTCATTCCCTGTCCAGAGCCACTATTAACTGCAAGAACAATTCTTTGCCTAGTATTTGTTCCATTTCACTATCTTCTCTTTTGCCTTCCTTTTGTACCAACAGTTGTTTTTTTTTTATTTTTTATCTGTCCTGTTAAACTCTTGGAACAATATCTAAAGACATTAATTACAGCCATAACTGCTGAAAATGTAAAAAAAACAAAAAAAAAAACAATAATTTCTCAGTAAATCACCCCTAGATTCTTGCTGAAAGAGCTAGAAATATGAAGGTGCTTTAGATATTGGCCACAAAAAGAAGAGGAGTCATCATTATCTAAATGGATAAACCAAAAGCTGGGATGGCGCATTAAACTTTATGTGAAAAATGTGACTGATTGCTAAAGCTTATCAATAAAGGCTCAAGTTATCTACAAAGAAGTTTGCTGACCTAAGGCAATGGGTAAACCTTGATGCAGGTGCAGTCTGTCACAAAACCTCCTTTGTGATATTTCACTGCTATAACAACATTCAGTTATATATACAGTATATATATATATATATATATATATATATATATATATATATATATATATATATATATATAAATTCAGAAAATTTTAAAAATGCTTGGTTTCTTAAAGAGTGCTGCAGTGAGAGCCATCCCATGCGAATATGCACACTCGCAGACACTCTGCAGATGTATACGTTAAAAGGTGTTTTGGTATTTTATTGCAGTCAGTAAGCTTTTCGCTTGTATTTATAGGTGCAATTATATCTCAATGAGGTCTATCTACAGCGTTAGCTTCACGCTAATTTTCCCCCTCACTGATTTCTTGGAATGGGTTCTGGACTGTTTATGAACCAGACATATTGACCTCATTTACAGCTCACAGTTTAAATCCATAATTTTTCCACCCACAATCCTCTTTGACATTCCGGTGGTGTGGCCGGCTCACTCAGACTGAACTAAAAGTCTCACACTTCATTGAACACCATTATGTGGCTTTATGCTTATAAGCCTGTTTCCCTCAGCTGCCTTTCAGCTGTGCTGGAGATCCGTTTGGCCACAGGCCGGCGGTGATTAACTGGAAGAATCCAATAAATCAGCCTGTCAGCCAGCAGGCTCTCCTCACTCTGTCTACAAATCGACATTTGGATTTGTGCCTTTTCCTCGGGGGCCATCATGCACCTCTCCTCACACAAGGTGAACTTGAATGCAACTGTGAGCATCACTGGGTCTTGTGAGCAATCCCTGTGCTGAATGAGCTACTTTGATTTGTGTTGCTGATTGCGAGAAAATCTCTGCAGCTGCTGATGCTTAACTCTTTACTCTTGGTAGGCTTGGTCTCCTAATTAACTTTACGATTGCCCGTAGAAAAAAAATCTACAAACGGGAGTGGAGCTTACAGCAGACTATGATGCATGCTATTGTTCTACTCTGGCAAAGTTTTATTATGATTTCTGTCACAGTTTGTATATTTTGATGTATGATTATTAGCTATGTGCAAGCAAATCTATAACTGCCCGGCTTCCTTTTGAATTGGGTTACATGCAATAATCCCATAAAAGAAAGTCTCGGATCATATATTCAAGGTCATTATAAGTGCACCGTATTACCTATTGCCTAGGATAAAATTGCTAAATGCAGCATACTTTTTAGCAAGCTAGGCAGACATAATTGCTGCTTATGGAATTTGTGGCCACTAGGGAGTGCCACAGTGGTAACTTTATGATGTATCTGTTTTCTGTAATTCAGAGTGCTTTGAGGCATACATTTTGTTACTGGAGAATTAAGAAAGAGGACACATTAAAAACATATACGGATTGTTATGCTGGCTGCATGCTGAAATACATTAACCTGTGCATTTTAATTTACATTTCATTAAAATGTGCAAGGTGATATATAATGAGAAATGAAAACAATACCAAGCTGTATTGTGTTAGTCTGAGATTTTAACACATTCTTGCTTTCACAGTATTAATAGGTGAAACGCAGAGAGAAGTCACTTTAAAGTGGAGATCATCCAAGGTTTCAAATCCTAGACTGGTTACAATCTGTATGGACCCTGCACAGGGTCTGTGTATCTCCATAGCTTTTATTCCAGGGGGTCTGTTGTTTCTGTCATGTTCTGGGCACTGGGTGAGAAAGGGCCTTGCACAGGGTCTGTTGTCTATTTTTGCACACTCGAACACTCACGGCCATGTGCTCTCATATTGGACCAAATTGAGAATCACATGATTATGAAAATGTATAAAATAAATAAATGCAATTTAGACCATGAGCACTGTGAATTGCCATCAAGGGGCATTTATGATGATCGCCACAGGAGTCTTGTGTGCTTGTGTGCTGTTCTAGTCTACTTTTGCCAAATGTCCATTCAAAATCTGAATACATTTTCTGTGTCCATCTTTCTATTATCAGACCCACATATCTACAGCATAGCATAGAATAGGATGCTGAGGCCCAGTCCACCATTGGTGGGCATAAGGTAGTGACCAGGTTTGAACAGGGAGCTAGAACATTGTAGGGCACACCCATGTACGTACAAACAACCAGTTGCCAGGCAGACTTAGACTTATCAGTTAAGTTAACAGCTGCTTTGGGATGTGGGAGGACATCAGGATCTTCTTCTTCTACTTTTGGCTGCTCCCGTTAGGGGTTGCCACAGCAGATCATCTTTTTCCATCTCTTTCTGTCCTCTGCATCTTGCTCTGTTACACCCATCACCTGTATGTCCTCTCTCACCATACCCATAAACCTTCTCTTCCTCTTGCCTGGCAGCTCTGTCCTTAGCTTCCTTCTCCCAATATACCCAGCATCTCTCCTCTGCACATGTTCAAACCAATGCAATTTCGCTTCTCTAGCTTTGTCTCTAAACCGTCCAACTTGAGCTGACTCTCTAATGTAATCATCCTCATCACACCCAGTGCAAATCTTAACATCTTTAACTCTGCTGCCTTCAGTTCTGTATCCTGTTTTTTGGTCAGTGCTACCATCTCCAACCCATATAGCATAGCTGGTCTTACTACCATCCTGTAGACCTTAGCTAGAAACGTGCGTCGGCGAGTGATTCCACTCTGTTGGGCCCTTGGGCAAGGCCCTTAACCTGCAGTTGCTAGAGCCTGGGTATTACATTAACCTGCATCCAGCCCTGCAAGCAGGTCCTCCAACCTGCAGGGAAAACTTGGAGTTGGTGGCAAGAGTAGCACTCCAGCCCCTGTAAAAAAAACCTCACACTGGTCTATTCCTTTTGAATTAGTCCGGTGCTGAAGTGTCACCCGTTGAATGACCTAATTTGGGATCCTGAGGTGGTTTGTCATGTAGAGGATGTAGCAACGCGTTTTGTCAATGCCTGCTCCCAACCTCTCCCTGAACAATGAGTCAGTAGTGCCATAATGTTGCACATCATGACCAGATGCTGAAAACATAATAAAAATTAATAACAAATACATCCATCTTCCAACCCACTGAATCCAAACACAGGGGTCTGCTGGAGCCAACCCCAGCCAAGAACCAATCCTGAGCAGGGTGCCAACCCACCACAGGACACACACAAACTAGGGCCAATTTAGAATCGCCAAGCCACCTAACCTGCATGTCTTTGGGAGGAAACTGGAGCGCCCAGAGGAAACTCACGCAGACACGAGGAGAACATGCAAACTCCACGCAGAGAGGAGCCGGGAAGCGAACTCAGGTCTCCTAACTGCGAGGCAGCAGTGCTATCACTGCGCCACTGTGCCGCCCATAACAAATACATCTTTTCACATATAACCAAATGACATGAGTGATTTGAATTGAACCATGAAAGGTTTGATTTCTGTAATGCTAAAAGCAATTGTTGGCCTAACGGTAGTGCGCTGGGTATTCCTGTCACCTCACACATACTTGGTTTGAATCATCTGTCTGGTCAAAGTCTATGTGGAGATTGCTTACCCAGGGAGTCTCTATGTGGATATTCTTCCAGGTATTCTGGCTTTTCTCCAATGTCTTCAAAAACATGGTGAGCAGGTTGATTGGTGAATCCAGACTTTCAGCATGTGAGTGTGAATGAGTGACTAAGTGAGCCTTGAGAAAGACAAACCCTCTTTCCAGAGCTGTTTACTGCATTGTGCCTAATGGACACCAAATTAGAGTGACTATGTTATTCCAAAGTTATCACTGTGTGTGTGCAAATGTCTTCTGGGTTCTCTGGCTTCCTTACACAGTACAAAGACATGCAAGTTAGGCGGATTGGAGACACTAAATTGGCCCTAGTGTTTGTGTGGTTGCCCTGCAATGGATTGGTATCCTGTCTAGGGCATTGTTTCTGCCTTGCACCCTATACATGCTGGGATATTCTCCAGACCCCTGTGAATCTGCTTAGGATGAAACAGGCTTACAAAATGTTACGTTATGTTATGTTAAATATAGTCCTTCTTACTGTACTGTATACTGAATAGTGAATCCTGAATATATTTTTTGGAAGATTTGTGTTCTGTCTTCTAGATGACTTAAGCCTGAATTATGTTTAATGGACCAATGTGGATTTTAAGTGATGTGCTTTTAGCTATCGTACCTTTTAAATTTAAACTGGACTAGATACAGAAGGTGACATCTTTCGTTATGTGTTTTAGGTTCTTTTTTGTGCTTGAAGAAAACTGGACCAGCTTACAACTAGAACTCTGATAAGGAAATGTCAGCATCCACTTATCTAAAGTAAATAAACAGTTAGCTTAGCTTATGTTCCTTTTACAACTTAAACATCAAAAAACAAATTAATTGGCCATAGCTCATGACCACCTGGACGTAGTTAACAAAATTGGAAAAAAAGAAAACACAAAAAACAATTAGATGCCAACAACAAAACCTCTTATATGAAATGACCACTGCAACTCACTTTAGGGACCATTTTAAACATGGGGCACACTATTTTATGCTTGATTAGGACAACATAATTGTTTATTTGATGAAGAGATGGATATTTTTGAATACGGTAATGGACTAGAGCCTCATCTATTGCTGTTTCCTACTCTGGATATATCATGACTTTCTACTGAATATTAAAATAAAAGAAAATTGACAAACGAGTGGAGAATATTCAGTCCATCAAGCAATTTATTTAGCTAATAGATAATCTGTCCCAGTATCTCATTCAGATACTTCTAAATGGTTGTCAAAGTTTCTTGCTTCAACTACATGTCTTAATAGCTTGTTCCAGATTCTCACAACTCTTTGCATGAAGAAGTGCTTTCTAGTTTCAGTCTTAATTGCACTTCCCTTTAATTTCCTGAAAAAGCAGGTTTAGATGATTGATGGATTGATAATTCACTGTAGGTCAGTGTTTCTCACGGGATGGTCTGTAAGCATGTACCAGGTGGTCTTTGGACTGACCTAGTGATCTTTATTGCTGACCAGGGCACATGAAACAGCTTTAAGACCCTGAACACATAACACACTGCGTGACTTCCATGTAGCATCTTTTACTTCTAAAGTACATCTTCCCACTCCTGTCCTGCACTTCAAGCCATCATGGTAGTTCATGTAGTAATTGTACAAGATTTAGCTTGAAACTAAGATGGAGAATTAGGAGCAGTGCATGTCTGTCAGATATCTGCTTGTGCTGGGTTTTTGTTGTCTTTGTTAGGGACCTTCTAAGGTCATAACAGCAGGAATGGTACAGACACTTAAATTAAGGAGGCGTTTCCAATAAACAGCCCTGTTTAGGCCTATTAACTCACTATTTGAGTTTGTGTGCCAGCTCTTCTTCTTTGTACCCTACTTTGTTACAGAATTTTACAGGAGTACATGTAGAAAAAAGAATGTGATAATTGTCACACTGAATGTACAGTGATGACTGGCCATGAAGTGGTCCTTCATATCTTTGACTTTGACAAAGTGGTCTCAATATTTGGTCTTAAACAATTTGAGAACCACTGCTGTAGGTGGCACAACAATAAGTTGCATTGCTAATGGATAGTTTAGCTACCTACTTTGGTGCCACTGTGTAGCATTTGCATGTTCTTCCTTGGTTTATCAAGGTTTTGCTTAGAGGCAGGAGTGCCCCCCCACGGTCTCAGTCATACCACTGGATTCACTGCTGAGGGTACATTGGCCATTTCAGCTCAAATATGGGCAGGCTTGCTACACTGAACTTGTTGCTGCTAGAAAAAAAAAACATGACCTGTACTGCATAAATGTGGATTCAGAATGTAGATGAATTAGCCAATGAATAGCTGTTCTTACTGTATATTAGAAATAGTTCAGATTTTACGAGGTAACTACAGCTTCTAAAGAATTCTGAATTATTCTATTTATTGGAAGTCCAGAAAAAAAATATCACATCACACCATCTCTTTCCTCAAGGCTCCAAGTAGTTGAGTGTTCCGGGTATTCAAAGTTCTGGCTCTGCCTATCCCATTACCCTGTCTCCTTAATCAAGTTCATCTAAATTGTTCTGAATGCTATTGGAAAAATATGTTTGTGTGACTATTATGTCGTATCTTTTCTGTCATAGAAAATATTACAGTGCAATTCCATCCTCAAATGTGTCTAATGAATATGAAGTTCTATTAAAATCAGAATAAAAAGTAGGAAAACTATTTCTGTCCGATTAATATTCCAATAAAATTAATACCAGTAGCAAACTTTAACAAGTGGTATAAATGATTCATGAAGCTCTTGGGTGCAATGACATTTTACTGATGTTTTATTTTTAATTTCAATGACAGCATCAAGTAATTTGACTTGACCTTTTTAACACTTTTAATTAGATAAAAGATTGTATTGTGAAAGCGTGCAGTAAAATGTTTTCATGTCTGAGAAGAGGTATTTCAAAATATGCTTGGAATGTATTTTTTATAGCAAGCTGATCAAAGTTGGATTAAAGTTTGCATCTAAAGCATATTTATTTGTCATTTCTAATTCCTGGATTAATAGAGTAGGGACACAAACAAACCATTTTGATTTTATGTAATTCTGTTTTGTGCCATCCTAATGTGCTTTATAGGGTAGTAAAGAATATATTTTTGGTTTAATTATTGCAGTTGGCCTCTTTAGAGTCACACAGTGAGACAGTGGCTGAAACTAAATTGGCAACATTGTGTGATGCGGTCCAGCGCCTTAGCCACTAGGCCAGACGACATAACTAATTAATAAGGAAGAATTATAACTCTTATAATAAGTCTTTCTTACTTGTGTCTAACTTTTGATTCCCCTCAGTCTATTATTGATGTAATCTGACATTTGGTATTCAAGTTTCCCATTTTTGCAGTTTCTTTAGATTTATGTTTTGTTGTGCTCCCCTCATTATATGTTAACATCGTGATAGTGATGTCAGGGAATGTTGATTATATTTTACGACTTGATATATGTATATTGTAAATCAATAAGACAACAAATCATAAATTGTTATGGCACCTAGGTGAACCCCTTATAACTGGACGATGGTAAATATTTGAAAATACATACAATAATTGCAAAGTCATCTTCTTCAGACGAGACCCTTGATATAACTACTGCTATGGACCGCAAACGCCTGCAAAGAGTGGTAAAGATTGCTGAGAAGATCACCAGGACCCAACTGCCCTCTCTGCAGAGCATCTACAACTGCAGAGTCCGCAGTAGAACTGCCTCGATCCTCAGGGTGACACAGAACCCGCGGAGAGGATGCCGAGCAGGCAAGTTCCTGGGTTCCAGTCGGAGGGGGAGCGCTGCCAGTGCGTGGCACAGAGGGATGCCAGAGGAGGGTGTCCAGGCAGTGGCTCTGCCACCTTTTTTTCTGTGTGTTGCAGGACCGGACCCTGGACAAGCTGTAGGACCCGCTTCATTGGGTACCTGCCCACACCAGATGGGCCATTACGCCAGAGGACTCTTCGCTGGCAAGGGGGTGCTGCCACAGCTGGCGGAGGCTAAGGAGAGGCAAGTGACTCCGACCAAAGGGACACGAAAACCTCGGAAGGGGTGCCGAAGGAGTAGGCCCTGGGGTGTTGGTAGGAGGGGGGAGCGCTGCCTGTGCAAGGCACAGGAGGACGGCAGGTGGTGGCATCCAGGCGATGTCTCTGCCCCTATTACTATTTGTTTGACAGGACCGGACCCTGGCGCTTCAGGAGTAGGACCCACTTCGGGGGTAAGCTGCCCTCACGGGACGTGCCGCTCCTACCGACGGGTCTTCGCTGGCGGTGGGGCACTGTCGGAGATGCCTGGGGTAGCGACCCAGCCAGGACGCCCAGGAAGACCGGAAGAGGGCTTACGTCAACCTCAGACCACGTGGGGGCGACCACCCTGGTTCCTTTGGGGGCCACGGGTACAGAGCTTTGAAGCTCTACCCTGTAGGGGCCCGTGGTCACCGCCGGGGGCACCCCTGTGCCAAGAGAGCCCTGGAACTCAGCACTTCCACTACACCCAGAAGTGCTGGGGGGGAAGAGGATCGGGGACACCCGGAGTGCTTCCAGGTACACAGCCGGTGCTTCCACCACACAGGGGCATGTCGGCGGAAGGTCACTGGAGGACACCTGGAGCACATCCGGGTGCATATAAAAGGGGCCACCTCCCTTCAGATAAAGGCTGGAGTCAGGAGTGTAGAATGTGTAGAGTGTAAATATGGCACTTATGAATCAACGTGTGTTGAGTGACATTAACGTGTCCGCCTGTCTGTGTCTGGGCCGGCTTCCACAATATATATATATATATATATATATATATATATATATAAATACTTTCCAAACATATTTTGTAGGCAGCTATTGGAGCAGGCAGTCAGGCTGCTTGGGAGTGAGCCTGGAAAGTCTCATTTGCTTTTTGGCTCTGTTTTAGAGGCTTCACACCACTTTGGCCATTTTGTGTTTGTAAATCACAACATACAGTGTTAATATCTGTTTATAACAGATGCCTAAACTTAAGTGTTGGCACATTTTCATTAATTTATTCACTTATACATTAATTGCATACCTAGATTAACTTTTAAATAAATTAAAGTAATTGTAAAGTATCTTACAAATTGTGATAGTTATGATTACGGTAGCAGAATGAAACAGTAGTTTTAAAATTAAACACTCAATAAGCCTTATACTCTACATAGCTTTTGTGGGAATTCAAATTTTTCTATTGCTCTGTAGACCACATACAGCACACAGAAGTCAATCTCTGGATGTGAATAGCACTGCAGATTTAATGGTAACCACCAGAGTTAAAGCTGAGGTTTAGATTCCTCCTGTGTTCCTGTCTCTTGTGAAGAGTTTAACATTGACCCTTTCATCTTTGATTCTTCATGTGCTATGGGACATACAACAAACATGAGCATCCAGTGAGAAATGTCAAGTTAACAGCCTTCAATGTTTTAGCTCCCATTGGGACAATTCAGAGAATCAACTCAAGCTGTAACATAACATTGTCCTCTCACCTCATTCAATTAAAAAAAGGAAAAAAACACCCAAGTCTGTCAGAAACAGCATTTTTGTGGTTGCATTTTATTTACTGTAGAACAATGCAATACTTGTTTTATGCTTTTAGTTTACTTTTCATTTTTACAAAACAAATTAGTGCTAAACTTTAATTGGTTTTTGAGCAGGTCAAAAAAGTAAGTGAAAAATGACATTGCATTTCTCCCAAAGTGCTTAACAGATATTCATATGAACAAAATGAGGTGGGAAGTTGAGAAGTCCCCATAACCAGTAGACATGATATATTACAAACGTCTTTTGGTACAGACCATCAAAGAGGAAAATACCTGTCCTAATCAAGTGGCAGTTACATGAGAAAGCGTGAGAAGAGGCGAGAAAAATAAAAAGACGGAGCTTGGCAGGAGGCTTTCTCTAGCATTGTGCTTCATTGTGTGAAGGTCTATATTCTTTTTGCTCATTTTTCTACTGCTCCTGTTATCGCCTGTTATTTTTAGTTCTGTTTTGCTTTATGTATTCTTTGCCCAAGTGTTGCCTATTTTTTTTTTTTACTAATTTTTTCTGTGTTTTGTGGATTTGCCCATGTGCAATGCTTTTGTACTTTGCTAACTCTCACCTGCTCATGCAAGTTTTTGGATCACAGACTTAATTGATATACAGTAATCTGTTTCTACATGCTAGTTATGGCTCTTAGCTTATATTTGCTCATCTGTGTGTGCTCTCACTCCATGGTACACACTGTTTGCCAGATGAAATGAGACATTGTTTTCCTCTCCATTAATGCAGCTCAGTCCCTCTGTCACAGGGGCTGTGGTTGTTGGGTTTCCGGTGACAAGGCAACTGACTCTGAGGATGCAGTGAGATAGTATTCTGACACAAAGGGCATGCTGTAGATCAAAGAAAACATGCTTGCTGCTGAATGCTCACTAGACGTTTACTGAAATCCGAGCGTAGTTTTGTCAGGTGCCATTCATAATTGCTGATGGCCTCTTCAGCAGAGATACTGTAGGGCCCTCACAAAATAGACTGTTTGGCAGTCCCTGCAAATGACAATTTACAGTCCATCCGGAAAGTATTCACAGCGCATCACTTTTTCCATATTTTTTTTAGTTACAGCCTTATTCCAAAATGGATTAATTTAATTTTTTTCCTCAGAATTCTACACACAACACCCCATAATGACAACGTGAAAAAAGTTTACTTGAGATTTTTGCAAATTTATTAAAAATAAAAAAATTGAGAAAGCACATGTACATAAGTATTCACAGCCTCTGCCATGAAGCTCAAAATTGAGCTCAGGTGCATCCCGTTTCCCCTGATCATCCTTGAGATGTTTCTGCAGCTTAATTGGAGTCCACCTGTGGTAAATTCAGTTGATTGGACATGATTTGGAAAGGCACACACCTGTCTATATAAGGTGCCACAGTTGACAGTTCATGTCAGAGCACAAACCAAGCATGAAGTCAGAGGAATTGTCTGTAGACCTCTGTGACAGGATTGTCTCGAGGCACAAATCTTGGGAAGGTTACAGAAAAATTTCTGCTGCTTTGAAGGTCCCAATGAGCACAATGGCCTACATCATCCGTAAGTGGAAGAAGTTCGAAGCCACCAGGACTCTTCCTAGAGCTTGCCGGCGATTGGGGGAGAAGGGCCTTAGTCAGGGAGGTGACCAAGAACCTGATGGTCACTCTGTCAGAGCTCCAGAGGTCCTCTGTGGAGAGAGGAGATCCTTCCAGAAGGACAACCATCTCTGCAGCAACCCACCAATCAGGCCTGTATGGTAGAGTGGCCAGAAGGAAGTAAAAGGCACATGGCAGCCTGTCTGGAGTTTGCCAAACGGCACCTTAAGGACTCTCAGAACATGAGAAACAAAATTATCTGGTCTGATGAGACAAGGATTGAACTCTTTGGTGTGAATACCAGGCGTCACGTTTGGAGGAAACAAGGCACCGCTCATCACCAGGCCAATACCATCCCTAAAGTGAAGCATGGTGGTGGCAGCATCATGCTGTGGGGATGATTTTCAGCGGCAGGAACTAGGAGACTAGTCAGGATAAAGGGAAAGATGACTGCAGCAATGTACAGAGACATCCTGGGTGAAAACCTGCTCTAGAGCGCTCTTGACCTCAGACTGGGGCGACTGTTCATCTTTCAGCAGGACAATGACCCTAAGCACACAGCCAAGATATCAAAGGAGTGGCTTCAGGACAACTCTGTGAATGTCCTTGAGTGGCCCAGCCAGAGCCCAGACTTGAATCCGATTGAACATCTCTGGAGAGATCTTAAAATGGCTGTGCACCAACGCTTCCCATCCAACCAGATGGAGCTTGAGAGGTGCTGCAAAGAGGAATGGGCGAAACTGGCCAAGGATAGGTGTGCCAAGCTTGTGGCATCATATTCAAAAAGACTTGAGGCTGTAATTGCTGCCAGAGGTGCATCGACAAAGTATTGAGCAAAGGCTGTGAATACTTATGTACATGTGAGTTCTCGGTTTTTTTATTTTTAATAAATTTGCAAAAACCTCAAGTAAACTTTTTTCACATTGTCATTATGGGGTGTTGTGTGTAGAATTCTGAGGAAAAAAATGAATTTAATCCATTTTGGAATAAAGCTGTAACATAACAAAATGTGGAGACAGTGATGCGCTGTGAATACTTTCCGGATGCACTGTATGAATACTTTATGGACACCAAATCATCCTGAATTTAAAACTGAACAATTACAAGTTGTCTTTGTGCTTTGAATACTGCACAGTTCTCCCCATCACTTACTGTCTGATGCGTCATCTCTTCTCCTTTTAGTTCTCAATCCACTTTTATACAGGTTGTAATGGTAGCTGACTAAGCAGGTCTTCCCAGACTTCCAGATCCCAGCTCTTCCTGGTAAATTCCCAGGTGTTCCAAGCTAGCCGAGAGATATAATCCCTCATTGTGTATCCAGGGTCTGCCACAGGGTCTGTACCCCGTGGGACACGTCCAGAGCAGCCCTATGGTGAGGCACCTAGGGACAATCCTACGATATGCCCAAAGTTCCTCTAGATTCAGAGAAGCATTGACTCTACTCTGAGGCTCTCCCAATCACCCTATCATGGAGTGTCCATCTGGCCACCCTGCAAAAGAGACCTAATGTCTGCTGCTTGTACTCATAATGTCATTCTTTTGGTTGTTACCCATAGCTCATGACTATAGGTGATGACAGAGATGTAGATGATGATGTGTGGGTATTAAGGACAGATGTTGTTGGATTATATGATTACTCTACTATCCAACCTTCCAGGTGAACAGGTTTTCATTTCTACTTGACAGATTTACCTTACAGTGGATAGTGCCATTGACTCACAACTCCAGAACCCTTGGCTCACATTCTGCCCTGTGCACTTTTTGTGGGAAGTTTCCCATGCACTCTTTGTTTCGGAGTGGATTTTTCTCCACAGATGTGTATTTTAGTTTGACTGATGGCTCTGCATTGGCCTAGTATGAACGAGTGTGTCCCATCAAGGATTGGTTTGTACCTTGCACCCACTGCTGTTTCAACGATAGAATTATAAGGCTACTGTTGTCACAAGAACGAGCAAAAGACATAAAAAGGTTTGGGGCAGCCACCTGAATATTATTCCCTGGCTGCAAGTGGGTAATCTTTAGGAGTTGTTTACAGGTCTGAGACCAAAACAGAACTAAGACAGGTTGTCAAAGATTGTGGCTTTATTTGCCGAGACAGGAAGTGACATCATCAGAGGTGCTGGAACTAAAAGTGACATCATCAGAGGCCCCAGAACAGTGCAGGATTTCCTGTGGATGGTCTGTAAGGGATTAAGAAAAAAAGTCAGTGCACCTCATCGCCCTCTGGTCTGGTATGGAATTACTATCATTCAGACCCTTTAGCTGCCTCCCAATCGCACGTGTGTGACAACAGACAACAGAGACATTCTTACTTACATGTGCTAATCAGCTTTCAACATGTCAGGTAGTATCTCAGAAGCCTGAAATGAATAATCAGGTAAAACAATGTAAAGCTAACTGAGCAACAATTTGGAAAGAATACTCTGATACCCCCATTATAAGACACTCTGTAAACTAGGTGTTGAAATAAAAAGCCTCTGTGAGTATAATAGAAAAAGCATTTAGTACCATACTGCATGTAAACTGAACAATTGTCTAGGTAACTGCAAAAAATATAATTAAAATCAGAATATGTTAAAATATTGATTTATTCTCACATTTCATCTTTTCATGTGTTGAGCTTACTGTGGCTCATTCTATGCCCCCCATCCATTTCCCACTCTTCTCTTACCTTTGTTTTCATTTCATACTAAGCTTCAAGGCATATGTTGAAGAATCAGCAATAGAAACATTGCGGTTGTATTGTGCTATTTTTTACAATTTTTTATTTTCATTTTGATTAAATACCTTATTAGTTGTTGACAATAGTACTTTTGAATTTGTTTTTTTGGCAAATTAAATGCAACATTGAATTTTATGAACTTATAAACTGGGTTACGATACCATATAATTTTAACGTGATTAATAGTGCACAGACGTTTCTTTGTGCTTTTGGGGAGTGGTGTGGCTTCTTTGTGATAAGCACCTGCAGTCTCACCCTAAAAAGAAAGGCTAGTACTTCTCGCAAAGCAAGATACCACTGCAGAGAGAAGAATACACCGAAAGATCATCAGGGGCATGCGGAACTCTGAACAGAGTTTAAACTGTAGGTCAGTAAAATACATGCCACAGGTATACAGTGAGAGTTGTAATTGTAGGAATAGAAAAAACATATCATAAGGGTGTGATGCCTCGTGCAACGACTCCTTGCACTTACTGTAGCTCAGACTATAGGCACCTGTAGCCGTAGCTGAAACACCAGAGTAAGAGGATAGCGAGACAAGCTCCTTAAGAAGTATTATAAAAACTGTTTATTATATACGTGCTTCACAATAGAGTATGAGTAAAATCAGTCTTTGTGCACAGACGCAATCAAAAAGTAAAGTGCAGATATAAATTCATAATAAATAAAAGTCTCAGGTTCTTGTTCTCTTTCTCCTCCCTAAAATTGCTCAAGACACAGAGACTTCACTGAGCTCCTCCACGGGTCAAGGCTAGCTCACCTCACCACTTCACTATGTTGCCTTCATCCTCAGTACTTTTAAAATATTTCAGTCTGCAGGCATACGTTCTGATGGTATACCTCCTTTCCCCTGTAGGGGCTGTCAGAAGAATAACCAACGATCCAAACAGTTCCTAATAGCAGCTACAGAGTTTATGCTTCCCAGGTTCTTGCCTCTTCCTCAATAAATAATCAGAGGGCTTTACCCCAAAATACCGCCTCAGTTTCTTCCCCTTTCATGGACCTTGCAGAAAGCTGCGGTGTTTCTATCACTCAACACAACATACCAACAGAAGCTTTACTCTTTCATTAAACCTTGCAGTGTTTAAGTATCTTCTTGGGATGTCTGCAGCCATTCCCAGTCGGACAGTGCTCTGATGCCACCTCAACACCACCCAGAGACTCATATGCCGTCAAGGTGACACCACAGTGTTTGTTTTCCTAATCTTTACTTTTGAATTATGAGGTCAACAATCCTCCCACATACATATGCATTTGTGCAGAATGAATCACTGGTCTAGTCTCCTCCCCTGATCTCTCTCAAAGCCAGCAACTAGCTGGCACCTCACATGTCGCTCTTTGACAGACAGTAGAGCAGTACTAGGGTGTCCGCACCTCCAACGGAAGTGTGTATGGCCCGATAAGCCTCTTCCACTCACACATGCTCATCTACAACCTCCATCCACAGAGCACTCCTGTACAGCTGTCCAAACTCTCACGCTGGTACCCAACGTTGCACCCTTGCATCCATGCTGGCACCCTGTGCTGCACCATACCTCCTCCTCACATAAAGTGAAGTATTGTAACTCAACAATCTGTTACACACTGACCTGAGCTCTCACTTAGTCCCACAACACAGTCTTTCCACAAAGCGCTGTAAAAGATGGCATCCTGACCAGCAAATCCGAGAACTAATTACAAGGCAGATGAAAGTAGTAGAAGAGCAAGAGTATGGGTGGGAAAAATACTTGCAAACAGAATTGATGTTGGCACTTCTTGCTGCAGTGGCACAGGTAAATTAATTTCAAAATGCCAGCTTTAAAAGAAACATCACATTTTACAGGGTGACGATTTCAACAAGGTACTATGATTATAAATTTGATTCTCCCAGTGTGAGGCTCATATATTTCAACCCAGATGTACTGACCCCTGCAATCATCCCACATCACATCTTGACCATCTATTAGATCAAGTGATCATTCCAGACCTTCGGATTAAGATCAGGGTGTTACCCTCAAACCCTAATTAGTAACCAATTACTGCTGCTAATACAGTATACTTCTTTTGCTTTAATTTTAATTGATGAGAAGGCTCAGAAACCATACCATCAAGAGCAGAGAAGTGATGCTGTGTGATTACAACTGCCCTTTTCTGCAGCATATAGCCCAGGAACAACTCTAACGCCCTAAAGTCTGCAGGTTCTCTCCAGATGTTGACAAGTTTATTAAGGAAAAGAGAAGAAGTAAAACCAGATGCTTGGAAACCAAACACCATTCAGAAGCTCGTCAAAGCTAAAGACTGTGGAACCTATTGGAATCCTCCCTGGCACTGCAGATCAATTTGTTTGAAGGAATGGTGCTTCCAAACAAAAGGATCTGTTATAGATGGCTCACTAGAGTAGGGCAAATACTCACAGAAGCACAGAAAGAGACATTCTTACACTGTGAATGTGTCTGCCACACAGACACCTGTGGATACCATGGAAGAAGTGTGGAACGAGCCCCAGACACAGACAGGTAGACATGGTTAAAGTATCACCACACATTTATTTACAACTATCCATCCATCCATTTTCTAACCCGCTGAATCCGAATAGGGTCACGGGGGTCTGCTGGAGCCAATCCCAGCCAACACAGGGCACAAGGCAGGAACCAATCCTGGGCAGGGTGCCAACCCACCGCAGGACACACACAAACACACCCACACACCAAGCACACACTAGGGCCAATTTAGAGTCGCCAAACCACCTAACCTGCATGTCTTTGGATTGTGGGAGGAAACCGGAGCGCCCGGAGGAAACTCATGCAGACACGGGGAGAACATGCAAACTCCACGCAGGGAGGACCCGGGAAGCGAACCCGGGTCTCCTAACTGCGAGGCAGCAGCGCTACCACTGCGCCACCGTGCCGCCTTTACAACTATTATGTACAATATAAAGTGCACACACAACCCCCAGAGTCCCCAAAAGTCCAGGCCAATACCACACTGCCTCTTTCTCTTCAGGCCACCTCCTTGCCTCCTCCAAGACCTCGTCTCTCGACCTCCCGACTCCAGCCCCCGAATGGAGGGAGGCGGCCCCTTTTGTTCAAACACCCAGACGAGCTCCAGGTGCCTCCTGACAATCCTCTACCAACACTCCCTAGTGTGGTGGAAGTACCAGCTGCTGAAGCTGTCCACGTCCCCGATCCTCTTCCCCCTAGCATTTCTGGAAGTGCTGAGGTGCAGGGCTCCATAGGCATCGGGGTGCCCCCTGGCGGTGACCACAGGCCCCCACAGGGCTGAGCTTCAAAGCTCTGTACCCGTGGTCCCCAAAGCCACCAGGGCGGTCGCCCCCTCGTGGTCTGGATGAGGTGCAAGCCCTCCTCCAGTCCTCCTGGGTGTCCCGGCTAGGTAGCAGCCCCAGCAACTTGCCACAGAAGGCATAGCTGACTGCATAACCACACACCATTTAATGTCACAGTACCTTACAGATTACTTTCAGGCACCCAAACACGTGAAGCAATGCTGGAGAATTGTTACCTTTTGTGGTATGTGATGGATGTTTATTGGCTTACCAGAAACCACTAGGAGCAAAGGGTGTGGATGTCAACTCAGAAATGGCTCATCCACAGCCTGTTCAGAGACAACACCATCTTGGACAGCCTAAGTAAGAAAAGATCTGATTCACCTATTCTTCCCTACCCTCCTCTTCTTAAAGTACCTGTGAAGCCGAGGGCACCCCTTACCCTTCACCAAACTCTCTTGCATTACTGTGCATTTTCAGAAATTCTGCATGAGATATTGCGCTTGGTGTCTCACCACATGCCTAATGTCAGGTACTGTAATGTGATATAGATATATGATAGAGTGTACCATCTCACAGGTTTCTCTGCTGAAGTAAGACATCCCTCTAGAATGTCTAGTGGGTATTTATATATATATATATATATATATATATATATATAGTTTTAAAATAAAGAGACTTGCAGACTTGGAAAGAGTTGGGGAATTGCCCCTTATAATGTCCAGTGGACTTGCCAGAAAATCAATGCAATATTTGATCAAAATTAGAGACATTTGACAACAAATAGCAGCTAGTTGGTGGTTTTTTATAGAGAAAATGGTGACTGGACGGAAGTATGAGTGGAAATGATGTCACAACAGGATGTGATATCATCAATATGAGACTAGAAGTGATATCACCATATGGGGACCGGAAGTGATATCATTATGATGAGCCGGAAGTGACACCATCATGCGGGAACTGGAAAGTGGCGTCATCCTGATGAGCCGGAAGTGGAAGTGATGTCTTGTCCAGAATGCCATTTTGTGGATCCAAAATTGCAGATGGTAAGTGGAATATTCCATTACTTTTCTTCACTTGTTCTGGTGAGAGAAGAGGAGAGGCATTAATGCTCGATAATTACCCTTTATCTCATGAGAATTCACTCACCTTAGGGCTTGTTGGCTGCCTCCTAAGCACTTGTGTGTGACAATATATTATATATACGCATTTTATTTATGTAAAGGGCAGAATCAGTGCTGAGCAGCATAGTAAAGGAAATCTCTAATCTAAAAAAATCTAATCAAAAGTAAAGTATGTATAGGTATACTGAACAACATACATGGAAGCCTTATAGATCAACACAAGCAATAAGAAAGAGCTGCAGAGCAGTGTATGAACCTGCCTGAGAGATAAATCAAAAGCATGCTGTAAGAAAAAGAAGTGCTTTAACCAAGCATTGGAGGAGGCTTAAGAAGTAAAAAAAGGCAGATGAGTGATTTATACAGTGCTGACTCATGTGAACATAGATACAAACATAGACAGACAGATAGATGGTTATGATTGATACCACACATGTTGATTTAAAACAAGGGTATTAGCACACGATATACAGGGAGTAGTTATTGAAAAATACAACTGTGCTTGCAGCATCTGACAATGACCATTCAATCTTTCTCTAGATGTTTCCCAAACCATAAGCTGTTACAGTGAAATGGAGTCATATAATACATTTTTTAATGTAATTTGAAGCTTACCAGAATTATAACACAACAGTCTCAAATCTTCTTATTGCACTGCAAGGATGTTGGAGACTATTCTGGAAACACTGGGCACAAAGTAGGAAAAAGCACTGGCCAGGACACCAGTAAATCACATGGCCCACTCACACAGGATCAATTTGGAACACACCATTGAATGTGTAGTAGGAAAAAATCCTACCCAAAAAAAAAACCTCACAAACATGTGGAAAACACAAAAACTATACAAACAGAAACTGGGTTTTTCAGGACAACTTAATTATCCTCAGATTCTTCACAGATCTACATTTTACCTTTCACCAATGCAGAAGGTTTTACATACTGTACATTCAAATCCACGTTATTAAACTTTCTTTGTAAGTTTTCTAAAAGTGTCTGAGTTACATATAGAACTAATACAAAATGACTTTGGGTACAACATTGTTTTTCACATTTGTGACACGGCTCGAAAGTTCTTGGTTTGAATCCTGGCCTAGACATCGTTTGTATGAAGGTTGTATGATGTTCCCATTTCTGTGGTACTCTCTCAACACCACTTCAGTTTTCTTTCCTTTTTTATTTAAAAATCACAGAAAATACAATAATGTACAGTATTCTTCAGAAAATCTGACAAACTCAACACCCAGTCCTCACCAGCTAAGGAAGCCATGCCATCAGAGAGCCCCATGTAAAGTCAATCTTTATGTAAATGAAAACATCAAGTAAAAATATTTAACACAGGCTTCACATGCATACCTTACAATTACATTAATGACTTCTGTACATATTCTGTAATTCTAAATTTGATTTTTGACATAACATCAGTTTTCCACAGAGCCGTGGCAGCAGAATCCATTTTTGTGAAAGCAGTATAGTATAGGAGGTCACAACAGGCTTTTCTTAGCACAATGTTATTCCATCTTGTACTATGCTGACTATTACTTTTAGGCATTAGAACTGATTTAGATTCAAGATTGTCCAAGACGTACAAACAAATGTTTTTGCCAAAAATAATTTGATGTGTATAGCATTCACAAATCATTTAACTGCCAATGCAGTTGTGTGATAACATTGTTCACAGTTTGGAACTTGCTATTGGTACATTTTAGGTGATTTCAGCCAAGATAAACTACCGGTCAGATGTTTTAGAACACCACCACTTCTCAAGATATTTAGAAATTTAAAGAATAAGTTTGGTATTTTTCAAGTCAAACTTTTTTTCACAAACATGGCATATATGTATGTGCCAGGCAAACTTGTGTCCTAAAGGTAAGCATTTTGTATAATTTTTTTTAAAAGTACATAGCAGGTCCTGCTGTTTTACAATAAACCCTATGGGGCATGGGGCTCCAACGGAAAACGAGAACATGAAAATGTACCACATACGGCCATTTTTTAAACCAAGATCCTTGATACAATGTACTGTATCTAGTACTTAAATAAGGATCTGCTGTGCATTGTCATCTTAAATAGGCAGATAATGATGTCATGTGACTAGCAACAAATGCTGTGAGTGTAAACAGCATGGCCATAGCCATGTAGTAGATCATGGCAAAACCATTTAAAATGACATCACTAAGATGACACTGAGATAATGATAAAGAAAATGAATGAAAATTCATTCCAAACTTTAAAAGAAAAGAAACAAGTAAATCTCATGGGTATTAAAATTAATATTAATAACACCTAGAAGATTCAATCTCATCTAATTTTTTCAGCTGCTTTTCCTGGCAAGAGTCGTAGCAGGAAGATTCAGTGTGGGTCATAATACATTAAAGTCAGCAAAACCATTCCCAACATAGAGATCGCTAAATGTCATAATAGCTTGTGACCTCCGTAAATAGAATACTGAATAGTTTAAAGAAGGCTGAAAAACTGATTATCATGTATGCCAGCTGTAGATAAGAGCTCCTCTGCCTTGAAGTGTGTCCTGCTGTTCAGTTTTCATTCTAATGACTCGCATGGTAATTTAATTAGTGATTCTAAACTGGCTGGCTCGGTCTGTGTTTAGTTGTGCCCGATCTGTGGTTGGCTCCTGCCTTGTGCCCAGTGCTGTTGGGCTCAGTCTTTAGTGATTTTGATAATGAGTTAACAACAGTTCAGTCAGTACTCATGTATGTCAGCTTAAATTTGATCAGTTTTCACTAACTGTCTCACACCACTTCAAATATCTGGGAACCATAATTACGGAAAATATTAAAGGCCTATTTCAGTTTCATTTTTGCAACCTGATGGAAGGTCTTAGGGGCTAGATATTAATAGAAGGTCATCACTTCTTTTTACATTAGCTGGAATAATTAACATTGTCAAAAGAAACACACTCCTAAAGTTCCTATATATATTTATTAATCATTCCTTAAAAATTGTGATATAATTATAACTGTATTCATGTGGAGTGCAAAGGGGCCACAGATTAAAAAAGCAATCCTGCAGAGGTCTAGAGCATAGTAATGTATTGGATTATTTAACTTCCAGTTCCATTACTGCGATGCAAATACATGAATTCTGAGAGTTTGAAAAGAGGTAGACGAAAATTATTTTTCTTATGCACCCACTGCTGCCATTTGCCAACAATTAAGCCAGAATTCCATGCTGCAACAATCGATGAGAATAAGAAGACACTGTATGTCTACGATGCTACTCTCAGGTGCACCCATTCATGATAATCTTCTTTTCCAACCATCCTTAACTTACAAAATATGCAACACACAAAAGATTCTTGGCACTGGAAACTTGGTTCTGTTACAATTTATGAATATTTATGTCTCAAATGTAATGCGCCGTTAACCAATTTCTTCCATTTTATACAAGTCTGTTTTTTTTTTATTTTATTGACTTTATTAAAATCAAATAACATTCCATACTAATAACTCAAGTTTACAAAAAAAAAAAAATCAACCCCCACCCGTGAGAAAGACAGCTAGGCCAGCAGAGTAAAACTTTAAGCTAGTAAAAAATAAGTAAATAGATAACTGGATAAAGATAAATGGAGTAAAAGATGGGAGAGAATCTGCTTCCTCAATTTAAATGCTTATTCTAAAATTTTATTGATTAGATCCTGCCAGGTTTTGAAAAATTTTTGTACAGATCCTCTAAGTGCGAATTAGATTTTTTCCCATTTCAAATAGTATACAACATCATTTACCCACTGACTTAAAATAGGAGAGTTAGGATTCTTCCAGTTGAGCAAGATAAGCCTACATGCCAACAGTGTAGTAAAGGCAATCACAGTTTGTTTGTCCTTCTCCTCTTTAAGCCCATCTGGGAGTAAACCAAACACAGCCGTTAATGGGTTATGAGGGATTGTGACTCCCAGGCTGTCTGAAAGGTATTTAAAGATTTTGGTCCAGAATGATGTCAATTTGGTGCATACCCAACACATGTGATCCAGTGAGGCTGGAGCTTGATTGCAGCGTTCGCAGGTTGGATCTTGCCCTGGAAACATTTTGGACAATTTTAAACGAGAGAGTTGCACTCAATATATAATTTTAAGTTGAATAACAAGTCTGATTTTTTTAAGATATCAGTTATGTCTTTGTAATATTTCTCCAAAGTCAGTGTTAGAAATAACATTGACTAGCAACAACGAAGATACTTGTAGTACACTGTATCACTCCTTTTTAAAAAGGTCATCCCCAAATGATTTGAAAAAATGGGCCTTCCCTTCAAAATTTTACAGAAAGAAGTGAAACTAAAGGCCATGTGACAGTGCATGACTTTTCCTGCTATTTTCATTTACATGTTCGTCTGACATACCCAGTGACGCAGTCCACGCAGTATGTGACTCGTAGATTTGAGTTTGCTATAAATCATAGGGGCGGCCTTTTGTGCATTATCAGTACTAACAAACAATGAGCGTGCACTCAGAAGTACAATGCATATAATGCAGCTACAAGAAATAAGGAAGATGGGTGTTTTGGACCCAGAGGTGGCCTTAGGGGTGTGCGGGGCCTAGGACTGGTATCATCAAACGTTGTTACCGGTATGTGTGGACTGTATAAACATGTGCGCGAATTTAATAAAAATAATGTTAACATACACTGGATTTTCTCATTAGTCGAAGTCAAAGCGAACTTTATTGTCATCTCAACCATATACAAGTATACAGATAGATGAAATTGTGAAGTTCAGGGTCCACAGTATAACAACATGAATTGCAAATAATAAATTAAAAATAGAATTAAAATTTAAATTTTAAATTAAAACACAAACAAGACAAGACATTGTGCAAAGACAAGACAAAGAAGTAGCATTAAAGTATTCAGCAAAATTTTTGCAAGATAACACGCGGACTTTATCAAAATATATCTAGAGAATATAATTTAACAAATCCACTTTTGAGGTCTGCGTGTCCCCCCACTTGCCACCCCCAAACACCACTCTTCCTTGGACCTGACAAACACAGTGTCTGTCTGATGTTGCATGTTTTACTTACCATGACAGAATGGAAAAAAAGAAGAAAGGACATAGATTGTGGGAGCACCTGTAAAGCTATCGCAGAGTAACTGGCTCCATCACGCAGCATGTTTTGGCTGTCAGAAAGAGAATCGAGTTCATGATACTTTAAGAATAAACTGTTTTCACTATGAAACCTGAAATTGGATTAAGTTTGATGGTTATGTGTGTTTAACTTTGTACCTTTTCTGTGCCTGAAATATTTCTCCCTCATGTAAATGTTAAAATTATTTACTGACATTTATATATGTATTCCAAAATAACCCCAAAGTAAACTGATTCAGGAAAAAGCTTAATTTTCTAAATAAACAGAATATTTTCTAATTGATTGAAGTGAATTGAAAAGGGTTGTCTACTCACTTAATGACAAAAGAAGAAATACCTAGTGTCAAATCAGGACATCCTATGCAAAATAACTTTTTTATTGTCATTTTTCAGAGATATTCACGTTTGTCACACAAGTCCACTTCCTAAGCTTGTTTTGCAGTCAGTGTGATGGATATTGCAGATTTTAAAACAACTTATTGACCTGAGTGAATCACTGTATGTCTACTATTTCAACTTCAGGTATACCCAACATGGAAAAAATGCTCAAAATGTAGATCTCTGAATTGCACCTCATCATGTTTATGCTGATTTCCCCAATTGTACTTGCCTTGTGATGTTTTTTAATTTATATCACTTTAATTAAATCAGGTGGCTCTTAATGAATGGCAATGTTTTAAAGAAATGTTTAAAATCAATGGACATTCCACTTTCCACAAAAGACTTTTATTCTTTCAATGTCTGTTACAATTTGTTACCAGCTCATACATGCAGTAAACATTAAAGACTTACCACCAAATCTCACTTTGACTATTAAGCTGCTCTGAATAGATATTAAAGAAATCTTCAAAATCCCATATTCCAAAAATTGGATTTTTAACTTCCGTAACAAAGTCTTAATAGTAAAAGATAATAGCTTCTCTCAGAGGAAGGGTATCAGATTTTAAACTTCAATGTGAAAATATTACTCATTATTCAAAAATATAAGAAATGTGTGTAATTGTTTTTACACTGCATATTTTACTTCCACTGACTCCATGTGCAGTATTTGTCTCTGCCTTGTGCCTGATGCTGCCAACTTCGGCTTCATCTTCCCAAAATCCTGAAATTGGATTAAGCAGGTGTAGTAAATGGATTACTTAATCGAGTACTGCATCTGACATTCTATCTTTTTTACCATTCCCTATAAAACAGAGAAAGCAAAAAAATAGTAATTATCTTTGTAACTGTTTATTTTTTTATCCTCCATGCTTTGCAGTTGAAAAAAGGGATTTGATAGCAAGATTCGCAAACCAGCCTTCCATTTGATACAAAACGGGTTTCCTGGTGTTTAAATTTCTGTACAAAAGCCAAAAAATATATTAATATTTCTTATTCCATGAAAAGCCTTAAAATGTTTGTCAACAGCATATCTATAGCACGCTGACATTTTGATTCAGGATTTAACACACTGCAGTCAAAATATATAAATCACTATTAACCACCTTCATGCAAGAACAAAAAATAAATGAAACTGGCAATGGAGAAACCTTCTGGAGAGTTGAATTAACAGAATATATTGGGATTATCATTGAGAATGTTTAAAGTAGTTTAGGCACAATGTAAACAATACCATGGTCTTCCTTGAATGTGTTTAAAATAGAACAAAGTGAATCAACGTCTTTTACATCATATAAAATTATATCTCTTATTGAATTCAATGCATATAATAATTTTAGCAAATGAAAAGTGTGGATAGAATTAAAAAGGGGATTATAAGGAAAATAAATGAGTTTATTATTTTTGTACTATCTATGGTCAGATAGCAATAGAGGAGATGAAAACAACAGCTCCAGAAATATCGATCCCCTCTTTTTAAATTGTCATGCTCATTTATAAAGATGAAATTAAAAAAAAAAAAAAAACCTTGAGCCATGTTTGTGACTTTATACGAGTTTTTATTTTTTAAAGTGCTGATTTCTGGGAGGACTGCAAGCTGTGGAAGGACTTAACGCGAGGTCTTACCATTTTCCGAGTCAGCCCATTTGCCTTTGATTGTTGCTACTGCTGCTTTAGAGATGTAAGCTGGTGATGTGAGCCTTCAGGTGTCTTAGTGAATCAACCGATCCCCATAGCCTAATGGAAATGATACTTTGGCTAACAGCAATAAGTGATTTGTTTATTTCACAATTCATATAATCATACAAATATTAACAACATTGTCACACATGTGTGAGTGGGAGGCAGCTAAAGGGTCTAAATGCGAGTAATTCCATGTCAGACCAGGGTGTGGCGGAGTGCACTGACCTTTTTTCTCACTTTCAGGCAGACAGTTCATGAGAAATTCCTCCGACCCTAATGATGTCACTTCCGGTTCCGGAGCCTTGGATGACATCACTTCCAGTGAAGAACCCATGACTGAAGAGACTTCCTGTTCCGGCCCTTTTGATGACGTCACGTCTGGGTCCGAACCTATGGAAGAGGGCCCTTCCTCTTTCGCCCTCGTTGACTTCACTTCCTTTTCTGGCCTTTAAAGCTGTCATATTTGACTAACCTAATCAGTTCTGCTTTGGACTCCGTTCTGAGCACATCAGTGCTAGCAATTTGCCCATTTGCAGCCAGGGAATATTATATGGGTGGCTGACCCAAACCCTTTTATGACTCTTGCTTCTGCTTTTTGTTACACCATTAACTTATAGGAAAGGAATATTGAGCCAATAATTTCAATAGGTAATTGGACTGAAGTTGCCATTTCAGAGTAGGCCATTAGCTTCAACCCAAAATTGATCCAATAGTTCAAAAAAAACAATTTCTGTGCACCTTGTTTACAACTATTTAAAATGAAGTTTCAGAATAACACCATAATGCATTACACTGTTTTACAGGTCAGTTGGTTTAAATGGGTTCTTTAAATATTAAAAATACTTTTAACACAATAAATGTGTCCCATTTACAGTGGATTCAATAAGTATGTCTTACCTTGGCCGTTCTCCGTGATTGCTCAGTTTGGCCAGGTGGCCAGATCTAGGAAGAGCTGTGGTTGTTCCAAACTCCTTCTCTTTAAGAAGTATGGAGGTCACTGTGCTCTTGGGAGTTTTCAGTGCTGCAGGATTTTTTGCAGCCTTTTCCCAGACCTGTGGCTCTGTGAGCTCTGCAGGTAATTCCTTCAACTTCTTGGCTTGGTTTTTGCTCTGATGGACATTGTCAACTGTAGAACCTTCCAATGGAGAGAATCAATTAGTAGAATGGGAAGCACCTCAGCCAGTTTTCAACTGTCGTAATAAAGGGTTTGAACACTTGTGTCAATGTGATATTTCAAATTTGTATTTTTAATAAATTTGCAAAAAAATAATAAAATCTAATTTTTTCTTTTCATTCTTGGGTATTAAATTGTGTCAGGGAAAAATACATCTAAATGATTTTAGCACACGCCTGCAACATAATAAATTGTGAAAAAAGTGAGGGATTCTGAATACTTTCTGAATTCACTGTAGGTAACTTTTGTCATCAAAAAGAAATGAGAAAAAAGAAAAGGAAAGCGTAAATTGTTAATGGGAATTTGGAGGTAAAGAAAATGCTTAAAATGTTTACAGTTATTAAATATTATTAAAATGAAAGTAAGAAGTGCTGATTGTAGATGGTGTCGATAAATTTGTCCTTTACACTAAGAAAGTAGATTCTGTTGAGAAAATGTATTTTTTTCTAGTTTGAAATCTGATACGCATATCTCATTAACATTGTAGTTGCATGAGCTAAAATTTCTCCAATTGAGCAAGTAAACTAAAGGTTATTAGAACAGTTCTGACAAGAACAAGCCCTTGTGCCCAACCAGCTCACCAGTATTATTCACACAGGAGTGTTCATAGAGCAACGATGTTCCTCGTATGACCTGTTTTGATCTTTCACAAGGCAGGAACCCAGGCTGGATGCAGTGCCAGTCCATTCCAATGCCCACATCCACACTGCCTAATTAATGCAACAGACCAGTTTGAGATCTCACAATATAACCAGCACAGATGTCTTTGCAATGTAACAGGAAGGCTGTGAAAATTTCAGATAGATTGGGATGAGTGCACATTATGTACACAAGGCAAACTATGAGCTTTAAGAGATTTGAACCCCTTGTCCTAGAGCAGCATTTGCTGATTAAATAATTCTGTTCAATTCAGTTTATTTTTGTCTAAGTTCAGGTAAAGAGTGCTGTGACAAAGTCTTCAGGTGAAATGTAAATATAACATTAACTAATTACATAATGAGTACACATAAAAAAACAGATTTGTGTAAATACACAAGTATGAAACTGGTTCACACAAATGGAAACACTATCTGTCCATTAATTAACAGTTGAACTATGGGCACTTGACAACAAAGGAGAGAAATTCACTTGGGTGGTCCATGGCCAACTGTATGAGAGAAAGTCAATTTCAGACACAGTCCGAGTTCTGGAGACCTCGGCCAACAAGCCGCTCAACCTCTCCTGGGCATTCTTTAGTAGACAGAGTCTGGGATGGGCCATCCAATCCGATGACAGAATCTTGCCATCCGATGATTCTAAGGCTCCCAGTAACTCAGATGACTTTCCCGTGAGCTGGAGAACAGCCTGGCAGTAAAATACCAAGGAGTGAAATAGAATAGAGGAGAGTTAGTAATGGTTTATAAATATTACATTACTTGCATTTCTGTATTATTCTTATCAAATTTTATCTTTTGCATTTTCTTGTAGCTTTTTCTTTGACATCTTGTAAAGCACTTTGAACTACATCCTCAAGACGTCGTTATTGTTGTTATTCCCGTCCTTCAACCCATGTGCTTGGTGAGGCGAGAAGTAAAATGCAGTTACTAGCAGTGGCATGCTGACCATTCCTTCAGGCAATCTGTGTGTTTTTCAAACACATCATCACCGTGTCAAAAGTAGAGGACAGTAATCAGCTTTCCAGGTAAGCTCATTTCAATTTTGCTACAGTGCTGTTAATTTATCGTTTTCTAAATTCTTCAGCCTTTCTTCAACCTTTACAATATTCTGAGTCAATTGTGACAGTTTTCCCAATTTTAAGGATCATTATTCACACAGAAGTGACATCTTTGACACATTTACGACTCCGGTTGCCATCCTTCATCTTGAGCAGGCACATATAAAGAAGGGCCAGGGTAAAGTGTAGAGAAACAGTGGAACAGAGAAGACCTCACGTGCATGGCAAAATGCACAACGACGTTTGAAATGGATGTAATAAATTCTTATTAGAAGAAGTACATGTCATGTTGCTAGCATTGCAACATGTGCAGAGATTAGAAGAAATCCAAAAGCATCATAGTGGAAAGGACATTGAAACCTCACAGCCATATAAAATGCCTGGGTGGACGCTAAGGGTCCTCTGGCAGATCCTACCTGCTGAAAATTTAAGTAGCTAAGAGGACAGTGTAGGGAGTGCTGCAGATTGACTTTTGAATTTATATGTTTGTAAATATTTGATATTTTTGCCTTCTTGTACACTTCATTTTTTTCTTGTTTCATTGCTAGATTGACTATGTTACTGAATTTGCATGACACCGATTTTTCTTACTGTTGTTATGTGTACTTCTTGCAATAAAAAGAAAGCTTTTGTTTGAACCTCATTATTATTTGGTAGCACATACAGTGGTGAGGAGGTCTTTTTACAAATGAAAATTACTAAAAGTATAGAAGCTTACTAGCAGGTACAAATTTCGGCAGTAAACTACAGTCAATTCTCATAATCCGCAGCAGGTTAACCTTATGTACTGTATATGAAGAATATGAAGCATTGATCAAATGGGAAAAATGGGATTAGGATACTGCGGGATGCCAGGTTAGGGAGAGGACTAGCAGCAGGAGGTTGGGATGGGAGGATGTGCCAGCCCTCCACTCTTGTCTGTTGAGGCTCATCATCCCCAGGTTCACCTATGAAAACTTTGTTATGACTTTTACTTCCTCTACAGTTAAGTTTGACTGTATTCTAGGCATTTCACCAGAGGCCCCAAACCACCGCAGCTGAGCTGAGCTCACTAAACCATCCAATCGGTAGTAGTGACCGGCGAGGTGTACAAAGAGCAAGGACTTAACCAGTGCAAGCTTATGATCCACACTTACTGGGAATTCCTTGTTTGTGGGGAACAATTGCAAGCCCCAGTACCCATCACAAATAGGGTTCAACAGCTTACCCGTGCCTCTTGGTGCTGGTTAGACAGAAATCGTTCAATTCAGGGTACTGCACATGCAACTTTAGACATCTAAGGGCATCACAGACTTATTGTTTATTCTCACTTGTCGCTTCTACATAATAGGTCTCTCTGAATTTTTTTTCAGCTGTGTATGGCCACAAATAGGCACAAGCAACCATGGGTGTTGTGAAATGGTTTACACTTTTGTAATAATTGATAAGCAAATTCGCAAGAACAGAATCCACAGAGAGTGGGGATTGTTGAAACAGCCAACATCTCAGTTGACAAAACAGTTTGAGCAGAAGCAGGCAGTTTCATGTTCGTGACTAGAACAATGTCATTGTAAAATCACT
The DNA here is from genome assembly GCF_016835505.1 of Polypterus senegalus. Lineage (NCBI taxonomy): Eukaryota > Metazoa > Chordata > Cladistia > Polypteriformes > Polypteridae > Polypterus > Polypterus senegalus. The sequence continues at coordinate 44,994,133 of NC_053157.1, forward strand.
TTATTCTCTTTTTATTGCTGTTTGTGCATTACTCTTAATAGCATTTAATTAAAAAATTGATTATTTACCAATTTCTTGGAATAACTATTTTTTAAGTTAACATTTTTCATTAACATAGGTGTTACATTACCTGGGTTCACAATCACACCTTATCTTTATATAGCCCACCATGTAACTTATTATTGATAGTTATACCAAAAAAAAGTTTCCCCACCTCCAATCAAAGGGAAAAAGCTCTAAATTTAAACAATAACAACTACCAAATGTAGAAATTCCAGAAAGATTCCAACACAAAACTTGTAAAAAAAAAAAAACCAAAAACAGTTGGCACAAGTGTTGGCTTCAGGCATACACAATAACTACAAACTAAACGGATCAAAACCTATGGAATCAATGAGGGCAACCAAGAAACCAGAAAGTACCCGAGCCCAGCCTAGGGCTGAAGTTCTCAATTTTATTACCTACGAAGCTACTGCATAGTTGCAATATAATTAGTACTGAGTAGTCTCAGCTATAAGTGGGTGAAGCACAGAGGAGAGCTACAATCGGGCTTAATAAACTGAGCAAGGGAATTCTTATTATGGTGTGAGCTCATGCAAACTTTAAAGAAAAGTGCAGGATCAAATCCAAAAAATTATTGGAATATGGGGCCAAGGATAGAGCCCAGGCCAAGTATTGACACTTCCTTCATGGTCACCACATGGAAAAAAGAAATGCATAGACCAGGAGATAAAGATAAAGATTTAAGAGCCATGCCAAACAGTAGTCAAGGAAATGAAGCATGGGGGATAATGCTAGGAAGACTAAATAAGATGCAATAAAAACACAATGAAGTCCAAAAAATCAAGTTCAAAATATTCATAAAGCAAAAGTTCCTAACTATCCTTGGTAATATATAAGGAAGAAATTGTTAGACAAAGGTTTTTTTCTTTTTTGTTGGTTTTTATCCAGAAACTTAGATACTTGACGATGTGGGCAGTCACCTTAATTAGGCTTAGAGGACCAAAATCACAACTGTACTGCCAGGTAGTCATGTGCTTAACAATGGTTAATAATCATAATATGAATTTAAATAATAAATAGTGAAAAGTTTTCCAAGAGCACATGACATAATCTTCATTTGTTCCTGTTGTAAGAAATGTATGTAAACATTTCCATTGTATTCTGAACTTTTAAGTTACCATGGATATAGGCATAAAACAAATATACAGTTACAGTATGACTATGCAATAATATGATATGTCTTTGCCTTAATATTTGCAGTTTCTATGGATATATGCGGAGTATATTTTCTATCAATTTTAATACCTGCTCTAATTTTGAAATGTATGAAGGTAAGGGGGAAATGGACAGATTACACTAGACAACACATATTGAACACTTTTGAGTGTATCTTTTGGATTATGGTCTGTTGATCACAAAGTCACCTTTAAATTTTCTTGTAATGTACCATTTTATTGCAATCCCCTATTTTTGTGATTTTGTCTTATATTTTTATTATGATCTGAAAGTAGTGGCACTGCTACTAGGAACATAGCTCAGATCTATTAAGTCCTGTTTTTAATGGGACAGGCATGCTAAAGAGTATCATTGCATTTAAAATAACTGGCTTCTCCGTAAGCATTTGATTCCATGGTAAAAAAAAGTGTGACAAATAAGCCATTTGTCGACCCAACAAAGATATTTCTGTTTACTCTTCATACAAATCTTGGACTGATGAAAAATTTTGTGAAAGAGATGACCAAGGAAATGTGAAGCATTTAAATATTTGACAGAGATGTTTCCATGAGTAAAGCAGTATATATATTTTATTTGAGGAAACCTCTCTCAAATGTTGTCATATATATATATATATATATATATATATATATATATATATATATATATATATATATATATATATATATATACAGTGGTGTGAAAAACTATTTGCCCCCTTCCTGATTTCTTATTCTTTTGCATGTTTGTCACACAAAATGTTTCTGATCATCAAACACATTTAACCATTAGTCAAATATAACACAAGTAAACACAAAATGCAGTTTTTAAATGATGGTTTTTATTATTTAGGGAGAAATAAAAATCCAAACCTACATGGCCCTGTGTGAAAAAGTAATTGCCCCCTTGTTAAAAATAACCTAACTGTGGTGTATCACACCTGAGTTCAATTTCCGTAGCCACCCCCAGGCCTGATTACTGCCACACCTGTTTCAATCAAGAAATCACTTAAATAGGAGCTGCCTGACACAGAGAAGTAGACCAAAAGCACCTCAAAAGCTAGACATCATGTCAAGATCCAAAGAAATTCAGGAACAAATGAGAACAGAAGTAATTGAGATCTATCAGTCTGGTAAAGGTTATAAAGCCATTTCTAAGCTTTGGGACTCCAGCGAACCACAGTGAGAGCCATTATCCACAAATGGCAAAAACATGGAACAGTGGTGAACCTTCCCAGGAGTGGCCGGCCGACCAAAATTACCCCAAGAGCGCAGAGACGACTCATCCGAGAGGTCACAAAGACTCCAGGACAACGTCTAAAGAACTGCAGGCCTCACTTGCCTCAATTAAGGTCAGTGTTCACAACTCCACCATAAGAGATAGACTGGGCAAAAACGGCCTGCATGGCAGATTTCCAAAACGCAAACCACTGTTAAGCAAAAAGAACATTAGGGCTCGTCTCAATTTTGCTAAGAAACATCTCAATGATTGCCAAGACTTTTGGGAAAATACCTTGTGGACTGATGAGACAAATGTTGAACTTTTTGGAAGGCAAATGTCCCGTTACATCTGGCGTAAAAGGAACACAGCATTTCAGAAAAGAATATCATACCAACAGTAAAATATGGTAGTGGTAGTGTGATGGTCTGGGGTTGTTTTGCTGCTTCAGGACCTGGAAGGCTTGCTGTGATAGATGGAACCATGAATTCTACTGTCTACCAAAAAATCCTGAAGGAGAATGTCCGGCCATCTGTTTGTCAATTCAAGCTGAAGCGATCTTGGGTGCTCCAACAGGACAATGACCCAAAACACACCAGCAAATCCACCTCTGAATGGCTGAAGAAAAACAAAATAAAGACTTTGGAGTGGCCTAGTCAAAGTCCTGACCTGAATCCAATTGAGATGCTATGGCATGACCTTAAAAAGGCGGTTCATGCTAGAAAACCCTCAAATAAAGCTGAATTACAACAATTCTGCAAAGATGAGTGGGCCAAAATTCCTCCAGAGCGCTGTAAAAGACTCATTGCAAGTTATCGCAAACGCTTGATTGCAGTTATTGCTGCTAAGGGTGGCCCAACCAATTATTAGGTTCAGGGGGCAATTACTTTTTCACACAGGGCCATGTAGGTTTGGATTTTTTTTTCTCCCTAAATAATAAAAATCATCATTTAAAAACTGTATTTTGTGTTTACTTGTGTTATATTTGACTAATGGTTAAATGTGTTTGATGATCAGAAACATTTTGTGTGACAAACATGCAAAAGAATAAGAAATCAGGAAGGGGCAAATAGTTTTTCACAGTATATATATATATATATATATATATATATATATATATATATATATATATATATATATATATAAATATATCACAACATTTGAGAGAGGTTTATATATTTATATTGTCACATTGAGCAGACACAAAAGCAATAAAAAGATTTGGTCCAGCCACCCATATAATATTCCCTGGCTGCAAATGGGTAAATTGCTGGCACTGATGTGCTCAGAACGGAGTCCAAAACAGAAATGATTAGGTTAGTCAAATATGGAGGCTTTATAGGCCAGAAAAGGAAGTGAAGTCATCGAGGGCGGAAGCGGAAAGGTCCTCTTCCATAGGTTCAGACCTGGACCTGACATCATCAAAGGGCCAGAACAGGAAGTCTCTTCAGTCATGGGTTCTTCACCAGAAGTGATGTCATCCAAGGCTCCGGAACTGGAAGTGACGTCATTAGGGCCAGGCAGAATTTCCCGTGAACTGTCTGCATGAAAGTGAGAAAAAAGGACATTGCACTCCACCCCTGGCATGGAATTACTCTCATTTAGATCCTTTAGCTGCCTCCATTGCGCTCATGTGTGACTATATATAATTATATATTATGAAAGCTAGGGGGTGCCAAACCCCAAACACAAAAACAGTCCCAATTTCAAATAAAGGGTGTTTTATTACACAATACCTCAGTATAAAGCACAAAAACACAGTTAGCTCTCCTCCATTTCACCTAACATACCTGCTCTCTTCCAGTCAAGTATTGCTTTCCTTCCTCCCAGCTCCGACTCGCCTGAACAAAGGAGTTTGGTCCCTTTTCCAGTAGTACTTCCGGTGCATTTAGGTCACAAAATGCAAAAAAAAGGTTTGTCAAGGGTGCTGCTCTCTTTGAAAAATGTGGCACAAACCGGCAGTAGTGCCCCGCTAAACCAAGAAAGGCTTGGATCTGCCACTTGGTCTTCAGACAGGGCCATTTAATTATGATATCTACTTTGGAACAATGTGGCCATACTGAACTTCTGTCCACCAGGTAGCCTAAATTTCTGACCTCATGTTTCTTCGGGTTAATTTGGACCTAGTGTATAAAGCACAGCTTGGACCTACTCTAGTTGTTTCTCCTATGTGATGGAATAGATGACAATGTCATCTAGGTAGTCTGTCTGCACTATAGAAATTGTGGGGACATAGCACTGGTGCTGGTGCCGTCCAATCCAAATGGGAGAACACGGTATTGCTAGTTTGTACTACGGGTGTTAAATGTAGTTTTGTCTGTGGAGTCTGTTAAAGGAACTTGCCAATACATTTTTGTTATGTCCAGGGTGGTCAAGTATTTCGCCATTCCCAGCCACTCGAGGAGGTTGTCCACTCATGGCACAGGGTATGCGTCAAATTAGGAGACTTGATTAAGCTGATGGAAGTCATTGCAGAACCTTCAACCTCTGTCAAGCTTAAACACCAAGACGATCAGCCTAGACCAGAGACTATGGCTTTCCTCACTTACACCTAGGTCCAACATTCGTTTGATCTCAAGCTTCACTTTGGCTCGTTTTGCCTCCATAAAAAACAAAATGGGCATTCCTGGACAATCACCCCAGGTTCAGTTATGATGCCCCTATATTATTTTTTTTTTCTTTCAACTCAAGCCTTTAACTTCTCATTGCTACTTGTTGCTAGTAGTCCATCCATCCATTATCCAACCCGCTATATGCTAACTACAGGGTCACGGTGGTCTGCTGGAGCCAATCCCAGCCAACACTGGGTGCAAGGCAGGAAACAAACCCCACCGCAGGGCGCACACACACACTGGGGACAATTTACAATCACCAATGCACCGAACCTGCATGTCTTTGGACTGTGGGAGGAAACCGGAGTACCCTGAGGAAACCCACGCAGAGACGGGGAGAACATGCAAACTCCACGCAGTGAGGATCCGGGAAGCGAACCCGAGTCTCCTAACTGCGAGGCAAAAACTGCATTGTTGCTAGTAGTTTTAAATAAAAACACACTGAAATAGTGAATGGTGTTAAATTTTAACTTTCTAAGTCCTATAACCCAGGTAGTCTCTGAAAATTAAGAAAGTTACCTGTAACTCATGGTTGTTTTTTTAACAATTAAGAAACTTTCTTTTGGCACAGTTACAGTAAATTTATTCTGTTAGTCTGTTTAACTTTAAATGGATTGAATTCTGTATTGTAGCCATCCTTCTGTTATTGGTTGTTTTGGAGAGGGAAAATACTTGTCCATGTGGAACAGCCTCTTAATTTAGAAATGTAGAGTACTGTACTTGTAGCCATTTCAATTATTCTAAGAAGCCTACCACTGCTGCATAATGTTAAATCTAAGCTTCCAAAAAATGCAGAGCACTGGAATTGCTGTTGGCACAGATGATGCATTGAAAGCTGATTAGATCTAACACCTTCTACTTGCTTGGAACCCATACCAGCTTTCAGCACACACTGCTTGATGTGTTCAGAGCTAATCACTTCTGTTGGTAACAATACGGATCCAGTGAGACAAGCGGCATTAGACCTTTTTACTTTGCCTCCATGGAATAGCTTTACACATAAGTAGTGGACTCCTCTAATTTTCCTGGGCCTAATAGGGCTGGAAACAAAGCCAGGCTAGACGAGTATTCCTGTCTCAGACTTCACTCAGCAAGAGAATGGCAGATACTGCAGACGCCAGACAGGATGGCTCTGTGCTGTCCATCTGTGTCTGCTTTTATGTTGCTAAATAAAACAATTCTCATTCAACCACTTTACCACTAGATGCTGCTGTCTGCAAGATCTGACATCCCACACTTGACGCTGCTTTGTTTATTCCCTTCATCTGCTAAGGTCCTGGTGAGAAAAATGTATGTTGGATGTTCCAGAAGTATACTTCTTATTTTTGTCCTCTTTGTTTCATTTCTGAGAGCTGGCACAATAGGTAGCCGTCAATTATTTTGAAATGTTGCTTTGCCAAGGTGATCAAGGGTTAACGCTCCCCAGCAAGCCAAAGGAAAATAAAAAAAAAATAGAAAAAAAAAATGCTGTGTTACAATCTCGCCCTGATCCAGCAAATTCCAGGGTTCAAAGTGAAATGCAGCTTGCCTCCATAACAAACAACTGATTGCCACAATCAATATTTGAATAGGTGCATTAAAGAGTGGCTTAAATCGAATGCGACCTGAGACTGCTGCATATAATAACCTAACTAATTTCTCCTTGATAGCACAGAAAAAGCTGCCGGCAGACTGAGAAACTGCCAAGCTTTTACACTTAGCTGGAGGGGGTGTGCTCCATTTATCAAGCTGACTGTGCTGTCATATCAGCGGAAGGACCCTGGAGAGTCCTGACCACGAGATTGAAGGTTGGTACCAATTTACTGCAACACAAATGCACTGAACAGGAAAGAGACGGGCTCCTAATCCCTTCAATTTTCTTACATTACCCTGAAGGCCAAGGAATTAAATGAAACACTAGCTAGCGACAACTTTAGAGAGCTCTGATAGTCTGACAGAAAAATGCATTAAAGTATCAAACCGTTCTTAATGTCTGCAGTGCTGTTTCTTTTGCTCCTTCTTTTCTTTCTTTCTCCCCGGTTTAATGAAACACACTATGTCCAGGCAGCATCTCACAAAATGTGACAGTCTGCTAGTGCTAAAAACGATAATCTAACCTAATTTGAATTCGAGCATGTTAAGAGCATACAGTAACTGCCAGATATACACATCCGTGATAATAAAAAAAAACTACAATACATTACCATAAGTCAATCAATGAATCTTTAAAGTACCCAGTGCCATCTGAAGCAGATTATGCTTTCAAGAAACCAAGAAGTAGTGCAGTGCAAAGCAGGAGCAGAAGATTTTTAAAAATTGAAGCATTTGGACTAGAACCGTGAGTAACATGGCTGCCTCTCATGTCCAGTGACCTGGATTGAAATCCCAGTCCATCACCGTCTCCAAGACATTTGCATGCTTTCCCTCTGTATATGTAGTTTTTGTATTTGTTTTATTTTTTCTTTTTCAGTTACTTCAACTTTCTTCCCACTGAAGGTATACAACTTAGGAAATTCACAAGTTTAAATTGTCCCTGTGTAAGTAAGAAGAATGAGAAATTAATTCTTGCATTTATTTCTAGTAGGATTGACTACTGCAATGCTGTGTTCACTGGATGTTCAAACTGTTCTTTATGCAGCCTCCAGTTAATGCAAAATTCTGCTTTAAGAATTAAACAAGAACAAAAAAATATGAACACAGCACTCCAGTTCTTAAATCCTTACACTGGCTACCGGTTAAGTTTAGGGCAGATTTCAAAATCCTCCTTTTAACATATAAAGCATTAAATGGCCAAGGTCCAACTTACTTGTCTGAACTTATCATGACTAACAAACCAGAGCGCACATTAAGATCTGAAGATGCTGGTCTGCTTATGATTCCAAGAATTAAGAAAATAACAGTGGGAGGTCGACCTTTTAGTTACAAGGCCTCTAAACTGTGGAATGGTCTGCCTGCTACTATAAGAGATGCCCTTTCGGTCTCAGCTTTTAAATCCTGGCTGAAGACTCACTACTTCAGTTTAGCATATCCTGACTAGAGCTGCTGATTAACTGTACAGACTGCATCTCTGTTGTTAGTCATTAGCACTAAAACATAAATAACATGATATTTATAATTTGTTACTAACCCTCACCTATTCTGTTTCTTTTCTCGGTACTCAAATGTGGCACTTGGTGCCACGGCCCACCTGCCAAGTTGTTTTGCCTGCCTAAGGTAAATTCATCTCTGATGAAGGATTGCAGGAATCATGGGGTAGAGGGGTCCTTTCATCGGATTGGCTTGCCCAGCGCTGACTTAGCTGTGGAATGGCCAATTCGGGGAGGCAGCTTGATGGCCGAGGTCTCCAGGACTCTAAACAAATCCAAATCATATTATGTGATATCACCTACTGTTAAATTCTGTTCCATACTTGTAATTTTGCTTATTTTGTATATTGTATTGAGGATTACTTGTGTTCTGTCCTGTGTATTTTATTGTATTGCCCCTCTTCTTTTTGACACCCACTTCACACCCAACCTACCTGGAAAGGGGCCTCTCTTCAAACTGCCTTTCCCAAGATTTATTCCATTTTTTCCCTATAAGGGTTTTTTTGGGAATTTTTCCTTGTCTTCTCAGAGAGTCAAGGCTGGGGGCTGTCAAGAGGCAGGGCCTTTAAAGTCCATTGCGGCACTTCTTGTGTAATTTTGGGCTATACAAAAATAAATTGTATTGTATTGTAAGTGTGACGTGTGATGGACTGGCATCTGTACAGGCTTGCTTCTTATCTTGCAGTTCTTGCATCCTGTAAATCTCTGCTGTACTGTGTACAGCAGATGTAGAATATTGAATCGAATCAAAATTTTATTTGTCACATCCAATTATACATTACAATATGTAGTGAAATTCTTAGTAGCTGAACTCCATTAAAAGACTAGAAAAATACAAATAACTTAACTCTATAAGCATCAATATGTACAACAACAGTTATATTAATATTATGAAGAATATATAATAAATAAAAATACAAAAGAATTAACAACAGGACATCATGTAGCTTTAGACACTCTAATCATTTATAACGTGGACAGACTGTGCAAAGAAACTCTAATTTCTGCAGAACCTTGCCATCCTGTGTGCTGTTTCCAAAACACGTGGTAACACTTCCTATCAGGATACTTTCATTGGTGGATTTATATAAATTCTTTAATATCTGGGAGGGCAGCCTGAAATTCCAGAGTTGTCTGAGTTGGTAAAGACATATTCATGTCATCTTCATTGTCATGTCAATGTGCCTGGCCTAGGTGAGGTCGTCTGTAATTTGGACACGGTGGTATTTAAAGCTGCACACCCTCTCCACCTGAGTGCTGTGTGCGTGGTTGTGGCTCTGGTGTTTTCCCCCAAATTGCACAATGAGGTCCTTTGTTTTGCTGACATTCAGGAGAAGACTGTTAACCTGACACCCACGTGACAGACTCTAGAGATCAGGCCTACCTCAGTTGTGTCATCAGCAAACTTGACAGTGATGTTAGGTCTTGTGCCATCAGTCCATTGTAGGGCACATATACCCACACTCCCTTGTACTAGGAACAGTTCAAATACCCCTATAATCTTGCACTTCTTAAGCATGTAGAATCAAAGCAGAGAATCTGGAAAAAGACCACACATAGACACAATGGAAATGATCACATTTGAAATAAACTGCAGTACATTACATCTGACTGTTATGAGATCTGTTTCTTGAAAAGCCACATTAGCCCTTGACCTGGGCAATTGTTCTCAGGATCTTCTGATTGAAATTAATTTTATGTGAGGATGATGCGCTCAACCAGGTAATCACTGGGTACATAGAATGATTGTGCCGTTAGACATCCATTGATTCTTTCTTAGTTTTTCTTTAGTGCTGTCTATTTTAGTAAATCTGTTTTGGGCCATTTCATTACTTGCTGCATATGTCTTTTAAAAAAAAAAGTCTTTATAAAATGTTTCCAAAAATATTAAATGATCAAATCATTCTTGCTCCTGTGGACTAAACCTTGGGTTTCATACTTGCCACAGAGCATATAAAGTAACCCGAGTTAATGGAAATAGCTTACATTTGAGTTATCTGTTGGGGCAGCGATTTTCACTGCATGTAGAGGGATTGCATGTCAAATACTGTTACCATTTTAATATTATGGTACCACTTTTTAAATTATGGCAAAACTGTATAGGTAATAAAAGCTGATTTTCTAATTGTCATAGCATATGACTGGTCATTAACTTGGCCTGGTGAACCCACTGAAAACTAGCAGTACCCAACCACAGAGACAATATAAGAGTGCTACACATGAATCTAAGAACCTTGGTAACCATTTAAGCTACTTTCCTGTTGCCATTGTGAAACCATGATAAACATATAGAAATTATCAAAATAATAAAAACCTTAGATATGTGTCAGACTTTACCTCAGATGACTGTCCTTTACAAATGTATTTGTAAAATATAATCATTTTTCAATAACTTTCAAATGTATTATATTTCAGGAAAGTTATTCAAATTACAAACAAAGTCAAATATTACCAAAGTCACAGGAGCAACTTTGATTTTACAATATTATAATATGCAGCACTAAATGAGAATTTCAGCCACTTCATTACAGTATATCATGTGCTCCACTGTTCAACAAGCCAGTTTTCCTGATAAAGCATTACTTCAGCCTGTGTTGCACATTTTCATTAGTAATCAATGTCTCGAGAGCAGCAGTAGGCTTCCCAAATATCCTTTATCATGCTATGCTGTTCAGTTTGCGGATGCACTAACCTCAATTAAAGCATATTCGCTGACTTGAATAATGGTGCTAATGCATGCCTTGCATTTTCTCTTCAGTACATGTTCTCTGTTTTCCTGCCCTGATTTATCAATATTTTAGCCTGTCAATCTTTATTTCCTCTTTCACAAGTTGTTACCCTCCATCTCCTAAAGTCATTACTCATCACTGGGTGCGCTGAATTTTAGAGTTTAGCCTGGTTTTCGAAACCTCTTTGAAAGTTTATGGTATGGCATCTTGCCATGTCATTTTAGAAGTGAATTGATAAATTGGCATAGAGTGGCTCTCCTCTGATTCACTGTGTAGTCCAGAGCACATCTCTTACACTTCATGTTCAATGAGGGTTACAGTAGACATATCTGTTTGGTGTTCAATAGTTACAGTATGGTACTTTGAAAGTATGCTGTCCATGAAAAGCTACGTAAAGATACAAAGCAATGTCACAGATTTACAAAGGGGAAAGAAAGTTAATTCATAATTTTCATTCATAACCGTGTTAAAAACCTAATTTCATAAAGGAACAATATGGAAAATGTCAATAAAAACAAAAAGGAGTAAGTTGTAAACTCTGTTCTCCTTGTATTATTATTTGATGTCTTAATTGTTGAATTTTATTGTTTCTTTTTTTGTTTTTTTTAAATAGACTAATGTCAAATCTGATGATGTACCAAAAATGTTGCAACACTTTACCATTGCGTAACATCACCATTTCTTTTAATGACACATATTCATTCATCCATTATGCAGGTCTTTAGCATCGCAATTGTACGGAACCTTCATTGACATATTTTGCACTCTATAATGCGCCACAAATTCTCAGTTGGAGAAAGGTCAGGATCACAGGCAGGCCAGTCTAGTATTGTCACCCTCTGTTTACACAGCCATACACTTGTAATCCAGACAGAATGTGGTTTGGCGTTGTCCTGCTGGAAAATGCAGACATCTGGATGGCAGCATACATTGCTAGAGAATTTGTACATGTCTTTCTGCACAGATGTGCAAGTTACTCATGCCATGGACACTAGCACACCACCATACCATGACAGATGATGGCTTTTGGCTTGGATGCTCCATCTCCAATTTGGCCCAGAGAACATGACAGCTGTTTTTACAAAACAACTATTTAAAATGTTGACTCGTTGGACCACAAAACAAGATACCACTTTGCTACCTTCTATCTCAGATGATATCGAGCCCAGAGAAGTTAGCGCTTCTGGATCACATTGGTGTATGACGTCCGCTTTCCATAGAAAAGCCTTAATTTGCATCTGTAGATGCAATGGTGAATGGTTATGACTGATGAAGATTTACGAAGTCTTCACAAGATCCTATCATGATATCCATTACAGATACATGACGGTTTTTAACACAGGGATGTCTGAGGGATCAGAGATCATGCACATTTAGAAATGGTTTTTGGTCTTGCTCTTTACGTTCCAGGATTTGAAAGGATTTCTTGAATATTTTCATCATATTGTGTTCTGTAGAGGGTGAAATGCTTAAATTCCATCCGATTTGTTATTGTTCTCAAAGTGCTTGATTATTAGCTGACATATTTGTTGGGAAATTGTGCAAATAGGCCTTTTTGAGGCCCCTCGTCTACTGTAATATAAAATGATGGCCTCATCTGTTTAACAACACCTGTTTCACACCACCTTTTCAATTTATAATATTATTATTTGTCCTTAACTACCCCATCCCATCTTTCTTAGAAAGTGTTGCAGGCATCAATTTTAAAATAAACGTATATCATCAAAAAAACTATGCGGTTAATTAGGTAAAACATTAAATACCTTTTTGTTTTTATTAGCATTTTCTATATTGTCTCAACTCTTTTGGAATTAAAGTTGTATATTAGTGAGATGTTTCAGAAACAGTATATTCATCCATTCATTTCTGAACGCCATCACTGGGTCACAATAAAATAAAGCTCATCTTAGTGATTCTGTCTACCAGGTGGGAACTAACACTGATTCACTATCGCTAACCAACTTAACATGTTCTTAGGAATTTGGAAGACAACCGAATTCTCCAAAAAAAACCCAATACATAGAGGGAGAATATGCACGTTCACGTACTCTGTGACCAAGTCAAAGACCAAATGTAGTTAGAGCTCTGAATAAGTAATGATACTGACTGTGCCTCCTGTGTCCTGCAGGGGGCTTTCGCTCCATGGGAATGAGTTCATTTGTGATTGCGGCTTGTTGCTTAACCCGAATCTATAAAGATATAACATAAAAGACGATACACCTCCCTAGCGATATGGTGGTAAGAAATCCTGTAGGAGAAATAACTTTTCTTTGTTTAGTGTCGGCTTACACTGCAGATAACACCTCCATGAAGGCTTTGTACAGTATAACTTAATAGTCTCCAATCACTAAGTGTCTTATATCCTTATATACACCAACTCTAAAAATATTTTGGACTGGATATTAATGTATTGAAAAATGTAATCTTTTTTCCAGAAATGACCATTACAATAGTGAGAGTGAACTGTTTTTCTAAATTTGCTTCATGCCTAATGTATGGATAATTCCAGGGATTCTAATTTCTTATTGCATTCTGCGTGACTCTCAACTGTGGAGAACTAATGTCCCCTCTGGATGTTCTGGATACTTTTTTTTTTACTAATCTTAACCCTAATCCTAACCCTGTTATGATTAGTTTGCTTGATGATTTTACTTTGCTTTTTTTCCGTTTCTTTGTTTTGGAGGTTTTGTCCTCTCAGAATATATTTCTGTGCTTATTTATTTGAAAAATATTTTAAAATGTTATTTGTTTCACACTTTTCCTGATGCAATAGCATTTATAGTGTTACGAACTGGAATTGTGCAGCATTCAATGTTATTCCTGTGACAGGATAAAGATCGATATCATGTACTGCCTGACCATTCAAATCTGTGGATAATTCAAAAGAAAGAGTTTGTGTGTATTTTATTTTGTGTTGTAATTTTCTCTGGTTTCAGATTCTTTGATACACAATTTTACTTTCTGGGTTTGACAAAAGATAGAATTGATCACTGATGTTTTGAATGAGGCTTTTGTTTTGACTTACCCTTCAGAATCTTTTCATCTGTCATGTCAGTCAGCTCAATAAATCACTATACTAATATGAAAATGATGATGGAAACAACTAATTAACGAAACAGTCAAACCTTCTGTTTTTTCATGTACATATTTCATTCCCCCTATGAAGGACTGGTGCCTTTTCAGATCTGTTCCTGCCTTGAAATCAGTGGTGCTAGGATAGGATCTGATCCCCTGTGATCATTAATTTGATTAAGTGGGCTTGAGAATATTATGTTTAACCTCTTTTCCATTTTGAAAGCGTATAAAATCACAAACACAAACATTGATTCAAAACCCAATCAGAAGTGATGGTAATAGTTTAGTGACACATGTTGTACAAAGCAGAGCAAATAAAATAATTTGAGTCGTCTTTAAGACTGTCAGTTCCACCATTAGCACTCCTTTTCATCTCTCAAGCTTGCTAGCTTTGCTTCATAATGTGATAGATAAAGCCTAATCCTGCTGACAGTGTTTAAATCAAAAATGATATGGTTATTCACATGTGATGCGACATTAGACTGGAAACCTAAAGAATTTAGAGGGAAAGCAAGAGAGTGAATGTGCTAATGTTTTTTAACATGTATCAACTGTAAATCCTTTGATATTGCCCTCTGTTATGAATCTAGTATTCTTTGTTTTTTTGTTTTTTTGCACAATGTCTTGAGCAGAACTTCTAAGGTACCAAGACAATGCTTTTAGATTTTCAATGTAGCACTTTAACACGGCAGTCAAATGTGTCAGGAAGGTTTGCATAAGATAATCACCAAACCATTCCATATTGTAATTTTTGTATTCATTGTTTCAAAGAGGTCAATTCTAAACTGTCTTAAAAGCTACATTACAGTGGCTACTGCTGTTCCCTTGTGGATTCAGCTTGCTGGGTTTGAATATCACATCCAGACTGTCTAGCTGGAGTTTACAAGTCTGTGCAGGTTTATGGGTGTATGGTTAGTGCAACCTGTGAAAGGCTGGGCCCCCTTCAGAGGTTCCTCCAACATAAATTTATTACACAAACTTAAATTTATTAAATATCTGGGAAAATGTTATTTATGTTAAAAGATAACATAACATAAATGCATATAAGAGTATATTTAATCATGCTTGTTTAAGGCAATGCTATTCAACAGGGAGCAGCAGGTTTGTTTGTAGCCATCTGTCTCTTATCCAGACATTTCTACCAGATTCTTCATTACAAATTGTGAATTTTGAATGATTCTTAAGTATGTTTAATCTTTTCAAACTTGCCTTAATAAAGTCAGTCTCTGTTTAAGAGTTGTACCTCATATCACTGGTTCCAGTTACAATAACAACACCTCCAACTGCCTCAAAGACAAAATCAATGGTGGATGCTGTCTAGGCAATGTTGGAGCTCAGTCTGCTCCCGGAAACAATTGTCACATCTGTTTATTTGTAATGTGCAGTTTTATCTTGCAATCTCTTAATGGGGTCACTGACTATAAATAACTTACAGATGATGGATGTTGGCGTGAATATTTTCTACTGCCATAATTTTATTATGGAGCATTCCAGTTTCAGTGACAGGAGATTTAGCAGTTAAATTATACTACACCACACACCAGTTTAAAAAGAAAAGGCTCCGCCTCACACCTTACAATAAAACTGGTTGCTTAGTCAGAGCAGCATTATCTACTTAGAGATAGTTCATGTTAACACTGCATGTTAAAGACATATAAATTAAACATTAAGGAAACGGCCAAATTTACATTTGATCAGTTTGACAGCTGTAGGCAAAATGGCAAATTTCATAACTTGCAGTGAACAAACTTCGTAACCAGGTTTTTTAATACTTTAACAGCCTTTGTTGATTTTTCATAAACCGTTCAACTCTGTTGATCAAGATGCTCACTGGGACATCCTGAGACTTCACAGGATCCCCCTGAAGTTGCTGCATATCATGGTTAGTACCGTGAGTGCTGTGCAGAGTGGAGGCAGAACCTTGGTGCTTTTCCCAGTTGATTCTGGGGTTCGTCAGGGGTGTGTTCTTGTTCCTACTCTTTTCAGTGCTTGCATGAGCTGGGTGTTGGGCAAGGTCATGGGGTCCAGTGGCTGTGGGGCAACTGTTGGTGAAAAGAGATTCACTGATCTTTGCGAGAAAATGGAGACTCTGATAGGAGGTTTCAAGAGACTAGGCGAGAAGTCTGAGTGCCTGGGCTTGTTAGTGTCCTGGATAAAAACTACAATCCAGGCCTTTAATGACCTTTTGGGCACTGCCATCAGCATTTTGTCTGTCTGAGGTAGGAATGTCGACCTTGTCAAGAGGTTTACTTACCACGGCAGTGACAATCTTGTCTCTGGTGACTCTTACTATGAAGTCAGTAGATTTCCAAAAATTGATTCAAACTTTTCCTGACAGGCGGACATATTTTTGTAATTCAACGTGTGTAAGGATGTACTAGTTGACTAATTGTGCTCCTACCTTTAGTCCATCATTGCTCAGATGCACGCCAGTTTCCATAATCCAAAATTTTATGATCAGTTCAACAAAGTACAGTAAACATAGAAAATAACATATCTCCAGTGCCTATACAAAAAACGTATTTATTCCCTTGAATGTCAGCCAGTCAATCATTGTCCAACCTGCTATATCCTAACACAGGGTCACGGGGGGTCTGTTGGAGCCAATCCCAGCCAGCACAGGGCACAAGGTAGGAACAAACCCCGGGCAGGGCGCCAGCCCACCGCATCCGTTGAATGTTTTCTAGTTTTATTGCTATACAATAATGAAGCAAAATGGATTTAATTTGTCTTTTTTGAGACATCAACAACCAAAAAAGATTCGTTAATGTCAAACGGAAAACAGGTGCCTACAATAGAGTCTGAATCAGAGTTCTCAAACTCCATTCCTGGAGGGCCGCAGTTGCTGCACATTTTCAGTCTAACCCTTTTCTTTATTAGTGACCTTTTTTTGCTGCTAATTAGCATCTTTTGAATTAATTTTAATTGAGATGTTTTTTAAGATTTGTTCCTCTGAATTGCTTCATTTCTTTCCTTAAACAGAAATGAAATGTGAAGTGAGTTAGCAAACAGAAGACCAACTAAATCAGAGCCTCAAACTCTAACCAATTTCACTCTAATCAGTTGCTTAATTAGGCGCCGTTCTTTAATTCCATGGCTTGTTGCTGCTCTCATTGTGCAATGGCATACACAGTTTACTGGTCATGTTTTGGCTCATTTTGTATCACATTATTGTTTGGCAGCATCTTCAAGAGTAAGCCAAATACAAATAATTCAAAAGAAGTTAATTAGCAGCAAAAACAGGTCACTAATTAAGAAAAGGGTTAGAATGAAAACCTGCAGCCATTGTGGCCCTTCAGGCCCGGAGTTTGAGAACTCTGGTCTAAATTATTTACAAATATAAAACACAAAATAAATGACTGTATAAGTAGTCACCCCTTTAAGTCAGTTTTTAGTAAATAAGGCACACTTGTCAGCTGTTACAGAGAGACCTGTGCACACAGATTCAAGGCAATCAGCTTTGCAGATTTGGACATTGTAATATTTTCCTCATTCTTCTTTGCAGAACTGCTCAAGCTCTGTCAGGTTTCTTGGGAGCCACGAGTGAACAGCCTTTCTCAAGTCCAGCTACAAATTTTCAAATGGATTGCAATCTGGACTCTGACCCAGCCACTGCAGGACATTAAAATTGTTATTTTGAAGCCATTCCTGTATAGCTTTGGCTTCATGCTTGGGGTTGCTGTCTTGCTGGAAAACAAATCTGCTCTGACTGTGCAGGTTTCTTGCAAACTGTGTCAGGTTTTCATCTAGGATTTCCCTGTATTTTGCTGCATTCATTTTACCATCGCAAGCCTTCCAGAGCCTGCCACCACTCTGCTTCATTGATAGGATGCTGTGTTTTAGATAATGTGCAGTATTTGACTTGCGCCAAAATAGCATTTAGTCAAATGGCAAAAAATTTCAATTATAGTCTCAACAGGCCACAGGACCCCAAGTGCCTTCTGGCAAACATATTGCATTTTTTTAACGGCGGTTTTCTCTGTGAGACTCCATGCCAACAGCCAATAGGCACCAATCACTTTTGAAGGATCTTGTAATTCACATGCCAAGATGGACTAGGGCAAGTGAAGAAACCTCAACAAGTTAAAGTGCAAAAGTGTAAACTGTGTGTCTTTATTAAACAGTAATAAAAGTACTGTTTTTCTCATTGTATTGTTCAGTTAAAAGTCTTCCATAAATAGTCCCTCTATTATAATAAAAAAAATCTTGGGGATGAGACAAGACTTTTTAGGCTGGGACGAAATGTAACTTTTTCAGAGAGATTCACTCATGAGATTTAACTACGCCTGTGGCCGGAAATAAAAGACAAAGAGAAGATGACAAAGTAGAACGTCGTAAACAATTCAAAAACATTGGTGCGATACACATGTAGAGCAGGTTAGAGATAATGAAAGTACTAAAATTCGAAAGTCTCAAAAAAATGATAGTAAAGATCACACAGCTGAAACAAACAGAAATTATTACTTGGTGAAATAACTGAACAGCGAAAAGAGATTGAATATTTTGTTCAGATTTAAACATTAAGTCTGAGACTTGTAGATCGTCTAATTCGTGTTGCCACCAGGGAAAAGTAGTGTTTCTTAACAATGAAGAGGTGTATCCTCGAGAATTAAAAGATTTGTCGTTTGGTGAAAGTGAAATCCACATACGCAGGGATGTGAAGTGGCTGGCGCATAGCGCAGGCAGAGGGTTGTGAGCAAAGCCCCTAGTTTTCAATACGTATAACAATACATTAGTGCCATGAGGAACAACAAAATCAAATAAACAATTAAAAGCAGGAATGAAGATCAGAATCGGCCTTCTTACAGTCTCTTGTACCAGTGTCCCTTTCTCTCTTACTCTCATCTCTCCAGCGTTCACTATAAGGCAAACAACAGGTGTGAGATGCCAGTGAACACGATCTTCCTAACTCTCTCTGCCATTATCGTATTGATTTCCCTTGGAATGGCACTCCTCACTCACTCCCTGGAGATTTGGATCATTTTAACTATCCCACACCCAGTTTTTGACCAAAACGGAAAAGAAACCAGTGCTGCATTAGGCGTCAAAGGAGTCTGAATTTTAGCACTGTATACATTTTAGTCTCTGTTATAAATCCTCATGTTGCTACGCAAATAGGTCAATATTTTATAAAAAACATTTTATAGTTAATAAGGCAGATTATTTACATGCAGTATAGCAATGCATTTTGGTGTAAAATATAAGCTACTTTACAGTTTGTTCACAGTAAGATATAGTACCTTGCTTACGGTTACCCTAAAAGCTGGCTGTGGGATTTAAACACTCAATCTTGTGGTTTTTGAGGCAAATGCCTTAGTCACTAGACATTACTGACTACTACTATTATGCACAAGCCACATCCTATTCCACAAGACTTGTAAAACTTATTTGTATTTAAGTAAAAACAACCTACGGTATGTGCATCAAATCTGTAATAACATGCAATCTGCTTTGGTGTTTGGTGAACATGTGGTTTGGTGTACAGCAGCGGTACTTTTTGTAATGCTCCTGATAAATATTAATGGACACTTAGTAATGTCTATTTAGTAGCACTAGTGGCGGAATATTACAGAAAAAAAATAATTAAAATGCTTTGTAAGGGTTAACAGGCAATTTACAAAATAAAGAGAATACCTGCATACAGTATATTATTCTAATTTATTTAACCACAATTAGCAGCCAGAGCAGCTTCAATGTATTTGGCATAGATTCTACAGTTATATGGAATAATCCCACATGCATTTGACACCCAGCTTCCATGAGGAATTCCATTTTTTTGTTTTGATTATGACAGTAAAAAATACTACAGCATCTTCCAACAAGAGCACAACTGGGTTGGAATCTGGTAAATGGAATGGCCATGGTCTATGACATACATCATTCATATTTACCACATGTGAGCATTGCCATCCTAAAATATTAATTATTCATCAGAAAGAATTGCCTCACCATAAAATCCATTTGACCAATCATAATTTATTTGTATTTACTAGCATTTACGTCTTTTTCAATGAGAATCAGTCAACCTAAACTATGAAAGGAAAATCAGAATCCTTCACTTTCAGAAACCATGCCTGAACTTGGAGACATCTTTTGGCTTGCTCTGTCTATACTGTATGTTCGATTACTTACTGGGGACAGGGTGAAGAATTGCTCATTTAGCCAGATTACTTTTCCCACTTCTCAGTAAATTATTGATTGTGTTTTTCATCAAAAGTGGATGTTAGGTGTTAATAGGTTTGCAGTATACATCACAACTCTCATCACATCAACCATGGCAATGCACTCTATGTAGTTCATAATGGATTGTTAATAAAATTTCCCACTCCTCTGTTGAATTGACATTTGCAATCAAATGATTCTGACTGGCTTATCAGATTTTCCTTGCATCTTAATTTAATGCAGGGACATCGCAGGCAAATAAATGCATTGGTCTCAGATAGGGAATCCAGGAGATTTCAAAAGTGGCACACAATAATAACGTCTAGAAGTAGGATAGGAGTCAGAAAACCATGAGGTCAATCGTGAAACTGATCTCTAAAAATAAACAAGGCTGAGAATAGTCAAATTCAAATAAAGTTTGTAATGGCCAACCCTTTACCTAGTTGGCCGCCACACTACCAGGACCTGTGGCCTAGATGAATTACTGAAAAACTTACCCTATAGGCTACCAAGCCGTACCTTTGTCAATTAATATTTTCCCTCTTCCCCAATCAACGGTTTAAAGACTAGTAAACAAAGGAAGATATGTAAAAAAGTGTAGAAATATAATAAATGAAGCACGCTGGCAAAAACAATAATACAAATGCCCAACGTAAAAAATATATATATATATATATATCTCTCCACCAAACCCGCAAAGTGAAACACTACATATATAATAACAAAAAAACCTCCCTGCACACGTAATGATGTAATAACACAAAATACAAATAATATCAATGAATGAGTACTGCTTGACAGTGAATGTGGAATTGAGTCCGGTTAAATCACTGTCCAGAAAGTGGATGACTGATCAAAAATAGATGTGTTTGAATCTCCCGGAAAAAATAGAACAACCTCACCGTGCTTCCTTGGCGAATGGCGGATAATAATGTCCAACCCTGGGGTTTCAGGCGATGATTGGGATGTTGTGATTCCAGCTGAATGAGAAGCAAATCTGGAACAAAGCGCAATGTAAATAGTGGCAGAAAATGAGGAGCGGTTGTTGGTAAATGAAATCGCCGTCTTTCTCCTTCCTTCTCTTCTTTCCCTCCTGATGGTTTAAAAAATGATGAGCTGGAGGTAACTGGTAAAATCCCAGTCCTGACGTGTCCAGGGGGTTGCTGCCTCCTCGCAACGCCCTTCCCCGTTCCTTATTGCGGTGATGACATTAAAACAAACACACATTAGTTTAAACGGGGTGCTGAGAAGAGACGCAACTGGGTGCAAACACAATAAAGAATAATACCAATGTGGCCCGGCTACAAGTTCAAAAACGTAAAAAAAAACACCTTGTTTTTAAGAAAATGAGAAGTCAAAATTAAGTTTTTTGAACATTTTTATTCATACATACAGGCGCAATATTATTGTCTTAGCTTAGCCAAGGCTCTTTCACTTACTTTAGTTTTTTTGACTATATTTATTTTTTTATTTTCATGGATTTTTTGTGTTTCATATTACTTAGTATGTTTTTTTTAGCATGATACGGCTTTATAATTAGTTTGATCATGCTTATTAGCTCCTACTCCTTTTTTCAGTCCCACTATGTTATTCACAATTGGTTTGCTTCTTAGGAGGCAACATCTTGTACTTTGCCTCATTGTAGAAATCTTTTTTTATACTTAATTCTTTCTATTTTGGATCCTTTTTGTTAATAAATTTAATACCAAAAGTTTTGTACCTTGTACCGTTGTCCTGTGTACTTCCCAGACTGATATAACTCGATTATGTTGACCCCTTTTGTAAGTCACTTTGGATAAAAACATCTGCAAAGCAAACATAAATGTAAAAAGAAATATTAGTTTAATTCTTTGGGCCACGCATTTTCACCTCTCCTGTTTGGGATTTTTAAGCATTGGTATTTTTGGTGGTTCGTTCAGGGCCAAGCCTAGATGAAAGCCATGCTTACATGTGCTTTAGAACAGGTTATCCACCTAAAGTTAAGCATATTC
Source organism: Polypterus senegalus (assembly GCF_016835505.1). Classification (NCBI taxonomy): domain Eukaryota; kingdom Metazoa; phylum Chordata; class Cladistia; order Polypteriformes; family Polypteridae; genus Polypterus; species Polypterus senegalus. Next base: position 45,016,203 of record NC_053157.1, read on the forward strand.
AGGCCCAGCCAGACCTGGATGGGAGACCATCTTGGAAAAGCTTGGGTTGCTGCTGGTAGAGGTGTTGGTCAGGCCAGCAGTGGGGCTTACCCTGTGGTCTGTATTTGGATCCCAGTGCAGTGGCAGGAACACTGTGCTGTTATTATGGTGCCATTATTCTGATGAGACGTCAAACCAAGGTTCTGATTCTCTGTGGTCATCTTTTGTAAAGAGTTGGGTTTATCCTGATGTCCCGGCTAAATTGCCCTGCATGGCCTAGTCATTCTGCCCCCCTAATCACCCCCTCCCTCTAATTGGCTGTCTCTCTCACCACTTCACCACCTAATAGCTAATGTGTGGTGAGTGTACTCGTGCAATAATGGCTGCCATTGCACCATCCATAGGGGTTCCCCTCTGTCTAAACACTTTGAGTAGCGAGAAAAGCAGTATATAAATGGAAAGAATTATTATTTATTTTTAATTTCTGGTTTCAGGCTTTTCAAAGGTTTTCAATCCTGAATAGTCACTTTTGACAGGTCTGTAGAATGTAAAAAAAATAGCAGAGGAAAATAAAAAAATGCCAAAATGGTGGCAAGAAAAGAAAACCTAAAACAAAATGTGTTTGCATAAAAAATAACACATTAAAAATGTTTAATCACCAGAAAAATGCAATAAAAGTGAGCGAAAATTAAAAAGAATAAACTATATAAAAAGAACAAACTATATAAACTATATATAAATATATGTATCAGTATGCTGCTGCTGGAATATGTGAATTTCCCCTTGGGATTAATAAAGTATCTATCTATCTATCTATCTATCTATCTATCTATCTATCTATCTATCTATCTATCTATCTATCTATCTATCTATCTTTATGTTCCATCCATCATCCAACCTGCTATATCCTAACTACAGGGTCACAGGGGTCTGCTGGAGCCAAACCCAGCCAACCCCTGTGACCCTGTAATTAGGATATAGCGGGTTGGATGATGGATGGATGGATGGATGGAAACAATATGATTATCAAAAAGAAAGAAATAAATAAATAATCACAACAGCCAGGGGTTCACAGTTGATAATGGTGCCTTTCCTGACAATTTCCTTTCATTCCTAGTGAAATCAGCAAATTGAACCATCCTCATTGCTGAGGCACCTGCAAAAATGTTTTCTTAAAGTCAGACCTTTCTAAAAGTTCTAGTCATGTCTTCTCCAAGCCATGGTAGCCAACCTGAGTAACTGTGTCTTGTCAGTATTTCTATACCTCAGCATAATGGGAGGTTAATTTCTAGATGATCTCAATGACCACATCTGTGTAGGATCACCTGCTTGTAATATAAATTCTAACCCTACTTTACTCTTTTCTTTGTTTAGTCAGTTTCCAGTGGACCATATTACTTGTTACCTGGCAACTAACTAATAAAATAAACAGCATAAGAAAGCAAATGAATAGAAAAAGTAGTTTGTCTACAGTGGACCTACATTTCATTCCTTCTTTTGAATTAGGTTTTCAAGAAAATATGAAGCTAAATATGTTGACTTTGATGTAATAATTAATTTGATTGCTGAGGCAGGGAGCTCGAAAATGCCTTTCTTGCTATAATATGATTATTGATCTTTTTTAAAGAATGGCTGCATTAAATTAAATGGCAATGTTGTTACCATGTAATCTTTTAAGGATGAATGATTTTGATATGTCTGTTATTGACAAGTGGCTTCTTTTTACAAATTAAGCCCATTAAACTTATGGCCACTGTCAATGCTTAATAGCAATATGGATATCTACAAATGTTTGTAGGTACTTATGGTTTAAGGGCTATAGATTTGGGAAAATATTTAGGTAGAAGTCATGATTGTGCATCACTGGTGCCACTTATGTTATCCTGTCAATCTGATTATTTTATATTAAGTATGTGTGGTCTTCAGGACAAAACACAACCCGAAGACTACCTACCAGTTTTACTATATTGGTGAACTTGCAAAAGCATCAGCTAAGTACAATACAATACAATGAAATACAACTTAATTTTGCCCAAAATCACACAAGAAATTTCACAATGGACTTTAGCAGGCCCTACCTTTTCATAGCTCCCTAGCCTTGACTCTCTGAGAAGACAAGGAAAAACTCCCAAAAAAACCCAAGTAGGGAAAAAATGGAAGAAACCTTGGCAAAGGCAGTTCAAAGAGAGACCCCTTTCCAGGTAGATTGGGCGTGCAGTGGGTGTCAAAAAGAAGGGGGTCAATACAATACAATACACAGAACAAAACACAAGTAATCCTCAATAAAATTTAAAAAATTAAAATAAAAATATTACAAGTACAGAGCAGAATGTAACAGTAGATGATATCACATAATATCATTTGGATTTGTTTAGAGTCCTGGAGACCTCAGCCATCAAGCTGCCTCACCCATTTGGCCATTGCACAGCTGAGACAGCGCTTGGCAACCCAATCCAATGAAAGAACCCCTCTACCAGACGATTCCTGCAATCCTCCATCAGGGATGACTTTACCTTAGGCAGGCAAAACAACTTGGCAGGTGGGCCGTGGCACCAAGTGCCACATTTGAGTACCGAGAAGAGAAACAGAATAGGTGAGGGTTAGTAACAGCAGCTCGAGTCAGGATATGATAAACTGAAGTAGTGAGTCTTCAGCTGGGATTTGAAAGCTGAGACTGAAGGGGCATCTCTTATAGTAGCAGGCAGACCATTCCACAGTTTAGGGGCCCTGTAACTAAAAGCTCCCACTGTTATTTTATTAATCCGTGGAATCATAAGCAGACCAGCATCTTGAGATCTTAATGTGCACTCTGGTTTGTAAGTCATGATAAGTTCAGACAAGTAAGCAGGACCTTGGCCATTTAAGGCTTTATATGTTAAAAGAAGGATTTTCAAATTTGCCCTAAACTTAACTGGGAGTCAGTGTAAGGATTTAAGAACTGGAGTTATGTGTTTTTATTTTCTTGTTCTTGTAATAATCCTTGCAGCATCATTTTGGATTAACTGTAGGCTGTATAAAGAACAATTTGAACATCCAGTGAACACCACATTGCAGTAGTCAATCCTACTATCTAAGTGGGCCGGGACAGGTCATATCTTGTCTGAGACAGATGTGTAGTCGAATGCAGCTGTGTCGCAAACTGAACGGGACAGGCTGGGACCTGTCACTGTCAAATGTATGGTAGCTCGTTTTGTGAATGTACATCGTGCATGTACCTCAAAGCTGAGTTTGTCTGCTTGGGTTAAATGCAAAGTGAGGTGCATGCTTGCACTGAAAACATTAAAAAATGTATGCATGCTCCTTCTCACCAAGTGCAAGTCACACTTGTATAAGCTTCAACATCTTCCATAGAATTTACAATATAAGTGGCTGTGATTGAGCATTAGCATAGAAGACTGCTCCATACACACACACACACACACATTTTTCATAGTGAAAATTGAGGTGCAAACACAAAAAAAATTTAAAAGCACATACTTACGCCATCTATTGGCTGCGGTTGAGTGTGAACAGAGTGGACTGTTCCATACACACACACACTCACGAACACACATACACACAGGTCTTTCATTTTTATGTCTGATTACTCCTTTGACTGTGTACATTCCACACTATTTACAAAATGCTGTAGTAAAACAAGGGTGTGTTTGACTAGTTTAGCTCCAAGAGATTATCTGAATCCTGGACTGGTCTATGTGGGGCTTACTTATTCATCTCATGCAGGTTAGGTTGACTTTAAACTGGCAAATTTAAGCTACCCCAAGATGAGTGATTCTGAGTATATCCACTGTCTTACCCCTGGCCCTAAGGGTTTGGCTCTGGTCCCTTGCAACTGTGACTTCAACTGTTTAAACATGAATGAATGGATAATAAAGTAATGAGAATCAATTTTTCAATCAATGAAAGTGTGTGCCCTCCAGCCCCATATTACCGTGGTGATGTTAACGACTGTCCTTTAATGTGTCCACTCCAAAACCTTCATACTTTTTCAGTCATCCAGTTGTAGACTTCTTGGTGATCATTGTCCTGTTGTATGAAACAGATGATCTCACATTTTCCTCTAAAATTGTCAGTTATAAAGACGACCTAGTACTAGACTCAATGATTGATATGCATTGTGGTCTTGAGGATACACATCAGCTCCCAAATTTTTATCACTACACCACCATGCTTGACATTTGATATGAAGTTTTGATGGTGATCTGTTGTGTACGTTTTTTTCTAACTTCGTGCAAAATAGCCAAACAAGTCCACTTCTGGTCTCTTGAAGTCTTGTGGTTCTTGAAACTTTGCAAACCTAAGAAGTGCTGCCAATCTGTTTTTAAAGAGAGGGGTTTTTATTCAGCCTTTCTGCTTTATCAAAACCATTATTTGATCAGCGTTTTTTGTCATGGTGCAGTCATGTAAAATGTATGATGATGACAGAACATTGTAAATCCCTAGATGTTGTTAGGTTCTTTGCCTCATACTCTCTGATCTTTTGATTTATTCGCTGGAACCCCCATTGCTGGTAAGCTTGGTACTTGCCTTAAGTGTTCTCCATTTGTAAAGTAACCATTCTCCCTGTAGAAGGATGGGGACGTGTGATGGGCTTTGAATGATTTAAAAATGATCTTACAATCCATACAGATGAAAAGCAACAGCTGCTTCTCTGAGGTCATTGCCAATATTTTTTAAAACTGATGTAGTGTAGTGTGATGGAGTACTACATCCTCCAACCATCCTTCTGCTGATACCAGCATAGGTGAGACATCCCCACCCACAATTACAGCAGCCCATGTGAGCAGAGAGCTGAAAAGACTTTGTGCCATCAAAGCAGCGGGTCCAGATTGTGTATCGCCATGACTGCTGAAGGCCTGTGCGTTGGAACTGGGGAGTCCTCTACAGCGCATCTTCAACCTGAGCCTGGAACAGGGGAGAGTCCCAAGGCTTTGGAAAACATCTTGTATCACCCCTGTCCCAAAGGTATCACGTCCTAGTGAGCTGAATGACTTCCGGCCTGTTGCTCTGACGTCACATCTGATGAAGACCATGGAGCGGCTGCTGCTTCACCACCTGAGGCCACAGGTCCGCCACGCCCTCGACCCTCTGCAGTTCGCATACCAGGAGAAGGTGGGAGCAGAGGATGCCATCATCTATATGCTACACCGATCCCTCGCCCACCTGGACAGAGGCAGTGATGCTGTAAGAATTATGTTTTTGGACTTCTCTAGTGCCTTCAACACCATCCAACCTCTGCTCCTTAGAGACAAGCTGACTGAGATGGGAGTAGACTCACACCTGGTGGCATGGATTGTGGACTATCTTACAGACAGACCTCAATATGTGCGTCTTGGGAACTGCAGGTCTGACATTGTGTTCAGCAATACAGGGGCACCGCAGGGACTGTACTTTCTCCGGTCCTGTTCAATCTATATACATCAGACTTCCAATATGACTCGGAGTCCTGCCACGTGCAAAAGTTCGCTGATGACACTGCTATTGTGGGCTGCATCAGGAGTGGGCAGGAGGAGGAGTACAGGAAGCTAATCAAAGACTTTGTTAAATGGTGCGTCTTAAACCACTTACATCTTAACATCAGCAAAACCAAGGAGCTGGTGGTGGATTTTAGGAGGCCCAGGCCCCTCATGGACCCTGTGATCATCAGAGGTGACTATGTGCAGAGGGTGCAGACCTATAAATATCTGGGAGTGCAGCTGGATGACAAATTGGACTGGACTGCCAATACTGATGCTCTATGTAAGAAAGGTCAGAGCAGACTATACTTTCTGAGAAGGTTGGTATCCTTCAACATCTGCAGTAAGATGCAGATGTTCTACCAGACGGTTGTGGCGAGTGCCCTCTTCTACGCGGTGGTGTGCTGGGGTGGCAGCATAAAGATGAAAGGTGCCTCACGCCTGGACAAACTTGTTAAGAAGGCAGGCTCTATTGTAGGATTAAAGTTGGACAGTTTAACATCTGTGGCAGAGCGACGGGCATTAAGCAAACTCCTGTCAATCATGAATAATCTACTGCATCCACTGAACAGGATCATCTCCAGACAGAGGAGTAGCTTCAGTGACAGACTGCTGTCACTGTCCTGCTCCACTGACAGACTGAGGAGATCGTTCCTCCCCCACACTATGCGACTCTTCGATTCCACCCGGGAGAGTAAATGCTAACATTAATTTTATCTTTATTTTTTTCATTTTTTTTTCATTTTTTTCATTTTTATTACTATTTAATTTAATATTGTTTCTTTGTATCAGTATACTGTTGCTGGATTATGTGAATTTCCCCTTGGGATTAATAAAGTATCTATCTATCTATCTATCTATCTATCTATCTATCTATCTATCTATCTATCTATCTATCTCCTGATAACTACCTAATTAAAAGTAGTGCATTAAAACAATTGGCACAAATTACCTTTGTGAACCACCAGGGAGCGTACAGCCCCCCAAACCCAGACACAACAGATACAGATCCCAGTCTTGCCACACAGCACCCGTTTATTTTAAGTGGGGAAGTGCTTTTCCTTTGCTCCCCACTACACAGCACAGTACAGTATAAAGCAACAATACACTGTCCCTTTAATCTTTCCTTTCCTTTCCTTCTCTCTCCTCCACTCCTCCTCCAGCAAGCTTCGTCCACCTCCTCCTGACTCTGGCTTTCCGAGTTGTGGCAGTTGGTCACTTTTATAGAGCACCTGTAAGTGCTCCCGATGTTCTATGATCTCCTTCCGGCTGCACTTCTGGTTGTGGTGGCAGCCCTGCTGAGGAGGGCTCAGCCTTTCTCCATGCACCCCTTGTTGGTGGCCATAGGCCCCAGCAGGGTTGAGCTTCCATGCTCCAAATCTGTGGCACTGTAGCAGACCAGGTGGGCTGCCCTTTATCGTCCTGGGGGAGGTATTGCCCAGTGCCAGCTCCTTCTCCCGGTCTTTCCGTTATGGAGACATCCCAGCTGTCTGTTACACCTTATACTGTAGAATGACGTTGAAGCAACGAGAATACACTTCGTATTTCACTTGTGGCTTCTGCATGTTACATTGGAGTTTGTTGAATATATAATGTTAAATTAGTTATGTATTCCTGGCAAATTAAAATTACGTTTGCACTTGGTAAAGACCAGGTGATTGTTAGTTGTTATGTTAAAGCCAGGGTTTGTTTCTTGACCTATGTATGTTATTGTTTTAGTGTTGTTTCTGTGAATTTTGAAGCCATATTTTTCATGTACTTTTTTGTAATTTTTGCTTATATTATATTATGTAAATATTGTTTAATATGGCATACATGTGCCTCAGAGCTAAACGTTTTGTGTTTTGTGTAGTGGAACCCCTGGAAGCAGAGCCATCCATGATATCACTGCTGAGAGACCAACTTTATATTTGGGCTGAGATGATTAGGTTCCTGAGGGTGTCATTGTAAAAGTATTGCGTATTACAGTTTCTAATGAGTAAATTTCATGATTTTCTGGTTATAGTGTATTTTGTTGCTTGTCTGTGGATTCTGAGTACTGACTAGTGGATTGGACTTGTTAGCCTTTTGTATTTCTTTTTACCTTTTTCTTTAACTGGCTATTTTGTGTTTATTTTTTAGTTATATAAATAAATTGTTAATTTATAAAGATTTTCATTTACCTTGTCTTCTCAAGACAGAAATTCACAAGCATCCACTCCCTTGAAGGACAGTTTTTTGTATTTTGCATACTTCAAGTGTTTCTGTAATGCTAATGCCTAAGCCCCATTTTGGGCCTACCTTTTGGAGTTTGGGGCCAGGCTGCCAGGGGTGGGGCTTGTTTCTAAGTCATTTTGATACTGCAGTTCCATTACATTAGTTATGTCCTGATATATAAAAATATACTACAGATTTGAAGAAACATATTACAGGATATTACATTTTTAAAGTACATCTGTATGATTAGAAAAGGAATCAATGAATATTTAACATTTTATTTAGATCTCCCTTCCTTTTAGAATTTCTTCTAGTTAGGCCATTTTTCATTGAATAACTTAAGTTTTTCTGAAAGAAATTACTTATCATGGAATTTTCTTGATGACATTTTGGTCATGGAAGAAATCAATCAGGAGTATTTATAGTAGCTAGAAAAAGTTTTGCAGGGATTACATACGTGATGTTTCTAGGTCAAAAGGTGGAGGTATGGGGCTCCTCAGGCCCCTTCTTCAGTGTAATCACATCATTACATCTTGCCTGAAGAAGGGTCCTGAGTTGCCCCTTGCCTTGCATATTGTAATCTTTTTAGTTAGCCAATAAAAGGTGTCATTTTGCTTGACTTCTCACTACATTCATAATGGCTAACATGGCACAACACCCTAGTACTAAGTGTGGTGATAGATAGTAACATTGTAGAGACTTTCAAAACCCAAATCAGTGCTATTTTGGAGAAATAAGACAAATACAATTGATGAGCTTTGTTGGTCTAAATGGCCTATTTTCATTAAAAGTATTCTAATGTTCAATTGAAAAGGCAAAAACAATTTAGAACAAATTAGCAATTTTGCAATGGGTAAAATTCAGTTAATATAACTTGTCTATGCCCATCTTTATTGAAAGCAGCTTCAAAGCACTGATGTAAATTTACAAATACAAACCATCACAATTCTCTAGCCATGTAATGTAATGTATATATAAACAAGAAAACATATTTATTTAAATAAACAGTAACAAAGAACTCCATATACTTTGACTGTTATAAAATATTACATTATTACAACCAACAATATGGCCAATGAACAACAATAAAGGGGAAGGTCAAAATTCTGTTTGGCCTACAAGAACAGCAGCATCAGTGTCATAGATTATGATAATTGCCTCACTTTTGTCTAAGAATAATAATCAACCTATATTTTTTCAATCAATAGTATATTTTATCTGCAGTAGAATTTATGTTTTATTGACTTTATTATAGACAGAACAAATTGATAACTAGAAGCAACAACAATTTTGCATGAAAAATGACAGGTGTTTTCTCATGAACCTTCAAATGTATCGACCATATACTAAATATTTAAAGATGGAACTCATAAAAGAGAATGAATTAGCCAGGTTAAAATGGAATGACCTCTGGATGAAGCACCAATCCATCCTAAAGCTCACTTACAATAAACATCAAACTTTCTTACGTGAGTCAAAGTCAACCTAATCTGCAAGTCTTCAGGTTTTAATCAGACAATTGAACATAAATCCATACAGACATGAGAAAAATGTGAAAATGTCAATGACAGTGACCATCTGTTTGAGATGCTAAACACTGTACCACTATGATGTCTATTTTACACTTTATACCAGTTACAGTATACCTGTATAAAAGTTGCAGACATTTTTAGTGTTCATTGTTTGTATACTAGCAACTAACAAAAAAAAAATTAAGAACTCAAGTATTTCACAGATAATTCCTACGATGCACTGGTGTTTGTCCAGGGATTATTGCTTGCTTATAGCCCATGCTTGCTGGGATCAGCTAGAGCTGCCCAGTGACCCTGCCCTGGATAAGTGGGTAAAGAAAAATGGATGGAAGGATGGATGAATGGATAATTAAGCATCGTGTTAAAGAAGGGCTGAATACATTGCAATGACCCGGGTCATTGCATTATATATATGACCACTAGATGTCAGCATAACCAGTAATATGTAAGCAGGAGCTCAAAAGTGTAATGCAATACAATACAATTTATTTTTGTATAGCCCAAAATCACACAAGAAGTGCTGCAATGGGCTTTAACAGGCCCTGCCTCTTGACAGCCCTCCAGCCTTGACTCTCTAAGAAGACAAGGAAAAACTCCCAAATAACCCTTGTAGGGAGAAAATGGAAGAAACCTTGGGAAAGGCAGTTCAAGGAGAGACCCCTTTCCAGGTAGGTTGGGCATGCAGTGGATGGCAAAAGGAATGGGGTCAATACAATACAATACACAGAACAGAACACAAGTAAACCTCAATACAGTATAAAAATAAAAATATTACAAGTAAGTGATATCGTTTAAAAGAGAATGAGAGAAATTGTGGATCTGAGACAGTACTTGTTTCCCATCCATAATTCTGAAGAATCCCACAAATAATATTATTTTACGGTAATTTCTTTGTGTTAGATTTAACACAAAAAGAAAAATAAAAGTCCCAAAAAAACTGGAGTAAGCAAAGCACTCAGTGTAACTAAATGGTGTTTTAAAATGCAACCTTGATAAGTTTCTAAAATACATTTTACAATTGTGCAGCAGAGCTAGATGGAGGTTTAAAATGCACAAACTTGTACACTTTAGATTACTAATATTACATTCACTCATACATGCTTTAAAAAAGCTTTTGAGTGAGTCCTTGGAGAGAACAGAAATGCAGGCAGTTATCACTATAAAGCCTGCCACTGTCATTTGGCTCTCATTGGATTTGTATGGGATGCTACTGTGGGCTTTCTCCACTGAGAATAATCATATTTGAGGCCAGTGTCGTGTGATGGCGGCTAATTAAATGAATCCATGCCATTTAAAATCCAGAACCACCTCAAGTCAATTTCCAAATAAGAGACAGAAGGACATTTTCATGGTTCAAATGAACCCAAATTAACATGCAGCTCAGGCAAAAGACTGTCAGTCCCACTGTATTATGCCTGCTGTATATATGCACAAAATTAAAACTAGAGTAGTACGTTTAAAGAGTTTTAGTTCTGTTGCATTATGCATCACAAACATCCTGAACATCATGACAAGTTGATCATAGGGGACAGCAGTGGTTGCAAATTTGAACAAATGTCATAATCAGCGGCTTATTCCTGCAATTCATTAATCTCCAGTGTTGACTCCTGCCTTGCTCCTGATTATGATTAGACCCTCTGTGACCCTGTAAAGGGAACATGGATAAAAAAATGCATGCATAAGGACTAGAGGATTCAAAAAAGACTACAACAACAAAGTTGTAAAATGCTGTTACCTTGATAGTGTAACTATTGAAACAAAGTAAACCATTCTACTGTGTAGTGAATGGTTAAATAGCAAGGACTGATTACCAACTGGCAGTTCAGTGTACCTCTCACAAGTGAGATCCATTGCATTTATTCAGTACACAATGGCCACTCGCTACCAAAACGATTCCAGAAAAAACTTGAACAAGATACTCCATGTGTAGCGTGCAAAAAGGTGGCTGTCAGTGTCTGCATTGTGACCTTGGGAGTGACACGTCAAGAATATCTGATAAATACTAGAGCTTTTGTAAAACTCAGTAAAAAGACTTTTATCATGTCTGAAAAAATATATTATAATGAAGATGTAAGAACTTAAAAAGAAGGCTGTGCATCAATGAGCTACAATCTACACTTAGACAAACCAATGATCAGAGGGGTACAGGAAGAATTCAAATAACATTGTAAGTAAAGATTTATATGAAATCTAATTTATATGTGCTGCTTGTGATGTGTGACATAAATGGCTCCATACCACATTCTCACAATGATCTTCTTTTCTGCAGTATGTAATACAACCTCTCCATTATTTGCTGGTTGTCGCTTGCTAAAGTCTGTATGCTTCCTTATTTATAGCAGATACAGTAAACCTGCAGTTGGAAAATAATTCAAGATGTCTCTACAGTACAGTATTTTCCATCTGGAAATGACAGACTCATAGACAGATCTCACCAACTATGGAAAAACCTAGCATGTCACATCTTTCAAGTTTTCGGCAAATTGAGAAAATGATGTTGCCCCTATAATTAACAATCTCTAAATTTCCTTTTTCCTGAGCTTCACTTAAACAATATTGTTTTTTTCACGTATCAACAACACCTGCCATTTAAATCATATGATTGTAATCCGACGTTTTCAATGGTAGGCAGTCTTTCCTCATTGGTCAGTAGAGTTGCTAGGTTTTTGTCTTGTACTAAATATTGTGTACACATTAACTTCTTCCATCGTGCTGTGACCGGAATGAAGACATATTTGGCCATCACCACGACCTTATAACCTCAGAAAAGACCTAGTAACTCCAAACACTAAAAAAGTTCAATTTTGAAAAAAATGGCAGTTACTAGGTCTTTCCATTGCACGTGAGAGATCATAAGAGTGCTTAAATAGGTAAATGAAAGTCTTCGATTAATTGATCAATTCATGGAACTCAACAAAGTAACAGAAAAGAATCTGTAATGAATGTCAATTATTTTATTTTATTCAGGAATTCAAGCTCAATAAGCAAAAGTACATTTCAAAATTCTTGAACAGACACAGAGGTGTATGGAACTAGCGTTATCATGATTACAACATGTTTGAGTTACATCTACCTTTAAATAAGTCTTTTTCAAAACTGATTTAAAGTAAGGAAAATGTGTTTTTTTAAGGCTAATGTGATATCTCTCTTTCAATCACATTTAATCATAGCTTACTGCCTTCACAGTGACAGTCATACTATAATCTTGATAACATGTACAACAGGACACTGTGGCACTTGCCAGTGGTGTGTTGTGTCAGGAGAAGAGTTGTGCTTCTCCACATCCAGAATGATCCAGATATCAATAATGGCGTGATTACAAAGAACCATTAATAACCACTGAAAGCAGAAAAACAGTGGTAGGCACATCATTTCAGACCCTAATCACTATTTATAATCCTGACACTTCTTTTGTTTAACCTTTAAATCTGAACAAAGTGTGATTTCACTGGAACTGCCCTTAAGCATTAAAAACTTCTGGAAGATGGTCGGAGCAAGCTATTCGTTATGATTCTGTGTATTTTGAAAAATTCTTCAGCAGTCGTTTCAAATTCTTGTTTTTCATTGTTGTTCCCATGTTGAGTTTTCTGAAGGGCTGCATCATATTATGTGCTCAGTTTTTCTTACAAGTTCTAATTTTAGTTATTAATTAAATAACTGTGTCCCCCGTTTAACTTTTTATGGGCACCGGCGTGTTGAGTTGCCTTCATTGCAATTTGGTGTTGGCTGCTGTGCAGCATCCATCTAGCCATCCATTATCCAACCCATTGTATCCTAACTACAGGGTCCTGGGGGTCTGCTGGACCCAATCCCAGCCAACAGAAGGTGCAAGGCAGGAAACAAACCCCAGTCAGGGCACCAGCCCACCACAGGGCACACACCCACCACACACTAGGGACAATTTAGAATCGCCAATCCACCTAACATATCTCTGGAAATAACATAAAATAGCATAATCAACACAATGATACAAAAAGTCTGAATTAGCGCAAGCCATCCTTATTTAGGATGTTCATAAAAAATGCAATGATTTACTTCATGAGGTAGAAGTACATAATAAATTAGAATAATTGTATCATATATTTGAAATACTGAAAACATTTAATTTTAGTTTAAATGTTCAGGCTAAATATCGTCAATTGTAATAGAAATGTGTTTTTTTCACCCTCAGGTTGATGTCCTTGGGGAGCTAAAATTACGTAATCATTGACCTTGAAATAATTTAAAACATTACCCCACGTGCTTATGTTTGAAATCTGTCATTTTTTACATTACTGGAGCGGTTCTTAGAAGCCTGGGATCACTGGTAAAGAATCAGATATGAAAAGTGTAATATTTGTAATCGGCAACCTCAAAACAGCATAAAATGGCCTATGTTACTGACCCCCGGTTTTTTAAAATTTTGTAAAAAGGAGTCATTTTGATCCCTTCTAGCCCATTAGAGCTTAAACCCCAGCTTCAAGTATGGTGCAAAAGGGGCCTAAAAATTGTTATTTATTTTTTTTTTTGGAGGGGGGTTATTTAGAGGCCCAACAATAGGGGGAACTTCAAAAAAGCTAGATGTTCTGCAAAAGTAGACATCAAGACGCATCAAATGTTATATCACGTGTGGGGTCTCTCGTGTTGCTAAGTCAGGAGGTGCCAGAAAGCAAAAACGGAAGATGATTTCAAAGTGTTACTTAGTAATTCTAACACAAAATGTGGCACATCAGAATGTCATGATCCAAGTTTGTGGATATCTTCAAAATCAATCTTTAATTTGTAGGTTTAGTTTTTGTTCTTTAAATTCCCTGATTTCAGACTATTTATGTTTGTCTTTTACTATGATTGTTTGAGTAGTGTATTGGTAGTAGCCAATGGTAAAACAGATCTCTCGGTTTGACACTGGTTTCAGTTAACATTTCCTCCATTTCTCAATCAGCATTTCCTTGTGTGAGGCATAACACATTCATATACTTTGTGTGAATATACCCAGCTGGCAAAATAAAGTGTCAAATACACCACTAGGACAACATCAGGCAAGTTGAATTTGGACAGACTCCAGGAGAGGCAGTAGAAGTACTTCCTTCTGTAAGATTATGGAGAAGGGCATTGACATATGATGAAGAGTGAGAGACAGAAACAATGAGAGTGTGAGGCCAAGACAAAAAGTGCCAGCAGTGGAAGCAACTCTTGGATACTATAGGACTTACCATCCTGGAAGAAAACATGAGAGGCTATGTTGTCCTTCAGAGCAAGGATACTGTCTCGGAGACCTAGGTCTTTAAGGCCAGTGGAAAACTCAAGGGTATAGGCAGATCAGAAGCTGCTTGAGGAAATTGTGGAACTTGCGTTAATGAACAAGTAGATGGTGACCCCAGACCATGGAACCGATTCTAGGTTTTGGCTGGAAGCTACCAGAGAATGGGGTTTGAAGCTATACCTCTCTCTGTCTGACAAAAGCTATGTTGTGCTTTGCTGGAAGCGTATTAATTTGTATCAAATAATTGTTAGAAAAGATGTAGTAAAAGGAGGCCAGGAAGAGAAGAGAGAGGTGGGAGGTATAGGAAGTGCTTGGAGCAGTACTCTGGTAGGCAACTGGGCACGCCACCCCTCCTTATTGACAGGGGATCAAACCAGTTTAGGTAAACCCAGAGTGGCAGAAGATTTTGTCCTTTGATTATCTTGTGCTTTGAGTACAGTTACTTGCATAAGTCTCTCTATATGTATTTTGTTTAATATAGGCACAATTTTATTTCATTTACTGTATACCTATGTGGTATAATTCCGGGTGCATAGAACTGCCAGAAGGATCCCCTCTTACCACAGTGTCATTAGAAGTATTTCAACATTGTCTGGTTGGGATTGCTTGGTATGGTTTTCTGAATGATTAGTGTTACAATGAAACAACATCTTGTTTAAAGCAGACAATAAATGCAAGTAAAAAAAGATGACGTTAATTTAGGTTTATTTTCATCTCATTTTGTTCATTATCAGATTTTTTTTTTTGATCTGGAATATTTTAATATGGTTATAGATACTATTTCTATAGCAGTTATTTATCTGGTATCCAATGATGTATACCTTACATTGACCTTTTGAAATAAAATCTGCCCCAACCTACCCAGTAATGGAATATGCCATTTCAAAATAGCAATAGACGAATATTTTAAATGATTAAATAAATTCTGTACCTGGGAAAATTTTGCAGTAATCAGTTTCCCATGGCTGCATGATACTGCCAGTGGGCAGACCCATAAGAGCACAATGCAGGTCAAATTAAACACACATTTCCTATAAATCACTACAACATACACATTTTACATTCTTCAAGCCCAGTGCTTTTTTGACTTTTCACCACCTCGAAAGCAAGGCTCCAGTGATGCAGCTCATTACCTTTATTCCACATAACCTGGCCCAAAGACTAGGTCTGAGCAGCTTGTGCTGGAATTGCCGTGGCGCCAGCTAACATTTTAATCTCAACTCTAGCAAAACTACATTTTCTGCACATGCAGCTTGTCTGCAGCCTTATGGTAAGTCTGTTGTTTTAGATTTCCTGCTATAAACCCTTATTTATGATGATTCTTCTACTTGGCAGTTTGCCCATTTTTCCTGCCCCCAGTGCTGCAGACTTGATTGTCTATAAAGGAAAGACAATGGCTGTTAGTGGCTAATTGTTGTACTCACCCTTATTTGGCGCTTCATGGCTGGGATGTTAAAGCTAATTACAAGTATGAATACACAAGGGACCCACATACTAGTGTTTACAACATTTAGGAAAAGAAAAGAAAAGAAAGAAATGTCGGAAAGCAATCCACTACCAATGTGTGCTTCAATTACTGTATGTATTTGAGTTTCCTATTGTGTGTCCACAATAATTATTAAGTCTCTGCTGTGGACTGAACATAGGCGTTCAGAACAAAAAAGCAGACACCACTCTTTGAGGAATACAGTGAAGACGTCCTCAGCACATTAAAATTAATTAATACACTGTAATGTTGAATGAAAGTTTTGACAGAGGTAAAAGAGCCGATTCAGAAGAAGATCTTAGTTAAACCCAGGGCTTTGTGTTTAACTGAGCTTTCAGCTAAACTGAAAACCAGTATACTTCAACAAGGTTTGATAAGAATATCATCCATCCGGTCGCTGAATCCACATATCCAGTTCAGGGTCTTATTAAAACTTGGCCTATCAAAACGTCACTGAGTGTAAGGCAGAAGTCATTTATGGATCTCTGGAACACATCAATATATACTATATGGCTGAAAGTTTGTGGACACCTCACCAGCTTGTTGGATACCCTAGTCCAAAACTTTGAACATTAATATGAAGTTACCATAAACCATCTCTCCCTGTTTAGTGATTTAGAAGAATTTCCAGCAGATTTTTAGAGTGTGCCTGTGGTAATTTGTGCCCATTCAGCCAAATAAGCATTTGTGAGTTCAGATACTGATGTTGGACAAGAAGTCCTGGCTCACAATTTGCATTTCAATTCATTCCAGAAGTGTTCTGTGTAGGTCACTTGAGTGTCTTGACACCAAACTTGTCAAGTAATGTCTTTATGGACCTGGCTTTGTGCACAGTGGCACATTCGTGCTGGGACAGAAAAGGTCCTTCCCCAAACCGTTGCCTCAAAACTAGAAGCACTCAATTGTCTAAAATGTCTTTCTGCACTGTAGTACAAACAGTACCCTTCATTATTCAAGGAGACTGGCCCAAACTCTGAAAAACAGCCCTGGACCACTATCCCTCCCCCACCAAACTTTACAATAAGATTCATCCATCAGACTGCCAGATAGTTAAGCATGATTCATCACTTCAGAGAACAAATTTCCACTGCTCCAGAGTCCAATGGCTGCAAGCTTTACTCCATTTTAACTGATGCTTGGCATTGCACATTGTGATCTAAGGCTTGTGTGCAACAGCTTGGTCATGGAAACCCATTTCATGAACTTCCCGACGCACAGTTCTTGTATTGATGTTCGCCTCTCCTTCGTCCCATGGGTCGACATGCTTAGGCCAACAGCGAGGATCCGATGACTCGCCATCTAGGAGGTAGGCATACGAAAAAGCAGAATATCCCCAGGATCGACACCTACCTCCTGATGGATCCCGCCTCCCGGAGTTGTAGTCTCCCAGATGGCCTCACGTTGCCCTGGGCTTCTTTACTGGCGGCTTGCGAGTTGGCTCCCGCTGCTCTGGGAGCATTCCTGGATTTCTTTTTCCCCATGGCTGGTGCAGTGTACTCTCAGGAGTGTTGCAAGCTTTCATGGTCTGTCTCATGAGCGCGCTTCAGTGTGCTCTCGGGGGTTCACGCCTTCTGCGTAGCTGTGCTGGTCCTGTGCCTTCCGCTACTGTGCCGGGTCCTTACACACAATTTTTTTGAACAGGTCCCAGTCCAAATGGACGAACCGGAATCCTGCCAACTACGCCAGTGTAAGAAAGATGCTATATAGCGCCTGACCCGACACAGATTAGACACAGGAGGCACGTATAAAATTAAATAACTTTTATTTTTGTTCAGCTGTGAGACACGTCTTCCCCTTGTCTCACTAGCCCAACACAGTCCCAAGCACACAATAAATACTCTCTTCTTCTCATTCCACCACTCCTCACTAAGCTTTGTCCTCCTTCCACCCGACTCTGGCACCTGAGTGGTGGTCTTTGGCTCCCTTTATAGTTCACCCGGAAGTGCTCCAGGTGCTTGATCCCTGATTTCCTCCTTCACTTCTGGGTGTGACAAATTGGCTGCCCACATGGGCTCAGCAGTCCCAAATACAGTGCCCCCTGGCGGTACCTGCGGGACCCAACAGGGCTGTACCCAACTCCAATTCCCAGGATGCCCTGCGGGAACCACTGTTTCAACCCAGGGAGGTGGCCAACTAGTGATCAGGGGGAGATTTTGCAACGTCCATGGCTGTTCCCCCTTAATATAGTGTGCAGGGGCGTCCCGGCTAGGTAAGGACTCCAAGCCCCTGTCACAATGTATATGTATATTTTTGTATATGTTGAAAAAAAAACATTTGTAGCAAATCAGCAGCAAAACTCAAAAGACAACTTTATCTCACAATTCCTTTTCTTTTGAGGCAACTTCCTCTCCTGTAATTGTCTTTCACACCTGCTCTTGTTTAGTACGCTTTAACTTCACAGTTGTATGTAGAATTAAGCAAAACTGATGGAAGGTCATGTTTAAGTGAATTGTGCTTTACTTTTAATTTTAATCAAGAGATGTTTCACAAAGTTAAAAAATCTAATTTGAATACCAAATTATTTATTTGTTTATTTATTGGTGTTCTTGTTTATTTTAGAGAAATGCTGTGAATTACTGAATAAATACTCATTCTGTTATTAAAAATATTTTATAATGCTAGTGCAAATAAAGGGGCAAAAAAAAGTTAAAGGACTCCGACTCAGAAGACTAATCAAAATACTAAAGGTAGAATTTATTTATTTTATGCTTTATATATAGGGTAACTAGGCATCCCATATTTCCCAGGCAATCCCATATATAGTTTTCCCAACTTATTCTTAAAAAATCATTTTGATCACTTCAAGTTGAAAATCCAAATTTCGGATATAGAATCCAGGCAAAAGATTTCCAAATTCTTCTTTTGTAAACTATAGGGCAGCTGTCGGTGGTGATATACTGAAGTAACATCACTGACTGGTTGTGATATAAAATTTGAGCTTGAGATTTATTGGATTCAGTCTTATGAAAAGGTATGCTTCCCTTTTCTTGCCATCATTGTTGGTTTGGTGTACATATTGCATTGTCCACAGCTCATTAATATTGTAACCTTTATGATTTAAATGTCTTAGAAAAGCCTTATATGTGCAAGCAGTGTTAATCTGGGTAAAGAAATGTGTGTCCCAGCATTTATAGCATTCAAAAATCTATACTAATAAAAGGCAAAGCCCTCACTGACTCACTCACTCACTGACTCACTCATCACTAATTCTCCAACTTTCCGTGTAGGTAGAAGGCTGAAATTTTGCAGGCTTATTCCTTACAGCTTACCTACAAAAGTTAAGCAGGTTTCATTTCGAAATTTTACACGTAACAGTCATAATGGTCGATAACGGTCGACAACGTCCGCCATGTTGAACTTTCTTATTTATGGCCCCATCTTCACGAAATTTGGTAGGCAGCTTCCCTGCGCTAATTGAAACCGATGTACATACTTATTTTAATGGTATGACGCCACTGTCGGCCACTATATTGAACTTTCCAACATCACTAATTTTCAAACTTCCTGTGTAGGTAGAAGGCTGACCCCATCTTCACGAAATTTGGTAGGTGGCTTCCCTGCGCTAACCAAAACCGATGTACGTACTTATTTCGGTGGTATGATGCCACTGTCGGCCGCCATATTGAACATTTTCTAACATCACTAATTCTCCAACTTCCCGTGTTTTCAGAAGGCTGAAATTTGGCAGGCTCATTCCTTACAGCTTACTTACAAAAGTTAAGCAGGTTTCATTTCGAAACTGTACGCATAATGGTCATAACGGTCAATAATGTCCGCCATGTTGAACTTTCTTATTCATGGCCCCATCTTCACGAAATTTGGTAGGTGGCTTCCCTGCGCTAACCGAAACCAATGTACGTACTTATTTCGATGGTATTACGCCACTGTCAGCCGCCATATTGAACTTTCCAACGTTACTACAGTAATTCTCCAACTTCCCGTGTAGGTAGAAGGCTGAAATTTGTTACTTATGCCGGTGGTATGATGCCACTGTCTGCCACCATATTGAACTTTTCAACGGTCTTTGTTACTTATGGGCCCATCTTCAAGAAATTTGGTACGCGGGTTCCCATCACTATCTGAATCCTACTTACGTACATATATACGTCCATAGCCTGCAGCTCGGTCACCGTGTGAGGCGTTGGGTCCCCCATCCCAATGCCTCCCACATTGTTGGCTGCCTGCCTATATAAGGTCGTCCGTCGCTCCGGTCTCTACATTCCCTTTCTTGCTTCGCCACGGGATTCACGTCTCCCTGCTGATAACTACAGCCTTTTTATTTAATCCACGGCTTCTCCGCTGTTTTATTGTTCGTTTATTACGATTATGGTTATTGTGTAGGTATTTTAGACTTACTTTACATTGTTCAGGTACCCATTTCAAGAGTAAGCTCAGCGCACAGCTTGGTCATAGTACAACCGGAGGGCCGAACTCACAATGTGGTGTACAAAGAGATCCTTAACAAATAATTATTGGTATATTTTCCCTCAGTTTAAAAAGGTTTCATTTTCTTCTTATTAAAAATTTTAAGGCAGTACTTCACCGCTGCGAAGCACGGTTATTTTGCTAGTGTGATATAAATGAAGTTACAAATATGCATTCTTACAAACTATCCTAACATCAACAGTCTCTCCCTAGCAAATCCTGCCATCCCATATTAATTCTGAACGGTATGTACTCAATAACATGATACAACTTACTTTTTATTTCCTAACTAGTGTCATTTTTCCTACATTTCTGATGACAAGAGGATACAATTTATTATGTTTTCTTTCTTAATGTGCATTCAAAACATTGTAGTGGGAGAACACCTTACTTTCTGTTGCCTCTCCAAAAACACAACAATTCAAGGAGTTAAACGTTCTCAAATTATTCATATCTTTTTCGTTAAAATACACAGAGGTACAATATTATTGACAAAACACAAAACAGACTCTAGTATACTCACAAAGCTCTTCTATGTTCCTCATCTGCCTGTCATTACAGTTCTATTTAGCACTCTCCCTTCTAGGCTTTACTCTTCTGACCTTCCTTCCACAATTGTTACTTTCCCTGACACATCTTCCAAATTTGTTAAAACACTAACAGAGAAGCTTTTAAGTAACATTCCAAGGCTAACTCTATGTCCAACCCCAGATTAATATCTAGAATTATTAGAGGTCTTGATAACCAAAGGGTTACTGATCCCTGAGGGAACTATGGTTCTGAGATTAATAAAAACCCGAATAAGGGCATAACAATGTAATGCAGTTTCCCTATACAGCTATTAGCTCCTTATTGTTATGCCAGGCATGTTATCCAGGGTACTCTACTGGACCACAGCGTAGGCAATGTCCGCATGTTTTTTTAGTTCCAGCTGCCCACCGAGATTACCTGATGGCAAGTGGAAAGGTGTCCCCCTGCAGAAAGATATGTGTCTGTTTGGGTCAACTATAGTGAGGGTCAGTATTAACAGTCAGAAGAAGTAGTGTATCATCAAGTATTACTAAAGTGCTAAACAGTAAACTTTCCCAAAAGGTGATCAGCTAGAGATCAGTTATAAAATGTGCTTTATCACAAAAACTGGATGGAACGCCAACAACAAAGCTGAAAGATGAACCTGATTAAAAAAAAAAAAGTGCCATCACTAACTCTAGATGCAAAACTGTTAGCAGAGTCAAGAGTAGAAATGATCTGAGTAAAAAACCAAATGAGTTTCAATATTATGAAGATGCCCAGTGAAGTTTTATGAAGGCTGAATTCGTTAACCTGAGAAGCTTTAGCCAAAACTAAGGTGTAAAAGTGTAATTAATGCCAACACAAGACCTGACAGAAGTTGATAATCAGAAGACATACTGCAGCCACACTCAAAACTGTACAATAATCACAAAACATGGTGTCACAAAAATCTAGCCTCTTAACAGCACAATAACCTGAAGGTGAGCTGTCATAAAAGAACAGACACAAGACTTTTAAGCATCTTCCTGCCTTCAAAGCATAGCAAAATGAGGCCTAAACCTCCAAAATGGCGGACCTTCAGTATTTCCTACCAGCAGGCTCTAAACTCAAATGCCAAAATGCAGCCATGCCCCTGTAATCTAGTTCCAGGCTTTTTTTATGGCCAAGTATTCAAAATGGACCCTTTCCCAAACCACAAGATACAAATAGAGAAAGTCAGACTTAAAACAATTCTTAAAAATCTTCAAGTACAAAAATAATCAAATCCAGCTCCTTAAAACTTCTGAAATTTTATTATAATTTTTTTTATATACCATTAATGACCACAGGTATATTTACTAATCTCCTAAAGAGTGACTGAGTGCCTATTCCCACTTTACTAATACTAAGGAATGCACTCTGAGTTTCCTTTCTACTTGATTCCCCTAATAAACGTTTGTTTAAATTGAGTGACCACTTTTTCCTTTCTTAGAATTGTCCCATACTTGATTGTGAAGTCAGTTCAGAGATTTGTTTCTTTTGTACCTGTCGTGAATTTGGAGCTCCTGAGCACATTAGTCTCAGAATATCTCAAAAATGCCCATTGGGGGGGGGACAGCCCTCAAAACCCCGGCTAGTTATAAAGGGTAAACACAGAATCTTTTATAAATAAATGCTTTATTTCAAAATAAACTCTTTTTAAATAAAAGCTTCACAGAGCAAAAAAAAAAAAAGCATAACAGGAGTTGTCCGAAAAAGGCAATGCCAAAGCAAGCAAATCCAAAAAAACAAATCCAAATAGAATGGTCACAAAAGAGAGCAAAGGTTTCAAAATCCAATAAAATACACAAAATGTTATATTTCAGCCAGGGTTCTGGGTGTTTAGATTCATGCTTTGCATTGTCTTTATTCATTTTTTATTCTTTTGTTTGTATTTTTTTTATTTATATTTATTTGTTGTTGAGTGTGTTTATGTTTCAATGCCTCACTGATTTTCCATGTATGTTGGAGTCGGTGAGTTCTTGTGTTGTTGTTGTTTTTTTTGTTGCTGATCCTTGTGCTTTGTGTTTTTCTGAATTTTTTTGACTTTCTGCTCTGTGTTTTGACCTTGCTATTAGAATATTTATTGGGACGTGTTTAAGTTGGATGGACTTCCTGTTACATGCTATTTCATTTTGCTTTTGTGCTCAAGAAAGCTTCATTGTTATAGGAGAACATTTTTTTTAGAATACACCTTTTAGAAACATTGTATGGGGCCCTTTAAGTGGCCTTTTTGGGACCTACATAAAACTAAAAAGAAACACAGAATAATGCAGAAGAGATGCACATCATCAATAAACACTAGTGTCCCAGTGCCACCGGCAGCCATGCAGGCCCAAGCCATCACACTGCCTCCACCATGTTTTACAGATGATGTGGTATGCTTTGGATAATGAGCTGTTCCACGCCTTCTCCATACTTTTTTCTTGCCTTCATTCTGGTAGAGGTTGATCTTGGTTTCATCTGTCCAAAGAATGTTTTTCCAGAACTGTGCTTGCTTTTTTAGATGTTCTTTAGCAAAGTCCAATCTAGCCTTTCTATTCTTGAGGCGTATGAGTGGCTTGCACCTTACAGTGCACCCTCTGTATTTACTTTCATGCAGTCTTCTCTTTATGGTAGACTTGGATATCGATACGGCTACCCCCTGGAAATTGTTGTTCACTTGGATGGCTGTTGTGAAGGGGCTTCTCTTCACCATGGAAATGATTCTGTGATCATCCACCACTGTTGTCTTCCGTGGACGTCCAGGTCTTTTTGCGTTGCTGAGTTCACTAGTGCTTGGTGTCTTTCTCAGAATGTACCAAACTGTAGATTTTTGCCACTCGTAATATTGTACCAATTACTCGGATGGGTTTTTTCTGTTTTCACAGCTTAAGGATGGCTTCTTTCACCTGCATGGAGAGCTCTTTTGACTGCATGTTGTCTGTTCACAGCAAAATCTTCCACATGCAAGCACCACACCTCAAATCAACTCCAGGCCTTTTATCTGCTTAATTGATAATTACATAATGACGGACTTGCCCACACCTGCCCATGAAATAGCCTTTGAGTCAATTGTCTGATTACTTTTGAGCCCCTGAAATGAAGGGATTGTGTTAAAAAAAATCCTTTAGTTGCCTCACATTTTTATGCAATCTTTTTGTTCAACTCACTGAATTAAAGCTGAAAGTCTGCACTTCAACTGCATCTGAGTTGTTTCATTTTAAATTCATTGTGGTAATGTATAGAACCAAAATTAGAAAAAAGTTGTCTCTGTCCAAATATTTATGGACCTAAATGTAGGTTGGGTGTGCAGTGCTGTCAAAGAGAAGGGGGTCAATACAATACACAGAACAAAACACAAGTAATCCTCAATACAGTGTAATAGTAAAATAAAAATATTACAAGTACAGAGCAGAATTTAACATTAGATGATATCACATAATATGATTTGGATTTGCTTAGAGTCCTGGAGACCTCAGCCATCAAGCTACCTCTCCCAATTGGCCATTCCATAGCTGAGATAGTGCTGGGCCAGCCAATCCGATGAAAGGACTCCTCTACCCGACGATTCCTATGATCTCCCATCAGAAATAACTTTACCTTAGGCAGGCAAAACAACTTGGCAGGTGGGCACTGGCACCAAGTGCCACATTTGAGTACCGAGAAGAGAAACAGAATATGTGACGGTTAGTGACAAATTATATCTTATTACTTATGTTTTAGTCCTAATGACCAACAACAGAGATGCAGTCTGTACAGTTAATCAACAGCTCTAGTCAGGGTATACTAAACCGAAGTAGTGAATCTTCAGCCGGGATTTGAAAGTTGAGAATGAAGGGGCATCTCTTATAGAAGCAGGCAGACCATTCCATAGTTTAGGGGCCCTATAACTAAAAGCTCGACCCCCCACTGTTATTTTATTAATCCTTTGAATCATAAGCAGACCGGCATCTTGAGATCTTAATGTGCACTCTGGTTTGTAAGTCATGATAAGTTCAGACAAGTTAAGCCAGACCTTAGCCATTTAATGCTTTACATGTTAAAAGAAGGATTTTGAAATCTGCTCTAAACTCATCATAACAACAGAGCACACTAATCTCCTAAAGTGGTGATTTCCAATAAAAAAAACAAAATGGCACTAAAATGATGATAAAAATTTTTAACTTTTAAATAATCTAGTAAACCACAAAATACAGAGCAGAATTAGATTCATTGGGTTGTGAATAACCCAGAATGACATGGTTTTGATTTTTATCTATAAATGTAAACCCAGGAAAAAAGAAAGAGAACTGCACAACATTACACCCACACTAAAGCTGTTTAGCTATTTAATCTGGTGCCTTCTGGGAGGCAGCGCCTAGCAACAGTGCAGCACATTCTAGCAACACAGTCATAAAATTGCAATGTGGGGCAATTAAAAATAAATTATATTAAAATCAACTTGCTGTTAAATTATTAAGACTAAATGACCATGAATTAACATCCCGTGGCATAGGAAGACCCCAAGAACTCAAAAAGAAATTTGTAACAATCAACTTCGCAGATTGTAACAATCATGTGATAACTTTCCATCTGCCTGTTGCCACAGAGGAATTGTATTTGCATTCTATTAGTCCCCCTGGCAAAGCTCTTTTTGTGAGACGGGTCTAGCTGCAGACCTCCGCAGCTCCACGATGCAGAAGCTCTGCTGGACAGCCAATTGGAGTGCAGGGTTTTGTCACTTGGTTTACTTGACTTGAGTCAGATAACCCTACCCAACTCTAACGTTAACCATAGTGTAACACCAGGTGTTATTATTGATGTATAACATAAAACGACAACTTCCTCGATGGAATGGAGCTCTGGAGGTCCGCAGTTAGAGTCTAGACGGTTAGACACCCCACCGTAAGTACTGCCTTCACCTTAACATCCAGTGGAAATATTATAAGATATCTTACAGGGCTCCAAAAACACTCTGACTGTAGAATGTTCTTGGGGAATTCTCAGTCTGTTCACTCCATACAATGACCAGGACTACTGCAAGTGGACTCTCCATTTATTAGTTTATTTCTCTTTGATATTTGACAGCCCTGCATTGCTGCTTTGCCAAGCAGGTGTCACAGTTACCCCTTGCAACCTAAAGTGAGACAGGCAACAACTAACAACATGTTTAAGCCAAAATAGCTAAGAGGATTGTTGAGGGAAGTACATTTAAATGGTACTACAATTAAATTCATAAAGAAGTTGAGTGGAAATGAAAACCTAAGGATATGGTGACCATGGAGGTATAAATGGAGATGTGTTTATAAATCTGAAAGAAATTGCCCCTGCATCCCCTTAGAGGACTCAAATGCACTGATAGATTAAATAGCAAACACAGACATACATATGCCAAAGCAGATTTTCCAAATGCTCTCTATTGTTTCTGACATTCTTTCAGTTGGCAAAGCTGTAATAACAGATGAGGTGGGGTGGGGGAGGGGTGCTGCCAGAGTGTCACAACATCACGCTACACTAAATGGGCTAACATTGCAACTGTTGGCTAAACATGGTTGGAAATGTGCTACCACAGTAGCAGCAGCTGTTTGGCCCTGCAGATGCTCAATCTGAGCCATGCATCTTTTTGGGTTCTGCTCCTAGATCACATAGACATGGCATAATTATAAAGCTTTAGTTGAACAAAAGACATTAAAGTAACTGGCTACAAAACCAGCAAGTTGATACAAGTGGATCTGCTGAAGAGCAGACTGACTTTCCAGCGGTCACCATTAGGCCAGCTCTGACATCGCAGTAATCATTTTATAGTGTCAGGTTGCCAGGTGACTAATGAAATCTTTATTTTCCAACCCTCCAACTCCCATTTGCTAGCATGACAAGGCCAATGGTGTATCTGCTTGGCTTCAGCCAAGTTGACAGGTACCAGAGCCTCGCTCTGCACAGCACATTAATGCCAAAGCAGAGCACGAGGCGAGATGTGCCTTGATCTGGGCTGTAACAGGCTGTACTTTGTAACTAGTGTATGGTAATTAAAAATTAAATTCCTTCTTGTGTCTGTGGGATTTGTCATCTCTTCCTAAAGTGTTATTTCCTTACATTTGCATTTACCAGCCCTCTAAATGTGATATTCCATTTAAACCGCCTTTTAATTGTATGTAGTGCCTTGACAGAACATGACTGATGCACCAGCGTTAATTAGGGCTCCAGTCAGCAGCCTGTTCCAGCTGGAAGCTGGGAAACAAGTGTAAATTATTCTGTCATCAATCAGCTTGAAAATGTTGGAATCACTAATTAGTTTGCAATTTGGGTGACAGTTTATCTGATGCAGACTCCGTCAAGAAAAAAAAAAAACCTTTAGATCCTAGATGAATAGCAAGCACCTATTCCCTGTTTCTAAATACACAAAGCTTCATCTGCATGTTGAAAGGTGTCCCAGCAGTGCTCATTAACTTCCAACTGGGTCTATGTAAATGGAGAAATCAGCACTAGGCTCTTCAGACAGTGGCAATGCTTTCAATGATATTTAAAAAAAGTGCTGTTCTTGTCTTAATTAATCATTTATTAGTAATAGCTGAGGTGTCGCGGCTTCTTCTTTTTTTTTTTTAGAATATCACAATGTGAAAAAGGCAATCACTAACACCACCTCCACTACCATCACCGCCCATTTTACAGGGAAATTAGTAGCACGGTTTCTTGCTGTGCAACTGATTTATTTTCCTTGGCTGCTATGGGTCTAGAATGCTAAACAGCCAGTGATTAGCTGCTGTCCTTTGGAGACGGCATTGTTATAAATGTCTGCAAAGGGAAATTGGCATCCTTTGTAATTTTTCAGCCTCATCCAGGAGTGCTAAATTATTTAAAAAAAAAAAAAAAAGAAAATAACTGAGGCTGATAATAATCATAATAAAATAGCCGATGAGCTATGGTAATTCAGCTTAAAAGTCATTTAAAGACTGTTAAAAATGTATCTTGGAGAAATACTGTAATAAATTGTTTCCTAAACAAAACCGAATTTCTAAAAGAGATGCCTGGTCAGGGTTTAACAATTGTTACTGCTCTTGTCTGGTAGTTCAAGCTACCTGGGACCAAATCCTGGCACAGTTTTGGTACTCCAGTTTTCTCTTGCAAAAAAGATTTTAGGCTAATTGCTGACTCTATACTGATGTAGTATGAGTCTGAAGGAACATTCCCTATGTAGAAGATGGTGAATGACTCAATCTTAATATTCTTAATATTTAATTAATTACCAGCTTGCTTTTACAGAAGTCAAGAATTATTTCCACACCTTTCTGTTTGGATTGGGATTCCTGGCCTTTGCATTTATATCAAGGTAGGTGAACCACACGGATCAACTTCACTGTTCTGCCAGCTCTGAATGATCCTTTGCTGATCTGGTCTTAGTACATATTTACAGTAAAAAGACTAACTTTCGGGTTTAGCAGTGTTAAGTGAGCTGTGGACTATAGTCAGACCAAGGCTAAGATTATGTGCAATTGCAATGTGCTTCTTGGAGTCAAAAATGAAGAACACAGTTGTGTACTAACTCAGACAACCTGTGAGCAGGTTCAGAGGACCTAGTACGGTGGTTAATGTTACAGAATGAATTCTCTGCACATCAGATTGATTGTTACGCACATGAAAAGCACCTATATGCTGTTAAAAAATATGGAAACCATATTTATTTAGATTGAAGTATAGCATGATGTTGAATCAAAAATATTTAACTTAATGCCACAGGAAAAGACAAGTGATGCATGTAAATATTTATATTGCATAATACTGCAGATCAGCATTCATTTCACTTTTTTCTTCAGTTAAAAGGCACTTTCATTAGCATCCATAATTTTTTTAGGTGTGCAATACTGCTAAGCCGCCAATCCAGAGAGTGTGCATTGAAAGATGCTGCCATTTCCTCCATGCTGTGTTCCTTCAGAGTGTCATGGAGGCATCTTTGCAGATGTCCTCCAGATCTGCTATGATATCTCTCACAATATATATTACAGGGGTGTGCAAACATAGATTTACAGTTGTGAGTACACGAAACATAGAATTTATTTTTGTATTTATTTATTTATTAATTATAGTATTATTTATTTGTATTGTTTGTCTTCTTCTTCTTACTATTATTATTAAAATGTGCTTGAGTGTAGCAATCATAACCCGACCGTGTTTTACTATACGAGCAACTGTAAACCTACTTTGTCCTCCTCTGCAGGTGGTCATGGACCCCTAGGCTACTCTTTGTGTGGGCCCCCTGTTGCAGAGGATATAGACAGCTCCACTTACTCATAATGCTTTACCAGAAAAAAAAATGATTTAATGCCACGTGTAACAGCATGCTGGAAATATTACATAGCCGAAATGCACCCACTAACATAAACAAACATCCGCAGAAATACCTTGACTTACTTTACCATAAGTAGCAACTCCACAGATAAAAGGCATTAAGAGTGGATCTGCAAGTTAATAACCGCTTTTAGCTTTCTAAACCAACAGGTGCAATAATGGCAGCAGTATACAGGCCACTTTGTATTACTGAGGCAAAATCACACATATCAAATAAAACTAGACCCATACAAATTCAATACAGTAACACAAAGTAATAACACAACAGCATCACAATCATACGGCAAATACACATTTTCCTACCTTTAGAAGATTTTCTTCCTTGTTTTCCTGAAAAAGAAGTCCTTGATGAGGCTGGTAAAATCCAGTTTGCACAAAAGATCACTTTCAATTTACATTAGAGACAGGTGATTCAGTCTGTTTTGGCCCATTGTGGATCTCAGTCTGTTTTTAACTTATCCCAGTTTTAAAAATGAACGCTCCCCATTACCATTCGTTATAGGCAAAGTCATAAATATCCGAGTGCTATATCAACATTTGGAAACACTGACTGTAATTTTCTTCCTCGTATAAGTTGCAGCAGTGACCTTGTTGAGATGTCATTGTTTTCTTTAATAAATTCTCTGAATTGTCCTATTTCGTCTACAAAATCTTCCTCCAGATCACCCAGATATTTCTTCTGAAGATTAGCCGCTCTAGTTCGAAGATCTTCTGCAGAGATGGAGGGAATATTGTTCAAAAATTCAAACGTCTGTTCAATGTCTTTGTAGGAGTGATACCTCCAATCCAGTTTGGCAGCAAGTTGGTCTATGATGGCAATAAAAACAGTTGTTTTGAACTTGATCGCTCACAGTCAGGTTCAGTGAATTCATCTGCTGGTTTTTCCTGGTTTTTCCTTTTTCTGTGCCTCTGTCTGTCCACTTTATACTGTTGGGTCACAGTTGGTGACATGTTCTTTGCACCACTTTCAAAGTTGTCAAAATCATCTCGCAGGCCGGCTTTATAATTCCTCAATAAACTGATGAGATTAACAACATTACATAAATCCAAATCAACTGCCTGCAGAGCAGTGCTAGTCTTGCAAAAGCATTGCAGTATGCAGTGCCATATGTTACAGAAAAAGTTAATCTCTAGTATTTCCATCTTCGCATAGAGTGTCCTGGCTTCATCCTGAGCAGTAAGGTTTTGGTTCAGGTCATCAGCTAACTTTTTCTGTGACTCTTGAATTCTGGCGTAGTGCTTTTATTGCTAGTGTGTGTGCTGACCATCTAGTGTCTGAAAAGCCTTTCAAAGCCTCTATCCTGTGGATCAGCATTTTGCTGCTGACTGGATGAAGATCCAACAGCCTTGAAGTATCCAGTCAATTTAGGGATTTTCTTTAACAGTTCTTGGTTACACTGTTCTTTTATTTGTTGTGCTTTTCGTTTTTGTGCTCTGCAATCATATTTTCTCTTAGGCATTTTGCCGATATGCTGTCCAGTTACCAAGTATAACACAGTGGTGTGGAATGAACTTAAAACAAAATTGACTTTAACCAAGTCACATCTACCCAATCAGCAATTTAAAATGTTTCTTATTGGCCAATGGGCGTCAGGGAGGCAATTTTCTTTTGGTAAATTAAAAAAATAATTAAAAATAGTATGGCCAATCCCAGGCCCCTGCACATGTGGGGCCCCCCTAGGATAGCCTGTGCATTAATCCGCACCTGCTCCTCTGTATATAGGAGCTTGTGCTTTACTGTGAAATTTGCTTTGGGATGAGACTTTCTTTATTAAAATTGTCCAGCCTCTGACTTGTTATTTTATACAATTTGGTGAGTGTTGGATTCATTTGGTTATTAGGAAAATCTGAGTGCATAATGACTGACTAGTATTAACTTCTTCTTCTTCTTTCGGCTGCTCCTGTTAGGGGTTGCCACAGCGGATCATCTTCTTCCATATCTTTCTGTCCTCTGCATCTTTTTCTGTTACACCCACCACCCTGCATGTCCCCCTCACCACATCCATAAACCTCCTCTTAGGCCTTCCTCTCTGCCTCTTACCTGGCGTATTATGTGCATGATGTGCATGTGTGTATATAAACTAGTTAAAATTAGATGTTCAGTTTCTTGATTTCACTAGCTTTTTTACGAACTGATGTCACAGCTGCATGGTCATTAAAAAGTATTCATCCCCTTGGAAGTCTTGTGAGGGTAAAATTAATTCAGTAAATTACAGGGAAATTCCTGGAGGAAAACCTGATGTAGTCTGCAAGAAACCTGCACCTTGGGAGAAGTGTTGTTTTCCATTATAATAATTCCCCAAGCATAAGACAAAGCTACACAGGAATGGCTTAGAAACAATAACGTTAATGCCCTGGAGTGGCTGGACTTGCAAAAGGCTGTTCACTCACGAGCCCAATGTCACTTGACAGAGTTTGAGCATTACTGCAATGAAGAATGAAGAAAAATGACAGTGTCTAGATGTGCAAAGCTGATAGAGACTTGTTCATACAGACTGAAGTTGCTTCCAAAGGTGCACCTACTAAATACTGTCTTGAAAGGGGTTTAATGAAGTATTAATAACTATCTATGATACTTGTCAAAGACAGGTAATGAACTAATTAAAAAATATTTGCAATCTCTTGCCTTACGTGTACACTCAGCACCTTTCCTCTGTATCTGCGTGTGAACGTCTCTTAACCGATACTCCCTCTCTTAACTACATTCCCATAAAGCCTGCTTCTCAGATACTGTCATTATTTTTGAGGAACCTTTCTCTCCTCCTGTCTCGCTTTATACTTGCCGTATTTGATGGTGACTCAGCATGCCTTGAATGCCTTTACTCTTTCTCGTGAGTCTCACACTCGCATTTCATCTTTTGTAACATCACCAACGCTAGACTGACCAATCATACCAAAATCAAACTAACCAATCAGATTAGGGTTTTATTATGTGATCACTTTGCAGAAATCTGCTTTCACTTTGACATTAAAGAATATTTATCTGTCGATCAGTGTCAAAAACTCCAAATGAAATCCACTGTGACCCAATGTTGTGTAACAATAAAATGTGAAAATTTACAGGCACCATATGTCTTGTGTTCTAAGAGACTGGCATGGCTGAAAGAACAATAATCATTATACTATAGCCAGCTTAAATTCAGAAGCTTGTAAAAGCCAGAAGGCTTAACCAACAGTTATTACTGAACTTGTTAAACAGTAAAATTAAGCATGAAAAGCGTAATGGCTGTTTACTTGCTATTTAATGTTCTAATTTGTCTTGTCACAGATAAAGCAGTTCAATGATACTAAGCCTTCAAGGAGATGTTTGATGCTGGGTAAACTGGTGTCTATGTTAGTTTTAAGTGAAGAACAACTTTGCATGCAGTTTGTCTTTTCACACTGTCCTTTGTCTGAATCTAAGTTGTTGTCTAAATCAGTTTGCTTGGATAGTAGGCTGTTTGTTGTGTTCCTCTATAGCTTTAGAGGGAAAACCATGAATATTCTGGGCAGCCCCTTAATTTGTGATATAGGTGTCTTCCACAGGAGTCTAAACTCTAGGATTCTTCTCAAAAGGAGGCTTCAATAATCACACAGGTGGGCTAATAGCAGGTGCTTACAGGGCTCATCTTGGAGCTAGTGCCCCCAGGAGTGATCTAAAAGAGTGTCCAGCAAGTGAAATGCAATGAGGTGTACACCTGATATCAAAGGAGGGAGTAGCTTCTGCTGATTGGATCAGTAGTCAATATTGGGCTCTTTACACTGATTGGTGCCTGAGTATGTCCATTAGAGTAAGAAGGATGCCAGCTTTAAGTTTTCATGACAATTAATGCTCTTGTAGGTGCCTCTTATTAATTTGATGAAATTTAGAGAGCAATTTAACATGGACCTACAAATGTAAACCAACATTAGAAGGTCAGCTCAACAACTCAGACAATGCTAATTTTTTTTTTTTTTTGCTTAAACAGTCACAGAATCTCAGTTTTATATCTGTTGTTTTAGAGAAAAATTGTTCCACAGAAACCAAAATGAGCAGCAACCACAATATCTTGCAGTTGCAATGGATTGGCATGTCACCAGTAATGAAGAACATATAGGTTAATAATGTTTTTATTTATTAATGTCTAACAATATCATATTTTAAAATGTTTAAACAGGAGAAATGAAATTTAAAATGTAATGACGCTGTATGAGTCAGCCTTTCCTCAAAGACCTTTATTAAGTGCTCTACTTTGAGATATATGGCTTTGCTTCAATCTAGTTGCAACTGACGAGCCAGTTAGGCTGGGGTGATACAGGTAGCTGAGATGAAAGGGCAGTCTGTCTGGGGAGTTGGCCTTTCCCATTGGTCTGAAAGGTGCATCAGGGAAGTCAGACAGACACATAGGCAGGGAAACAAAGGAACTGTGTCTCTCTCTCAGCTACCACATTAAGACAGGCCATGCTGTCTCTATATGCCACTCCATCCATGCCATGGAGCCATGCCAGACCACGTTAAACCAGAGGCCAACCAATATGCCAAGAC
The DNA here is from genome assembly GCF_016835505.1 of Polypterus senegalus. Taxonomy (NCBI): domain Eukaryota; kingdom Metazoa; phylum Chordata; class Cladistia; order Polypteriformes; family Polypteridae; genus Polypterus; species Polypterus senegalus. The sequence continues at coordinate 45,049,858 of NC_053157.1, forward strand.
AGAAAACCACCTGGTAGCTTAAGCAAGATGAACCAATTATTACTCGGGTCATGTTGTTATTATTTTGCCAACTTTTACATTTGTCCTCAGCCTGCTGTGTCAATAAGTGAGGTCTGTGGTGGCACTAGTTTTAGAAAAACGGTCCGTTCAAACTCAGGACTGATTGTGCAAGTGTTTAGTAGTATGAGGGTGTAGCCCCCAGAGCTCATGATGGGAGAATTGGTGTTCCTGCATTCACGTGCATACCCACACAGTCTGGTGTGGATGCTAGGGGTCACTGTTGCCCCTCTAACCCAACAGACAGACACGCAGGACATGGTAAAAGCATGAAGAAGTAATTTATTAATTCTTTTCTTCTTATAACAGTGCCGCCCAGCACCACAGCCACAATAAACAAACAAGTTACAATCACCAAGCACAATATTCTCTCTTTATCTCCTCCACACCTCCCAGCAAGTGTTGTCCGCCTCCTCCCGATTCAGGCTCGCCTGCTGGGTTCCTAGCAGTCCTTTAAATACTGTCTGATCACATGACTTGCCAGCACTTCCCAGTCGGATAGAGAACTTAAGTTTTTCTTCAGCCTGGAAGTACTCTTGGGCTTTCGTTCCCATGACCTTCTACCTACTTCTAAGCTAGGTGAGCACTTCGCCTCCCATCTTTGTCTCACAGCATCCCATGGTGGTACCCAACAGGGTTGGATAAACGAACTCCATGTCCCATGGTGCCCTGCGGGAATCCAGGGTACCACTACAGTCCTGGGAAGCTGTCATCTAGCGTCCTGGGGGAGGCAGTGTCCCAAAATAGCTGCCTTCCCCCATCCTTCCACTCTTTGGGTGTGCAGGCCGGGTTGAGCTGCTGGCCATCCATCACACTGGCCAGTTTCCTTGTTAGCACTCCAGGGTGTATAATTAAGCATGCATGCCCACCAACATTAAAGAAAAGCAATTCTGAACAGAATGGGGGAAACAAAATGAGCTGGAAAAGAAAATCTAAGGCAAAGTTGAGAGAACAAGAATGTGTGGAGTGGGAGAGAAAGCAGTGTGGTTAGGCCTCTGTGAGGGAGTAAAGACTATGACACTTTGAGGGGTGTCCATATTGAACAATTGTGTCGGAGCGGGAACAGGAGAAGTAGTCTCCTAGGGACCCTACAAGTGCTACCAGAATATATAGAAAGACAGAAGTCCGGCCTGGTGCATCTCAGCCCTTGTCAATTTGAGCAGGTAAGTCGGGAGAAGGCAGCCAAATCTGTTGGTGTCACCTCCAGATGGGAGGACCCACTTTGGTGAGCTGGGGAAACAGAGAGAGAGAGAGAGAGAGATGTGTTTGTTGTGTAGGGGAACCCAACCTGCTGCATTAGAGAGTTTTGCATTGGGATTTTAAAGTACTGTATCTATTGTTCATTTCAACCTTCACATTGTGCACTGATTTTATATGGATTATTTGTTTATTTATCAAGATCGGCATTGCACTTTATTAGAGGGTGTGAAGGATGGCTGGTCGTTCATCCCAGCCAATACCCCCACACCGCCAGGTGGAGCCCTCCCTGCAGCATGGAGGTGCCCCGAACGCCAGCAGGGAATTATGGACGTTGGAGTTTTCCTTTACAGCCCTGCTGGATACCATGGGGGCCAATAGAAGGCGCTGCAGGAAGGAACAGTGACTATTTTCCCTACGCCCCGGAAGCACGTCATTCCCCTTGTCCATGTAAAGAAGAAGGTTTTTTATCTGACCCAGAAGTGTTCCTAGTCACGAGGACAGAGAGGCCAAAACACTTCCGGGGCAAGGAATATAAAAGACTGAAGGAGACACCAGAGCGTTGAGCTGAGCTGGATGGTAGGAGGGTAACGTGTCTGGGAGTTGGAGGATTGTTTATTGATTGTGTATTTTGTATTGGATGAGTATTGTGGTGGAGAGGGTGCTTTGTGCACTGTACTGTGACAATAAAGTCAATTATTGGACTTTTATTTGGTGTCTGACGTTTGATCGGAGGGTTCAAGGGAGTGATAGCTCCCCCTATCTGTCACAAGGGACATTAATTTAATAAACTTATACTTTGCACTTTTTGGATCATTTGAACCTAGTTGTTATCTCTCACTCGTTGGCTGTGCCACTCTCGATTTTGAACTACTAGGTTATCATGAGGACAGTTTACTCATGGGTGTGCTGCCCAGAATTAGACACATGATATTGAGCACAACTGGAAATTTTAATTTAACCCTGTCAGAGTGGTAAGACTATGGGATTTGGGTCATTTAGTTAAGGTCTACATAATAAAGAGTATAAAGGAAAGCGAGGTCACCCTAGGACACTACCACAACAAAATGTTCCAGAAACGTTTTTCTTTTGTGCTCAGACCCTGACTCCCCACAAGCCAGATTGAAAAGGAGTGTGTGGGGATCACCTAATTAATCCTCTGGACAACCTGAAAGCCTCAAAATCAAAATCGTGGGGGTACATGTAACTACATTTTAAAAACATCTTATGGCATTATAAATCACTCAGAGCTCAGTTTCCCTTTGTCTTGGCCTGCTTTAACCACGACGTGAGGTGAGACTATTGGCATGCACTGAACTAACTTGAGCTACAGCATTGGTCTGTAGCAGGGTAGTATTAAAAGACATTTTCGTTACCCTAACAGCAGTCTGGAATGAAAAAAAGAAACCAAATTTTCTTTTTGTTAACTATGGATTTTCAGATGTTTTGCTGCTGTTCAAGTGAGCATCAGCACTGTAATAGCAAATGAATATGCAGCTTTTGTTTTTCCACATGGAAGTGCATATGTGTCATGAAAAGAAGTTCAAGGTGTCTAAGGAGTATTGTGAGTGCAATAAAACAGGGAGATGGTTAAGCAGCAACATTCTGTGGTTAGGACAGGCAACGCTCAGAATACCAGGTGAGCAAAATGAACCCAAGTAACCTTAATCCGAATGAGTAAGACAAAACTAAAAGTTAAATACAGAAAGAGGTTGTTTCCAGAACACAAATCCTACCATTACGGTCTAATTGGAATAAAGCTAGTTACTGCTATAAAGAACACTTTCTTTTTATTCACTGAGGGGTAACACAATCACTGCCATATTTATATTGTAACTTCCTGTGAAGTAAACAGCGTGACAACAATGGTCACGTGACCAACACCAAAAGTGTCTCATAAGTAAAGAAAATAAAATCCATCCATCAACCAGCCCGCTATATCCTTACTACAGGGTCACGGGGGTCTGCTGGAACAAATCCCAGCCAACACAGGGTGCAAGGCAGGAAACAAACCCTGGGCAGGGCGGCAAACCCACCGCAGGGCGCACACACACACACACACACCAAGCACACACTAGGGACAATTTAAGATCGCCAATGCACCTAACCTGCATGTCTTTGGATTGTGGGAGGAAACCGGAATACCCGGAGGAAACCCACGCAGACACGGGGAGAAAATGCAAACTCCATTCAGGGAGGATCCAGGAAGCAAACCCGGGTCTCCTAACTGCGAGGCAGCAGCGCTACCCACTGCGCCACTGTGCCGCCCAGAAAATAAAATGGCATCTCAAAATTAACCTTGTAAATTCACTTCAAAACATAAAATAAAACACAGCAAAAAAAAGTTAAAACACACATACAAAATTGCTAGTGTAGCTTACATTTGGAGATTGTGTATCCATATATGAAGCAATTCATCCATTTAGAATATTCATAGACTAAGTGGTAACATTCTATATAATGCCAGATGTGAGCGCTTACGAGATACTTCTAGGACCCTGACAAGGTTTGCAGTAGCTCTCTAACACCAAGAGGGGGCATGATATTAACGCATTCTCCATTATCTTCAACAGTCTCAAAGATTGTCAGACAAGCTGACTGATGTTACTTCCTTCTCACCCCAAAAAGGCCTGCTACTTCTGTGACCCTCATTATATAACACGGCAAATGATCAGAACTGGCTATTCATTCTTTCACATGGAAATGAGGGAGACTGTCATGAGGATGGTGTAAAAATGTTATGATACATATTTGAACTTTAGAAGCCAATTGGTGCAGGTAATATAGGTCGGAACTAGTACAGATACAATCTTAGGAAAGACTGGTCAAAATTTCTGACTAAAGGTCATCTGGGAATGCAGGTGGCTGAGATGAAAGGACAATCTGGCTCTGGATGGAATGGGGCTGAGTTACATTAAAAAAAGATTAGAATGAAGCAGGAAGTCAGTCGCCTTGCACTGTGATATCCCATTGGTACTGGATGTGCATTAAAGAAGTTGAACCAACATAACAGGGAAACAGAGAAAATTTTCCATTTTGGGTAGAGGCCATTTCTGCTGCCCTGTGCAGATGGCATGCAGGATCAAGGGCTAATCAGGACCACATCAGACTAGAAACTAAACAACATAACAAGACAGTAAGCCACCTGGTAATCTAAGCATAGTGGATGCTCAACATGAACCAGGCCATACAGAATTATTTTTATTTTACCATTATCTATACTCTTATGCTTATATTTTGGGCATACTATATATACTACATGAATAAATGTGTAACTTTTTCTCCTGCCTATTTTAGTGCTCAAGCTTGTTGCCTGAGTTCATAAATGTAAAAGGTAGTAAAATGTATAGGGTGCTAAAGCAGGGAGTTGAGGCATTTTTTTAAAGTCTATGAAGTAAACAGTATAAAGAAGAGTGTAGGGTCACTCTAAGACCCATCCATGACAAAACAGAGATGACGCTCCTGCCGAGATGTCTTTTTTTCGATTGGCTAACAGTGTGGGACTGTGGCTGAGGCCGTTTCATTTAAGTTGGACCTTTTTGCCGTTTTTAAAATAGGTTGTAAAAAACAGAGGTGTGTCAGATGTTTATTTTGCTTACAATAACTAATTTTATACTCCACAGGGGCACTAAAGGGAATCCCTGTTTACCACATTACCCATAACCACTTAATTAAAAAACTGGGTTCAGAAAATAGATGGCCATCAAGCCATTCATGTCACATCATGAGTCACTTTGTGTACTCTCAGATTTCTTACACAGTCCAAAAACTTACAGATAGGTAGATTGGACACTTTACATTAAACTGTGTTTCTGGCCAGTTAAGAGGGAGAAAAACTGGAGCTAGAGATCAAAAAGCAGAAGATTTGTGAGGGTACTGGTGTGCTGGGCAAATGACCAAGTAATCTTAACTCTGACTCTGACTAAAACCACCTAAGGTTTTTTAGTCGTCTTTGTACTTTTTACATTTGTATTTCTACACTTTGTGAATCTCTCTCTTATTTTTTAAACATAACTACACTTTTATATAAATATATATTTTGGTTCTCTTCAGAATTAAATTGCAATCTGGTGCATCACTCAGGAGACACATTTCTTATACTTTAATGTACTTGGAAAAAGAATTTAGTTAAAATATAAAAATAAACAAGAATAGTTGGTATATAATGTTAAACTTTGTAAATTATACATTATATATTTATATAAAATAACTGAAATAAAGACATTAACATGAATTTAACAAAGACTCTTTTTTTTAGGAGTCAGTGCTTGGCACCTTGATTTATCGATATGAGATTAGCAGCTACGAGGGCCTTGGTATTTTTCCAAAGAACTTCGGCTGTACTACCATTCATCTTTAGTATATTTAAAAAATATATACAGTATATATATTCTGTAATTCATGAGAAAGATTTTTTTTGTACTGACGCAAACCTGCTTGAATGAAATATGTATCATCATATCCCAGTGAAACGAGTGCTGTCTGTTTAATGTTAATGTACTGTAGAAAGGAGTTAAACGATGTCACACAACAGAATATTCCATTCTTACACCAACTTCATGCACATTATGGTAAAGTAATTAAACAGAATGTCTCTCAGGAAACCACATGTCAGCAGTTCTCTGGACTTCAGCAAATGACAGTGAAGGTAACTGCTCTCCTACTATGCTCTCAATTCTCTGCTTTCTTCACACACATTTGGAATACATATATTTTTATTTGTTTTCTTATACATTTCTTCTTATTATTTGATAAAAGCTCCAGAGACACCTCATAGAATTAACACATACAAATGGTCCTTGGGATCTAACACATGGCTGCTCTACATTGCATTCCATCAGTGCTGCCCAGGGTGAAATAAATTGTAAGTGCGTTCACTAAATAAACTCCCCAGGGAGGATAAAGGTTTAGCCCCAAGCCATCATTTCATCGACTTAACTCACCATGTTAAGTAACTTTGCATACCTGTGTCAGAAAAATGCCTCCTGGGACACTTTCCTAATAAAGCACAGACAAATAAAGTTCTCCCAAGAAACCTAGCTTATGAAATTTAACATATGGCCTTCCCCTGTAGAAAGGGGGAATCTGTGCAAAATGTGGCAGAGATAGGCTCAACTGTGTGTATCTTTTTTATATATTAGATCAAAGATCACTGTGTGTCTGATTATCACCTAATAAGAATCCCTGTTTAAGAATGGAAATGAACTTGGAACTTTGCTTAGTTTTCAGCCTTTCAAGTATGTCCTAGTTTTGTTGATATTCCTGATTTTTAACTTACTGTGCAACAGATCTCCAAATTCATTTTATCAAGCTTATCACCATGCTTCATAATTCCTGTTTTTACCCATCAGTGTTCCACCATTTCCACTTCTTAGCCAGCCATATCAGCTTTTAGCTAAACTCTGCAGAAGGTTTTAGTTCTCCTCCACATGCATGTAAAATTTGTCAGGAACTCTGGCAATGAAGGTGAAACCAAAAGAACAGCATTATTATTATTTACAGATGGACACACATCTAGGTGTGCTAAATAATTATTCTGACTCTACATCTGCAGTTCAGGGTTGCATTAACTTATACTTAAGTTAATAGAACAAAAACGCTTACACAGAACTACTCGGACAGAAATGCCACGCAGTAATACATGTTTGCATTACATTTGTGACTTGGTGTCTTGTGTATGCATTGTATCAGTGCACATTTTCCACAATTTAAAGATGCAGAAGTCAAGGTGTCTCACTTCATTATCAAACCTTGTATTCCAATTCAGGTGTGGGAGAAGTAGAGACTATCCCAGCTGTACTGAGCAATTTGTTTCACCTCCCGGTCAGGTCAGGTCGGGGAGCATGCTCTGGAACAGCGTGTTGCCGCACCCACCACACAGCAAAACAGCTCAGGATTCTGGTTGGCAGTCCCCCAGGAAGACACGCAGTCCAGTCCCACCTTCCGGAAATTACCATCTATCTGCCACAGCCAGGTGTTACGTGGGCGTCCCCTTGGCCTGGTCCAGCCATTCAGGTCCTCAACAATGAGGATCTTGCGAGCCAGATCACCCTCCGGGAATCTGTGGTGCCATAACTGATGCTCCCTAACAATGCAGGTAATATGCCTCATTTGGGACTCCATGAGCTACTGCACATTTGACACAAAATCAAAACAGTGGTACCCATTACCCAGCGGTACTCATTTCACCTCCAGCTTGGCAAAATCGTGATAAAGCTCGAACTTGACAAAATGCTGTGAAGTCAATAAGGGAGCACAACTGAACTAGTTTTGATCAGATTATATTGGCCTTTTAAGTGTCCCAGAGGGCTAGGGAAGCATCTGCCTACTATACTGGCTGAATATGTTGGCCAAAAATGTGACCTGAGCTGTGACATACAGTAAAAGAGATAATAACTGCACCACTGTGCTTCCCTAAAATAAGCAGACAGAAACGGTACAATTTCTTGCAGACTATGGCAGCAGGAGCAGGAAGCATTAAGTTATTGAGGCTTGATTCACACAGTTACATCTAAGATAACAGTGATAGAATTTAATATCCGAACTATAAAATGTCATGCAAAGAGCAGGAGCAAGAAGCATGAATTCATTGAAGCTTGAACCCCATGAGCCAAGTGCACATAAGAGTTACAGAAAATCAGAGTAAGAGCAATGGAGAGGGATAGACAAGGGACCGTTCTAGCCCCTGTAATCAACAATAGGGGGCTGGAAATTCCTGCTGATCCACCACTCTTTCATTTTTATGAATGTCAGTCTGACAGTCTAACCCTGCCTGCTGCACTGAAAGCCCACTCCGACAGTAAGCTGGAAGCCAGAGAATACAGCATTTTCACTTCATATTGAACAAGCTTCCATGCTTAAATCCAGCCTCATAACCTAGAACTCCATGGAGTCATCAGTGCGCACAGACTCACGTGTCCTGATGGCCCCCAGGCAGCCACTAACTACATAGTCCAGCCATTGGTGATGAGTGGTACTACTGCCACCCTGGGTCTTTGAGGCTGGATAAATTCTGCCCACACATCCACCAAATTGCCATCACCACTGCTGCTGCTACTGACAGGTCTCTGGTGGATATGTGTAGAAATGGCGGTGGGAGTTGGGGGTGGTTAGACCTCAACCAGCTTGCTTATGTGGACAGAACTTAGATGGTTCATTCCATACATGCTGGCATTGCAAAGCATCATAATGTACAGAGAAAAAAAGATCAGCCAGCTGCACAGCAAATTTTCAGAGAAAAATTTGGTGAACAAGGTCTCCAGCAAATCCAACAAATGTCAACCCACCTTGCTGCTGACTGTCTGCCTATGTAAGCGCTTAGTGCTATGTTGTTGGATCTCATGAAACCATCCACTGTTTGCATTTCCTATTAACCAAATCGCCTGCCAATTACGAAAGAGCATAGAGCTCGGCAGCAGAGAAGAAACTCACGTGTGTTACTGTTCTCACTGCTCAATATGTTCTTCTTCTTGCTCTGATGATGGGCTGCCTTCCTGAGTCTGAACATCCGTTATTGTTAATAAGAGAAATTATCAGTAACAGTCACACTAAGTGCATTTTTTTCTTTAATACTTGAGTGTTTTGTTCTTCCTTCACCTATTTTAAGGTGTGCATGTAGAAGGCTGGCAATTAGCCAAGGCTGTGACATAAATGAATATTTTATCAGATATGAATGCTCTTTGCAATAAACACAGTTTATATACATTTTATTATTAGTGTTCCGGGGAAACAGCTTGAAGGCTTAGGTGAAAGTAATTCTCCACAGAAACAGGAGGTGGCACTGTGTATTAATGACCTCTCTTTTTCCCCTTCTGACATCACTTTTGGAGTTTGTTTACCTGGACCAGACTCTTCCTTCCAGAGCACCTTAAATATGGAAGAGCTGCTATACTAACTAGTCAACCTTAGGCAGAAGTCAGGAAGACTGGATTTAGCATTCTAACACGTTTTCTTTTCAGTTATTGTTGAGAATTATATGGGGTTACCCACAAGGTTTCCCAAGAGTCTAACCTTGTCCTGTTGTTATGTTTACACTTTATTTATCTGGAGGATTAACCACAATAAAACCTAATTAAACTGAAATTGTACACTTGATGCTTTACAAGTAACAATATATTTTTTACAGAAAACCCCATATATAATACACACATTATATGGACCTGTTTGGGATATTTACATATTATATATTGTTAGAGTTAGCTCTCCAGTACCGGGTTACTGTTGTCACTGAGACAGCTAAAGGGTCTAAATGAGAGTAATTCCATGCCAGACCAGGGGGTGGCAGAGTGCACTGACCTTTTTTCTCACTTTCCTGCAGAATGTTCACGGGAAATTTCGGATGCCCCTGATGATGTCACTTCTGTTTCCAACCTCGATGATGTCCCTTCCAGTTCCGGACCCTTGGATGACATAACTTCCAGTGAAGAACCCATGACTGAAGAGACTTTTGGTTCCAGCCCTTTTGATGACGTCATGCCCGGGTCCGAACCTATTAAAGAGGACCCTTCTGCTTCCACCCTCGATAACGTCATTTTCTTTTCTGTCCTTTAAAGCTGCCATATTTGACTAACCTAATAATTTCTGTTTTGGACTCCGTTCTGAGCACATCAGTGCTAGCAATTTACCCATTTGCAGCCATGGAATATTATACAGGTGGCTGTCCCAAACCTTTTTATGACTCTTGTGTCTGCTGTTTGTGACACTGTATTTATGTACTGTAGAAATTGCCCGTTTAACACTTAAGTAGAATGAATAATATAAGATTTTTTGGCATAATACAATGCCATTTTATTTTAAAGGTTGGTATGAAATTGATACAAAATTGTAAGGATAGGATAGAGCTCTGGACCCCTGGTAACCCTGAAGTGAATTAAATAGGGCCAAGAATGTTAAACAGTTTTAATAACCCAGCCACACTGTCATGGAAGGACCAGGTTATAAAACTAAATTAACAGATAGTTATAATCTGCGGTGGGCTGGCACCCTGCCCGGAGTTTGTTTCCTGCCTTGCGCCCTGTGTTGGCTGGGATTGGCTCCAGCAGACCCCCATGACCCTGTAGTTAGGATATAGCGGGTTAGATAATGGATGGATGAATATAAATTCATGATTAAAAATGTAATAAATGATTACAGTAAATAAAAATGGGAAAATAGTACTTCAACATAGAAAGAAAACAATTTATACTGCCTTTATGTAGCAAATATGGATGTACTTCCAGCCTCCAAGTAATCAATCAATATATAATGGTGTCATTTTGACACAGAACACCATGCAGTTCTGCACTGGGGGAAGGGAATTTGGAGGAGAGTAGAAATATATATATAATTTCTTTATATGAAAGAACTGCTAATAAATTACCTAAAAAACTTTAGTTTTTTTAAATATCATATTTGCATGTTTTTATTTTTTTATATCAAGTAGAGTTCGACTCATTTTGCCACTTGTATGTGTAAAAAGATTTGGTGCAAGTGGCCATACAGTTGTATCCATACTCTGATCAGTCTCATTAACAGTGTATCTATAATTAATGTCCCAAATTCATAAACAAAACTGATATCATTGATATTTGGAATCCATGAACATGGTATAACTGTGATAAGTGGAGGAGGCTGAAGACAGCCAGATCTTGTTCTCAGTGGTGTGATCATTTTTCCTTTGCCTCGAAAATAGAATCCATTTTTATTTACAACCAAAAAACAGTCCCTCTGCCACAACTGGGAAAACATTTTCTGTTATAAATGTAAAATGACTGAACCACATGGAAGCATTGTAGATCCTTTGGTTTTTCTACAAGTTCTGTTTGAATCTTTTTTTGTAAAACAAAATCCTATTCAGTAAAGCAATTTCCATTAAAGCAATTGTTTTTAAAATCAATGTGACTTGAGCATTTCAGAAATTCAATGAGTGTCAAATTTCAGAGCTGAATGTTGCTATAGTCTGTTCTCAAGAGTGGCACAAGCCCACACACATAATCATCATACCAGAAATGGCCAAATTGGGTTTGGACACTCCTTAAACGTATTAATTAGTCAAAAGTATTATTCCATTGAAGTGTGCAGGAAGTAAAGGGGTCTGAATAATGTCTGAAGCCACTGTAAAAATAAAAGAGACAATCAAAAGAGAGACATGACAGTTGTAACCTTCACCATTAATTATAACAATAAATAGTCCACAAAAAACAGCATATGATGTGAAAGTCCACCCCAGATTGGCTTGTTTGGCACTGAACAACAGATTTAATTGACTTTTTGGTTAATGAGCTTGGCTTGGCTTTTTACTAACATATTATCTTCTGGTCCCTGCTTAAATTCCATCTGCAGTTTTTCTCAGCAGAACATTATGTTTTTAATTGAGAAGCCATGAAGTAAATCAGCAGAGGCAAAGTTCCCTGAAGTAATATGGAGATGTGGTGTCTCGTCTCACTCTCAGTAGCCGGTGCTGCTCAGATTAAATTAGATGGTAAAGCACACTTTGTGTGTAAAACCCATGCAAACAGCATTCTAATTTGAAACAAGTGACCTTGTATTCTGTATCCTGTAAAGAACTATAGAAACACGGTCATGTTATTGGGATAGAACTCAGGTGAACTAAGATTGATCCATTAGTGAAAACTACTTGGCCTTAGGTTGTCTGCAAATAGCCAAGAATGACTGACGTATCAGTCAGTGAGTCAGTCAGGGTCATGCAGCTTTTATACACACAGATATACTGTAGTTCTATCTGATGCACAGCAAAGATGTCAGTGCGAAACAAACTCTTACCTTGATTATATAACCCCCAAAATATAGCGTTTGCATAAAGTATATACTGTGTTCATTAAGTGTAAATTTGACACTGACAGCATTGCTTCTCATTGCTTCTCAATGCCTTCCTTTTGCTGTGTTGCATATGATAGTTCTGAAGCTACCTAACACAGAACCTTTTTAATCACAATTTTCCATATATGCTTTCAAACTAACTTTGTATTCAGAATTTTGATTGTTTCTTGAGCTTATAAACACCCTGCTGCATTTATTCCACTTTTTACACCACTAGTGCTACAGACTAAAAAAAAGACATTAAAGAAATGGACAAATATATACTGTATGTTTTTTTCAGGCTGTACCTAATATGTCCTGGATATTATAACATTTAAAAAGAGAGTGGTACTATTACAGTATTTGTGTTCAATAATGCAGCTGAACAGCAGGGGATACCAAAGGAGGTCTAAGTTTATTGTATCGGTCACATACCAGAATACCAAAATATCTACCAGACGCACAACTATGTACAGCAGCCTAATAGAACTCGTTATGATTCACACTTAGAGCATCTCAAAAGTAATACATTGCAGCAGGTGCAGAATAATGTAATGTCAGCTTGCAGTGCAAGTAACTGCCTACATTTGTGTCTGTCCTCATGGCGTGATGAACATCTACTTCACCCATCACGCTGTCTCTACACTGAACAGTATTAACATATTACTGACCTGACAACACAGCCAGCGCTGCTGTATGTCATGTAAATATGTGTATATAACTTTGGCCAATGAATATTGTAAAAGATGATTTTTACTCCACGCAATCAACTATCTGGTTACAAACCTGTTAGTTGAAAAATACTGGATATATTATTATATCTGTATCTAGTAGCAAGGTTCCCCCTTCCCCATTTTCCTAAATGTATGTGCACTTGACAAGTTAATAGGGAAAAATATTTTTGTGTTTCGACATGGGTTTTTTGGAATTACTATTTCATGAAAATTCAAAGCAAATATACAGTAGGGGCTATCATGGACTGCAAGCTCATTGAGCCAAATTAAAATTAACCTCTTCAGATAAGACATGGAAAAATGTATGGTATTTAATTAAGAAGCTTTGCAATGTGTAGATGAGTTGAGATTTCTATGATAACCACTGTCTGAAAGCTTTTCAGGTGGTGCCTGCATACTTTACGTACTTCTCTGACAGATTACTAGTATAGCACTGACAAATATGAAGGTGTTTAGTTAATGCCGGTGCTTCTTCATTGTTTGCTAACTGCCGACTTTGACAAAGTCACTAGTATACAAACACTGGCTTGACAGATGCTGGTTGTCTCGAAGATGAGTGGTCTTTATAATTATTCTTAGCAATGATGACTAATTACAACCTTTAAACGTTCATGGCTTCTTTTTGCTTTAGTCAGAGCCATTATTTGCAAGGTGTATCATTAAGAGCTGCCCATCAGTTGTGGCATTGATGCTTTTTGTGAATTGTATTGGAGGAGTCTGTAAGAGTGAGAACAAGAATGACAACATTAGAGAATGCAAACATATCCTTTCTTTGACATAATTATTTAAATATAATGTAGTACTTCACAAAAATGTGCACTTTATAATAGTATCGTTCCTTTACAAGTAATGATGACAAATTATATATTGGATTAACGGAATTAAAAATGATGAAAAAAAAATTCCAATATTACAATATATTAATATTTTTGTAGCATAATGCCTTTTATGTACAATTTTTAGCATAAAGTATGTTTCTCAATTATAAATTTTAATGTTGCTATTCACTAGAAAATTCATCTCCACCCCTAAAAACATTTTGGTTATCAACTGATTGGTCAGTTCTTTTTGGACCTAAGCTTGGTAGGATTGATTCTGGACTTTTCAAGTAGAAGAACACAAAGAGTGAGTGTTAATACCTGTTTTTATGAATCCCTTAACTCATCCATGGAAACACCTCATGGCTGCTGTCTTGTCTCCTCTTCTGATTATCTTATACACAATGGCTGCAGGAGTTTGCACAAGGACAGACATATCCTGAAATTTGCAGATGATTCTGTCATTGTGAATCTCCTACAAGATAAGGAAGATAGCCATGGGCCTGTTGTTGACGATTTTGATCAATGGTGGGATCATTCCTTTTTGCAGCTAAATATCTCTAAGGATAGGATATGGCATAGGACATTGGATAGCACATATGATATGGCAGTGGACCTTAGGTGCTCCCCTCCTTCCACTCGCTCAATAATTAAAAAGGAGATTAGTGACATAGTGGAGCACTACAAATACCTTTGGACTATCGTTTAGAACAGTTTAACTTCTGATCAAAACACGGAACGAATTCAGAAGAATGGACAAAAACAGCTATTCTTTGTTAGGATACTCAAATATTTTAAAGGAAACAAAACCATAATGACACTTTTATAAGTCTTTTCAATCTGTTGTTACATTTGCTTTTATTTGTTGGTTTGGCAACCTCAGCATTAAGAGCACTGTAAAAATGAGTAAATAAATTATTGTTTTGCAGTGGACATCTGCCACAGAGCTGTATTACAAATAGGTCTGACTCTGTGCTTTTAGACAGTGGCCATCTTCTTTTTCGTAAATTTCACTTGTTGAAATCAGGCTGTAGATTTAGGTTTCTATCAGTAAACAGATTTCAGAACTTTTTTATTCCTAGAATATGAGCTTTTCAAGTTCTATTACTTGTAAATATGCTGCTGAATTCTGAATTATTATTGTTAAAGTATTTTTAAAGGTAATTATTCTGCTTTGTAAACTTATGACAACACTAGCTGTCAGTCATTGTGTTTGGCTTATTTTCTTATATTTCTGTAACAATGTCTTATGTTTCATACTTTCTTGCTGCAAAAAAATTTCCCTGTGACATTATAAACTCTACCTACCTACTTACAGTACTGTTATCTCTTTCTCACAGTTAAACTATGCACTTTGACACTCATTATAACAGGATACCTTTTGAGACCCTCTAAAAGCTCTGTAGATCTTGCCATGATGTTTTATCTCCCTCATATAGTTTGCCGCAAACTAGACTAAGTTCCTCATTTTAACGCAGATCTGGAAATTTCATGTTATTCATAAATGATTTATACATTTTTACACCTACTGTATCATGCATACATTTGATGCAAGTTGTTTTCAGTTCAGGTGATTTTAAAGCCATGAGTCCACTTAGTTTGTTACATTTAGTACATTTCTTTTTCCATAACATGCATAAAAATTACTAAGAAATACATAGAATTTATAGATGTTGACACTTTCTTAAATAATAAGACAATAAATAAAGTCTGGTTTTAATTAAACAAGGATTTTATACTCATTACCATCATTTTCTTTCTGCTTGGCCATGGCAGCAACACACTAACACTGGCTAACCAGGCCTTCCTATACAAAACAAACTTACTTTCTGAAATCTTTCTGGAGAATTTCCCAGCCCTACCAGGGTAATTGTCTAGGGGATATCCTAACTACATTCCAGAAACACCTCAACTATCTCCTCTCAATCTGAAGAAGTTGCAGTTCTACTCTGAGGTCCTCCTATCTTACTAAGCTGCTCATCCTTTCTTGGAGAATGAGTAGAGCTAATTAACCCATTTGTACTTTCTATCTCATATGTTCAGTCACCACTGAGAACTCATGACCATAAATGAGGATGTGGATATAGACTGACCTGTAAATAGATAACTTTATCTCCAGGTTTAGCTCTAGCTTCACTACCATGGCCTGTTACAATGTTTATAAAATTATTACTGCTAAACAAATGTATTGGCCAATTTCATGATCACTTCATGAATAAGATCTCAAGGGTAATTCTACCCCTCCACCTAGGGCAGTTGCTAACATCTTACCAGCAAGGAACAAATCATTCAGAACAACAATCTCAGATTGGTATGTGCTAATCCTGATCCCAACTGCATCACATTTAGCTGTATGTATGCTCTTCCAGTACGAAATGAAGATCACAGTGTGATGAGGCCAAGAGGGCAACATCATCATCAAATGGCATATCTGTAGATATGCATCCAGAATCCCATACTTTTGTAAGACTCTCCACAAGATACCATGGAGTACACAATCGTAAAAGTTTTCCACAGAGCACATGCAGACAGAATTGGCAAACTCCCATGACCCTGAATTATGTGTGGACTAACAAAGAGTTGTTCAGGACAAAATCCATAATCTTCTTCCTGAATGTGAACAGTTAATATTTGCGTTTACCATCTTTCATGTGATATGGATGTGTTCCAGCACGACTGAACCCTTAGTCACTTTTAAAGGGTTGAGTGTGTCACCTCTTCATTCTAACTTTGGGTGAACAATGAATATTCCTACCCAAGTCATATTTCTCTCGCTCTCTCTCCTTCAGGGATACCTACTGCATTGGTATCCCTGCTTACTACTCTTCATCCCCAAGTGGTCCCCAAGTGCATTCCTACACTACCTGGCATAGAGAAATCTTTCAGAATTTAAGGTTGCCTTGTGTCAGTTTGGTGGCTCCTCTTTACCTGACAGCCTTATACCTCTCCTCCTAGTGGACAGTATAATGCACTGTTACACACAGATGTAAATGGTGTAAATTTAACATATTTGCTGTTAGCTGCCTTTGTTATGTGCCACTAATTTTTAATTGCTAAGGAACTGTTTATGAATAGACCAAATCTTAAACAAATGAAGTAAAAAAAAAAAAAAAGTGTAGAGATGGAATGAAATCTACAGTAAGAATTTCTGCCAGTTTTATAATGAAGTAATACAACTACTATAAACAATTTCTGAGATGGCAGATAAAGAACTGAGACATATCATCTGATTAAGTAAAAACTTTTATTAACAGCAAGTATTAGCTTCTTATTATTAAATTGGTTGGAATTAAATCCCTCAGCTGTCACAACTCTTTAGGAACTGAATGTGAGTCTCCAAACATATGCTAATTTTACAGGACATTTGCCATGTTTCTTGTCATTGGCTAAGGCAATGCTATTAATTTTTTTTTTTTTCATTTAAAATCTATGACTAACTAGGGCCTTTTAATCATTTGAGAGCAGTAAAATGTTTACAGATTGTCATTTACATTTGTTGGCTCCAATATATTTGCACAATCATTTGCATTTCTTAAATGCTTTTATTTTCCACTATGCATGCAATGTGATTTAAATAGCTAGCCAGCTCATACGATGTCATTTATAGATTTGGACACAGCACTTCGGAGACTCATTTTAAACATACACTGCTTACGTCTGGGAGTTGAAATGCATGTGGCACGCATTGACTCCGGTTCTGTTGATTCCCAAGCATGTTCATGTTTCATGCATATAAGCACTGCTGGCTAGTATTTATGTGAACAGCATGCCTGGCCTACGAAAGAAGAGTAGTCAACCAGAGCTTCTGCTTCTCACATAGCTACAGATATTTATATATCTTAAGTGTCAAGAACATTCCTTGGCACCCATTAATAAGCAAAATACTTGTGGTATTATTATTTTTAAGTAATTGGTTAAAGATCCTTTTTAGCATATATACTTTATTACTGCATCCTTTTGAAGTAAGATGGAAAAGCCTGTTGAACTCCATTCTTGTTTAGCAGATATATTCGTATTGTTTTGTTTATAATAATAAAAATAATTGTAAATAATTTATTGAACACAGAAGCACTGAAAGAACCTTAAAATGACCCTGATTATTTTTAGAAATAGTAGGAGCAGGTTAACTCTGAAAGATCACTCACTAACTCAGTTAGATTCTCTGATAATCTGAGTTTGTAACAAGTAATTAACTCTAGACATCATAAAAGTCTGGGGCAGCCACCTGTATATTGTATCTTGGCTGCAAAAGTTTTTAAACAATTGAACAGAGATTTTCACAAGACCGAGTCCAAAATAGAACTGCCAGACTGGAGGTAAGCTGGAGGCTTTAAAGGCCTGTAGAGGAAGTGACGTCATCAGGGCTGGAACTGGAAGTGATGTCATCCAAGGTGCCACAACCTGGTGGGATTACCCAGGAATGGTCTGTAAAGAACTGAGAAAGACAGTCAGCACATCCTGCTGCCCCCGGGTCTGGTCTGGTGTAGTATTACAATTACTCAAGCGCTTTAGCTGCCTCCTATTCACACGTGTGTGACAAGTTATGAAAACTTTGTTTTGTTTATTTAAGCAGAGGACAATACAACAATATTTATTTATAATAGCACATTTTCATATAATGAATGTGGCTCAAAGTGCTTTACAAGATGTCAAAGAGAACATACAAAAGGCAGCGGTTTTCCTAAATTATCAATTACTGTAATTTGGTTTTAAATGTAAATGTATTTTTGAAGGTATCATTTAAATATTCCTACTAGTCTGAAAAGTATCTTTTTCATGCAGTATTATTTATATTAAAACATTTGCATTCTAATAGGTTACATAAACTGAAATGCAATTGGGACTTTATTCCTTAATTTATTTTTATGCTTAAACATTGCAACACAAGGTGCGTATTAATGTTTTAGTAATAATTAATTACTGACTAACACAGCATTATTAAAATTATGTCCCTTACTATCCTTTGAAAATTTCAAAATTTCAAAACATTTATTGTATAAATGTCTTATTTAATAGGTTTCAAAGATGTCTCCTGGTCAAAGTTGTTAAATGTTTTTATTAAGTATATACTGTAGGCATGCTGCCTAATTGAAAAACAATTTGCAATGCAATATTACTGCACTGAAGTAATAATTCTGGTTCTAAAAGGTGGTAGGTTGTAGGTGAAGGAAACAAAGTCTTTATACTTCAAGATTTAGAGATATTTAGATTTGATTCATCTTCCCAGAGGCAATACCATTAAACAATATTATTTAATTTAAATTACATTTTCTTTTTTTCTTGCCTTTCAAGCTAATTTCATGTTTAATGGATAACCCTTTAAAAAATAATCAAACCTCCACAATTAATAACTGTTTTACATATATGTAAATGTGTTAGTATATCTGTAGAGAGAGAGGACATCCAAAAATAGCTAGAAAACATAATTTTAATTATAGTTATCGCTGATAAAGCCGATCCTATAGACCTTATTCTGTAACTCTGTGATTCCCACCTACACAGTGCTCATCCCTGGGCATCTAGTAGTTCATGAACCAAGCCAAACCAGGGTGGGATTGAGAGACAGAGAGAAAAATAGCAGATGGTGCAAAATAGCTGTTGTTTTTTTAACAGTTGCCAAACGCCAAAATCAAAGTTCAGTGTCATGCCATCATTTATTAAAAAGAGTTAAAATAATTAATGAACCAAAAGCAGGAGATTTTTTTTTAAGTAATATTTTTAAAGTACCAGAAATGTAATCTCTCTATTATAATAAAAAAATCCTGGGATGAGACAAGACTTTTTAGCCTGGGGCAAGACTTGACTTTTTCAGAGAGACACTTTTGCAAACCACAAGACATGCTAAGAGATTTAACCACGCCTGGGGCCAGAAACAAAAGACAAAGAGTAGAGGACAAAGTAGAACGTCATACAGAATTCAAAAACGTTGGCGCGATACACATGCACAGCAGGTTAGAGATAATGAAAGTACTAAAATTCGAAAGACTCAAAAAAATGATAGTAAAAATCGCATTAGCGCAAACAAACGGAAATTATTACTTGGTGAAACAGCGAAAAGAGATCAAATATATTGTTCATATTTAAACTTTAAGTCGGAGACTTGTAGATTGTCTATTTCATGTTGCCATCAGGGAAAAGTAGTTTTTCTTCCCAATGAAGAGGTGTATCTGCAAGAATTGAAAAAGTTGTTGGTTGGTTAAGTGAAATCCACATATGCGAGTGGCAGAGATGTGAAGTGGCTGGCACGTAGCACCGGCTTGTTGGCAAGGGAAGTGAGCAGGCAGCAAAGCCCCAAGTACAAGGGAAAAAAAAAACTATGCAAAAATAAACAGACAGCTTGCTCACCAATTCGCTCCTACAAATCTGCTCTAGAACTTACTCTGAGAACACTGCACTTCCATATCTGCTGCACAATGATCAGAAAGTCAAGATGGCAGACTTCCTGTAGCATCAGCCATGACACTTTATAACACTGTGGGATTTTCTCATCCAATCCACACTGGCACTTCTTCAGTCCCTATTACTGCAATCGGCTTTTGCCATGATCACTATCCTTCGTGTTTCTTTCTGGTATGAACTTTCCATATCTATGAGCTTAGACTCACATGTGAGTGCATGCATGCAGTTGGATTAACTAATCTTTCTCTCAGGTAACTATTCCTTATTTTTTCCTCGGCGCTTAACTTAGCTGCCTATAGCTTTAAAGACAATCAGCATACATGCGTTCTTCTTTCTGCCAAACCAATCTAACGTTTTTAATCTGCAGTGATATATTAACCTCGGAATTTCCGCTCTTTTTCTTCTTTGGGGGCTGCACATAACTCTAAAGACCTCCAGGATCACACGCACCTTGAGCTCCCCTCCATCCAAACACATTCTCCTTAAGCTGCCCAACCATTTCTTAGCAGGGTTTTACTCCACACCACTGGCCCAAAGACTCAAAGGGCCCCCTCACTAGGCCTCCTTATAGACAACAAAAATATATTTAATCACTATTACTACTATTTACTATTTTGTGCATTTTTAGGGTAAAGGACACAGTCAAAAACAATTGGGTTGGGTAACATCGCAGGCTACAGAGTGGCGAGTGTGAACAAAATCTGCATAAGTTGGCTAGTAGACATCGAAGCGCTCCATCATGATAAGAAAATTAAAATAAATGAATCAAGAAACTGGCACAGCAAGTCATTGACAAAGCATCAATGGAAGAGGGAATTGGAGAAATGCTGCCCGTAACATAAATGGAGCAGATTAATATACTGTACATCAATAGAATCGAAAAGTGTAGTGAGTGTGACAGAAAAGACTTATTCTCCTTGTCCTCATTGCCAACCTCTTCCCATTGCAGACGATCATAAGCTTATTTATAACGATGAGCCAAGCAACCTGACAGCCCCAGACCAAGGTAGAAATAAGGATATGCAGCATTTGAATAGAAATCAGTAAATAATAACATTAGGGTCTCAAAATGCTTCATCATTATATACTAATCCCATAGCAGTTTTCCTTCGAAATACAACAAATTGGTCAGGCACAGCGCAGGTTTAATTTAGGTTCTAAACGTTTGTTTAAACAGTTACTGACTTAAGCAGTGACACAAACAAATTTGAAATGGAGGATTACACCTATGTAGTGTTTTTTCTAAGGACCAAAGGGAAAAAAAAGTGTTAAATGCAGGAAATTGTCAAGGATTTCTTTGGATCCTGTTAGTACAGGTCTGGTTTCACGGTGTTTAGGGTTTTTTGTATATTCACTGCAGTTATTTTTAGGATTAATAGCTATCATCCAGTGTGAAGTATCCTGAGTTGGTCCATTTAATTTATTGAATTATTACTGTCATTTTTGTTGTTTCAGATTATTCCTTTGCGTGAATACTCTCAGGGTTTTGAGGTCAGCTGCACCATTGTTAAACCTTGCTTTTTAGATATGAAACCAAAAAAACTCTACATTCACAGTGCAGTTCTGTTGCCATTTTTTCATTCATATGTGGCACAGATCTGATTATTTTAGAGAAGTACGAGTGATTAAAAAATACGTCCTGGAATTTAAACCTTTCAGGAAGTATTTATACTGATGTCATCTTGGTTGTTTTGCATGCAAACCACTTACATCACTCTCCACTGTTCTGTCTCCTGTCCTTTGGACCACTTGCTTCTACGTGCAGAACACCAGCGGTGATAAATGCACACAAACCAATAACTCTGATCATTCATTTCTTGATTTTCTTCTTTGCCATCATGAGCTGATGAAGTCGCACATGTCCTGTATTCTAGTTGAATCACGAGATACTAAATATTTTTGGAAAACACAAGAAGTTCTTGTGTGCAGTGTTAATATATCAGTTTTAATATTATGTTTATTCTATTATATGGAGCTATCACAAGCAAATAAAAAACATACTGCTCAAAAAACTATATTTAAAATAGTTTCCTAGGGTAGACTAATACCTTTCCACTATACTTTATTAAGATTTATTTCATTAATCATATAACAATATATGATGCTGATCATTTTTCTTTTTTCAGTTCTGTTTTTTTTACACATGTAAAATTCTTGCCAATATAACCTGCCTGGCATTATGCATTCAGGCTTTTCTTGACTTTACACTGTTTGCAATATGCTTTGGTTACTCAAGCGGGGTTGTCCACAATTGGCATTACTGTGGTATGAGTGCAAATGTGACTGCTTATTGTTTGCATTACGTAAGGGAAAGTACATTAGGTTTGACAACCTAGTGGATTCAGCTGCTTTGTTCATCTAAACAAATAAAGTATTTCTTATGAAGTTTTTGAAAGCTAGGGAAATATAATAAGAAAATATCATCTTAATATCTCAGATTACTGAAATTTGAATTGCTTATGTTTAAGGAGACTTTTGAACAGGTGCAACAAATGTTTATCGCACACATTTTGAAAGATTGTTTACAAGAAAATTAGATACAGTATTCTGTATCTGTAAAAAAAAAAAACACTTATTTTTTCCAGAAAGGCTGTAAAGCATCTTTTCTAATTTGTCTGCAGTGTAAATAGCATAAGTTAAGAGTATGTTCAAGTTATTATTAATAAATTATGAAATTGTACACAGTAAATATATATTTTTGCAAAAATTATGTGGTATTTTTTCAATATTCCATCAAAATGTTAATGCAGAATACATACTCACATGCGTTTTAAGAGTTTTACTAGGTAGGTAAGTAAGTATGTCCATTACCTCCATAGCAATCATATGCTACACATGTTCTATGTGCTAGCTTACCATTACTTGGTGTGCATTATTCACATTGCATCATGAATTTCACTATGGTGAAAGCAGCGGCACAGCAAAAAGGCAAAATGATTGTGATCAACAGGAAAAAACAAGAAAAATGTTAGCACCCTAGGCACTGTTCACAATGCAGCAACTGTCAATGTTCATGTCAAGGATAATGTGGAAGACACTACACCTTGCACTATGGCCACCTACAATAACACAATGGGCAGTGTCAATTATGCAGACCAGGCAGTGACATTCTACCCTCTCATGTGCACGCAACACAAAAAATTATAGGAAAAGATCACAAAGAAACACACTTCTAGTGTCACGATTGCAACATCAGGTTGGTGACTGTTTCAACACATATCACACAAATTAAGTATACTAAATTTGCATCAGTACAGTAATGGACACTAGACATACCTTTCCTACAGTATTTATGAAGAAATTTTAGTATTTATATATTTCTTTAATACATAATAAATTTTTTTCTTGCTGAACAAAATTAAACATTTTGGCTTGTTTTTATGGGGTAAACAAAACGCTAAGGAGTTTGGGGAACTAAGTGTGTGTTGTCCTAAAGACCAGAGTTTATGGTCACCCTCTCTTCTAAAGGGTACTTTTTGATTATTTTGATATTTTTGAACTTTGAAAGCCTCAGTACCATCTTTGACATGAGCAAACCAGAAAGCCTGCTTTTTGAGTTCAGGGCTATGTTGCCTGGAGCGTGGCTTGCTTCTGGTGGGCTGTACTGTAGGAAAATGCTATAATATTTGATTTCTCAGTGAATTATCGTTTTTACCTTCACAAATGCCCATAATTAATTAAAACAATTGATAAGACACCCACACCAGGGATGCTAATTAATGCAGGTTAAGTGAAGGATCTATTTTTCACTTTCCAAGAAGGATGCCAAAAATATGAAAAGAACAAGGTTCATAAATTGGTGAAAGTCTACATTACATACTTTCTTTGTTGTAGTTCAGCATGATGATAGGCTATTTTTCAAGAAATAACCCAAATATATTTGTTGCAAAGAACAGAATAATACAATTTGTTTATAGCATAAGGAAAGCGGAAGATGAGTATATGCAAATATATGTACATAATATATATGCATATATATATAGTGGACTATGGCCGGCCGTTTATCCCAGCCAAGACCCCCAAGCCACCAGATGGAGCCCTCCCTGCAACCTGGAGATGCCCCGAATTCCAGCAGTGCATCATGGACTTTGGAGTTTTAATACACAGCTCCGCTAGATAACATTGGAGCCACCAGGGGACGCTGCAGGGAGGAAAAGAGACGTTTATTTTCCACACAGTCCGGAAGTACATCCCAGTCACATGGTTGGAAGAAATAAAGTGCTTCCAGGCTGACGAAGAAAAGGAGTTTTTCACCTGACCCTAAGGACTATTTAAAGGACTGTGGGAGATCCCTGGGTTGAGCTGAGTCGGGAGGAAGGGTGGCAACGCGTCTGGGAGTGGAAGATTATTGGTTATTGTATTGTATTTTGAGTTATATGAGTATTGTGGAGTGTAGGGTGCTTGGTGCACATTATTATTATAAAATAAATACTTATTGGACTTTTATCTAGTGTCTGGCGTCTGATCTGAGGGTTCAAGGGGACGACAGCGCCCCCTTTCTGTCACAATATATATATATATATATATATATATAGCGAGAGAAATAAAGGGCAAAAACAACAAACTTAAAATTACAACCAGCTTAGTTGAACTTTTTCTCTCTGATAGAAAAAGCACACAAATTATGAATTCTGATCTTTCAGTTCATGTGGTTAAGATGGATAAGTTCATTAGCTAGTTATTAAGTTTATAGTGCATGCACCATGGTGTTTATTTGCTCACAGCTAGTCTGCATATACTTATCTTCCCCCACAAGAGTTTTCACGTGTGTGAGAGATGCTGCTGTGCATTTTATTGCTGGAGTAATGAAGAAACTTATAACAGCTAAAATTTATCTTTGCAAAGTTATTATCTTTCAGTTACATTGACACCAATACGATAATACATTAGCTGGTTTTGTCCAACTACTGTTACATTAATAGTTTTTGGAACCAGAGTAAGTATACTTACGATTCTGGGATAGGCAATGCTTTGTTTCATTCCTGGTTGGGTTTCTCTAGACACGTGAAAAGATTGTCTACTTCCTCACCTTGATCACACCTTCTGGTTCTGGGTGGTACTACAGTATCTCTTAGATGTTCAAACACACTGTGTAGGTCCTCTTCTTGCTAGCACAATCACACCTTCTGAGCAAATGTTGGTTAGTATGCTACTGTTTTCAGCAAGTTGAACATGATGGTAGATCCTCTCCTGTCTGTCCTACAGCACCCTTTTTGCTATTTTTGTATTGCTGATTCACAAACACGACTTTTCTTTATCCTTTGAACCAGATTTTTTAATGTGTTTTTTTCCCTGCTCTGTAAAGGCCTTTATTTGCTTTAGGAGCATTATGTTAGGCTGCCTAGGGTTAGGCCTATTCATTGGCCCAAACTTGGAAAGAAGGCAGGCCTGGTCTTGTGTGTGTTTTTTAAGGCCTGTAGCATGTGATGCCTATAGCATGTGAATGAGAGTTTTGGTATGCATTGACTAGGTGAGAATGAATCTCCAAGGTCTTATTGGCTCTTCTCTAATGTTAAATATTCAATGTTAGGACTATACATGATTAAGTAGATTTTGGCATCAAGTTTGGCTTGGTTCTGAAGCAAGAATAATCAGAAAAGTATACGTCCTATGCAGTATTTAGCATACAGAGGCTAATCATTAACCAATTACAAAATGAGCACAGCAGATACATCTCTCAGGATCAGGCTGAAAATTTTTTGATCATGCTATACAGAATATTTTCAAATTTAATGTGTGGTACATGCTTCAGTAATTCATTCTGTTTCAGTTTTACAGTGCAAACTTGATAGAACTTTATAAGTCCTTTGGGTTTAAGCTTAGTACTGCAAATATTTGAAAAATAAAATGCTTCAGTAAATATGTTAAGGGTGGGCAAATATATACAGTACAGCATATTCACAAACAGTAGCACCTAAAGTGTCACTATAATTTGTGTATTGCAAGATTTAACTTGCGGATAAAACTGAATTAATGTGTTATGAATACCAACTGCCTGATTGTAACAACAGAAGCTTAGCAGTGCAAACCAATTACTTTTCAACTGTTGTTTGCTTTAAGTGAGAGTTTGTAGGGTGTATGGAAAAAGCAAATATATTACAAGTGCAAGATATAAAAGCAGCAGATAAACCTAATCTTTCTTAAAGTGCTTTGTACTTATTTTTTTTAATTAACAATATATGTTAACACATCATTCTTAGAAAGAAATGTTTTTTTGTTTTTACTGTTCAGTTTCTGAATGCTCTGTTTACTAATCACCTCACAGCACATTTCATTTAGACGCTTCATCATATTTTATGCTTTGAAATCTTTCAGGATATAAATGGTTATTTTTGAAGGCGATTGTTCTTTGTAAATATGCTTTGCTTTAATAAGATATTGCTTTGTGATTTACTTCTGAAGTTGTGTTTGCTTTGTGATTTGTACTTACAAGACAATCATCCTCCATTTGTTAAAGTTTAAGGAGTGATAGTTTTGTTTAAGAATCTGCTAAATATAAGAAAATACACCTGCAGAGTAATATTAGAAATAAGATTTTATTCATCTATGTACTGAATATATTTTGGATACCAATTTTGCATTACAATTTCATGGATGTAAAGCTGATGCCAATGTAAATAGGAAAGATAACCATCCCAATACACAAGAAATATTCTGAAACAAAACTGAAAATATAAAAGCATAGCTGAGAGCGGGGCATTCAGCTCATCAAGTACTGTCCAGTTCTAAGCCCAGATATGTGTGTTGCTTTGCAGCGATGGAAGCAGTGGAGACCTGAAACAGGGCACATATTAAACTTAGCTCAGTGCTGCTGCTGTGATCCTCTGATAACTGATAAAAAATGCATAATTATACAGCAGAATGTGTGCTGCTGAAGAGATGCATTAAACAGAGGAGGCAGACTTCTATAAAGAATGAAATAAGTATGTAATGCTCAGATCTGATCAAAGTGAACTTAACCTGGGATTGAGGGAAGCAAGGAAACAAAAAGCAGAAAAAAACAAGAAATCTTAAAAGGAAATCCCAGGATATGATGAATGTAATTAATATGATGATTCCTAAAAGAGGCCCTTATGTATAATTGCATTGGCTGAATTTAATACATTTTATACTGTAAATGTTATATTTGTGATTATTCAAAAGATTGTGAGAGAAACTATTAACAAATGCAACAGCAGTCGCTAAGTAATAATTACTAAAACGTTCTGCCCCTTGGGATTAATAAAGTATCTATCTATCTATCTATCTATATATATATCTAATACAGATTTTGTGTTGCAATTATTAAGCATAAAATGTATACATTGCCTTCAGAAAGGAACCAGAGTGACAGGTACATCTCAGAGTACGCAGAAGAGAAAGTGATTCCAAGGGCTTTCTGTTCTGCCAAGATGAAAACTGGCAAGTAAAAAGACAAATTCAAGGATGGACTAGCAGATGAACGAGAGAACTCATACAATGGAAATAAAATGGGTTAAACTACGATATTAGTAAGAGTGTTTCACATAAACCCAATCACTTACAGCATAAGATGCATTTAAACTTTGTTGAAAAGTAAAGAGAGCAAGAAACTTTACTTCTTGAGCAATTACGTTTCTGTTTAAATTCTGGTTTTGACTTTGATTTTGCTTAACTACTATGGATTTAGTGATCACCCATAAATTAAGGCTATGAATCTGTCTAGTGTGTCTGCCTCTGACCTTGGTTTTAACTGACTCTTCTTCTGTAATATTCCTAACATCTCTGCTACGTGATAATATAAATAAGTCTGTGTGAACTTAATTTCAAAGTTCAAGATGGATACCTATACTAACCAAGCTCAAATACAAGAGGTAAATCTTTACAGGAGAAAATGACAAAATGCCATCACCAAGAACAGTACCTCATAGATGGTGTTCAATAGGGCTTGTACTTCTTTGTGTTTTTATGAACTCATTGTCATTTTAGGTCTAATGTATGTACAGTGTAAGTAATAAATCAAATGAACTTGTCATTTTTTCAATTTGCTAGGAAGCTGCTGTGAAAACATCTGGGCAGAGTAACACTTAGACTAGACTTCCTAATGTCAGGAAAGCAGATGTGACAGATGGGCTGTGTTTCTAAACACACTGAGAAATATCTCCATATGCAATTAAGCTTTTTGACTGAAAAAAAAGTGAGTTCTTGGGATTGTTCTGTAAAATATCTTCAAATATGACCTCAAAGTCTGTGATTCTGCTTCCTGCTTTGTGGGAGATCAGGTCCTGTACTTCCTAAGAATAATTCAAATATCTGAATCTGTTGAGCCTTATTAGTAGAGTGTTTGAAAAGAATCCCTTATTATCACACAAGAAGAGAGAATATCTGTTAGGAATAATTCTTTGTGTTGATTAGCTCAAAGTCTATTTATGACAACCAATACATCTATAAAAACACCAACAGATCTTTAAGGCATTTGCAGGATGCCATATGCATCTTTATGTGCCTGATAATATTTAACCTGAACATATACATATACCAGACATTTTCAATTATGTCTTAAAAGAGGGGAAAAACTCATTATTGACTCAGAGGAGCCAGAATCTGCAGTTGAGGAAATAAATGTTTGGTCTTCCATCGTCAGCCTCAGTAACCTTCTTGATCTTTGTCGTTAATAGATATCTAGGGTTGATGGATCGCTGAGAGCCACATTGGTGCTTCTTCAATGTTTCTCAATTTTAGGTTAATACTTGCTAATATGAAGTAATTGATTGTGTTACAGTTAAGTGTATCCTTCATTCATATTTCCATAATGATGATTTAAGAACATTCTTTCACAATTTTAACCTCTGACAATTTTATCTTTTGTTGGCAAGCTTTGCAGGTAACTGTCTTATTAGCTGTTCATTTGTTCACTCATTATTTTGCAGTTACTTTTTCCTTTCTTGGCCATGCCATCTCCAGAGGTGGATCCTGGCACTCCAAATACCTGAGGAAATTGCCCCATGGTAATCAGAGGTTCCCATTAGCATTCCAGTATCAACTGAGTCCTGGTATCCTACTGTGGATTTAATAATAACTTAACTGTGGAGAATGCTATCATAAGTAGAAGAGTCACATCATACACTGTTAGACAATCTGCAAACAAATGCAACACCACCCTGAGCTCATTGTTCAGGGTGGTGTTGCATGCAACAACAGCTACTTTGCACTTAGATGCTGTTTTGATTGTGGTTTATTTTTATTTATTTTGGAAAAATGGAAAATGTGATGAGGTAAACAAGTATGTATTTTGAACAAAAAATGTACTGGGATAAAGTAAATACAGTAGCTGAAAATGTACTTTGTGGTGGATGGCCGGCCGTTTATCCCGGCCAATACCCCCAAGCCGCTAGGTGGAGCCCTCCTTGCAGCATGGAGGTTCCCAGAAGACCAGCAGGGCATCATGGACAATGTGGTTTTTATGCACAGCCCTGCTGGATGCCATGGGGGCCACAAGAGGGAGCTGCAGGAAGGACCGAGGACTTCTTCGTGCCCTATGACCCGGAAGTTCGTCATAGGAAGAGCGACAGGCTTCCAGGTAGAAGAGAAGAGCTTTTACCTGACCCGGAAGTGATTGAGAATCGCATGGACTGGGGATTGGGAACACTTCCGGGTCAGGAGATATAAAAGGAAAGTGAGAGCTCCCAGACACCGAGCTGAGCTGGGTGGAAGGGTGGCAACGTGTCTGGGAGCTGGATGATTGATTTATTGTAGTATTTGTGTGAGTTTAATGAGTATTGTGGTGGAGAGTGTGCTTTGTGCACTGTGGCAACAAAATAAAGTCAACATTTGGACTTTTATCTGGTGTCTGGAGTCGTGGACAGGGGTTCAAGAGAGTGAGAGCGCCCCCTATCGACCACAACTTAAAAAAAGTAACATAGTTGTTTTACTTTGTTTTTTTAAACCTCTGGTGGAGAGTAACTAAGTGTTGAAATTTCCTAATGCTCTAACTCATGCAGCTATGAAAACTTTGCACAATGTAATATATTTATTGTTGATTGTTAATTTTACATTGCACTTACTGCAATTCCATACACTGCCAACACCATCCTTTGTCAAATCTGCTTAATTCAGTTCTAGGTTACTGGAAAGCAGTACTGGGTTCAAGACAGGAACTGGCCATGGAAGAGCACATCTATTGCAGGGTACACTCAGATTCATTTCTACAGAACATATTTCAAGTTTCCTAACTGTATGTCTTTGAGGGGTAGCAGGAAAAATAGAATACCTGAGGAAAAACACACAGTAACAAAGTCCACATAGTCAAAGTCCAGGCAGCAGCTCTAAACATCGAACAACTATGCTGTCATTTGCATTTCTTTAACGATATTAGCATTACCACCTTGGACTTCAAGGCATGGCAGTTTTAAGAAAACCAAGGTACCTCAGTGTACAGCAGCAATTGCAACCTGCAAATTAGGCTGGAGTTCCATATATAATAATTGATTTAGAAAATAAATTACTGTACAATGGTGTGCATTGGGAATTGGCTCCTGACGTTTTTCATTTACAAATTCCCAGAACAGATTCATGCAGAGTGAACCACTGCTAAAGCTATTAAAGCTATGATCTCAGTGCTGTTCCTCTCATGTTTAATGATGAATAGTTGTGCATATGTTCCGTATTTAAACCTATTCTCCATTAAAGACTTGTTACTTTTGGGTCCCTTATGGTGTTTCAAACAATCCACGGCATGTACAATACACCCTATAATTAAGTACTAATGCCTGACTGAGTGGACTAGGCTTGAGGTCAAAGCCAGAGAGTGCCAGGAGCAAATGGTTAGGTCCAGAAATGGAAAGCTCTGCCTATTTTGCCCCAGTTATTGCTAAAGCAAATAGATAGAAATTGACGTGGGGTGGAAGGTAATCTTTTCATCCTCTTGAAACTCGTACTTAATTTGTTTATCTTAGTTTTGTTTGTCTTTATTTTTCTAATAAAACCTTTCTCCATTTTTTCACTTCCTGCATTTGCTATTCATGCTATGACATTCTCAAAACCATATATCTACATATATGCATATTATTAGCTAACATGACCATGAGAAAACAGCACCTGAAAATAAATAAATGAAATTATTAAAGACAATGATGATAAATGATAAAGGAATGATAACATAAATACTGTATGCAGAATAAACAGTAACTATAAATGAATCAAAGCAGGGAATAAAATTGATAGGCAGTTACTTATTATCCATTGCCAGATATTTGTCTATCTGAGTCATGATACACTTTCCATTAAAGTAGAGTGAATGAAACAGATCTTAAATCATTTCACTTCTTTAAAGAAAATAAAAACCGTATTTTGCACTTAGACTTATAAGATGTTCCTCTGAGTACTCTTGATGTCTTCTGCTGGCAGTTAAGAGGCCTGCTGGAATTCCAAACCACTGCTAATGACTCTTCACTGTCTAACAAACTTTGCTTTTTTTTACATCTATCTATTTTTTGCTGAAGACTATAAAACTTTTTTTTTTTTGCTATTAACACATTCTTGTATGCCGCTGTCTTGAGGGAGAACATTTCTAAATTGATAGAAATCTGTCCAATCAGGTACTTGTTAAATACAAATCAAAAAAATTTATTTTATTGGTTTATAAAATAACCGTATTACTCAAACAAGCAAATAAGGATCTTTAAAACTTATGTAAAGCAAAATACACATTTTATATTCAAAAGTCACTTTTTCTCTCAAACAAAAAACAATGATTTAAAATTGATACTTAAATTGTATAATTATCATTTTAAGTGTAAAATATGCACATTCTCTAATCCAGGGGTTTTCAAACTCGAGTCCTGAGGACCCAATGTGGCTGCAGGTTTTTGTTCCAACCAGATTCATAATCTGTGACATCACCTGATAACACAAATCTCATGTAATTAGCTGGGATTTCTTTCCCTGTTCTCGTATTCTACATTCGAAACAGCACAACAGAATGTGTTTTACATTTATAAGACACTAGCAGAATACCCGCGCTTCGCAGCGGAGAAGTAGTGTGTTAAAGAAGTTATGAAAAAGAAAAGCAAACATTTTAAAAATAACGTAAGATGATTGTTAATGTAATTGTTTTGTCATTGATATGAGTGTTGCTGGCATATATATATATATATATATATATATATATATATATATACACATCTATACACATATATATACAGTTATATATATATACACATATACACACATACATATATATACATATACATATATATACACATACTGTATATATACACACACACATATATACATACTGTATATACAACATATACATATCTACATATATACTGTATATACACATATATATACAAATCTACATATATATATCTACATATATATATATATTAGGGGTGGGACTCGATTAAAAAAATTAATCCAATTAATTAGAGGCTGTGTAAGAATTAATCTTGATTAATCGTATGTAATCGCACGTAAATTTGCCCCAAATCGCAAATGTTTTTTTTTTTTTATTTAAAACGGTTTTAGTGGGCTTACAGAATCAAATAATAGACATGGACATGAATATTGTAAACTGAAGCTGTTTTAATTTCTGAAAAAAAGCCTTTAAACTGCATTTGAATTCAAAACAGAAACAAAAATATCATCCCTGGTTAAAATTGGGCAGACTTAAAAATAAAGTGGTAGTTTAAGTACTTTAAGTACATTTGCAGAATAGTATTGTCTTTAAATAATAATAACCAAAATTTCACCATAAAGTGCAGTTTTTCTTCTTAAAAAAATAAGTCAGAAACATAAAAGGTAATTTGACCAGCTTACTCTTTAAACTCTGAGTAACATTAGCCAAAATTATTTTGTACATTAGGCTAAAACAGTGTGATCATTGAACATTTTGTAATTAGATGTATTTAGAATTACTAACGGTCACGGAAGTCCAATGATCCCCAGTAAGAGCCACAAAGTCCGCTTTCTGTAATGCATCTAATTTTGCTTGCTTTTCAGTGTGCACAAAACCATGCTTTTATCAAGGCTTCGCTGGAAGTCGAAATGATCAGTCGTAGGACGCGCTTTATTCCGACTCTAACATTTTTGTAGCTGTGATGTGTGCATCAGTGTAATGGATGTACCAGGAAAT
Organism: Polypterus senegalus; assembly: GCF_016835505.1. NCBI lineage: Eukaryota > Metazoa > Chordata > Cladistia > Polypteriformes > Polypteridae > Polypterus > Polypterus senegalus. Next base: position 45,082,953 of record NC_053157.1, read on the forward strand.
CATGCATTGACAAAAGTTCCGTTTGCTTGGAATTGAAAGTGTGATTAAATGCGTTATTTTTTAACGCGTTATGGAGTACATGCATCGAAGCTTCTCAGCTGTGCTTGTGCTAAGAAAGGGAAAATTTTAAAAATAACGTAACATGATTCTGCGTTAACCTAATATTTTTCATACGTCCCAAACCAAGGAGATCGAAGGTAAAATGAATCGGTAGGTAGCGTACATAGTCAGTACACCCTCTCGAATCGAACCTAATGTCGGCGTTAGAGGCTTAAGACTCTACAATTGCCACAGCGTGTGGCTTGTCTATGCTAAAGTATGTATTGTAGATCGGGTATATATATACATTTATATATATACCCGTGTATCAGTGGAGAAGTAGAAGTTATGAAAAGAAAAGGGAACATTTTAAAAATAACGTAACATGATTGTCAATATACAGTAATTGTTTTGTGAGTGTTATTGAATGTTGCTGTCATCAAGGATTTGATTATCATTATTTCTTTCAATCAGGCTCGTATTTGTAGGATGTGTTCAAGTTACATTCCGTGTTTGTCAATCGTTGTAAAGATAAGAGGTTTCATTCATCGATTAGTTCCTTACTGCATCAATAAACAGCTCGTCTTCCTTTTATCTGTGATGTGACAAACTGCATGCACGGGTTTTTTTACACTGTCTTCCTTTAGCAGGACATTCACTTTTTCCACCGTGTGCTTTGTTTCGCAGTAGCTGCACTTATGAATATGATTCTATGTATAAGACGCTTCATATTTTTTTGCTGCCTTCTCAATTGTGTAATTCGGTTTTTGTTCAGCACTCTTTGGAACTGTTGCTTTTTGTCTGTGCACTGCGTCAGTTCACGTGAGCCGCTTGGTGTTCTTGCATCGAAGGTTCCCAGCTGTACTGGTGCCATCTCGTGTAATGTCAGCTAAGACCCGGCACTTAAAACTTTCTCTCGCAGTTTCAATGAGTTTGTGCCAAACACCACCCTGACCATCTCATCTTCCTCTGCATAAGCACAGTCCTTCACATGTGAATATTTACCGGCAGTGTTTGTATTGAATTGCCGCTGATGGACGGCCTTATATGGGCAGGCACTAAATTACAAACGCTAGTGGTAGGCCTATGAACTTAATTTAATATAAACTTACGGTTCACGCCGTGCTTTGTTTCCGCAGTAGCTGTACTTATGAATATGCTTGTATGCATCATTTGCTTCATAATGTTTTTCTGCCTTCTCAATTGTGAAATAGCGTTTTGTGCTGATCGCTGTTTGGAGTTCTTCCTTGTGCTCTACGTACTTACGTAGGAGGCGTGATGATGTCACACGAAACTCCGCCCCCCGCGGCCATCTCCAACTCAAGACTCCATTACATTATATGGGGAAAAATAGCTTCCAGTTATGACCCTTATGCGTAGAATTTCGAAATGAAACCTGCCCAACTTTTGTAAGTAAGCTGTAAGGAATAAGCCTGCCAAATTTCAGCCTTCTACCTACACGGGAAGTTGGAGAATTAGTGATGAGTCAGTGAGTGAGTCAGTGAGTGAGTGAGGGCTTTGCCTTTTATTAGTATAGATTTAGAAATATTTCCATTTTTGCTATAGATAGTCTCTTTTGTTGATTTCATTATATTTTGCTTTTCTCTGTACAGTTTCCTCCCTTCATTGTATCTTAATAATGACAATTAAAAGTGAGCACAGCAGAAACCCAGGCACACAACACTGAATCGTGAAAAGCTGCAACTACTTTAGCATCAGACCCACTAATTAGTAAATAATGAGTTAATTAAACAATTAGTACATCAGGAAAAGTAGAATGAAAATCAAGATGTAAATCTCCCTATTATAATAAAAAAAATTTCAGAAGAGAGGCAAGACGTGACTTTCTCTGAGAGACACTTTCACTTCCCACAAGATGAGACTTTGTGCCAAGAGATTTAAGCACGCCCGGGGCCGGAAATAAAAGACAAAGAGTAGATGACAAAGAACATCCTAAACAATTCAAAAATGTTGTCACGATAAACATTCAAAGCAGGTCAGAGATAATGGAAGTACGAAAATTTGAAAGTCTTAGAAAAATGATAGTAAATATCTCATTATTGCAAACAAATGGAAATTACTACCTGGTGAAATAACGGAACAGTGAAAAGAGATCGAATATATTGTTCGGATATAAACTTTAAGTAGGAGACTTGTAGATTGTGTAATTCGTGTTGCCATCAGGGAAAAGTAGTGTTTCTTCCCAATGAAGAGGCGTATCTGTGAGAATTAAAAGATTTGTTGTTTGGTGAAAGTGAAATCCGCATATGCTGTCACGCTTAGGTCAAAGAGATGCACAGATACACAGCAGACTTTAGAGACAGAAACGTTATTCAGACACTTCAAACAAACATAAGTCTCTTTCAAGAGTGAACCGAGCTCTGTGTGTAGTCGGAGGGGACAATTCTATCTCTCAATTAAAAGAATAGAAATTCTTGCTCTTCATAGGGGTGTGCCTCTGGAGCAGGATCCCCAACAGGAGCAGAGGATGTCTAGTGGAGAAGACAGACAAGGCAGTGAGACCAAAGGACAGGTTCTGTACAGGCTTTTAAATGCTCGAAGAGTTGTGTGAGATGCAGATCACGCAGTACAGCAGCAACATCAGCAATCCAACAGCTGATCAAACAAAGAGGAGGTAAAAAAAAATCTATATTCGTTTCCCATTGTATCACCGTTTAAGAGGAGCGACCGCATCTCCTTGGGGTTCGTTCAGCTCCCCTCTTCACAACGCAAGTATCAGAGACGCGAATTGGCTGGCGCATAGCGCAGGCCAGGGGGGGTTGGTGAGCAAAGCAAGCAGGGGGTGAGGCCCCCTTGTAATGATAAAAAGAAAAAAATACATTATTCCCATTTAACAGCTTAGTACATTTTAATATATATATTTTTTTACCAATCTTAGTTTTCCAATTTCTGTATTGTTCCCGAAACACAGAATCTGAGAAATAACAGTTGACTTAATTAGCCCAGAATTCAAACTGTTACATAACAATACCTTCTAATAGATGGCACATTGCCAAATTGAAAGCAGAATTATGCCCAATATACTGTAGTGTAACTGCTGGATGGGTAGAAATCGTGATATACAGTGTATATATAGTGGGAAATGAACAGCCTCGAAACATACAAAAAGGTTTGGGGCAGCCATCCACATATTGTCCCTGGCTGCAAAATGGTTTTGAAAGAGCACTCGTGCATTGTTTTGAGTCCTGAACTGAACTGTCGGGATGTTGGAATGATGGCAGCTTTAAAGGCCAAAACCGGAAGTGACGTCATCTGTGGCCGGAACTGGAAGTGACGTCGTCTGTGGCGGCGGAAGTGAAAGTGACGTAGTCTGTGGCAGCAGTACTGGAAGAGACATCGTCTGTGGCACCGGAACCAGAAGTGACACCGTTCGTGGGGTCCGAACTGGAATCAACATCATTGATGGTGCATCTGGTAGCTTTTACCATATCAGGCCTGCCGAGATAACAGAAGTAGGATTAGTGCATCCTGCCACCCCCTGGCCTGGAGGGTAATTACCTTGTGCTGGTCCACTCAGCTTCCTCCTAGATAGGAAAATATAATAACTGGTTATAGTTCATGATGTTTATTTTTCATAGTTGATGTATATTATGGCTATAAAAATTATAATAAGACTGCCCAGATAAGAGCTGGTGTATTATTCATCTTCTCCTCTCATTATTACCAAGTTTTTTCCTGTTAAGAAGTCTCTGTTTTGCCTGTCAAGCAAACCATGAAGCTTGTTTGATGCCACACAAGAGAAACTTCATGGTCAGTCAGCAACTTGCTACTACCTACTGGAAAGCAGTCCAGTAAAGTGCAGCCTCATTGGGGAGCCAATGCCCCCAGTCAGAGCACATCCTCATATTCAGGCAGTTCATTTTTAATTCCTGATGCAGTGAAGCCTTTTCTTCAGTCAGTGAGTCAGTGCCAACCTCTTGTTTATTCAACAAGTTCCTACTACCTAATAGAAGTAACCCACTAAAGTGCAGCCTCTTATTTATTCATTCATTCATTTGAGTATTTACTCCCAGGTATAATGCAGAGTCCTGTTCAGTCAATAAATCTCTGCCCTCCACTACTGTGCAGCCTCTCATTCAATCAGGAAAAGTCCTACCCCTTGTATATTGTAGTCTCTTTTTTGGTGCAAGAGTCACTAGCCCCAGCCTAAGTTCAGCATTATGTTTACTATTATTTCAACTGGCTGCCAAAGAGCAGCATCTCCCTCAGTTTTCTCTGTAATCCCTTCTCTGTGCTCAGTCTCCCTCTTTAATTGTGAAGTAAGAGCTGTCATTGTAACATTTTTTAAGGCAGTAATTAACAGTCTCTTATTAGACACATCTAGGTGTTAGAAGATGAAAAATATTCTGGTCTTCTTGCATTTACACTCAAAGAAATCTAGGATGTTATTTGAGGCTTCTCTTGGATTCAGTTTTGCCCTGCTTCAGTTTTGGCAGCGCTCCACTCTGGTCATCATTTTAAGAAATCCCTTCTGGTGAGTCTGCAGATCTATTTTTAAATGTTAAACTGCCATATACTGTCTCCAAAAAGGATATGGACGGTTTCAGGGAGATAAAAAAAAATTTAGATGACTCTCACATTCACCTTCACCGCTCCCGTGGCTTTGGTTCATTGAAAAATGTATCATTCTGAACTTGGTGCTGGCTCAGTGATCGCATTCTGCTCTTAACACCATTTTGAAAATTCTGTTGGGAAAATTCTTTCCAGAAGGACTTTTCGTTCAGAATGGGTACTGGCTTGTGTTAAATTTTCCCCAAGAGTCTCAGAATGACACAAAGCATGAAAATCGGTTAGATTTTACTTTGACCATTTGTAACTCTCAGAGGGCCCAGTTTCCTCCATTCTGCCAGTGCACTGAAATTCTAAAAACCATATACTGTATACATAAGCTTTAATCCATTTTCGGGTCTTGATGGGATAAAAGCAAAATATTAAAATAATTTTCTCAAATCTGCTTAATTTAATTAAGGGTCATGGGGGCCAGAATCTACATAAATAATTTAAACTTGAAGGAATATGATTGGTCAGCTGCAATCATCTGTTATGGAGCTTATAGGAACATTAGGCCAACCTGTCCTGTCCCATCAGGCTCAAGGCTTAGATTCACAAATTTGAAGTGCCATAGATAAAAAAGATATATTTTTATGTTTTTAATTCTAAATCATAAAGTGTGTGTAGGTTGGAAATAGACTCTCTTAAATTCTAAATGATCAATTATATAGTATGAATTCAGTATTCCTATCTGTGGTTCTACCAGATCTGTGATCAAGGTGTTGCATTATGTATGTTTTGATTTATGCTACTGTGGCATAATGTTGAACCACTGCCTCTAGCATACATTTGTCCATCTGTTCTGACATATTTCTACAGTGCATAGTGGAGACCACCCTCATTGGCTGCATCACTTCCTGGAACAGCACCTGCTTGGCTGAATACTGTAAATCACTTGCTGGGGATGGTAAAGCTGGCACAAAATATTACCGCTTACCAAGCCACCTTCTATTCAGGAAATATGCCGTACTCGCTGCTTTTGAAAGACATACAATGTAATTAAAGACCTCAGCCATCCCACAGAGCCATTTTTCATACTCCTCACATCTGGCAAACTAGCAGTGCCAAATTACTAGCAACACACTGTTTATGGCAGTACACGAGCATTCAATCAAAGATTGTGGGAGAGGGTTTGGGGATTATATCCTCTTTGAAGCTTTCAGAGTCGTGGTAGCAAATGATAGTTTGTCAATTCTCTAGGTAGAAACTGGAAGAGGTCCCACGTCCCACTTCAAGCACTACAGATGGTACAGGGTCATTGGCGCTAGCAACAGTAGATTCAGGGATAGTTTCCACCCACAACTTGTAAGGTTGCTGAACAGTCAATCAGAAGAATGCAAATATTCTATAAATATGTATTGTGGTCGAGTGAGGAATGACACACTGGAAAGAATAAATGTAGGGGCACCAACCCGGTTGTCGCTCTTTAATTCTCAAAGGCTCTTTGCTTAGAGACAAAATTAAAAGCTGCTCCGTGGTGCAAATGAAATCCAAACAAAAGCAGATCACCGCTTACGGCTTAAGTGAAAGCTTTCAATAGGTGATGAAGTTAGGAGCTCTGTCCTGCAGGGTGTGCTGATCATAGAATAATGCCTCCTTCCATTGATGTCAGAACTTATTGGCAGTTGACCGCAAGAAGTGCAGTAAGCAGCTCTCATTAGGCATCTTCTTGACACTCTGGAGGGAGGGAAGAGGACATGATAAAGGCCAGAGCCTTCTTTCATCCCTTTGTGGTATTACAGACCTTACATAACCCTGGAGGATGACGCTCTGATGTGCATGTGTTACAATATGTATATTGTGACCTGTAGGGGGCATTCCAGCTCCCCAAACACACAAAGACTCGGCACAAGTATAAAAATTAACAAGAGGATTTTCCATGTTAAACTCTTACAGGGAAGAGTTTCCCATATCACAATCACAGTCCAAAACACAAGAAGCACACAGAAATCCTTGGCCTTCTCCTTTGTCTCTCTCTATCTCTGTGCCTCCTCCGCTCCTCCTCGCAAGCTTTGTCCTCCTTCCTCCCAACTCTGGTTCCCATAATGAAGGCAGTGGGCTTCCTTCATGCTGCACTCAGGAGTACTTCTGGTGGTCCTTTAGCATGGTCTGGAAGCACTTCTGGGGTAGGCACCCACAGAACCCAACAGAGCTGAGTCTACAAACTCCAAGTCCCATGATGCCCTGTGGAAATCTGAGCCACCACTGCCACCCATTGGAGCTGCCATCCAGTAATCTGGGGAATATAATCCCCTGTGCATGCTCTCTCCCTGTTTATGATACAACACTCTGTACATGCAATAAAACTCTCCAGAAATCCACATTTAAAGAGATTGCACTGATCTAAAGAAATAAACTGTAGAATATATATATTTAAAGGTTTGTGAGGTAATGGAATCAATATCAACAGCACTGGGACAGGGCAGGAACCAGTCCTGGAATGGAAACCCCTGTACTGTAGGGCACACCAGAATATCTCCTGTAAAACTAACATACATGTCTTTGGGTAAAGTCTTAAGTGTCAAGAGCTCATCCACATGAACATGGCAGGAGTGTATAAATTCTACACAGATAGTGACTAGAATAAAAACCTAGGTGCAACCATGGATATATTTTAATAAATACATATTGAGGTTGTAAAGGAGTGTTCTGCCAGTCAAAGCATTAATTCCTTGATGAACAATCCCATTCAAATTTGCAGGATTTTGTTATTAGATCTCAGTTCAAGTATTTCACTTTAAACAAAAAGGTTTAGTTAAAGGCCGTCAGTTTTTCCGTTTTCCCCAGTTAACAGAGATGGTTTCTCCTTTATAATCATCCTTTTTTCCTTAAGAGAGGTTTGCTATGGCAAACCAAAAGCCCGAGTCCTTATTTAGCAGATTAGAAGTTCTCTTTAAAACAATTACAAAGATGATGCCTGAATCCATTTCAGAGTCCTAGTTCCTTTCTCCATGCCAGCTGAGAATGAAGATTCCCTCCATCTCTTTTCCCCTATTTATACAAACTGCGGAATATGTGACCCAACAGGACACATTGTTTTTTGCTTATCCTTCAAAGGTTTGTCTTGGGAAGGTTTTGATCCCTTCCTGAAAAAGAGCAGAACGTGCTTTGAAGCATCTGGAGTTCCTCATTTTTCTCCTTCATTTCATGAAGTTCCCAGCATTTACCAAGAAGGCAGAACATACTGTGACAATATATGAATAAATACTGTACATTGATAGCATCATTTGAAATTGCTGGCAACAGAAATCAACATTTAATTATATATATTTCTTTTCTGAGACTGTAAGTGATTAATCTTGTCTAGAGTCAACCACAGAAGCAGCATTTAAAACATAAAAAATTACAAGTGCATGGTTTTGGACATGTTAAATTTCAATGTATATTCAGTTGACACCAAATATATAAAACACAGAAAAAACCTCCTCACAAAACAGACAACCTGCATACATTTGGAACGTATTAAATTGGACTGTATTATTCTTGCTCCAGCACAGGTGGTTATTGCTTTGATCCGTCTCAGTTTTCTATAAGAAGCTGTCATGTCAGATTTTGATTCAGTCAGTGGCGAATGAGCCAATGGCAATGGTTTTTCTCATGGCTATCTGTTTGAATATGGGGAAAACGGCAGCTGACACCTTGAAGGAAGACAATAATAAAGATCCTTCATGAATAAGGCAACAGTAATACAGCAAGAGCCAAGTGAGTTTTCTGTGATCAATCAACTGTCTCACATTTTGAAAGAATTTCATCACTGCAGGAAAAAAAATAGAGCTGGGCATCCAGGATTTTACTCTGACCTTACACTATGAATGTTAACTTTCATGTTAAAAAATTGCATTAACCTGTATATAAAATAGGTAGCCTGTAGGTTACAAATTAACACAAATTAAATATTGGCCTTCCCTTAATTCCCTGATTAGCAGTATTCTCTATTCAAATCCATGGCTTCTTGTGACTGCTAGTCTGTCTTAGAAATCCCAAGTATTGCAGTATATGTCTTTAGAAAACTTTTTAAAGTAGGTGATGCCATCACACTATTTAGTACCATGGTGTTTGCTCTGTCTTAACATTTTGTAAGAACAGAATCAAATGTTTTGATCAGTCATCTTAGTGTAAAGCCTCCAAAGAACAATTAGCTTAGCTCAACCTAAAAACCACAGTCGTCCTATTGCTTCCAAGACAGGACTGAGCTATTAGTTGTAGGTCCCCAAACTGTTAATTTGCATTGCTTCAGTAAGCTGCTATTGGTACACCTCTTGGATTCAGATCAAACACACCATTCCTCTCAGCTATGTGCCTTGATGCCATAATGCCATTCCCTATTTGAACACTGAGGTCTCGCAGTGGGTCCAGCAACCCTTTGGCATATCTAAGAAGGCTGAATATTTTACACATAAAGAGCAATCAAACTTTTATTCTCTTTAACTCAGTGTTTCACAGAGGCAACCTTTTATCCATTGGTACAAACTGAATATACGCAGCACCCAGTGAGCTTGTGTGGGTTGAGGCAAGGAAACCACCACCTCAGGCTGTGCTTTGGCCAGGGTGGGATTTTTATGCGAGAGTATTTTTAACAATACAAAATAATAATACAAAAAATAAAAGTATGAATCTTTAAGACTTACATATATATTAAGTGTCTAATTCATATACTGCTTCTAAAAATTTTAAGAAATAGCTTCTTTTACAAGTTTCAAATCACTCATAACATTGCTTCTCCACACTATAGGCTTCTAAGCATCATATCTGATATTGGCTTTCATTTTTCTCATATAGTACTGTATGTATGGATTGTCATTTTGTGAAATTTTGTTAATTTTCAGAATATTATTACATTGTCAGTCAGAGATACAGTGTCTGTTAAATGACTTAAGGTTGCAAAGTGCATGCTTAGAAAGAAAACGGTAGGCACCTTTTTGCATGCAGGGCAGAGTTTCGAAACTGCCAAGGTATTTAGAGAAACATACAGGATGAGTGAAGCAGTCAGGTATTGTTTCACATTCAGTTTCACAATTGCAAAACTGAATAAAAGTATATATGTGGGTCAAACAGAAGCAGTGAAGAATTTATACATTAGTGCTGTTATAATGCTGTTTTGTGTGTTTTATTAATTTTAAGCTAAAACTTCCCAAACGTTTTAAAAATCTGTTGTTCTGAGATAGTACCATATTGTGGGACTATTTTACTATGAACCTTTTATCACAATATGCATTGCATTTAGAAAAAAGTGTATCAACTCATGCCTAGCAAGGATATAAATGTTTGGTAAAAATGTGCCTTACCATAGGTGGCATTGCTTATTTCACCGGCCCTGCTTACAGTCAGCTTTTCTTTTGGCATCGGTCATATTTGTCTTGCATTTCAGAAGGCCATTTCATCCACCAACCTTATTGATTATCCCTCATTATCGCCTGAGCCTTCTATAAATAAGGCTCATTTAAGGTGGTGATGGACAACTGCCTTTTAGGGGCAAATTCATTTTTTTTCTTTAATGAAACAATATCATAGTCATGCTTACTCGACTGGATATGTTGAAAGGCAAGTACACACATTTCAAAGAGCAGAGACACATAAAATCACTGAAAATTAAGTCATGGTCTGATATAAAACACTTCTTGGATTTTTTTAGGTAACACAGTGGTGCCTTGGTTTGTGAGCATAATTCGTTCTGGAAACACGCTTGTAATTCAAAGCACTAGTATATCGAAGCGAATTTCCCCATAAAAAATAATGGAAACTCAGATGATTCATTCCACAACTCAAAAATAATCATATAAAATGATTAATACAAAATATAAAGTAAAAATACATAAAACAAATTAACCTGCATTTTACCTTTGAATCAAATCGTGACTGGTGTGAGGGAGAGGAGAGAGAGGAGAGGAGGAGGAGGGTTATTGTGTGGGACGGCTTTCGCTCTAACTAACGGAATCCCTGCTATCTGTCGGCTCACTGGAATCTTTTTGTTTTTTGCGACTTTAATAAGGAACCTATCCAATGACAGTTGCTTTTGCCTGAAGAGTCATTACACTTGGACACAAAATAGAAAAAAAATACTTTACACACTGTAAGGTTTGTAAACTCTTTTGGGATTCACTCCAATGGGACGACATGCGGCAAAGTGCCCCGAAGCAACCGTAATACTCCCAGCGCTGTTGCAGTTCGCCATAAAAGCGAATCCGAAAAGATTGCGGTCATGCTATAAGCGGCTGCCATCCATGGGTGATGCACGGAACATTATAAATGCAAGGGCACAGTATTACTTGGCCACTAACCTAGCCATGACCCTGCCTGATTGCTGTGTCTGTGTATAGGAGAGCAGCATTTCCCGCTACAATAAATGACTATGGTGTTCCTGTTTCAAGCTGAATGAAAGCTGCTGGTTTTGCTAAAGTACTGAGACTCGGCTTCATGTTTTGGGGTGAAAGACAGGGACTCACACATCACAGCACACACACGTGGTCACAATGCTATAGTAAACTTTGTATACGCGTACCGATGTTGACTATATGAGTGAGGCACGCCGACTGATACCGAGCATGGGAGACGATTATCCACAATCCCTCAGCGAGAGAGAGGGAGAGAAGAACCATCAGCTCAGTTGTGATCACGTGACGCTCAGCAGACAAAGCGTAGATGTACTACTCGTATTGCAAGACCTCGCTCGTTTTTCAAGTTAAAATGTATTAAAAATTTTAGCTCATTTTGCAAAACACTCACAGACCAAGTTACTGGCAATCCAAGGTTTTACTGTATTAGGTTAAGAATTTGCACTACTATTTCAGAATAAAGGGTGCTCCTATTAACAAACTGGAAGTCACATAAGGAGCAGGACAGCTACAAAATGTGAAACGATCAGTCAGTACAGCAGGTTAATGTTATGAAAAAATACATTTAAAATTAGGTGGATTATATGTGACCTTACCATTAAAAAGAGGTATCTCTAGCAATAGCCAAATTGAGCAACTGACTGAATGAAACTACTCATCCATCTATACATGTCCATCAATTTTCTAACTAGTTTAACCCATTTATTCACCAGCTTCTTGAGCAAGTGAAATAATTAATGCTTTTATGCATAAACCAAATGAAAGATTCAACCCAATTGACAAAAAGATAACCATATTGGAGCCTTGATGATCTGCTAACCAGGTCATCACAGATGTCTTTATTTTGTAATTTCTTCTCCTACAGTACTTTGGCAGGTACACAAAAGTGGTGAGCAGGAACTTCATTTGAACAATGCTTCATGAGAGAGTATCAGGAGAATCAAAATTTCTTATGTGAACATAATATGTCACTCCTTTTTCCAAAGTACTTCTTTCAGCATACATTGTAAAAAATAAATCTTGCATGTGTGAAAAATAATAATAAAAAATAGCTAACTATTCGCAAAATAATCATTACCTTAATTAATAAAAATAGGTTTTACCCTTTTAATTGATTATTTAATTCTAATTCAATAAAAAAATTAAGAATAATGTTAACTTATTATTTTTCTAAAAATGTAAACATTTTTTATAATTTATTCTAAGTAAAAAAACTATACTGTGAATTGAACACATTTAAGTTAAGTTAAATTTAATGACAGGGCACTTCCTCTCACATTGAAATGTAATGACACTGCATTTCCTCTCACATCGATTTCTTGGTCTTAACAACGCATTCAGCTGTAACGCGTATTCATAATAAGAGCTATTTTACTATGCATGTGTAAGTATAAAGCATATTAATTCCGTAATGAATAACTAGTATTTAATTTTGTATAGTTACAGACGTAAGCATTTGTTGTTTTCACGAAACCTTTCCCCTCATGTGGGAAACATGGCGGGCAAGGTAGTGCCTTTCTAACAACTTACCTCGTTGCTAAAGCAAGCACATTTCTCGGATAGTTACATATGTTGATATGTTTTTTTTTTTTTCAAAACTTTTATTTTACACAGAAAAAGAAAATGACACTTTGAGATAAGTTTGAGAATGATATGGCGTTTGTCCTAAACTACGACCTGTAAACAACATAAAAAGACGTTTGCCTAACCGTCACAGTATTGTTTGACCTCTTATTTAATTAGTGTTCTACATGTATTGGCCATGTATTTTCTGATTAATTTTTAACACTGTGATTTATTTAGCAATGTTTGATTACCTACGTCCTATTTTTATTTCAGGATTTTCGCTATCGCATACTGAAAAGTAGTGAAAAGGCGGCCATTCGTTTAAAGAGGATATGTTGGCGTAAATACAGGAAGTGTTTGAAGAGCGGCACCTGCCGCTGGATTTCACTCTTTCACTCTCAGTTTCCTTCCCGTTTACCACTCATTCCTGGGACATTATTTGACTGAGATATACTTTTTGAAGAAAGTTTAAAAAAAGAAAAGAAAATTTTCATTGACATTTGAATGTCAGTAATTCAGTAAAAATTATCCTCTGACATTTGATTTAATTTTCCTTTGAAAATATAACTCCGTTGTTGAGACTATCTGTGTATGTTCAAATAAATAAAGATATATGGATTTTTAGCATGTATTTGTTATACCGTCATTACTGTCCAGCACTGCATACTCATTTTTTTTGAGTACTGTAATTCAAATGAAAATCGGAGCAAAATGAAACGATTTTTGCCACTACTTATATTTAATCAAACTCATTTATTTTAGGTAAATTTGAGTAAATTAATAAATTAAGTTTACTCAATAGTGCAGTATATTAAATCTACTCAAAAATATTCCTTGTACTTTGTTGCCTTATTTTTTTAAAGTAATTTTAACGCATTATTTTTTACAGTGTACTCTTTTAGACCTAATGTGTGCTAAAGCAACTGACCATCTTAAACAGTTTCCATATTCAGAGTACCCCTTATAAGAACGATTTACGAGTCGTAGTGAACTCTACGTTATCAACTTCTCGACAGAGTTCAGAAGCCATTAAGAAGACAAACAAAATGTTAGGTTATAAGACACAATGTGTGAAGTACAAGTCCAAGGAAGTTATGCTGAAGTTTTATAACACACTGGTGAGGCCTAATCTGGAGCACTGTGTGCAGTTTTGGTTTCCAGGCTACAAAAAGGACATAGCAGTACTACAAGAGGTCAGGGGTTGAAGAAAGATTAAAATAGCTGAGCCTTTTCAGTTTAAGCAAAAGAAAATTAAGAGGTGACATGATTGAAGTGTTTAACATCATGAAGTGAATTAATACAGTGGATGGAGACTGTTGTTTTAAAAAGAGTTAATCAGGAACACGGGGATACAGTTGGAAACTTGTTAAGGGTAAATTTTGCACAAACATTAGGAAGTTTTTCTTTACACAGAGAACCATAGACACTTTCTATAAGCTACCAAGTAGGGTGGTAGACAGTAAGAATTTAGGAACTTTCAAAACTTTCTGTTTTTTTAGAAGAATTAAGTGTATAAGACTGGCAAGCTTTGTTGGGCTGAATTGCCTGTCCTCATCTAGATTGTTCTAATGTTCAAAATAATAGTATGAAGAATTGACTGTTCAACATGCTACTTCATGCTTTATTATACTGAAATTGGTATACAATTTATTAAACCCACTATATCCTAACTACAGGGTCACGGGGGTCTGCTGGTGCCAATCCCAACCAAGACAGGGCGCAAGGCAGGAAACAAACCCTGGGCAGGGTGCCAGCCCACCGCAGATTATAACTATCTGTTAATTTAGTTTTATAACCTGGTCCTTCCATGACAGTGTGGCTGGGTTATTAAAACTGTTTAACATTCTTGGCCCTATTTAATTCACTTCAGGGTTACCAGGGGTCCAGAGTTCTATCCTATCCTGGTAGCATTTTTGGCAGGATAGACACCTGTCCAGGAAAGTGTGCCAGTCCATCACTGGAGCCACTGACGTATGCACCCACTCAAGGCCAGCCTGGAATCAAACAAGCCTAATCTCATTAAGAAAACATACAAACTTGACACACACAACAAATAGGCTTGGAATTCAAACCATGAACATTGGACAAACGTGGCTAGTCATTGCTCACCTGTTATAACAAGAAAAAGGCTACAGTTATAAACTTTGTCATGCAATACTAACTTTTAAAGAAGAATGTGTTAAAAGTGTGTGGTGGATGGCTGAGACCCATGCCCAGCCGGGGCGCCCCTGCACATTATATTCAGGGGGAGCAGCCCTGGACAGTGCACAACCTACCCCTGGATGCTAGATGGCCGCCCCCCTGGGTTGGAGCAGTATCTCGGTTTCCCACAGGGCTCCTTGGGCACCCAATGGGGGTGCTGTGTTTGGGACTCCTAAGCCCCTATGGGCAACATGTTCATCACGCCTAGAAGTGCAGCTGGAATTCAGTGATCAAGCACCTGGAGCACTTCTGGGTGAACTATAAAAGGAGCCAACGACCACCACTCAGATGGGTGGAGGAGGACAAGGTTGCCTGGGAGGAGTGGTGGTGCCGAAAGGAGAAAGTGCTTGGTGACTGCTATTTGTTTGGCACTGTGTATTGCCTGTGGGGTTCACAGGGAAGACGTGCCCCACAGGTGAAGAAAAAATAAATATTACTTTTATTTCACACGTGCCTCAGTGTGAATCTGTGTCGGGTCGGGCGCTATATAGCGCCTTTATTCACAAGTGTTTATTTATCATTCTGATCATACAAATTGTTTGAAACTAATAGCCTAAGAGTTTTCTGACATTATCATTATCCGTAACCCTTCAGTTCTCAATTCTGAAAAGGAAACCTACATGATGTTTTTAAGATCATCTTCATTTGTTACATGCCAGGCTCATTAGCTCTCAATTACAACAAATAATATGAACACCTAATGAGATAACTAAGCAATTCTAGATTTTAATCTCTAGGAAAACCAATCCTATCATATTTAATGATAAGATAATCTGGACTTTGAGCACCACAAAATGTCACAGTAATTGTGTAAATGCATCTCTCTTTATCATTTTGCTTCTAAACTTTTTTTTCTAACCAATGCGTCATAGTTTGATGACATTCACTTAGTCTTGTTTGTCTTTTAGAACACATTTAGCACCCTGCAGATATAATAGGAGGAAACATTACTCTTAAAACATGGGCTGATGTATATCAGATATTCTGACTCCACTTCAATGTGACCTCAATCCATTCAAGCATTAAAAAATAGACTGGGCGACACGCTCATTTTATTTCTAGATGTGCCGCTTCAACTGTCGTCCACAGTCTAGATCTCTGTCAAAGACAATAGTGAAAAAAAAACATGCCATCAGCAACATTCCTAAGCCAGGAAGGTTGATGCAGTTCATTTATTTCATTATTAGATTTCGTTGGAAGTTTTGCCGCTTGAGCTAAAATAATTTCCTTTTACAGTTAGTTGAAATTTTATATTCAAAACATTAAACTAGTCCTTTATTTATAGCCAGACATTAGTTGCATACTTCACATTTTCCCTTTTGGTATACATTACAGTAAATCTGAGGCAGCAATAGCCTGCTTTGGTTTTATACCTCTGAAATGTCCAAGAACTAAAGGGCTCCTGAATTGCACTATGAGGTAAAACTACATACTTACAAGCCCGTTAAAGCATATTCATTTATAACCTGGCTAGTCTCCATTAAGCGAAGATACAGTCTCTCCTACAGACTCAATTGACACTTGTATAAAAGCAGCCTCACAATACACAAAATGTTAAAAGAAACTTTACTTGTATTTTATATAGTAGTACATCTGTCTCGCTAATTTAAGTGTGTTCAGCAGAGATACAAGAATGACTGGACTGTGTAATTACATCCCTTGGCCTTTGCTTGACTGTGCCCTTGGGGTATTATTATACCTGCCAAGTACTTGAAACAGACTGCACACAAAAAAATAGTCCAATCATCCTATAGTTAATGTACGGCAATGAGTCAAGCTAATAGACTTGAGCTGCTTCTCTACGCTTTTCCAGCCTTAGAGGTTTTAGTTTGATGTAAGGTGAAGTTATGCTCTAAAAGAATAAAACTAAATCTTGAGGGGAACATGTTGCTGTACTGTAAACTCTAGAAATGTCTGTGATCTATTTGATTTTATAGCAGAAATTGATCTTAATGTTTATTTCAAATTATAAAGTGTCATATTTCTTTTTAATTCACATTAAAGTTAAGGGTCAGGTCAGAAACGTTCTGTAGCATGCCTGTATTAATGACTACCTTAACTGGTGCAGGTTAGTTATGTCATTGAAACTTCCTTAATGATTTTTTCAACAAGTTTATGATGATATCTATTGACTGTGTTGAGAAATTTCACTCAGGGTGACAAACACCCCCTCCAGATTTTGGTGCTGCCCAAGATGGCAGTAATGGGAATTTGTGGCCTTTGGATTACAGAACATCCGTTTCATCCAGCTGTGCTACTTAGGACAGAGTTGTCAGTTGAGGTTTCTAACTGCAAGGGTGACTCTAACTTAGCAGCTCCTGAAAATAATAGTTTCTGAACCCTTATTATTTTGCATTTTCATTTTGTTTTTCTTTATGCTGTGTGACAAACAGCCGAGGCCCTTGCCCAGCTGGGACGCCTCCACAATGAAAGGACCAAGGGAGAAAGCTTGGACAGAGGACTACCGCCCCCGGAATGTTAGGTGACAGCGACCCTGGGTTGCAGAGGTGCCTCGGACTCCAATCGGGCTCCATTGGAATTGGAGTTTGATACAGCCCTGTTGGGATCCATGGCCGCCGCCAGGGGGTGCTGCAGCAGCTGCTGAGCCCTTCTTGGCTGCTCTTCCACCACACCCAGAAGTGCTGCAGCAAATGCTTCAATGAGCACCTGGAGCACTTCCGGGTGCCTTATAAAAGGTGCCAGCAGACTCAACTCCAGGAGCCAGAGTCGGGCAGAGGGAGATGAAGCTTGCCGGGTGGAGTGGAGGAGAAGAGAAGGAAGAGTGCTGTGTGCTGGGGACTGTGTTTGTCTTGTGGGAAATGAGGAAGGCGTTTCCCACAAGAGAAAAAATAAAATAAAATTTGGGAGTGCTTGCACTTGTGCCTCCTGCGCCTGTCTGTGTCGGGGTTGTCTTTCACAGCTGATAATTTTTTTTATTACAATCCATACATAGCAATCAAGTTTTTACAAAAAAAAGAATTTTGTTAAGAACAGATCGATCCCCACCCCTGAGAGAGAGAGCAAGCCAAACGGTGTAAAATTTAAGGCTTGTAAAAATACCTAAATTAATAAATTCTCTGTGCTTTATAAACTTATTTTAAAATATTACTGATTAGATCCTGCCATGTTTTGAAAAAAGTCTGTACGGATCCTCTAACTGAGTATTTGATTTTTTCCAATTTCAAATAGTATAACACATCAGTTTCCCACTGACTTAAAAGAGGAGAGTTTGGGTTCTTCCAGTTTATCAGAATTAAGTCTGTGTGCCAACAGTGTAGTGAATGCAATCACAGTTTGTTTGTCTTTCTCCACTTTAAGCCCCTCTGGAAGAACCTCAAACTCAGCTGTTAATGGGTTAGGAGGGATTGTGAGTCCAAGGCTGTCTGAGAGGTAATTAAAAATTTTTGTCCAGAATAATGTTAATTTGGTGCAGGCCCAGAACATGTGACCCAGTGAGGCTGGGACTTGGTTGCAACGTTCGCAGGTTGGATCCTGCCCTGGAAACATTTTGGAGAGTTTTAGTCGAGACAGATGTGCTCGATATATAATTTTAAGTTGTATAATTGTATGCTTTGTGCATATGGAGCTCGAGTGAATTCTCTGCATTGCTACTTTCCACTCCTTTTCTGATATATTAATTGAGAGATCTTTTTCCCAGTGTCCTCTTGGATCTTTGAAAGGAAGGGATTGTAAAATGATTTTATATATTGTAGAGATGGAGTCTAATTCCTTAAAATTGAGCAATATTTTTCCAGCGTGGATGAGGGTGCAAGATGAGGAAAATCTGGAAGGTTCTGTTTAACAAAGTTCCTGATCTGAAGATAGTGAAAGAAATGTGTAGCTGGGATGTTAAATTTGGAATGTAATTGTTCATAGGATGCAAAGACGTTGTCTGTATAAAGATCTCTAAGCAAGTTAATTCCTAATTTTTTCCAGTTTTTAAAAACTGCATGTTTGCGAAGGTTGAAAGAGGTGGTTCTCTTGCAGGGGTGCCACAGATAGAAGCTTCTCTGTCTTAAAATGCTTTCTACATTGGTGCCAGATTCTAAGTGAGTGGAGCACAATTGGGTTATTAGTGTATTGCCGATAACGTGTGTTTATTTGAGCGCAGAGCAGGGAATACAAAGAAGTACTGCAAGATTTTACTTCTATTGTGGTCCATGCCTGTGTATGTTCTTCTATTTGTGTCCAGGTTCTTATCGCCTGTATATTTGCCGCCCAGTAATAAAACTGGAAGTTAGGTAGAGCCATGCCGCCTTCTGCCTTTTGTCTTTGTAAGGTCGCTCTTTTGATGCGTGGATGTTTTGAATTCCAAATAAATGAGGTTATTGTTGAATCTAATTGCTTAAAGAATGATTTATTAATGTATATTGGGATGTTTTGAAATAAAAAAAGGAGCTTAGGAAGAATATTCATCTTAACAGTGTTAATTCTTCCAGCTAGTGTGAGATGAAGGGTTGACCATCTATGCAAGTCTTTTTTAATTTTTTCCATGCAGACGACGAAATTTTGTTGATAAAGAGCTTTATGTTTACTTGTGATGTTTACCCCTAGGTATTTAAACTGTTCTGCAATGATAAAAGGTAGGGTGTCTAATCTAATATTATATGGTTGAGAATTCACTGGAAAGAGTACACTTTTATTCAGATTAATTCTGAGACCAGAGAGCTTTTGAAATTCTGTGAGTGCTGCTAAGACTGCAGGCACAGAATTTTCTGGGTCCGATATATACAGTACCATATCATCTGCATATAATGAGATTTTCTGTTCCAGTCCTTCTCTGCTAATCCCCTTTATCTGATCAGTATTTCGACAATGTATTGCCAGTGGTTCAATGGCGATCGCAAACAGCAGCGGTGACAAAGGGCAGCCTTGTCTTGTGCCACGTTCTAGTTTAAAGTAGTCTGAGCAAATGTTATACACAGCTGATAATTTATATTGTTAATTTTTTTTATGTCATCACCTTGCAATTTTGCACTTTAACCACATTTGCTGACATTTTGAGTTTTTTTTGTGCATCCTTACTTGTCTTTTATTGTTTTCAGTGAGATCTGGTTGCCATTACTTGACCGCCTGATTTTTGACATGTGATGTCATCACTGTATCACAATTTAGTATGGCATTGCTTTAACATCTATGTCCATGTATTTGAATGCATTAGAACAATCTAGATGAGAACAGGCCATTCAGCCCAACAATGATTGCTCGTCTTATGCTCATCATTTTTTCAAAATAACTTCAAATCTAGTTTTGAAAGTTCTTAAAGTCCTAATGTCTGCCACACTACTTGGCAACTTATTGCGTGTATCTGTGGTTCTCTGTGCCAAGAAAAACTTCCTAAAGTCTGTGACGTTTACCCTTAACAAATTTGCAAATAGTGGTAGCTCTGAGGCCAAGGATCTGCGCTGGTATCCCGAAGGTTGCCGGTTAGAATCCCGAAATAAAGAACAAAAAAAAAAATGTGTCCCTGTGTTCTTGTAGAGCTCATTGCAAAGTAACAGGTTCGACCCATCATACTAATTCCATTCATATTTTGGAACACTTCAGTTATGTCTGCTCTTAATCTTCTTTTGCTCAAACTGAAAAAGGCGTAACTCTTTTAATATTTAGTCATAATTCATCCTCTGTAGCCCTGGAGTCAGACTAGTTGCTCTTCTCTGGACTTTTTCTAACATTTCTGTGTCTTTTTTGCAGCCTGGAAATCAAAACTAAACAAAGTACTCCAGATGAGGCCTCATATAGTGAGTTATAAAGCTTGAGCATAACCTCCTTGGACTTGTACTCTACACATCATGGTGCTAGATAACCTAACATTCTGTGTGCCTTCTTATTGGCTTCTGAATACTGTCTGGAAGTCAATAGCTTAGAGTCCACTATGACTCCTAAATACTTCTTATAAAGAGTACTTTGAATTTTTCAGACCTTCTATTGTGTATTCAAACCTAATAATTTTACTTCCTATATGTCAGTGATTCTCAAACTGGGGTGAAAAAAGAAAATAAGAATCAAAAATATGAAAAATACATCTATTGAAACCAAAACAAATTAACTTAAACTATATTCTGATAATAGAAAAATAAATATAGAGTTAGATAAAAGTTGAAAAAAGTTAAGTAGGTATAATAAAATATATATCATTAATTAAAAAAGAACAAATTGGTATTAGTGGGCTCTTTTCAAAAAAACATTAGGGGGGACGCGATTAAAACTGTTATGAAAACTCGGGTCACAAATACTTAAAGGTTGAGAAATTCTGCTATATGTAATACTTTACATTTACTTGTAAAAGTGCCTGTTGGTGGAATTAAAAAAATATACATTTATCAGCTCGCCCTAAACCTGTCCGAGGATTAACCACTTTAGAAAAAAGCAGTATAATTACCAAAAACATGGATATGAAAAATTTTTGTTTGATTTTTATAAAATGTTTGAGAGTTGTGTCCCATCCAGTACTGCTGCTTGACCAATGCTCCCTGGATAGGCTGTAGACCTGCAGCTCTGAACTGAATTAAGCAGGCTGGATGAGTGAATGTTAATGATGAGTAAAATGATTCATGCAAAATTGAATTTGCAGAGAAACTCAGTGTTCTGCGTTGCACAAAAAGTCTTGAAACAATTGACGATTCACTCCTTTGAAATTTGTGATATTGACTCAAAAAGAAAGGCATTTACTTCTTATCTTAAAGTGTTTTCATGCATCCGCCTGTCATTTAGTATTTAAATAAAGATCTCTTGTGAAAAAAAAAATCACCAAGCTCATTTCCTGTCTTGTGTAGACATTTTGTTGAAATTTTCAAGCATGTGTTCTGTTTGCACTTGTAGGAGAATGCCGCCTTTGCCAGTTATGAGGACAGTCTTGGTGAATGCTATCCTAAAGATGCACTGGAGACAGAAATTAAATTTGGCCAATGCAATGTGCAGGCTCCCATCTGCAGGAATCAAGAAACAGGAATGATGTTTAGTAGGTCATGGGGGATTCAAACTACTTCCTATACAGTGACGTTTCCTACAGAGAAAAACAAACTAATGTGCATGATAGCATATTTTGCTGTGCCTTCATGTGGAAAATAAGCAGCATTTCACATTTAAAAATAACCACAAAGCACCTCCACAGTGATGTGAACACGAGGCATAAAAAGAATATGTTTGTCAGGTGTACAGGCAATTATCTGCATTACATATCTGCCAAAAACACTTTTTAATGAGTTTCACATTTCAAAATTAACAAATCACAAAGAAATTGAATTTTAGTGTCAATTTCACAAAACTGTGTGGGAATTGAACCTTTCCTGTTTTGCTCATCACCCAGCAGTTTCATGTTTTATGCTCTTAAATATATATTCTCCTCTTGTGCAGGAACATTTTCTCTAAACAAAGGCCTTATTTATAGTCTACCTGAAGGTTATTATTACAGGACGATTTGGCACCACCTAAGAATTGGTATCTAATATGTCTATCAGTGTCGTTGGATTTAGAAGACATAAACATCTAAGTTATCAAAGGTATCAACAGACCACTAGGACAGCATTTTTTCACTTAAGAAACATAGCTAAAGTTAGACCTCTTATATCATTGAAAGATGCAGAGAAATTAATTCACGCTTTTGTTTTCAGTAGACGAGATTACTGTAACGCACTCCTCTCAGGACTACCCAAAAAAGACATAAATCATTTGCAACGAGTGCAGAATGCAGCTGCTAGAATCCTAACTGGGAAAAGAAAATCCGAACACATTTCTCCAGTTTTGATGTCACTACACTGGTTGCCTGTGTCATTCAGGATTGACTTTAAAATACTGCTTATGGTTTATAAAGCCTTAAATAATCTCGCTCCATCTTATATATCGGAATGCCTGACACGTTATATTCCAAATCGTAACCTTAGATCTTCAAATGAGTGTCTCCT
Organism: Polypterus senegalus; assembly: GCF_016835505.1. Lineage (NCBI taxonomy): Eukaryota > Metazoa > Chordata > Cladistia > Polypteriformes > Polypteridae > Polypterus > Polypterus senegalus. The sequence goes on from NC_053157.1 coordinate 45,105,568, forward strand.
TAGAATTCCAAAAGCTAAACTTAAAAGAAGTTGTGAGGCGGCCTTCTGCTGTTATGCACCTAAAATCTGGAATAGCCTGCCAATAGGAATTCGCCAGGCTAGTACAGTAGAGCACTTTAAAAAACTGCTGAAAACATATTACTTTAACATGGCCTTTTTATAACTTCACTTTAACTTAATACTGATACTCTGTATGTTCAATTCTTCATAATAACTATTCACAGTGGCTCTAAAATCCATACTGACCCCTACTCTCTCTTCTGTTTCTTTTCTGGCCTGCGCCACCACCACCTACTCAAAGCATCATGATCCTCCAACATTGATGGACTGAAAGCCAGAAGTCTACGTGACCATCATCATCAGGTCCTTCCATGAAAACGCTAAATACAAAGAGGACTGTTTGATTTATGTTAGGTAGAATGCCCAGAGGGGACTGGGCGGTCTCTTGGTCTGGAACCCCTACAGATTTTATTTTTTTCTCCAGCCTTTGGAGTTTTTTTGTTTTTTCTGTCCACCCTGGCCATCGGACCTTACTTATTCTATGTTAATTAATGTTGACTTATGTTTATTTTTTATTGTGTCTTCTATTTTTCTATTCATTTTGTAAAGCACTTTGAGCTACATTTTTTTGTATGAATATGTGCTATATAAATAAATGTTGATTGATTGATTGATTGAACAAAGTTGATCCAGCAAACGTCCTTCCATTTAAATAGCAAATCATGCATTTAAGGACACTGGTGGAAATTAACTGGAAGAGCATTTAAGAATGAAGCCAGGAAGTGCTTTTTCACAGAAAGTAGTAGGGATTTAGAAGTAAAAATCTTGACAACTTTTAAAATGTATCTGGATGAGATGTGAGGCGATCTCAGCAATTAGCTAGGCAAATGAGATTGATGGATTGAATATTTTCCCCTCAATTGTCAAATGACTTATGTTCTAAAAAGCCATTCCATGTATTACAGCTGGCATCACATTTATGAGAGTCTTCTAATAATAATCCAGGATTATCCAGTATTAGCTAAAGTGGAGAAACAAAGTTTTATCATCCAGGATTTTAAATGTATTGTAAGTAAATGTTGTTGTGATAATCTTAAGCAGAGGAGGAAAAATACTGTACTGAGTTTATATAACATTACTCATGCATATTTTTCTCAGGACACAATTAAGCATTTGCTAGTAGTAAGCATGCCGTTAGGTGTAAGATGATATGACTTTTTACCCTTTTCACACATTTGGATGGCAGGCAGCTGAAGCGGCTTAAATAGTGTCACACTGTGCATGAAGTGAAGGCTTTGAACCTATGACCTTGTCACTGCAAGCATTTGTGGCGAAGGAAAGACTTAGAAACAAATCATTCCCTCGTCATCAGTTTTATTTGTTCTCATTGGTTTCAGTTTAAGATATATAGCTCTACATATTTTTCTTTGCTTACAAATCTGATATGCTTGAATGAATGCCATCCCATTCCATGACTGCAATCTAAGGATCAGCCTGCCCTGCTGCTTTACACCTGGCCATTCCTTGGCTCCAATTCAATAGGGGTTGTTGCGATAAAGGGAGGTGAAACAATGGAGGAATATTTACAGCTGCAGCTCACACATACACCAAAGCAAATTTAATTCATCTTGTGAGGTCCTGTGCTAAAGCCTCTAACAGTCTGATAACTGCAATTTTCTGCTGTTGTCTTGTAACACAGCATACCATACTTCATGTGAGTCTATAATAAGTCATTTTCCAAGCATTTAGGTTTGTAATTCTATTGCTCAAATACAGACAGTTGATATGATGTTAAAGTGACAAAGTTTAAAGAAATACTGTATAGTAAAAGGGTTTTCGGAAAGTACACAAAGTGTAAGTTTCGCTTTTAATAAAAGATCAATCTGTCCATCCATTTTCCAAACCCACCTTAATCCTGAGCAGGGTTGCTGAGAAGATGGATCCCCTGCCAGCAAGCATCGAGTGCAAGACAAGAACTAACCCTGGACAGTGCACCAGTCCTTCACAGGGTGAGCACACAGATCCTAGGGCCAAGTTAGCTTTGCAAATCCACCTAACCTGCATGTCTTTGAAGTGTGGGAGGAAACCGAAGTAAAAACCCAGATGGACACAAGGAGAACCTGCAAACTTCACGCAGGGAGGATCTGGGACATGAACCCCGGTCTCCTTGTTGTGAGGCAGCTGTGCTACTACTGTGCCTCCGTGCTTATTAAAATATGATTAATTCTACGCATAATAGTTGGCGATGAATTCACTTTATATCTAGCTTATAGGATCTCTGAGCTGAATTTGTAATTGATGTCGGCATCATTTTATTTCAAGCACATTTTTGCAGCTATTCCCAACTTTCATTGTATTTTTCCTAGCAGCAGACGTGGATGACCCTTGCTCTGCAAAACTGCAATGCTTGCTGTTTTTTTTTGTTTGTAAATGAGATTTTAATCATGTAATAATACCCATCATTAAAATAATAATTTGCTTGATTAGAACTTTTAAATTGTTTTTTAATTATCCTTGTATATAAAACATCTGAGATCATAACAAAACTATCTAGAGAAACATAGATTGTATACCGTGATGGCCATATAGAGAAAAGGAAAGCCATAAAAATCGAGGTAAACAAATGAAATAAATGTGACCCATCCATTTGTGCCCAGTACCAGCTTAATTGACTTTTTGTGTTGTAGGGGAGCACATTATAATTCTGAGAGTGTCTAAAGTACATTTTTTTCTCTTAGAATTTTCCAACATTAATTTAAATGGTTAACAAGGATCTGCTTGAAGACATTTTCATTTCTCTGCTCCCTTCTCTGTTTGATGTGACTCCCACTTTAATCAGTGTATCTTGTTTATAGAATTCAGGAATTTAAACATGTCTATGATGTCTCCTCTTGTCCTTATGCATTTTTTGGCTGTTTGTTTCAGCTCAACTAGCCTTTTTTTCTAATCCATTATCCACTGTTTCTTGTGTCTCTCTATCTTTTTAAAATCCATTAATATTTTTAGCTAATAAGGAGACCGGATAAGGTGCTCCGGTTGAAGCTTCATTTTTGATGTCATAGAACATACAACGCACTAATTCTAATTTATACTCCTTTTCTGGGCTGTTGTGTAGTTTCTCTTAGTAGGAAGCCTCAAAATTATTGAAAAAAATGTCATTAAGAGGAAGATAAACACATGACCATGCAACATTTTAGACCAATTTATGAAAGCAGTTGCAAAGTTTTAATATTTGCATTTATGTTTTTACGGTTGCATGGTGGCACAGTTGCTAGCATTGATGCAGCATCATCCATTCAGATATCGTGACTCATTGTTGGGCTCATTGTCTCTTCCCAAAGATATGCAATTTAGATGGACTGGCCTTGTATGCATGAGTGGGCAATGCCCCATTCAGTGTTGATTAATGCTTTGCTACTGAGATATGCTAACAGTCCCCTGTGACCACAAATTATATTACGTGGGGGTGATGATGTAATTGTATTCCTCAATACAATAACAAATAAAGGCAGAAGGAAATTAAGTCCATCTCAAAAGGGTTCCAACATGTATTTCTCTTAAATCTCTGAAATCTAAACTTTAAGCCGCATATGTTTTGTTACCAGGCAAAGAAAGGACCGGGACATAAACACGAGACAAATTAATGAAGCTAAGTTCAAAACCAGGAGATCAAAACTATCTAACAACAAAGTTTAACTGTGAAGCAAACTCTTAGCTGCAAAGAACAGAATAAGAATCATGTACTAAGAGCTCACAAAATTGTGAAATCCTCAAAACCCGGACAAGAAAGTGACACCAGGAATCAATCTTTATAGCCCATGACCCCAGGCATCACCACATTTGGAACCCTTCACATTACCGTTAGCAACTGTCAAACAAAACCACACAAAATGGCACCGCAAAAGAATGCAAAATATACCGTGTATACTCGTGGATAAGTTCTCCTGCAGATAAGTCAGGAGTGGATTTTACAGTATAATTTCTGGTATTTTATAATGTCAGTCAGATAAGTCAAATGCAGAAAACTTACACTATTGGTCCAAGAGATTAGGATATGCTAACAACGCCCACCTGAGAGAGTAACCATGGAACGCACTGCCTTTTTTTTCTATGTGGGTGCGGCAATGCACTGTATCAGCATGTGTTCCTAACCGCTTTCTCTCTCTTTCTCTTTGGTGCCCATGTGACCACACTGTAATACCTGAACTATTCCAAAGCAATGTTTGGACTGATTTGTGTTTTTTTGTATCTCACACCCTCATACACCTTTATCATAAGAGCATCCCTTATCTACAATGGAGCGTTTGATCAGAAGAAAATATGAAGCTGGTTTTAAATGAAACGTCGTTGAAGTAGCGAAAGAAATTGGTGACTGCGCTGCTGCAACAAAATTTGATGCACCTGAGAAACTGATGCGAGACTGGAGGAGGCAAGAAGATATAAACAAAAAATATTAAGTGTCACATTTTTGAACGTGTGTATAAGTCACGGTCTGATTTTATGATCGATTTTTTGGGTTTCGAGACCCGACTTATATGTGAGTATATACGTTATATTAAATACTTTCACAAAAAAACAGCACAAAAAATCTGAAATTATTAAATAACCTTCAAGAACATATAAGAAGATGACAATCTCTATTAATCACAACAAAATGAGAATATGCAGTGGCTTGCAGAAGCTAGAAGATGCCCAGGGCAAACCCCTTGATTGTATACCCTATAAGGTGAGGTGTTGTCAAAAAGAATGGTAAAGAAGGCATATGAATATGATAAAGAATGGCATATTAAATAAGAAATAAACACTTCTTTAAAATGAAATACTCATTTAATTTGTTTCCCCAAATTAGATCTCCTCTCCAAAACACAGTTGTACTACTTCATTTTTTTAGTGTCCTTATAAAGCTCGCATGTGAAAGGTCAAGAACCCCGAATGAACTCCTGTATATGCAAGAATTTTAACATAACCCAGTACTGTATTACTCTGGCTACACAGACTATATATTTCTCTGACTTACCTGACTGGACTAGCTAGAAAAAGAACATGAGAGATGAAATAAGTGAGGTAAACTCATTCTCAGAAAAAACACTTCACTGCATGAAGGTTGGACAAATAACTCTTAGCATGTTCACTGTGCATACGGGACTGAGGGAGGGAGAGGGAGCACAGCATCTCTCTCGTGCTGAAGCCCATTTCAAGGTCGTTTGACTCGTGGGTTCAATTTCCTGTCCCATGTGAAATAAACATAGTTATCAATGGAAAGGCCTTTTTTCGCTGCATAGAGCCCGGTCAGGCCCTGTGCGAGCATTTCTAGTGCCTAGAAGTCATAGTGCTTCACTGAGAATGAGCTATAATAATTTAAATGTGTTCAAATTAAATTTGGATTGAATGCCCCCCTTCCCCCTCCCCCCAGATATGGATGCCAGGGACTGTCGCCACCCCTCAGCCATACACGCCACTGAGACTATGGATTTAAAATTTCTTGAATATTTTCACATTTTTATGGCTAATTCCTTGAAATAAGTTCAGTGTTGCTAAGTGATGTGGGCAGATGGGTTCATAAGTGAGGGTACTGCACGACAAGAGCGGTTTTCAAAGTTAAATGCATGGTATAAGGTAGAACACATTACATCTATGGAAAGAACTGGCTGGAGAGAGACATACTGTGACCGATTCACTGTTTTTGTTCAATTTACATGTGGAACCCAAACCTTGGTATCTGACTGATGGGTATCCAAATAGCAAGGCAATTAGAAATCAGTTATATTCCATAATGTCAACATTTGGCGTCAACAGTTTCTTGCATATAAGCATCACATAAACAAGTTTTGATTGATAAGTTTTCATTTTTTTTACATCATGTAAGAACTACTAAGAGTTTTTAAATATTCTGTATGGAAGTTTACTCTGTTCCAGAATCGTGGTGTTGTACCTACTCATGGTGACAGCAGTATTGAGAGAGAATGGAATCAGGAGTTGGCTCGGAGAAGTCAAAATTCAGGTAGGCGTCATCAATTAATAATAATTAAATAAGAATCGTGGTCAAGAAACAAATCAGTAAGTCGTAAGCGAGAACATGGGGCCTCATGTCCTTGCAACCAATTTCAACATGGTTGTGTCCATAAGGAAAACAAGATGGTGTTGCTGAAAAAAAAATGTAACTATGTTAAAAACACAAGGAAACAAAAGATAAATAGAAGCACCAGATTCCACCAGGCTTCAGAAACCCTGAACGTGGACTAGAAATATGAATATTTGTTTGTAGATTCTATATTGATATTCCAGTTTCCTTCAAAATCCTAAAGATTATGTTGTTCACGGATGCTATGTGAATGTGCCAATTGTTGGGATCTCCATCTAGGATGTGTCTCTGCCTTATATTTGTGCTGCTGAAATAAACTCAATGTCATGAATCAAGCAGTACTTAATAATGAAATCTCAGTGTGGTCTCTCAAGGTAGCTGGGGAGCAGGCCCACAGAATGGGACACTGGATAACTAAATGTCCCAGCCCCACAAGAGGAAGGATTCGTCAACCTTCAACTTGATGCAAAAAAGATAAATTAGCAGACATTATAAATATAAGATTTCGTTTGCAAAAATGGTTTAAAACAAAGGAGCAGAAAGAGCACAGAAGGAGTTTCCAGAAATAAGCAATCCACTAGCAAAAAAGTGCAAATACAGAATCCAAAGAAATGGTCAAAAAAGAGAAAAAGGTCAAAAATCCATCGTCTAACCCGCTGAATCCGAATACAGGGTCACGGGGGTCTGCTGGAGCCAATCCCAGCCAACACATGGCACGAACCAATCCTGGGCAGGGTGCCAAGCCACCGCAGGACACACACAAACACACCAAGCACACACTAGGGCCAATTTAGAATAGTCAATCCACCTAACCTGCATGTCTTTGGATTGTGGGAGGAAACCCACACAGACACGGGGAGAACATGCAAACTCCACGCAGGGAGGACCCGGGAAGCGAACCCAGGTCTCCTAACTGCGAGGCAGCAGCGCTACCACTGCGCCACTGTGCCGCCCCAAAAATCCAGGAAAATAATTATTTAAATCTCACAGAAAAGCAGAACTCACCAACACCACAAAGTGCACCCAGTAAGCTGCAAGTGACTGCTTGTTTTCCCAACCTTTATGAGACTGGGGGCAGTCCTTATGCAGTGATAGGAAGGAGGCCCCCAAAACACATGGAACATAGCAGGACAAGCAGAGGCACATAGAAATTAAATATTACTCAAAACTGATAAATACATATTGTAGTTACACAAATAATACACATAAGTAACAATCTTGACATAAATGAAAGAATCAAAAATGAACAAAAAAGGCATAACAAAGTAATTTAAACAAAAGCCCTGGCTGAAACATAACATTCCAGTTCACAATGGCTTTGGACAGGATGTTTAAAAACAATGGATAATTGAATAGGAATTGGACCTGTGTGAATGAGTGCTTGTATACAGGGTGGTCCAGATCTAATTATGCAATTATGAAAAGGTGAACACATCACACCCTCTATTCGACTGACAACCATCTCCCCGCCATTTTGGAATGCAGGGCAGGTGCTGCCATCTATCAGCAACAAAATTTTTTTTTTGTGAATTCTCTATGTAACAAACTTAATAAGTTATAGCGTTATGAAAATTGCATAATTAGATCTGGACCACCCTACATTGTGTCTTGTCCAGTGTTAGCTTATGTCTCTCATTTAATCAGTTAAGTCCCCAGTCCCCCAGTAGTGGAATAAATAGTTCAAAAAAGAGAAGCAATGAGCTCTACTTAGATTGTCATTAAGTGGTCTATATGACCACAGTTTGGGGCTTATCCTTTCGGTAGCCTTCACACTTAGGCTGTACATTTCCAATTTATCTAACCCAGGGCAGCATTTAAGGTAAATGTTAAATGATGTCTATTCACAAAAAAAAATCTGAATTACTAATTTAATGATTCATCAGTGATAGATTTTTTTATTTTTATTTTAACATGTTAGGTTAATTGGTGTCTTTAAATTCACCCTGTACAATTGAGCATAAGTGGGCATATGATGGACTAGAATTTGACGGCAATTTTTTAAGGTTTTATTTGATACACTTGGTGGCATCCACTAAAAATAATAAAACATGCAGCTTGCTCTCGCCCGTTATGGGAGATGGACGTCTGAAGTGGAGCTCCGTTGCAGCGGCTTTATTTTTTTCTCTTGCAGTGGTAACTCCTCGAAAGGTGAAAAACCGAGAAGTAAAAATCATACGTTTATATTGTTATTTTTATATTGTCATGCTTGGGTCACAGATTTGCACAAAAACACAAGAGGTTGTAGAGACAAAGACTTTAAAACACTGCAAACAAACATTTTTCTCTTTTTCAAAAGTTTAAACTGTGCTCCATGACAAGACATAGATAACAGTTCTGTCTCACAATTAAAAGAATGCAAACATATCTTCCTCTTCAAAGGAGTGCACGTCAGTAGCAGAGAATGTGAGAGAGAGAGAGAGAAAGACAGAGAGAGAAAAGAAAACAATGAAAAATCAATAGGGCTGTTCGGGCTTTTAAGTATGCGAAGCACCGCCCGACAAAGCAGCCGCAAAATAGGGAGCAAAGTGAAGGTAGTCTTTCAGCATTTTTTACAGGAGTGTGCGAACAGCCCCTCTGCTCACACCCCCTCTGTCAGGATCAGAGAATGTCCGAGAGAGAGAGAGAAGTAAAAAATAAAAAATCAATAGATGCTATTCGGGCTTTTAAGTATGCAAAGCATACCGTATATCATTGAGGAGTTTTATTTAATACATAATATGTGTTCTGATTGGGTAGCTTCTCAGCCATCCGCCAATAGCGTCCCTTGTATGAAATCAACTGGGCAAACCAACTGAGGAAGCATGTACCATAAATTAAAAGACCCACTGTCCGCAGAAATTCACGAACCAGCGGAAAATTCATGATGTATATTTAGATATGTTTACATATAAAATTCACAATGGAGTGACGCCGCAAAAGTCGAAACGCGATATAGTGAGGGATCACTGTATTTCTTATTATCCCGAGGTATCCTGTATTTACCGAACCCGAGGAGTTTCTACTACAGTATATAAACATCAGTAACAAAAAAGGAGGTCAGCAAGGAACAGGAAAGAAACCTAAAGCTACATCCAAGTGTAGACAGGCATCAAGTCCAAGTGCAAGGTACGGCCTTTCAGAGACTGACCTGGAACAGGCAGGCGAAAGCACAGACTTCCCAGGACCCTGCTCCACTGCATCATCTCTAGTGGGGAGCGAAGGTGCAAATGATGCAGGTCACAATAGCTTTCCAATTCCAGAAGATCACTTGAAACTGTTAATGGCCTTGCAGTCTGCACTAATTTGTTTTCAGTCCTATTTTTTATAAAAATTGATCTATTTGTATGGAATGATTACAATAAAATAAAAAATGCAGCTTTTAAAAAATTTTAGGGTACAGAAGCTCATACATTACTTCCTGATAACGAATATTTAAAGAATAACACATGATATCAGAAAGTATCTGCAAAATATTAAAGGAAGTGGGCTTTATTGAAGTGCAAAATGTGCATAATACCATGTGAAGCAATTATTATTTTAATGAATGGATTCTCTAATAGCTAACAAAGTCAAATGATACCTTAAGGTTTTGATCCTAACATTTGTTGTGAATATTTTTCATTATCACATTTTTTCTCAAGTCTATATAAGTGTTTTTTGGGGTCAACAAATTAAATTTTAACATGAGTTTTTTTTTTTTACATCTGCAGCATTTCACTGTAGTTGAAAATTTTTGCATTTTTTTCTGCCGCCACATGTCATGGACACTACCATTTTGTGGTGTAGATGCTACAGTGTTGCTGAACTATTCAGAGCTTTATGGCATCTGATGTCATCACTGAGGCAGCATAAAAGGCTAGCACAGTGCTCTTCCAGGTTCTTCTGTGATTTGTTCAAAACCTAAAAGAGCTTTGAGAGTGTGTTTATTAGTGCATTTCTGTTTATATGATTTTGCTTCAGATTTAAGATTATGAGTTTGGAGTTTCTTTTATGGTTAGAATGCAAATCAGTTTTTTTTTTTAACTTTCTCACATATGACACATAGGGAAAGTATTGTAATCGTCCAAAAATTCATCCTCAAGATTTTGATGAATCATGAAATTTTAGAACTTCCTGAGTCAGATTTACTTTCTCATAGGGAAAGTATTGTAATCATCCAAAAATTTGATTTGGAGATTTTAATGAATCTCGACATTCTAAATCTCTGTGAGTCCAAGAATTCCACTTTTAGAATTATGCCTGTGTGTGTCTGTGTGTGTACGTAAACACAATAACTTGAGTATGCTTTCACTTAGATCAGGGGTGCCCAATGCGTTGATCGCGTTTGACCGGTAGATCGCAAAGGTAGTGCAGGTAGATCGCGTTGTATTCAAAAAAAATTTTTTTAATCGTTAGTCTATCATATATTCTCCCTATGTCATTTGCCACTTGATTGACATTCAGGTCGGCCAATCTGAGATCTGTTTTCTTCTAACACACTGGTCATCCCGCACGCACGATCAAATGCGTGAGCTACTGCAAAACTCTGGCTGTGATCTAGTTAGCCTTCCAATTTATATCGACTAAAGAAGGCATTTAAAAAAAAATTGTTTAGGGAGGGTATGGGCTGGATGTGGAATTGGAAGAGGATTTTTTTCTCACAATGTCAGAATCAAAGTGCGTTTGTCTGACGTCCGAGGTTCGATCCCCAATGAGGGGTTCAGTGGATCCCAAAATAGGGCAAAACACGTGTCACGTACTCTTTGCATTATTTGACAGTTAACTATGTAACATTCTATTATCTGCTTCTCACAACTGAGAGGGCACCCGTGGCGGATGTCTGCCGACTTGCAGACCAACCACATGCGTTACCTGGTAGATTGTGAATCAGACTTCGAATGCTATATATATATACTGTATATATATATATATAGCATTTTTTATGTAGGTAGTTCATTTCAACCTGGTCATTTTGAAAGTAGCTCGCAAGCCAAAAAAGTGTGGGCACCCCTGACTTAGATCAACCAAATTTTACATACAAGTATAGTGGAACCTCAGTTCATGACCATAATTCGCTCCAAAACTCTGGTCGTAAATCGATTTGGTCGTGAACTGAAGTAATTTCCCCCATAGGATTGTATGTAAATACAATTAATCCATTCCAACTGTATGTAAATATATTTTTTTAAAGATTTTTAAACACAAATATAGTTAATTATACCATAGAATGCACAGCGTAATAGTAAACTAAATGTAAAAACATTGAATAACACTGAGAAAACCTTGAACAACAGAGAAAACTAACACTGCAAGAGTTTGCGCTATAGTGCTACGAACTGCTCGCTAAAAACACTTTTAAGTTTTGAGTTTTAAGCACAGGGAAAAAAATTAACATTGGAAAAATTCGTAATTTAATAAACCACCAAGAAAACTAACATTGCAACAATGCACACTACGAATCGATCGCTGTAAACAGAAGTAAAGTGGACGTTAAAATCCAATAGAAAAAAGTCTTCATTAAATACAACGAGGTTAAAACAATGCTCGAATCTCTCTCTTTAAAAGCAAGCCCAGTGCATTCTTCAACTGCCTTCTCAGCCTTATGCATCCAGCCATCTCTCTAGCGCACGCGCTAATGCGTGTGTGTGTGTCTCTCTCACACGTGTGTGTGTGTCTCTCTCTTGCGTGCGCGTGTGTCTGTGTGTGTGTCTTTCTCACGTGTGTCTGTGTTTGTCTCTCTCTCTCTCTCTCTCTATCTCTCTTGCTCACTGCACAGGGAGAGACTGAACACGTGCGGAAATCATCGGCGCGCACAGACCGAAAGGGAAACTGGCTTGTTCGTATACCGAGTCTGTGGTTGTGAACAGATGCAAAAGTTTGGCGAACTTTTTGGTCGTAAACCAATTTGAATGTGTTCCGAGACATTCATGAACCAAGGTTCCACTGTATTAGGTAAAAAACATAGATTTCTATCAACTTTTCAACTATTTCTGCCAATTGGAAGAGGTACTTTTTTTATTCAAGAAGCTGCAGAGTCTGATTTATTCAACTTTACTTTTATAGTAACTTTCTGTGACTTACATTTCTATTCCTGTTCCCTGATTAAAAATCCTTGCTGCTAAATTGTTTAGCAGATCTTAGTAAACATGTATGAATATGATTATTTTAATATGTATGATTCTTGGGCAGAGTAGCACAATGACACAGTAGACCTTTCTGACAGTTTACAACAACTGGACACTGGTGCTTTCTCTGTATATTTAACACATTTTGCTAATTTTCATGGGTGTTTAGGTTTCTCCAGGTGTCAGATAACCTTGTTTTATGTTGACTATCATGTTTAATTTGTGCCAGTGAGAGTAGGTTTGCGCTTGTGTGTTAGATTGGAATTCCATCCAGGTCTGGTTTATGCCTTTTTACCTACTGTTGCTGTGATACACTCTGCCAAGCCTGATCTGGAGAAACAGTTACAGAAAACAAATGTGTGGTTTTGGCACAAGGCCTAGCTTTTTGTAGGCCTAACAGATTAAAGACAGCAAGTCACCAATTCCAGGGAATTAAAACACACAATGTGATAGGAGCCATGTTAAGAAATGACAACTATTGCTGTCAGGACCAGCCCTAGCCCCACATGACAAGAAAGTTGTTTGACAACCAGGAGATAAATTTGAGACAGGAAAAGAGTTAAAACAAGAAAATTGAAAGACAACATTATCAAATCAAGATGTGAGACAAGACTCATAGTTAAATAATTAAGTGAAAAGGTTACTAACCACAAAAATTAACCAAGAAAAGTTTAAAGTGAAGGATGTAGAAAAAGGTTTTCAATCTGCAGCTCAGAGAAGTTTGTTCCTTTTAGCTGACCTCCTAACCTGGCTCATCAATTACCTGTTGGTCACAGCCTCTGAGGACATGCCCCTGGAAACATAACGTGCTCTTTTAACAATGAGTATCCAAAATGAGTGTTATCATTAAAATACAAAGTGGTTGCCAAAATACATCAAAAAGGTAACTCATAAAGGAAACAATATAACGATAAAGTAATGTCAGAAATAAATCTAAAGCTTCAAAAACTCTTAAAACAAGTGTCCGATTATAAAAATTGGCTGAAACAAACACATAATAAATATAAACAGAAACCAAATTATAACACATGTGAGAGTGAAAGACAGAAAGAGGGGCCAAGTAGAGCATGTCAGTGGTGACAGTACCTTCTATCCGCTAGAGAATAACATTAGTAGGCCATACAGCCCTACTAGCAGAGCAGACAGTTGGGGAGGTGAAGGGTGACAGAATGCTCAAGGGGAGCCAGAATAAAATTAGAATAAAATTAGAGCCTCCTTTGACCCCAGATATAATTCTAGGCTTTGATTGGAAGTGACCTCTGAATAGGCAGAGACCAAACAAGTGCAGAGCTGAGCGGAGACTGGCAAACATTCATAAGAAATACAGAGAGATGGGTGGTTAGAGTGGGCCTGTTTTGGTGCAGTGATGTAGTGGGCAAGTCTGTGAACCATGGCACCAGACAGGGGTTCAGGACCCACTTAGGCTTGCCGAGTGGGGCAGTACGGTTTATCTTCCATTTTATTTACTTGGTGTTTCTCCTTTCTTGTATTCTTTTCCATAATTTGTGTTTAATAAGAGTGTCATGTGTTTATATTTTTTACCTGTTTGGCTATTTCCTTATGTGGAAGGCTGCTGCACTGGCCCTTCCTATCATAATGTATACTCTGTCATGGATGGCTGGGGTGTTTGCCTGGCTGGGACACCTCCAAGCTGGAAGGACCAGGGGAGCAAGCGTGGTGAGAGAGTTACCTCCCCTGGAGCGGTAGATGGCAGCCCCCCTGTGTTGTAGCGGTACCTACGACTCCTGCATGGCTTCATGGGAGTTGGATTTTGATGCAGCCCTGTTGGGATCTGTGGGCCCTGCCAGGGGGTGCTATGGCTGCTCCTAAGCCCATATGGGCAATTCTTTCATCACACCCGCAAGTGCTGCCAGAAGTAGGTCAACAAGCACCTGGAGCACTTCTGGGTTACGTATAAAAGGAGCCAGCAGACACTACTCGGAGAGTTAGAGTTGGGTGGAAGGTGGACGAAGCTTACCGAAGAGTAGTGGAGGAGAAAGGAGAGAAAGAAGAAAAGAGAATTGTATTCAGGTGTGCTGTTAGTGCTTTGGACTGGGTTGTACTTGTGGGAACTGGGAAGATGTTGCTCACAAGTGAAGAAACAAAAATAAAATCTATGTGTTTTTATAAGTGTGCCTCCTGCGTCTGTCTGTGTCAGGTTGGGTGGCTGCTACACCCCCACAGAGTTGTCACAACACATATTAGATTTTTTTATTAATAACGTTATATTGTGGGTGTGGGAGTTTTCATGTTGAGAAAAGAGAATATTGTTATGTGTTTATGTATTATTTACATGGATTTAAGGTTAGTATAATCATTATGGCAAACCGAACATATGAAAATAAGTTGTACCACTTAATGTTAGAGTTATTAGCGTGGGTTTTGGGAACATGGTTCCTGTATAATCAAATGCAAAGGCTTTTAAAGGATGAGAGCCCAGTTGCAGGACCACTTGCTCTGGAGGTGTTGCTTCATGTCTTCTTTTTACTCTTCTGTAACTCCTGTGGACCACCAGGGGGCATATAGTTGCCCAAACCTGACACAGACAGGCAGAGACACAAGTCCAGGACACAACACATGTTTATTCAGAACTGGGGAAATGCTTTTGCCTCTCTCCCCAGCAGCAGCACAGTATGAAGTACCAAGCACACAATACAGTCCTTCCTTTCCTTTTTTTTTTCTCTTTCTCTTTTCCACCTTCACTCCTCCCTCAAGCTCTGTCCTGCTTACTCCCGACTCTGGCTCCTTGAGTAAAGTGAGGCAGGTCCTTTAATACTGCTCTTGGGGGTGTCCCAGGTGGCTCATTAGGCAGGACTGGGATCACTCCCAGGTGTGGTGAAAACCGAATGTAGAGCTCTGCAGCTCCCCCTGGTGTCTCCATGGAACTCAACAGGGCTGTCCCGAACTCCAACTCCCATGAAGCCTTGCAGGAATTTGTGGAGCCAATATGCACATCTGTTCCCCTGGTCCTTCCTTTATGTTGGCCTCCTGGCCAGGCAAGGGACACAGCCATCCATCACACTCTGTACACTTGAATTACCACACAAACCTTTTCTTTATAGAACATGACTTTAGCACACCTTTTTTTTGTTCTTTCGGCAAATATCCTTTAAAATGTATCCAATTTTAAGTATAATACTCCCAGCTGAATTTTAGGATGGCTGTTTGTTGTTTTTCCTGCTGTCTTTTTCTTTTTTGTTGAAATATGTTTTGACAGTTAGAATTTATTCATTGTGAGGCAGCAACTGTCCACAGTGGTGAATAAAAATATGATTGGCATTTAGGCAGTAAAACAGCGTTCAGTGCCAGGCTGTAAAAAACACTGCTGATGAAAGCTGATCAAACAAGATGTGAACTGTTTTAAGAGTGTGAAGTGATAGCAGCCCTAAAGTTGCTGTGTGCATGTCTACCTTGTAAAAATAACAGTTCTTTCATTAACTAATTCATCCTTTCATTAACCAACCTGCTTATTTGTTTTAGGGCTGCAGGGAGTCAATGGCTATAGAAGTAGTAAATGGGTGCAAGGTAGGGACTGACCCTGGTGGGGTGCCAATCTGTTAATTTTTAGGTTAAATCAAAGTTAGTTTCTGGGTATGCCTAGTCTCTTTGCTATATATACTGCCACAGAAGAATACTATTAAAAAGTGTAGTTAAAAAAGTTTTGATCAGATTTGGACAGATTTCATCAATTATTTCCTCGTTGGTCTTGCACTCATGGCATGTTTATATTTTGTGCATCCATATAGCTGTGCGGGTCTGCATTATGTACATTTCATCAGCAGTTATGTCATAAGAACAGTGAGCTTCCACATTTTGGTGTCTGTGCAGTGCTGCGTGTGTTGAATGCACATATTCTAGACGACAAAACATGGATGTGTTTGAAGAAAATGCTAGTGTACATTAGTGGATTGATTCTGCATTACCACAGTGGCACACACCCATGATTGTACTATGAGCAGAAAAGGGTGTGCTTCTTCTGTCCAATTCTGTGTCTGTGGCTGCATCCATTCACTTTAGGAGTATAAAATGTTCCTTCAGTCTCTTTAGATGATAGGTGGCTCGGTGAACAGTTAGGCTTTCGAGGGGTATCTGATGGGAAGGGAGCCTACATGAGAAGGAAGTGGTGCAGCACAATGCCATTTTAGGATTTTTTAATGTAGTCTCCCTGAAGATGAACTAATTTCTCCCACTGGTGTTCCAACCTCCATATGCCCTCAGGAAGAAAATTAAATTTCTTGCAAGTTACACTAGTGCACCACCGCATTACTGACACCATCATCTCTGTCAAAATGGTGTCCATGCAGATGTTCCTCCATCTCAGGAAAGATGAAGAAGTCAGAAGATGAAAAATCTGGTGAATAAAGAGTGTGGGGCAACAGTTTGAAGCTGAACACTTGCAATGTTAATACTGACACTTGTGCTCTGTGTGGTAGAGCATTATCATGATGAAAGAGGACTCTGAGGGACAACTTTTTGGGATGTCTCTCAGCAATGCAATCCTCCAGCTTGAAAAGTTGGTGGGAATTACAAATAAGATCTGGTCTATTTAAGAAAAAATATTCACAAATCTGATGTTACTCCTTCCCTTCAGACCCCTAATACTTTTCTACCAGCATCCTAGTGGAACATCAAATCCCTCCATTCAAGCCATGTATCCCTTATGCTCATGCTTGTGCCTCTCTGTAATGACCTCAAAACTACACTAATCAACACTGAAAATTCGAAAGATACTTTTGAAACATTTTGATCCTCTTAGGCTGTCCATTCCAAAGATTTAATATTCTGCCTTTTTACCACCTCCATAACTAATTGGAAGAGACTCAGCGTTTAATTAGAGGCTTTGTTAATTCTAGCTGTGGAGAGCTCCAGGTGAATTAAATTAGAAAGGCATAGATTCACCTACTCAGGGAGCTTCCCAGTGATTGCCAAAAAATCTTGGCTGCAATATTTCCAGAGCACATAATTTTGGAAGGGTATGAAACATGAGGTAGAAAAGTAATCTCACAGTAGCAAAAGAAAATAAAATGTGACAGGCCATTAACCAGAAGGAACAGATAGGAGGACAACATGAGAAAATTAGGCGAAAAGTAAGGGACTGCAACTAAGAGTATTGCGAACCAGGACGAGTAATCTTCATAGCACCTGTGTGGCTTTAACTATACTGAGGACACTGATAAATAATTTGTGGAGCATTGAATAAAATGTTTAAAGGCAATTGTCCAGCAGTGGGTCAGGGTAATTGACCCTACTTTCATTACTGACATTTCTTTATAAGAGGAGGAAATTAACTTCATACATAGTGGAAATTAAAACTTCATAGAGTGCAGGAAATGTTAAAAGCAGATATAAGAGGTTGGAAAGTGGACTAGAACTGAGAGGGTCAACATGTGTTTCAGAGCTGCATATAATTGAGGAAAATGAATATAAATACAGAGAAATCTGAGGGAGCACAGTCCTCATAATATGGTCAGTTCAGACACAATAGCAGGAAAAGTATTTCCAAATGTGGTAATTGTTGCAATCTGATTTTTGTCATTTCATTTCTATTTTTGCACATTCTGTGGATTTTTGGACTGTTTATAAACCCCTCAATATATTTTGCATTATGATGGTGATGTCACCACGGTTCTATTTTCTTTTATTTTCTTGTGGACATTTGTATTAGATTTACATTACTGCAGCCATGTTATTTATACCGATGACACCCATTGCTAGGCTTATGCACTCTCAATTTAAGAGTGAGGTGTGGAAAGGACTTTATCTGTGTTTTGGATTCACTCAGAAAACAAATACATGTCACTTGTAGTTTAGTTAGAGGATAACAAATATCCATATATAGTGTAAAGACCATTTTGCTCTTTCTAAATCAACATTGTTTGTCATTTTAATGTATTGCACTTCAGATTATTGGATTTTTCGACTAATCTATAGTATTTTGCCCCATTTAACTGTCCCTGATCTCAGGCCCTGCACTTTAAATAATACTGTTCAAGGTAAGGTACTTTTTTGGCCAATTTACCCAATATATATCCTTTCTAGGGATAAGTTGATACACTTTGTTAATGAGTGAGGAAATATAAGTCCCTGGCAATGAAATGCTGGAGTGCCAACCCGATCATCCCAATTTACTTCCTTTAAATATAAACAAAACATACAAACATCCAATTGCGCATCAACAACATAAATCAAATCAAAACAGTCCAAGTCAGGATGTGTATTAATGGTTGCTGGTTTGATTTCGCAGGAACTCCATTCATTGTCATTCTTTGATCACAGAGTGATGCCTTGTTGTGACTTCATGATATATAGCTGAGAAACCAGAAGGGGCAAAGTCAGGTGCCCTCACTTGGCCACTTCTCACAGCTGTGGGAGAAATAGGAGAGGACATGATTAGTGACTGTGCCCCCTCTCGACCCGTGGTGGTATCACAGACCTTTGAGAAACCCTGAGGTGCCACAGATGCACATGCATGATATCTTTTTCGACTTACAGCATATTGTGATACAAGCTTCATAAGACCATATTCTCACATTATAGTACACTCTTGGAACAACATACAAAAAAAAACATTAATAAGTCATGTTATTTTTGGAAAAAATGTCAAAAACTTACACAAAATAGTCTTTAAAACAATAAAATTTTGCAATTGCAAAACTCCTGCAAGCTAAAAGGCAGTTGCCCTTTTTAACTAATCAGTGAGACATTGACATTGTACCTATGACTGACAGCTTAATAACACTCCAAAATGTATAAAATTTTACAAAATGACAGTCAATAGATACACAAAACATAATGTGAAAATCAGGAAATTAGTGCCATTATCAGTTACTGACAGGTAGCCTCGAAATATGTACAGTATGTGCAGTTTTGATTCTTGGAAACTCATGGTGCAGTGAAGTGGTGTAAAGTACAGTTCTGAGAAATCTGAAACTTTTATACAGTATACTGTCACACTTGCATGTCAGAGAATCAACTTCTGGGCTCATCTGAGGCTCACAATGCCTGCTGGGGCAGTGGAGGCACTGTCGCTAACCGTCTTGTCTTCTTTTGTTTCCCTTACAGTACAGAGAAGACACTCAATGAGGGCAATTGAAAGAAGAGAAGCCCCTTCTACCCCAGACTGTATAAAAGCGGACGTTTTCGGAAGGTGGTGTAGCATTTTTGACCAGAGTAACAACCCATGCAGAGCTCCCCCAAAGCCTGACCAAATCTTTAAAAGTGCCATAACCAGGCCAATTTCAAGACGATCACTTTTGTTTCTGTTGTAGTGCCCTCGAAAGCCTGTTTTTTTTCTGTTTTCAGAATATTTTCATTTAACAGACATTATACCTGTGACTGACGGTCCAGAAATGATTAAAATTTTACAAAGTGACAGTCAATATATACATAATACACTATGTGAAAATCAGGAAAATGAACGTAATTATCAGTTACTCGTAGCTACGAAATACATACAACTTTCCTTCTCATGCAATTATCCTTTACCTTGAGAAAGCAGGACAAAGAATCTCTGATAAAATTTATTTTTTTTTTACTTTACTTTTGTTATTACAAGCATGTCTCAGAAGCGCAAAAGTTTTCTTATATCGAAAGGTTTGCTGCTGTAAAATGGACATATTGGGTAAGGTTTAAGGATGTACTTTATAAGGGGAATCTGGTACTCTTCACTTCAATTACAGAACACAAGAGCAGAATAGTCATTTTTTAAAATGTATAAAAGAATGTTTCACTTTAGAACGCAATTTCATGTGGCAAACTAATAAATACCATAATTGTGATGAAATACCTTTGACTTGAAAGTACCAAAGTTATCCTTTCCCCCTTTTTTACCTTTGTAGATGCAAGCTGATGCAGTCCTTCACTTCCATTGGATCTTACATTATACATTTTATCATTAAATAAGTCGGTAAAATGAGTACAGTTACTGCTTATTTACATGGCAGTTTAGAATTCTTATTCATTAGAGATGCAACTCTTCTAAACAATGCATAAGGATTATTTCTGTTTTTGTCTAATAATCTGGAATAAAATTCAGAGTGAGCCAATCTTTGCTTCAGTTTTGGAGATTCTAATTTACAAGCAAAAACTCCAGCGAGTTTTTATGTACTGTATTATAATCAAACTCATCTTAATCCAGTTTAAGATTGCAGAGGGGCCAGAGCCTATGCCAGCAGCACTGGGTTCAAAAAAATAGCACTGAGCTGGGTGCCAGTTCATTGCTAGGCCAAGTCATGCCCACAGCCATGCTGACTCATGCAGGGACCACTTTGGAACCAATTAACATTAATTGAAGGAGCTCCAGGGGAACATTCAAACTCAAAATGGACATTGATCTGTGATGTAAGCTGTGATGCAAAATGTATTTGTTACATTTTTTTTAATAAGCTATAGAAAAATCTACGAATGAAAAATAAGTTGTAAACCGTCTGTAACAGAAACAGCTATTATGGCAAGATCTAAAAAGTCATTTTGAAAAACAACACGAAATGCATTAACTTTAGTTTGCTCCTTTTTCTAAGGAGGTTAGCATTTCCTCTAAATTGTTATTGGTTTTTTTTTCCTTATTTATGCTTGGCATTTCAACTGCCACTCATGTAATTGTCACATAAATCTTCACTAATAACTCTGAGCTTTTCAGTATACCTTGGTATTAAATATTGCCTAGTCAATTTGATGCATCTTTTTTATAATGGCTACTTGGGAAATGGAAAATGTGAAGAGGACCAAGGTAATGAAATGTAATATTTTTATTTTTCAGGTACTTAGATTACTTATAAATCATATTTCACCTCTAACCCACCCTACAAGTAGGTGATGACTATGAAACAGAGGGTTGTATTGTTTAACCTGTCATACTCAGATGTTTTTGGATGTGGCTGGTACAACAGATTTTAGTAAGACAATGCCTTACATCCATTTAAAAATTACCAACTAATATTTAATTAAATCATCCATGTTTGCAAGGCTTTCAGAGAGAAGCTATTTTATTTACTTTACTGTATGAGAGCTTATAGCCACAATATAGAAATCTCTAATTTCAATGTGTTCAAAGTCTCACAGAATCAAGGGCTTGATTTGCACTCATCTTGGTGCCTATAAATGTGTCTGATATGTCTGGAAAGATTTCTCCTTATTGAACAAGTAAACCCTACTATTTATGAACATATTTTTGCAAAAAAAAAATATTAATGTTATTAGCTTTATTTTTGAGTGTGAGATGTATATACTGCTGAAACAAAAGTTGACAAATTCTACAGATAATGGCAAAAATCTTAAGTACTTGTTCGCCCAAATTTTCATCTTCTGCACTGGACTAAAGTCAAAAGTTATTTTGTCATCCGAATCTAGCATTCCATCACTGATGTGCAAATACTTTGACTTGACTTTATTACAGCTCAGCTGATTTACAGCAAATCAGTTTCCTTTGGCCTTCCAGCACAATTTTTTGACAGCTGACAACACATTTCGTGTGGGTAAAATACTCTTACTTTCATGAAGTATAATGTATACACCATCCCTCAAGTAGATCACCTACACTGGCTCCTTTCTAATACATAATCACTTTCAAAACATCCATCCATCTCTTACTGAACCAGCCTAATAAGAGGCATGCAGGGGCAAAGCATAAACCAGCAACATCAGACAGAGATGCCAATCACAAGTCACACTCCTGTACACACATGGATTCTTGGTCATACAGGGCCAGTTTAGACATCTGATTTATAGTGAGTGTGGGTATATGTGTGAGGGGGCCGAGCAATGGACTGGCACCTTCTACAGGGCTGTTTCTTACCTCCCTAGGTTCTGATCCCCCATAACACTGAATTTAGCAGGTTTGGGAAATTTTTGATGTTTTATGTTTACTAAGGGGCTTTGCCCCCTGCTCGCTTTGCTTGCCAATACCAACCCCCTCCCCCCACCAGCACTACGGGCCGTTGTGGGCTGAACGCACCCCTAGGAAACGGTGATAAAATGGGAAACAAATACAGTTATTTTTTTAACCTCCTCTTTGCTCAATCAGCTGCTGGCTTGCTGCTGCTGCTGCCATGCCGCGTGATCTGCACTTTGCTTACGTACCATCAAAATGTCCCCCCCCGGCCCCTCGCCAGCGCTACGTGCTGTTGTGAAGAGGTGGGCTGAGTGGTCACTCCTCCAAAGCCACTCTTAAATGGTGATACAATGGGAAACAAATAATAGTTGTTTTTTTACCTCCTCTTTGCTCGATCAGCTTCTGGCTTGCTGCTGCTATGATGCATGATCTGCATTTCGTTCGGCGCTTCAAACATTTAAAAGCCTGTAGAGCAGCTGTCCTTTTGTCTCACTGCCTTGTCTCTCTTGTCCCACAGACATCCTCACACACTATGCAATCTCTTTTCGCTGTTCCGTTATTTCACCGAATAATATTTTCCGTTTGTTTGCACTAATGTGATCTTTACTGTCATTTTTTTGAGACTGTTGAATTTTCCTACTTCCATTATCTCTAACCTGCTCTGCATGTGTATCACGGGACTTGCTTCCAAAGTTTCATTTGACTTGCCTGTCTTGCAGGACATGAAAGTGTCTGTCTGTCTCTCTTCCAAAGATCACGTCTCATTGCAAGATTTATTTTTTTTTATAGATATTTTAACATGCTGGACTTTTGGACATGGGGGGAATTGCAATGCCTGAAGAAAAATCCTATACAGACAGTTCCTTGGGTGAAATCCAGAATACCTAAATGGATTGGTTGCCCATGTAAACATTATAGATATCTGTACTTTATGCAAAAGCACAGCTGTTTGACTTTGAATAGAACTCTTTTACATTTGTGGTTTCTTCCATCTGGGCCTTACTCTGTAAGTCTACCTATTGTAAAGTCAAGGGTCCGGTGAGCCTCGGTTCTCAGTAAGTGATGTAAGGAGTGCACAGACACTTCACTCGGAGAGCTACAATACTTTACTTGACCCCTTCCACTTCTTTTCCCCAGACATAATCCAAGTAGCCCAATAAGATGCTCAATCCCCAGCTTTTCCTGGGCTCACTACCCCAATCAGGTACAAATGCAAATGTAAATACTAAAAGGTTACATCAACATAAAAGTCAGAAAAATAAGTGAGTAATAACATAGCTAACACAGGCACAGTGCTCTCTTACTATAATCAAAATAATAACTTAAATAACATCCTACACTGAAATTGCACCTTAAAACTATCCTTGCATTCTACTTCTTTAGGTCATTAAGTGTATTATTCAGTTAATGTGTATTTTACCTTTAGTATCAAACAGAGGTGGTGAAGAGCTACATTAGCATGCATTAGTAAAGAAAAAAAACAGTGAACATTATTCCCACACTAAAAAAAAAGAAGGTTAGTGACACGATGGATGAAAGTATTTGTGTTCTTCAGTTAATGGCACTTCTGTAGCCTTCAGGCTTACTTTCACACTTCTGAAAATTCTACACATGCTTACATTTGAAAGTGAGGATTTTTGGAAAGATGGTGAAGACAATGTTGTCATGAAGCTGTGTTATGGATTTCTTGATTTTACAATTCATGTATTTCTTATTTGCTTATTTTAAAGTAGCAGCAGCCCAACCTTCATTGTGTATTCTGTTTATGGGTGCCATTATTAGTTAAGGTTATTTAGTTCCAGTCACCCTTGTTTAAGACCTCTGTGGGTTAGCCTTCTGGTTTTGGTTTCTTGGTTTTCTTTAGTCTTCTTTAGAATTTGATTTTCTAAAATGTCCTCTAACAACATCCTCACCTTTTACCTTTAGGTGGTTTCTATTCTATGGTTCAAATCTAAAAAATATTTAAAAATTCCAGTCTCTTTTAGTCTCATAAATGTTGTGCTGAAAACAAGCCTTATGGATAATACGCTCCAGATTATAATGAAGGACTGATGGCTGCAGCAGTATGCTGAAGACATTAATGTTAGTGATACTAGTGAACAGTTTCATTGTCTGTATATTAGAAATGTGCTATAATATGATATGCTTTAGGTTATGTTCTTTTTAATGCATTTTATGATTGCTGTTATTTGTGACAGGCATATTATTGTGCCTTCTGAGGTTGTACTTTACTATTTTCAAGTTTACTCAATAGTTGTTGTCATTACACAGTGTCTGTGTTTAAGAGTGGGATTCATGCACTACTCTTGAAGTACTGAATCTACAGGTTATATGCAATCAGGTTAACATCATATATCAGTAAGATCAGACAACAAACTCTAAAAATTTTAAAGTAGTTAAAGGGATATTCAGGTGAAATTTCCCAATGGCAGACTCATATCTTCATTTTCCTACTCCATGAACACCACTCCGAGTTGCTAAGTCATTTTTTAATTACTCTAAACTGAACTGAATACAGATAACTCAGTTATGAATTACGAGGTGAAGCTTTCTGGAAGAGGAGATCAGGAGGTGGAGACTCAAATGGAGCATACAGGGTGGTGGTCAGTAAACTAGAAGAAGTCAAAAAATAGTAATGTGCAAAAGCTCAGTACCCAACAAGAATCAAATTCAAAAAAACAAGTAAGATGTCCTAGCACTAAAATCTTCCTGGAAGCACCTTTTAGCTTACACTAACAAAAAAACAATGAAGATTTGCAAGAAAAAGACCCAAAACATAAACACAAAATGCTTTAATAGGTGGACTGTTATGGCTAAATGTGCCATGTAACATCTGAAAACGTATGACGTTACCTCAACATTATATTTTATCTAGGTTTTGAATACTCACTATATAGGTTATGACAATTTTACATGGGCAACGCAAAGGCGCATAGCAACTGTAAATATAATTTTTAAAGCTAAAAAATGGTGTCAGCCATTAAAAAATAATGGCGTAGTGTATGTAATGCTTTAATAATTCAAAAAATGAAAATATGAATTACATTTAAAGTATAAAGTTGGAAGTAGTCCTTCCAAAAGTGGTTGGTGAGGCTGTACTGACTGAAAAAGTAGTCAGTTAAACATTTTATGAGTGATGACCTAGGTCAAAGGACATGGACAATAAACAAGCAGGGTTTAGTACCAGAAGTGAAAAATAGGGTCTACAATCCGAAATAGCGAACCAAAAATGTAAGTAAAAATTACAGAGCTAGTTTCAAATGCCAACAGTCAAAAAGAGTTGCAAGAATCTCTATTTTGTTCCAGTCTTGGATAATGTGTGAATGCATGTGGTGAAATTTATATAGCTGCGCTAATGACAACACCCATTTTGCACTCCCAGTCACTTATGGAATGCACAAAACCATCACAAAATGGTGGTGCTTGTGGTCAAAACAAAATGGCGGTGAAACCGGAGTTTAGCTCTTTGGGAAAGCCTCTAAAACATTTTTAACTGTTTGGGGAAAATCTCTGAATACAAAAAAAATTACAAAATTGAAGGGTCTGATCCTCCAACGAGATGGTTGAAGAAATTTTAATTGCAGTGGGAAATGCATGAAAAAAGAATAAATGATACAATTCATAAACAAAGCAACATGCTGGTTTTCATTCTAACTGATATATTAATGAATTCCAGCTTTTTATCTGGACACTGTGACAGATAGGGGGCGCTGTCGTCCCCTTGACCCCTCAGATCAGACGCCAAACACCAGATAAAAGTCCAAAATAATAACTTTTTATTATAAATAAGTGCACAAAAAAGCCTCCACTCCACAATACTAATAAACAATCACAAATAATAATCAATACAATAATCCTCCACTCCCAGATGCGTTGTCACCCTTCCTCCCAACTCAGCTCGCTGCTGGGATCTCCCACAGTCCTTTTATAATCCTTGACCCGGAAGTGTTTCTCTTCTCTGTCCATGTGACTGGCAACACTTCCGGGATGGATTAAAACTCCTTTTCTTCAACCCGGAAGTACGTAATATCTTCTTTCCCCATGACTGGGATGTACTTCCGGGCTGTTTGTAAAATATAAGTCTCTGAGCCTCCGTGCAGTGTCCCCTGGAAGGCCCGACGTTATCGAACAGGGCTGTCGCATTAGAAAAACTCCAAATACTATGATGCCCTGCTGGAATTCGGGGCATCCCCACGTTGCAGGGAGGGCTCCATCTGGCGGCTTGGGGGTATTGGCCGGGATAAGCTGCCAGCCATAGTCCACAACACCTAGATTAATTTTTTTTTTTTTTTATTTTATCTTTTTTTGCTTCTACATTTCTTATGACAATCAATATACTAAATAACGGATTAATTTTGTCCTATAGCTACTAGAGGGCCTTCTCATTTGTGTTTGCCAAAAAGAAAATAAGAATTATAAACTTATTGAAAAGTGAATGCTTATTTTTTATAAAATAAACCATTCTGATGGTTTCATTTAATGTTTAATGGTGTGTTTGCCAGAAGTCTTGCTGTCTGTTGAAACCAAAAATTAAAATTTTTATATTGCAGAATACAGAATCTGTATTAGGTTATCTGTTTGTGCCACGGGGTGTCTTCTAAAAGCACATCGAGGGGATCAATTCCATCTTCGCTGATTCAAATTTTCATTAGGCAATCAAAAGAGCAGGGACATATTAGGTTAGAGCAATGAAGAAAATGCTTTTGTCCAGTCAAATGGTAAAGTTTATTTGAAGGTGTTCTTTTGATGAACTTGTGGCAGAGTTTACCAATAGGACTTCATTTCCAGCCACTAGCAGGAGACTGCAGAGACTTAGCCTTCGACCCACATTTATTCAGTATTCAGCAGGAAGAAAGGGTTACAGTGGAACTGTTGTGGTCTTTCGCATAAAACACAGAAGTGTGTATTTGTTACGAATGTGGATGCCCCTTTGGAAGGTCAGAAGAGCAAGGTGGTGTGGCTTTTGTTTACGTATCCACATAGAGTGAGATTCATCTACTTAAGATATGCATATCCTAAGTAATAGCATTTTCTCCTTAGGTGATTCATTGATTAGCCCATAGTACCAGAGTAAGATTTTAGGATACAGCTGATAATGTGCAGTAACGCAACACAATGCTTGATATTCCATAATTTTAGGCATAATAAAGATAGTTTCTGGCTACACATACACATACTGGTATCACTGACTATATCGCCCCACTACTATATACCTAGTTAGAGTTTGGTTAATTTTTCCATAAAATTTAGTAAAAAAAAAAAAATGTAATTAATCCACATGTCAGTTGAATACTGAAGTCTTCAGGCTGGTTTATACTTCAGGCTCAGATCACCGCGCATGCATCATGGCTGCCACGCGTTCCCAGTGTTCATTTGATGCGTCCTTTGAGCAGTTCGTCAGAAATTAACGTGACGCGTGTGCAAGTTACAGTACCAGCAACAAAACAGGGCGTGATCGAGTCTGAATGTGATGTCAAGAGTATCAGTTTACTATCAACATGTGACAGTAACCTTCTTCGCTGAACCAACAGGATCGATGTGCGTGATTTGATGTTTGATGAATAAAGCAGTTCGATGTGGTGAAGCAAAATGCTGACATACAAATGCATTTGTGGTGCTTTTATATTCAAGTGGCGCATATTCCCCAAAGTAATGACACAACACATTTTAAAGGTCTCACATATCATCTTCTGTGCCATCTTTTTTTTTTTTTTTGGCACCTTCACAACAGCAACAAAATGTATGGAAGCATATTTGAGCCAGAGAGAAAAAAATTAGGAATACAGTGAAAAGGTTTATCGGCTTTAATCTTGAAATTACCACTTTAATCTCGTAGTTTATTACAGTGATCCCTCGCTATATCACGCTTTGACTTTCGCGGCTTCACTCTATCGCGATTTTTTTCTCATACATGCTTACGTCACTACGCATGCGCTTTCTGAGAACTTTTATCTAAGCCCTACGATGGCTCCTAAACGTGCTGCTTTTTCTAAGCCTTCTGACAATAAACTAAGCGCTGGAGGAAGATGCTTACTATCCAGGAGAAGGTAAAACTCTTGGATATGATTAAAGATCGCAATACCCTACAAAAGCCTCCTCACGCATATGAAAAGACAGCGCCAGCAACTGCCTATCAAGATGTTCTTCAGCCGCGCACCCAGACACACACTGCCTACTCTTAGTACTCCTTCAGCAGAAGAAGACAACAATGCACCTGCTGAAGATACTGCACCACCTCTGAAGACTCTCCTACTGAGGTCGTGGCTTCATAGGTTAGTGGTTGTGTGTAAGAACTGTGTGTGGTTGTGTGCAATTAAATGTACAGTACAATAATCTACTATATAAAAGCGTTTGGGATTGTCCTTCCGTCCCGTGAGTGCAAAGCGTAGCGGTATTCCGCTTATCACAGACTTACTACTTGCAGCTTGAGGTACGAAGTGACGTGATGTGAGCGGAGTTCTGGTGCTCTCATCGTTCCCTTGCTTTTGTGCGCGATGCGCTGGAAAAATAGACAAAATTATGTCTCTGGAAATAATTAATGTTGATGGAGTACAAATGCCTCACCATGTAGTAAATATCAGGGGAGATGGTGCTTGCTTATTCTCATCTATAGCTTATTTAGTGCATGAAACTCCGTCTTTAGCGGTACAGATTCGGGCTGACATTGTACGACTTTGGACAGGCACTTGAGGGGATAAAAAAAAACTTGGGTTTTCGGGAGATGTTATGAATGGGCACTTTGATGTTCTCATTCCCTACACTTACATGCCTGATGTACACATGGAGCGCACAAAAATTGAGGATAAAAGTCGGTCGCTTTAAAAGGCGAGTGCGCCTAGTAATATGATATTTGTAAAGTCTAATATGTCTTATTTTCTCTTATTTTGTCTAATATATTGGGTAATACGAGTGTAATGGTGACTAAAGGGTGTTATTTCATGTCTAGAGGGCTCTAATAATGTTAAAAAAACGTATTTAGAAGGTCGTAAAAAGGTTTTCTATACTCTAACTGCGAAAATATTCGATTTATAAATAAAGAATCCTACTTCGCGAAAATTCATTTATCACGGTAGAGTCTGGAACGGATTAACCGTAATAAATGAGGGTTCACTGTATATTATTAAAGTAGACCGTCGTAAAAGTCATCTTAAAACTGACTCATTTTTTAATCGCTACATGCTTCTGGGGCTTCCTCCTGAACTGACAGCAGTGACCAGCAGCAATTTCCACACAGACCACATTACATTTATGATATTCCAGCTCTCTGCATATTTAGAATCCTTAGATTTATACTTGATATCACTTCCATGATGAAATGCATTAAAGTATGTATATTATATTTTACAGATAAGTTGTTAACTTCATTTAAATAATGAATACTGTTAATAATTACACATATGGGGGCGGCACGGTGGCAGTGCGGTAGTGCTGCTGTCTCACAGGGAGTCATGTCCTTGGTGTTCCCTGCCTGGAGTTTGAATGTTTTCCTGGTGGGTCTCCACAGTGTGCTCCAGTTTTCTTCCAAAGACATGAAGGTTTGGGGATTGGGTGATGCTAAAATGACACCAGCGTATGTGTGTGCTTGTGTTCACCTTGTGATGAGCTGATGCCCCATCCTGGGATTGTTTCTGCCTCATGCCCAATGCTTGCTGGAATGGCACATCCCTGAATTGATGAATGTAATCATTAAACGTCCTTTTCAGAGACATTTCAGGCAACTCACAACACAGCGAAGATGAACGATATCTCGCACTGTCAACTGATGGAATCTTCTAGATTTACCTAAAGTACGCATGCAAGTATAAACAGTATACCACTTGTGGAGCAGTAGTGTCCGCAGGAGCACGCATCACGTTGCGTAAAGTACAAACCCGGTGTTACTCTGGTACTAAGCGTATCATAAGTAGATTAATCTCATTGTAGATGCATACACACTCAGCAAACAAAAGCCACACCACCCTGCAATTCCGGCATCGAAAGAAGCATTCACTTTTCATAACAAGTGCATATTTTGGTGTTGTGTGCGAAAGACCACAATAAAAATTTTATTTAAGTAGAAAGTATAAGTAGCCCAAATTGAGTTTGGTCAAAGGGCACAACAACAGAATGTTGATACATTTAAATGACACCTGCTACTCTCGTCTGACAATGAGACAACACGAAACATTTCTATTTTCAGCTTGCTTTTGACCCTAAAAGGAAGAAATGAGGCTTTAGTTAAAGAAACTATTTAATTAAAGGCAGCAAATATCCAATGAAAAGGAAATGTTTTGGAGCAAAAACCAACATTTGCAGTGGTTGCACGGGAATTCTACAATATGAAGGAATCAGTCACAATACATTGGTCATACTGTGTAGGGGGATAACTTTGGTTCTCACAATACCTCACAAATGCCTGAATTCCTTTGCTGTACTTGCACTTCATCTTTAGATTCCTTTTACTTATTGAAAAGAACTTAAGAAAAGCTTTTGACAAGAACAGGTCTTTCAGCTTGTCAATTTCCACTCACTTGTCATTTCTCAGACAATACCCAGTCAAGATATAAAGGCTTGTATGGTATTTTACACTACATTAATAGGCAATTTGCTTCATATATGAACTAATTTTTATGAAATGTGTGATTTTATTTAGCTCACAGTTGTGTCCCCATCTGGGAGTTATTTTATTTATTCTCTTTAGACTTTGACTTATTAAGGGGTACCTTACTCTTTGTAAAGTGTATGAGCATTTAATCCAGGTTTCCAAAACAATACTGTAAGCTAGCTGTGTCATTGAAGTTAAAATTCCAAATCAGGAAAGGTTTTTAAATGATGAAAGCTTGTAATCAGTTGAATGTGTGACGGATGGCAAGTGTGTCTTGACATTCCAGCCAGGATAAACCCAATACCCTTACCTGACAGGGAGACCAGTGTAGTGGACAGACAAGCCTCCTGAGATTGCATGCTGCTCCAACACACTGGGTGACAGCATTCCTACTGTAGGTCAGTATGTCCATTCATGTCCCTGAAAAGCATGCTGGGAATCACAGTTCTGTGGGGCAGGCTAAATTGGGGGTGACAGGGGGAACTGCAGCAGACCTGCCCCTGCTTTCTGCCTGACCTGGGCTTCATTT
Source organism: Polypterus senegalus (assembly GCF_016835505.1). NCBI lineage: Eukaryota > Metazoa > Chordata > Cladistia > Polypteriformes > Polypteridae > Polypterus > Polypterus senegalus. The sequence goes on from NC_053157.1 coordinate 45,136,675, forward strand.
ATCCTTGACCCGGAAGTACTTCTGTGTATGGCATAAAAGAGGGCCATTTCCATTCACTCAGGGAGAGGAGTTGGACTAAGCACATCTGGGAGGAGTGTAAGGAAAAGACTTGTATTATAGTTGTCAATGAAGAAAGGAAGAGACTGGTATAAGGTAGTTGTCAAATAAAAACCATTTGTGTGCACCAAATCCGTGCGTGTGAAGTTGTGTTAAGGGTTAGAAAGCCATGAGATGTTACCTGCAAGCCTCAAATGTCGTCAATTCTATTACTCTTTTACAATTTAAGCTGATCCCAAAGTTTTGCATATCGCATCCTACTCTTTTATAATTACATGTGCAATTTAGTATTCTTTCATGTACTGGCTATGATTGCCTAGCCTTGGACAGATGGATGCTGTGCTTGATATGAAACAGAGCCCCTCTATGAATCATGCATCCTTACCCAGACTGGCCCTGAATCTTATCAAATTAGCAGTTTGTTGAGGAAATTGAGAAAAAGCTGTCCCACAGTTAGCATCAGTTCTTATACTGAAGCACCCAGGAATAAATTAAAAATTAATAGTTCCTCACTAGTGTTGTTTCTGCATCTGGGGCATTTAGGGCACTACCCATCAAAAATAAAATAAGTAGTAAATTCATCTCAAGAATTTAATGTGTTTTAAAAATGCTTATTGACAATCCTCCATACTGTATGCATTTACTAGGCATGCAATGATGCACTGTGTAATTAACATATGATCTGTATTGCTATACAGGCCACATGATACGGTGCATTTATTGAACAATACTTTATTTTGAGAAAAAAATGTAAAATAATGAAAAAGATTAGCTTTAAAAGAGTTGAACACAAAATAGGCATTACAAACACTATATAGGTATATGCGTAATATAAAAATGAATGTGAAACAAAACTCTTCTGTTTCAAACCTCATGTACACCTCCCTAAATATCCTGTTCAGCAAGTTAAAAGGTACCTGCCATTTTTAAATAACCTTGCATGGTGTGAGCTTAAGAGACTTTTAAAGACTTTGTGCATGTGACAGACACCTTAGTCAGATTACAGAAATTAACAAAATTTTACAAAATGACATAATCAATATATATACAATGTGATATCCATCTGCATCATAAACTCAGAAACACTAGGGATAGTGGCAAAAATGATAGGCTATAACACAGAAAATAACCCAGCAATAACAATTCCCGACTTCTAGAAAGCATGGAGGTTGCCACTGGATTTACGTAGCAAAGAAAGTCACTGCGCTTTTAAAATGAGGAACAGTTAGAATCAGGCCAACACCTAAACCCTACAGTATTTCCACCCTGTCTCCCGAATATTAAGAACACTCCAGGAAAATACCCATATAGATTAAACACATCTAACAAACAAATATATGAATATTCCTTATTTACTATAACAAGCTTACAATCCCATGAACAAAGTCATGGAAAAAGTCTTTACTGTAGGTGATGAAAGTGGATCAGGAAATGTATGCAATGGTTAAAGGATTAAAAGATGTGGTGGAATACTCCCTTTTAATAAACTGTTTTCCTGGAACTTGGATAGTGAATGCAGTCCTATCACCAGAGTCCAGAAGAAGAATAGTCTTCAGAGGCACACCTCTTCTAAAAGAACAATGGTGGACTGGATTGGGAGGAAAAAGATCCCACCTCCATCCTTAAATCCAGTGGCCATGCTCCATCCTTCACCACTATGAATTCCCGGTTAATAAAAGGTTTAGGTGTTGCTGATGACGGAGTCAATAGGATAATGGAACAACCAAAAAGCCCCACCACATCCTTCTCTTCCTGTTTTAACTGTACAGTGCCTACAAAACACAAACTACAAATCCAACAAGCCTTTTCAGATCCATGTAAACGTGTTTAAAGACACAGACCCCAATTTACAAACAGGAATCTGCAAAACCAAAGTTGTAATTTATATTTAGCAATTACTCAACAGGACACACAAACGCAAAAATAACCCCCCCTTTGTGACCCGTCTATACAATAGTAATAATTAACCTCAAAATGGCATACCATAGGATACACAGATATGCAAATGTATAAGCAATGCTCATAAATTGCATTGCTAAAGAGTGATTTAGTTCAACTAAACACATTACTTCTTCTGTTGTTCACCTCCATCAAAGACTTAATGATTAGAATCCTTCACATTCTCTCTTAGTACACTAAAAAAAAATTCCACAGCTGGAGTCTGGCATGACTGGATGGTGATATTGCATCATTGAAATATATTACTAAGGATCAACAAAGCCTAATTGCTACATGTTTTCTGTAATGTCAGGCGTCAAACATTTATTTTTCAGAGGAAGGTTTGCAAAGATTTGAACACTTGCCATTATAAGATGACCAAGTCAGCATGTATTTGGTATTCATGTTTGTTTATTAGGTTGCATCTGTCTAATTTTTATTAATTATGCAGAATCAGCATTGATATCGATACATAGTCATATTGTATTTGAATCACTTGAAAAATTAATTGGAACACTCAAACAAAAAATAAATTGCATATGAGCCAATAAAATGGAATTCAGAAACTTTTAAAAACAATCTGAATGTAGCCTCAGTAGACTGTAGCAATTTACAGAGGCAAACACATGCATTTTTCCAGAATTGACCAAATCCCTGAGCCCACAGTATAGGTGGTGCGTATGAGAGTATGAAAAAATTGGGAAAATAAATGACAAATATCATGGACTGGCATGTGACAATTTGATTTTTAGACGCTCTCAGTGTGGTGAAGCTTTGCAGACTTGTAAACTTTTAAAATGAAAATTTTTCCCAGTTTTTATAAACGGCACGGCATGTGTGTAATCCTTAAATTTTGCATTTCACTTTTTTATATTATTATCTCAAAAATCTAAAAAAATATATCTATGAAGATGTTGCCTTGTTGCCTCACCCCACACTCAGGCCTGTTAGTCATCATAATAATACCTTTCCAGTTTGCAATTTCACAACTAAAAAAATATATATTTTTGGAGAATGTGAAATTTTCTTTGTGCCTGAACTGTTTCCGGGTTGCTTGATCAGGTCCTTTGACTCCATGCATGTGCAGCAGCAGCCTGAATTTTTCAGTTCTGCTTTAGAACTTAAAGGACAGAGAAAGCAATTTGAAGTGACTATTGCCTGAATTTCCAATGAAGCAATTTAAAGGCCATATGAACTTGTACAGTATGCAGCATTGGAACAGGTTTCATCAACATTATTACGATTATTTAAGTACAATACAATTTGGTGTTTTGCCTGTTGATCAAAAACTGATATTTTACACATATTGCAACTGTGAATGATTTGAGTGTTGACTGTTATGTAATAGCCATGCATTGCACCAATTACTAAATGAATATTCATTTGCATTTCTGCTTTAATTATGATGAAATATATGTTAATACTGTACTGTCCTTTAGAGGTTGAACTACTTGACAAAATAATATGTTCATATACAGTAGCTGTATGTGTGATTGTTATGTGGTGTTATTTGATTGACATTTTATCATCACTAATGCCACTCTGATGGGTTTGGAGTGTAGTGGAACAGACACGGCATCTCCCGTCGGCTAAAGCCAGTTGAAGTGCTGCTGTGATGAACACTGCATTCCCGTGACCCTAAAACCTTGTTTATACTTACCACTGTCAGCAACTTGTGGCACCTTGATCTTCTTCTAATCAGTAGGTGACAGCGTTCGTTCAGTGTCACATACCTAACAATTTCACAGCAGAGGAAGTGAAACTCAGCTGATGTAAGATAAGTTGTACCAATTATTATTGGCTTTAAGAGAAGCGAAAAAGAGAGGCGGTGGAGAGTCGGAGCCATTAACCAAAAGTGGCAATGAGGAATTGAGTATGATATTCTCATGAGTGAGTGACCTACATGATGAACAGATGCACTTCAGATATTTTTGCATATCTATTTTGCATGTTGATGACCTGTTGCATCATATTTAGCCCTTCCATCATCATTCTGATTCCCAGCTAACGAGCCTCTCCATGAATTTCACCTTTTAAGATACATGGCACCAAGTTTACTTTACCAATTGGTTACAAAAAATTCCACGCACCAGGCTTTACTCCAACAACAGCAAGCAACTGCAGAAAAAGTGAATATGTTTTTTTTGGGTGGTGGGAATAATCTTCTATAGTAATGCATTAAAGCATATCTGGTGTTTTTTAGTAGCACAGGTATTTTTATTTCAAGAAGATAAGTATTGTGTTAATTATTTGTAACTACAAAAATAAATTTGACTAAGTAACACATTTTATTTTTTAAGTATAGTATAATATTTATAATGTATTTTATAAATACATTTTGTTTGAAAACTGTGGTAGAAATTTAACATCGTATTAAAGAAAAAAAACATCCTCTAACAGGATAAATTAGTAATCAGGCAGGAGAAAAGCTGTTCATTGTGTCTTTTAATTACTCCTCAGTAAAATGCCCTGGAAGGAGCATTCTTCAAAAGCAGCCTGTTCACAATGCATGATCACAATGATCACAGAAACAAAGAATAGAGGTTAATTTTATAAACTATTGAATTTACATACAGTCTCAATCAATGCATAGATTTACTCTGGTTGGTTCTTTAGTTTATACGCAAATCACTTATATACAACCAGTAACGGCAGACTACACAATAACGTGCAGTGAATACACTTGACTATCTTTCTCTGTATATTTAGCATTCATTTGCTCAGAACTTGATCCTCTTGCTGCTTCTTGAGTAGCTGTTCTTTTCTCCAGCCTAGCGGCCTGCTTCTTCTCTTCTTTCATCAGCATCTTTTTGTGTTAAAAGAGATTAAATCAGTGTTTGTGTTGCAATTACTTAGTACGTTTTCCTTAATTTTTCACTTAAGCTGGCACTTAAGTCTTCAATCTGCCTCAAGAATGATTTAAGATATGAAAAGTTATGGGAAGTGATGGCGAAGGTGGTAGGGATGAGAACGGTGTCCGTATGGATAAGCCCCACGGCCGGCCTTCTGCCCGCTGCCAAGAGCTGATTCTGCAATAAAATAAAATGAAAATAAAAAGAGTAATAACTCCAAAACTCTTCACTTTTAATATAAAGCTATGGTGCACAGTTTCAACATAGTATATGTGTACCAAATTGTAGGCTACAGGTTATTTGAAATTTGTCCTTGACCTTCCTGGGTTGACCTTGGAGGTCAATCATCACCCCTAAATCAGATAATAGAGGTCATAAAGTATATGTGTACCAAATTTCAACAACAACAACATTTATTTATATAGCACATTTTCATACAAACAGTAGCTCAAAGTGCTTTGCATAATAAAGAATAGAAAAATAAAAGACACAATAAAAAAACAAAATAAGTCAACATTAATTAACATAGAATAAGTAAGGTCCAATGGCCAGGGGGGACAGAAAAAACAAAAAAAAATCTCCAGACGGCTGGAGAAAAAAAAAAATAAAATCTGTAGGGATTCCAGACCATGAGACCGCCCAGTCCCCTCGGAAAAATTTCAGGTCAATAGGTCAAACGATTTCCGAGCTACAGGTGATTTAAAATCCTGGACAGACAAACGTACAGCCATGTTAGTGTATAATATAAGATAAAAGTCTATTATATTATATTCTGGTTCTTCTTATACCTTTCAGTTGAGCCACCACCCTTGACATTTCTGTGCATATAATGGCTGTCCATTCTAGTTCTTTACAGGACATCTCCTGATTTCTTAGTCATGTCTTAGTCATCGTTCAGTACAATTTATTGTTCACGTGACCATTATATGGTTTCCTGATGTGCCTGCAAAGGTTTCTGACATTTATTAACCCTTTATGCTATTTCTTTAAGATGAAAGCTATGTTACCGTAAAATGATTTACTCAATAGCCTGCTGGTAAACTTCAGTCCCTACAAAAAGGACTGAGATACCTGGAGAGATGGAATACCTAGGAAGAATAGTCTGCCTGATCTGAATCACAGTAGTGAACTATCACTGGGTTTCTGTGCTAGTTATGGATTGTAATAATGGACACCACATTAAAAGTCCTGCGGTGGGCTGGCGCCCTGCCCGGGGTTTGTTTCCTGCCTTGCGCCCTGTGTTGGCTGGGATTGGCTCCAGCAGACCCCCATGACCCTGTAGTTAGGATATAGTGGGTTGGATAATGGATGGATGGATATTAAAAGCCAAGGTTGCTCATAAGTGTACTGTGTGCTAGAATATCTTAGACCAAAGGTTGCTAATGACTTAACAATTGAGTCATCTGATCTAAGGTTATATGTTCTGGATATTCAGGTAAAAAGAAGTGCTTAGCTGCCAAATGATCTTCACTTGGTGGTGAGCTGGCTCTGAAGAATGAACCACTGAACACATTGTGAATGTTTAGTCACGCTATCCATCCCTTTAAATATTTTATGGCTAGTTTTTCTATTTCTGGCTTGGTATGCCTATCACAACATGGAGTATTTACAAATCTCTCCATTATAAAAAAATTTTTGCGATGATACAAGACTTTTTTTCTGCAACGAGACATGATCTTTTGAAGAGAGACAGAGAGACACTTTCACATCCTGCGAGATGGTCAAGTCACGTCATACTTACAACCTTTGGAAGCAAGTCCCATGATACACATGCAGAGCAGGTTATAGATAATGGAAGTAGGAAAATTTGAAAGTCTCAAAAAAATAAGAGTCAACATCGCGTTAGCGCAAACAAACAGAAAATATTACTCTGTGAAATAACGGAACAGTGAAAAGAGATTGAATAGTGCTTAAGGATATCTGGGGAGAAGAGAGACAAGGCAGTGAGACAAAAGGACAGCTGCTATACAGGCTTTTAAATGTTTGAAGTGCCGTGTCAGATGCAGATCAGGCAGCATGGCTGCAGCAGCAAGCTAGAAACTGATCGAGCAAAGAGGAGGTAAATAAAACAACTGTTATTTGTTTCCCATTGTATCACCGTTTAAGAGGGGTTTCAGAGGAACGACCGCATCTCCTTGGAGTGCGTTCAGCCCCTCTGTTCACAACGGCACGTAGCATTGGCTTGTAGGCGAGCGAAGTGAAGATCATGCAGCACAGCTACAGCAGAAAGCCAGCAGCTGATCGAGCAAAGAGGAGGGAAAAAAATAAAAATGTATTTGTTTCTCATTGTATCAACATTTAAGAGGGGTTTTGGGGGAGCAGCCGCATTCTCATTGGGGTGCGTTCAGGTGGGGGAAAGGGGTTGGCGAGAGAAACGAGCAGGGGGCAAAGCCCCCTAGTAATAATAATAATTATTTCTTTACATTTATAAAGTGCTTATGTAATATGAACATATGTAGCAACAGAGCAAAAAATACATTTGACTAACAGTAGTTTATGAACGACCTTAGCATCTTTCTGAAAAAACATTTTCAGAATATGGGGGGAGATAAAACTTAAATATTTAACTGGTTAATCATTGGAACATTTTTAAATGAACTCAAATTTTTCAGCGTATAAGTAAAAATATTGTGAGCTGGCATCAGTAAGAAGTTATTTTCAGAATGAAATGTGAAATTGTTACTCAAACCTTTGTAGATACCATAGAAAGGTTATCTGAAAGTGCATGGCAAGATAATAAGCATGAATTTTTTCATTATTTCATTATAAAGGATTATTGTGAACTGAATACGGGCTAATTCTCAGAGTTATTCACATATGTCTTCTGTATAAGAAACCTTTGTGGCTATATGGATCTACATAACCCAGACAAACAGTAGAAAATAGCAATTATGAAGTGTAGCCCACATACGCAGAGGAGAATAACTAGAAGAAGCACTTCACAATACACATAAAATGAATCTCATGGCCACAGTGATTGAAAGCAGTTCAGGTTCCTCTAGGACAGCTAATCTGCACAGTTTTCAAAAAAGTCACCTTTTGTTTGTTCTTTGGCCTTCAGCATTTTCAATTATTTGACCAGAATCATTTTACCTACAAGACCTTGAATTTTATGGCCAAGCCCAAGGTGAACTAGCTAACTTCTCCTTGAGAGACGTTTAAGTTCTATTGGTATTTGTGCGGTTAAGGTATCAAGGTCCCTTGTCTTAAATCCTTAGTATTGTTTTGTTTTGTTTTTTTTGAATGTTACATTAACATGTTTAATGTCTAAGATACTGGGAATCTCTGAGCCTCATCCACATTGGTCTTGAATGTCATCAGGTAAAAAGACTTGTTGCGGACATATATTTCTTGGTTTCTCAAGCATCAGTGGAGTCATCTGACTAGATCAGATAAGAATTCTCTTGAAAAAAACTTTGTTGTTGCAACTGCCTGATGTTTTTGCCAAGAGCATGTGTGAAAAACTTCTCTGTCTATATGGTGTGGTTGTGTGAGGAGTGACAATTCCTCAGAAAAAATGTTGGGGCGCCAACCCAGCCATCCCCATTTACTTCCAAGTCCAGCTTTAATAAGTACTGTATTAACAAATAGGGTGTTCATTGGTGCAGTTTACGAACATAAAACAAAGGTATCTTCTCTGGGGCTCTCAAAATCAGCTTGCCTACTTGGCTCTTTGTCTGGCTAGTGCCATCTTGTGGGCAGCTTGGTCAACAAAAGATGCCCCTTTCTGGCTGGCTTGGAATTTATGGCCAGCAACTGGAAAGGGTCGTGTCAGGTGCCCTCACTGAGTGTCTACTCAGTACTGCAGTAGGAAAGGAAGAGGACATGATTAGTGTTGGCACCCCCCCCTCATCATGGAGGGATACTACATACCTGCAGATTATTAACAAGGGGGCAAATTAGTGAGGATGCAGAGCATGCATTGTACGGACAACCAAAAAACCTCACTATTCTCCTCTAGCAGCAGATGAAATGACTGCACTCTTGTCTTCTTGGGGAACCATCGATCATGCAGATATCCACAGGGGACACCAAATGAAATTAAAATGACAATAACTGAAACATTGCATCCACTGTGAAAATAACTGAGACTGTGATTGTGAGTCACCAACAGCCAGTCTCACTCAATGTTTCGGACTGATGAGAGGTATGCGTGCAATGAATGTGAAGGTGCTCTGGTGCTGGCATTATTGGCTCAGTCTCAGTCATTCTCACCACACCACAAACAAATTTGTTCTTTTTCCCATCAATTTTTTTTTTCTCATCCGTGACACATATGGGATTCCATACAAAAACTCTTGTTGTACCTAAAATGGTAAGAATATGACGCCTACACCCTGTCTCTCTTCCTACTTGTAAAGTAACTTATTTTACTTTTGCATATGTCCTCTTTTATCAGCGTCTACTATTTCTAGTTTAATGGACCTATCTAGTTGGTTTACCACTATCTTTGATGCAACAAGTTTGTTTTCCATGTACTGTAAAGAAAAATGAGTTCTCACATGCATAAAATGGCAAAATTCAGGATTTTTTATATTCAGGAAAAATAATGAATGTGCACTTTGGAAAGCCAGTTGATAACCATACAAATTTAGACTTACAGTAGTCTTACAGAACCAGATGTGATTCTCAGACGAAAATTTAAAAGTGTGTAGTGCATAGTAGAGAAATCCTGTGCTGCAAAAGCGATACCCACAGGGCTGCTTCCTGAAACACCCACCCTAAATGTATCCATTGTGAACATTTTGAACCACTGATGGGGTTTCAGGGAGAAAGAAACTGAAGGCAACTGAAGCTTACTAATTAATTTTTGATTTTATTTGCAAATAAACAATGACACAAACACACCAGCACAGCTCCAAATATTTGAGAAGAGCCTATGTCTGCTATGATATCCTTCTGTCATTTTAACTATTGCATAGTGACATATGACATAACAGCAACAGTGAGTTTAGAGTTCAGATAAGCATTGTGGTCGATGGGTATACAATGTGTTAAAATGCTGTGGCATGTTTGAATTTCCAAGTAGACAGCAATGTTAAATTTCTTTAGTTATTAGTTTAGATATGCAGTCAGAAGGTAGATGTTGTGCAGCCACATCCGTGTTTTCCTGTTGTTGTTAGGCAGATTTGTTGATTCGGGTCTTAAATCTGCATATTCTGTGGCTCTTTGTTATCAGGCTTTCTTAACAGAAGCCACTTTGATGGCGTGTGACACACCGTTTACTTCAAATACATACTTTAGAGTACATATTTTCATGAATATAGCTGCCAATTCTTTCAAGCTTACATTAATTCCTACAGTATCGTAACTGAACAACAGAGAGCGTACATAGCACCTGTGACAACAGATTGTTCACATTTACCACTCATCCATTGATGCAGTTGAATGACAATGTATAATCTGATGTTTTTCCCTTACAAAAGATTATATTTATTTTTAAAACATACAATGCACTCTCTGAACACGCAACATACGTTTATATGTCTAACAGGGTTTTTTTAGGAGACTTTTCTACTGTAGACAATGCATCATAAACAGAGGTTTGCTCTCCGTCACACCAAGAAACAAGAGCACCTCTGATGCAGTTCAAAATCACTGGCCCTACTTCATGAGGCTTTGGTTTAGTGTAGAATGGTGATGCTCAAAGAGCCATCTAACGGTTCCCACTCAGTTTTAAGCAAAGCTCACTCATGGTTTTCTCCAAATGTCTATATTAGAAATCTGGCTCCAGCAAGAATCATCACTGCACTGCAGATCAAATCATTTGCTTCATCACTTAACAAATGTAAGTTTGTAAAAGATGAGTAAAGACACTGAAGCCTAGAGTTCTTTTTTAACATTTACTTTTCTTGTGCACTGAGCGTACCAAAACACGTATTTCTTTTATCCTTCTCCTTCTTGCTGTCCAGAACCAACTAATACATTTACCTTATACAAAGAAAAAGAAATCAATTAAGAGATTGCAAGCAACTGAACTGAATTATATACAATAGCAAAATTATTTGTATCCATACTTTAAATGTATTAAATCAACCTATTGTTTATTTTATCTAAAATATATCTCTTACACAAACAACACAGAAGCACCAAACTTTGAAAATATCTAAATAAAGATACATTGTTTCTTTTTCAACAGCTAAAAAGATGTGCTTCAGAAAGATGTTTATTTCTTTATATTTTTCATTCACCTATATTTGTTCTGTAGCCAAAGAAGTAACAGAAAAAGCAGTGTCAGTAAATGGATAAAAAACAGTTCATCCTTAATGATGTTTGAATTATTACACAGTATGTGAAAGTAATTTGTCTGATACTATGAATTTATTAATGTTAACTTAAAAATTTAGAGTACTGTATGTAACAAAAAATCCTGTAACTATAAATTAGGATATGCCATAAATTAAATGTATATTATGAGTGAAACGCTGTAAGCAATTACAGTTACAATGAAAAAATAAAATAATGTAAATGAAATCTAATCATTTCTACTTTAGTATTTTCTATGGACAAAAACAGTATTCGAGAAAATTCTTTTTGTTTTTTGCATTTTTTGTGGACTATGCATTCACTTTCAGGAAATTCTTATTATGTGGCAATTACCTTCATCAGAGCAGAAATCATGAACATAGTAGAATTCATCAGCAGAGTAAAAATTGCTTAAATACATATTCAGTAGTTTGGTTAAGGCTATGAAAATAATTCATTCTGTAAAACTTTAAAAACATGTTATTATTCTTATTTGTGTGATTTAAATACTGAAGAAGTTTAAAAAGTTGTAAGACTGATCATGTATACAGCAGATACTCACTAAATTACATTCCAAAGATAAAATAATCGTGTCATTATTTAAATGGGAATATAACAATAACAAATATGAATTAATGTTAGATGGGAAAATAAAGCAATTTTTGAAATTTAATTTTGATTGTTGTTAAAATAGAAAAGAATACGCTAAAAAGAAGCTACTTAAATTTATTTTTCAATTAAAATTAAGTAAACTAGACAAATTAAGTCCTAAAGTATAAGAAGTATTACATTATTAAAAGTAAGAAGCTACATGGTGAAATGACAAAAATAACTAAAACTGGAATTCAAGTGCTGATGCGCTATCCAGAGCTAGTTCTTGGAATAAACCATTTCTTCAAATGGATTAATGGAGAGGTGAAATTAGGAAGAAGGAGATGAGAAGGACAGTCCTTGTTGTATGGCAGGTGAGAAACTGAGGACACTTAAGAAGAAAGGCTCTGTGCTCAGTACCTACTCAATCAACACACAGGAGGGCCAAAATATGGCTATGCATTTGCTACAAGCAGAGTATCAGTTCCAGATTATAATTTAATATTTCCCAGTTGTAGTCTGCAATTTCTTGTGTCTGTTCTCTTTTCATAGAAAGTGGAACTAACCACATGTGTACTAATCTTTACTCAGTTTTCTTTTCCTTTTCCTACTGAGAGTCATGATGGTAACTTGTGTTGATCTGCAAAATTCACCATAGCGTTTTACAGAGCAAATTTGCCACCAACTAAGATTAACTTTCTTTTTTCCCAGCTCCCTGTGATGCTTTGCAAAGCCAGTGTGACATCACGGAGCTGTACCAGCCAATGTTGGATGAGACAGGCCACGGAGTATGTTTCAGATCGACCACTATGCCAATGAGTGAATATGGCAACAAGATAGTTCCAATTTGTAGATTACACGACAAAACTGTTTCATTATTCTCTTGTATTCTACTTCACACTAAATTTAAATTATTCACATGATCTATAACATTTGGTACCGCAACAAGTGTGGAGAACACTGATAATATGGGGTATTTATAAGAATAAATATACTAAAAAAATTCATATTAGATTATTACCTTTTTGGAGGTAAGCACTGCCTTTTCTCATTATCCACCCACAGCTCTGAGAAGACACCCAATGAGGGCAACTGACCCCGCCCCTTCTGGTCCACAAGCAGGGTGCTCTCTGGATTATCTCTAGCATTTACAGCATTACAATATTTTTTGTAATATTGGAAGCAAAACTGTACACTGTGCTTGAGCAGAGGCCTAACTTGTGCATTGCATAACTTAAATGATAAACATCCTTGACTTCTACTCCACATACTGAGCCTCCTTAAACCTTTCTGAACACTGTCTGGATGAATAATGTGAGTAGTTCACTATGATGCCATGGTTCTTCTCACAGGATATACAGTGGAACCTCGGTTTGCAAGCATAATTCGTTCCGGAAACGTGCTCACAATCCAAAGCACTCGTATATCAAAGCGAATTTCCCCATAAGAAATAATGGAAACTCAGATGATTCGTTCCACAACCCAAAACTATTCATATAAAAATGATTAATACAAAATATAAAGTAAAATACATAATAAAAATTAACCTGCACTTTACCTTTAAAAAGAATCATGGCTGGTGTGAGTTTCTAAACTCATGTGGGATTCCACCCAATGGGACGACACGCAGAAGGGCGTCCCAAAGCAATCGCAGTCTCCCAGCGCTGTAGCAGTTCCCCATATAAGCGCATCCAAAAAGATTGCAGACATGCTATAAGCGCCTGTCGTCAATGGGTCATACAAGGAACATTATAAAGATCCCGCTACAATAAATAACAGCGCTGTTGCTGTTTCAAGCTGAATAAAGCTGGTGTTAAAGTACTGAGACTCAGCTTCGTGTTTTGGGGAGCCAGATGGGGACTCGCACTTCATAGCGCACACACACACACACAGTCACAATGCTGTAGTAAACAGTATACAGTGATCCCTCGCCATATTGCGCTTAGACTTTCGCGGCTTCACTCCATCGCAGATTTTAAATGTAAGCATATCTAAATATATATCACGGATTTTTCGCTGGTTCGCAGATTTCTGCGGACAATGGGTCTTTAATTTATGGTACATGCTTCCTCAGTTTGTTTGCCCAGTTGATTTCATACAAGGGACGCTATTGGCGGATGGCTTAGAAGCTACCCAATCAGAGCATGTATTACATATTAACTAAAACTCCTCAATGATATACGATGTGCTTCCCGAGCGGATTGTTTGCTTTTCTCTGTCTTTCTCTGACATTCTCTGCGCCTGACAGAGGGGGTGTGAGCAGAGGGGCTGTTTGCCTAGAGGATATGGACACTCCTCTAAGAAATGCTGCTTTATCACGGTGGCCCAAAAGCACGTATTGATTTCTTGATTGTTTGCCTTAATCTCGCGCTCTCTCTCTCTCTCTCTCTCTCTGACGTTCTCTGCTCCTGACGGAGGGTGGGCTGTTTGCACAGAGGCTGTTTGTTTAGAAGATACGGAGGCTACTCTAAAAAATGCTGAAAGACTACCTTCACATTGCTCCCTTCTTTGCGGCTGCTTTATCGCGGTGCTCATACTTAAATGCCCAACAGCACGTATTGATTTTTTGATTGTTTGTTTTTCTGTCACGCTCTCTCTATCTCTCTGACATTCTCTGCTCCTGACGGCACTCCGTTGAAGAGAAGATATGTTTGCGTTCTTTTAATTGTGAGAAAGAACTGTCATCTCTGTCTTGTCATGGAGAACAGTTTAAACTTTTGACTAAATGGTGTTATTTCATGTGTAGAGGCCTCTAATAATGTTAACAGTGTGGGAGAGTTTATAAGGGCTTAAAATATATAAAAATAACCATACAAACATATGGTTTCTACTTCGCGGATTTTCACCTATCGCGGGGGGTTCTGGAACGCAACCCCCGCGATCGAGGAGGGATTACTGTACGCTCGTAAGGATGTTGACTATATGAGTGAGGCACACAGACTCAGAAGGAGAATAGGAGACGATTGCCAGAGAGAGAGAGAGAGACACGGGGGCCGAGATAAGAGAGAGAGAGACGCACTGGGTGAGCGAGCAAGATAAGGAGAGAGAGTGAGAGACACGCTGGGCGAGCGAGCGAGATAAGGAGAGAGAGAGAGACACGCTGGGCGAGCGAGCGAGATAAGGAAAGAGAGAGAAGAACCATCAGCTCAGTTGTGATCACATGACGCTCAGCAGACGAAGTGTATCCACACTACTCGTATTGCAAGACATCGCTCGTTTATGAAGTCAAAATTTATTAAAAATTTTTGCTCGTCTTGCAAAACACTTGTAAACCAAGTTACTCGTAAACCGAGGTTCCACTGTACTTTCAATTTTCAAAATCTCATTGTGTATTCCAATGTGACATTTTTTACTGAGTAATACATTTATTTGTGATAATTTAATCAATTCTGTCCAGTTGTGTCTGTAATTATTCATCTGATCCTGAATTATCTACCATTCCAACTAATTTGGCATCAACTGCAAAATGAACTTGCTTCTTACTCATACTATTATCAAATTAAGTTATTTATATTGGAAAGAGTAGTGGCTCAGCACTCGTCCATGAGGGACACCACATTTAACATCATCTAACAACAGTTTCTCATATCATAACCCTTTGCTTCCTCTGTTTAAGCCCTTTTTTTCACCTGTCTACATACTGCACTTTGAACTTTATTTGTTGTAGTTCAGTCACAAGCATCTTACTCTATGCGAGAGTTTATGAAAATTCTTCTAATGACCAAAATGAGTAATATCATATGCACCTGGCTTATAGGATTTTTTCATAGTCTCCCTGTTTTAACCCATGTCAACTGTTCACTAATATACTTGATCTTCACATGCAATTCTTGATCTTTTTCTTAATAATTGATTCTATTAATTTACCCGAGCTGTATGTTAAGCCTACTGGCCTACAGTTACTAGGAGTAGTTTGATTACCTTTTTATATAATGGGATAACATTTTCTACTTTCCAGTCTATCGGAATTTCCTTGTTGTGGTTTTTGAAAAATATACATCAAGGCTTTATATTGTATATGTACACGTTAACCTCCTTAAGCGTTTGAGGATAAATATTATCTGCTTTGAGGGATTTGTTTGATTTAAGGCTTTTTATTCCAAGCTGCACCTCTCTCTTTCTCTCCAATTTCCAGATCAATGAATATCTCTTTATCGCCCTTGTAATTGCTGGCTGGTTTTGTAACGTTTCACCTATGAAAACGAAAAGAAAGTGCCAATTCAGAGCATTTGCTAATTTACTGTTCATATATTTTAGTTCACATTCACCATCTCTTATACATTTCCTCTCCTCAATCATTCTTTTACTGGTTAAATACTGAAAGAATCTTTTGCATTTTCAGCAATAATTCTCTTTAATAGCCTTTTAACTTAAAAAATATTCTTTTTAACCCTTGCTTTCATTCAATCATGAGCCTAACGTTAGTGCTCAAGTTTTTTTGCTTTGTACGCCTTTTACAGCTGTTTTTTTTTTTTGCGTCTTCTTTTTAGCTCCTTATCTATCCACTGCAGAGTTCTAAATTTTGGGATAAAGTAGTCCTACATTGTGTGAAAAATGTTCCTCAGCTGCTTCCATGCTTAAAATTTTTTCCCAGCTTATCTTTTTAGACTTTTTTGCACTTGGTTAAAACCTGTTATACTAAATTTCCATTTAACAGTTTTAGTTTTTGATCTGCAAAAACACTATTCAATGTAAAACATTGTTCACAAAAACCCTAATGGTTCAATCACCTGTATTATATACTGCTTGTTACAGGATAATTACTCCAGACACTCTTCTTGTCTCATTGGTGCCTTCACACACGCTCCATTTAAAAACTGTCATGGATTGTTCTATTTGTAAGGTTTCTCCACTTAATATATGTGTAAACAGGTTTACCCATTGCTATAGCCCCCCCTTTAAAGTTCCTTTTTTAATATAATTTTAAAAAACACATATTTAAACTATTCCAATAGAGGTCTTTAACTTACTCAAAATATCAACCCTCTGTCCCTAATGTTTGCAAATACCTTTGTGACATATAGGGGGCGCTATCGCTCCCGTCAACCCTTGTCCAAGACACCAGATAAAAGTCCAAATATAATTTATTTTTGAACTATACAGTGCACAAAGCACCCTCTCCTCCACAATACTCATCCAATAACTCACAATAATCACAATAAACAATAATCCTCCACTCCCAGACGCACTGCCACCCTTCCACCCAACTCAGCTCGCCGTCTGGGAGCTCCCATAATCCTTTTATAATCCCTGACCCGGAAGTGTTCCAATCCCCAGTACATGTGATCTCCTATCACTTCCAGGTCAGATCAAAAGTCCTTTTCTTCACCCCGGAAGCACGTCATTCCTCTTGTCCATGTGACTTGGACGTACTTCCGGGGCGTAAGGCAAATAAACATCGTTCCTTCCTGCAGCGTCTCCTAGTGGCCCCCATGGTATCCAGCAGGGCTGTGCATAAAGACTCCAATGTCCATGATGCCCTGCTGGTCTTCGGGGCACCGCCATACTGCAGGGAGGGCTCCACCTGGCGGCTTGGGGGTATTGGCCGGGATGAATGACCAGCCATACACCACACCTTGACTAAGATATTGCTTATCATCTATTTAAAACAGACATACTGTACATCCAATTTCTCTTTCTCCACAAACATTTCAAATTTTCTCTTGCTACATAATGTACAAGTCTTAATATACTATTCCCTATTACTCAGATTAAGACAGATTATTACTATTTTATATATAAAAGTCTACGCATGGAAGTGTGTCTGTCCGTCTGTCAGTCTGTCTTTCCGGTCCGGATGTGCAAGGCTACGTCATGAAGCTCAAAGAGCCGGCAAGGTGGCCCCAAGTTAATGAGTCAAAGACAAACTCGCTTAGCTGCTAATACACAAGCGAGACAAGCACATCGGAAAAAAAAACAAAACCTTCGAGAAGAGAGAAACTCACTTACCTGCTGATAAACAAGGGGGGCGAGCACGTCCACAAAACAAAACCACTGACTCTGCATTTCAATTTTTTTCTGACAATTTCAATAGTTTCTAGGAGCCTGAACTTTTTACAGCACGGACTTACACAGATAGTTACATTATAATTATGATCAGTTACAGTAGAACTCCAACTTATTTGTTCTCTTCTAGATGCTTCTACCATTAAAGAAAACAATTTTAATGTATTGCCCCTTATTAACTTTGGGCTGGTAATTTCAAGGTAATCTTGTCCATTCTTTTGGGTCATGCTATAAACCCTACCGGTCCTAAACTCCCTAAAACCAATCACTAGTTTAAACAATCCTTAACTACCCTTCATATGCTTCCCTAATACATTGGTGCCCCTCTGTTTGAAATGTAACCCGTCACAGCAGAGCAGATCCCATCTATTCCAGAAGGAGTCTTGACTTCACATAAACCTCTTCTTCTTGATTATTTTAATAGCATTTTTATATTTTCCTACAACTTTAACTCACAATATATTAGGGGTTTAACAGTAAACAAATCTGAGTAGCCAAAAAGTAAAAGAGGTGGCACACACATAATATAAGAGTCAACAGCAAATTAGTTGTGTGCAGTAAAGATAAAAATGTTAAATAAAGAAAATACTGTTTGCTGTAAAGAACGGTCAGTTACTCCTGGGTGGATGTTTTCTAATGTGCTCCCAGAGTAGCTAATGAATCGGCAGGCAGATTGGGTAAAGAAAAAAATAAGAAAATGTATCCATGGAACAACATTATGGTGTTTTTGGAGATATTATTAGCTGATTTGAAAGTTAAAGCATTTAAAAATTTTCTTATCATAATTTATTTATTACATACTTTGTGACATTGACTCACATTTAAAAAAACCAATAATAAAATGTAAATATATCTACTAGTGCTATACACAAAATATATTTTTAGTACCATTTTACGATATCATGGTGCTAGAATTGCTTTCATTGACAGTGGATTTTAACTCAAATGATGAAAGGATTCTTGTGCTATTTTTAGTTGATGGATGTGGAGGATTTCTTTAAACATAATTTTTTTAAGTACCTCATGGAGATTTAAAATCTGTCCTGAACTCTCAAACTAAATTGTTATTTGTACCGGAATATGACAGATAGCTGATTATTTTGCCGTTTTACTGATACATTACAGTGTCAGAGAAATTTTCAATTGTTACTATCTTTAGGTAATGCTGCCCTGTGCAGAGGTAGAGTTGGAAAGGATTGGGCCACTGGAATTGAGCCATTGTTTGAGCCAAACCCAGATATTCTGAAGGAACCGTGAAACAACTAGTGTGTAATGTCAAAGTTTAGCAGTCACCTAATTCTGAATTTAGTAGATTTACCAATCAGCGTAAGAATATGCAATAAGTGTACAGATGGAGAGCAGCAAAATCACAGAAAACACATCTGAGATTATAAATGGGGGCTTAGAATTAGAAATGATAGCCATCAGAGCACAGTATGCCATTTCATATACTAAAAATAAAAAGTATGATCCAATTAAATTTTCTATTTTTGAGAGAGAAAAGAAGAGAAATAATTAAAAACGTCAGTCTGGTACCTGGTTACTTTCACAATATCAGCAGTTAAATTTAAAAGTAGTAAAATAAATGAAAAAAAAAAAAAAATATATATATATATACTGTACATAAAAAATTAAACAAAACACTTCAGCAGGTTTAGTTTTTTTGTGGTTTGTAGGCTATGTGCATTATTGTCACACTACCAATAAACTTTACCTGTTGTTCAGTAGAGATATTACCATCTTATTAATTGTATGTGGTACAGTTTGTATCAATTCATTGTCAAGTGACCTTTGTAAAGCAAGCGATCTGTCAGAAACAACTTTCTGCTTAGACATGTGAAGCAGAGAGAACTATTTTATTTTCATAAACAATTTCTCATTACTGTGCAAAGTGACAGGTACATTCTTGTCAACAAAATGCAAACACATGACAAGTAAGTTAAAACATTTTTCACTCATGATCCATATTCAGGATAGTCCATAAGATGTTTCAATTTATGGTTTTGTTCATAGGTACATTTTATTTTCAACTCCAATTCCAGAAAAGTTGGGATGCTGTGTAAAATGTAAATAATAACAGAATTCAATGATTTGCAAATCTCATAAACTCATATTTTATTCACAACAGAACATAAAAAACGAACATTGAAAGTGAGACATTTTACTATTTCATGAAAAATATTGGCTCATTTTAATTTTAATGGCAGTGACACGTCTCAAAAAAGTCGGGATGGGGGCAACAAAAGGCTGTAAAATTAAGTAATAGTTAAAAGAAACAGCTGAAAGGAACATTTTGCAACTAAATAAGTTAATTGGCAGCATGATAAAAAGGAGCATCTTAAAGAGGCAGCATCTCTCAGAAGTAAAGATAGGCAGAGGTTCACCAATCTGCAAAAAACTGCATCTACAAATTGTGGAACAATTTCAGAAAAATGTTCCTCAGTATGAAATTGAGAAGACTTTGAATATATCATTATCTACAGCACATAATATCATCAAAAGATTCGAAAATCTGGAGGAATCTCTGTGCGCACATGACAAGACTGATCAATAATATTGCATGCCCATGATCTTCAGGCCCTCAGGCGGCACTGCATTACAAACAGGCATGATTGTGTCATGGAAATCACTGCATCGGCTCAGGAACACTTCCAGAAGTCATTGTCCATGAACGTAATGTGTCGTGCCATCCACAAATGCAGGTTAAAGCTCTACCTTGCAAATCATGTGAACATGATCCAGAAATACTGCCATCTTCTCTGGTCCAAAGCTCATTTAAAATGGACTGAGGCAAAGTAGAAAACTGCTCTGACATTCTTTTTGGAAAACATGGACGCCACGTCCTCTGGAATACAGAGGAGAGGAACCACCCGACTTATTATCAGTGCTCATTTTCTGACCCAGCCTGTTTGCAAGCAAGACCTTTCACCAATTGAAAACATGAGGCGCAATATGTAACAAAAAATATGACAAAGAAGACTCAGGGCTGTTGAGCAGCTAGAATCCTATATCACACTAGAATGAGACAGCATTCCTCTCATAAGTTCCCAGACATTTACGAATTGTTGTTATAAGAAGAGGAGATGCTACACATTGGTAAATGGGACCCTGTCCCAACTTTTATGAAATTCAAAATGACCTTATTCTTTTCTTAAAATGGTACAGTAGAGGAAGAGAGAATTAAAATAAAGCTGTGTGCCACTGTGAACAATGCTGCACATCCTCTCTCTGACACACTAACACTGAGTACTTTCAGCTAGCATATTATTCAGCAGAAGTGTGTCAAGAAACGCAACTGGGGCTCCTTTATACCAACAGCAATACACCTGCATAATGACTCACTGGGAATGTGATTGCCATGTCGGAAGTTTTCTTTCATTGTAATGTTCTTGTTTTTTAGCCATTCTAGCATGTGTTTAGAAAAAATATCTGTATGTATTTATTTATCTATTTATTTATTTAAAGAACTTCTGTAAAAAGCCAAATTTCCCCCTGAGGACAAATAAAGTTTATTCTATCTATCTATCTATTTACAAAATTTCTAAGTCTCTGCTGTTTTTTCTGATGTTTCAAAGTATGTGATCACATTTAATGATATTTGATAAATTATACTTTTGTTTAATAGGTATTTATTTAGTTTTGCTTTTATTATGAAATTTCCTGTGATGCCATCTTGTTCTTTAGTGAATGCCATCATTTAGGATAATGAATGAGAGAAAATTTTGTCGCGAATGGGCGATTTAACCAATCAAAACTTGTTAGTAACTACCCACTTAATTCTTCCAAAGTAACATCAAGTTGGGTTGAAGGTCCCTAAAGTCCTATTGTCTACCTCAGTACTTGGTAACATATTCCATGTGCTTGTAGTTCTGTGTGTGAAGAAAAACTTCCTACTGTTTTTGTTAAATTTACCCTTAACAAGTTTACAACTTGTGTCTCCGTGTTCTTGCTGAACTCATTTTAAAGTGACAGTATTGATCCACTATACTCCATAATTTTAAACACTTCAATCATGTCTCTTCTTAATCTCATAAGGTTCAGCTGTTTGAATCTTTCCTTTGTTACAAACGCCACACAGAACCATAGCAAGGTTTGGGGTTAGGCTTAGGGTTAGGGCCCTGTAGCCCTGGAATCAGCCTACTTACTCTTTTCTGGACTTCTTCTAGCACTGCTATGTCTTTTTTGCAGCCTGAAGACCAACAATGACCACAGTACTCCAGATGAGGCCTCACCAGTGCATTATAAAGCTTCAGAACAACCTCCTTAGAATTGTACTTCACATATCGTGCCGTATAACCTAACTTTCTGTTAGCCTTCTTAATGGCTTCTGAGCACTGTCTGGAAGTTGACAGTGTTGAGTCCACTATAACTACAGTACTACATTTTTATTAGGAGTACTTTCAATTTTTAGACCACCCATTGTGTATTCAAATCTATAATTTTTACTTCCTACATGTAATATTTTATCTTTACTTACATTACATTTTATCTGCCATAAATCTTCCCAACCCTGTATGCTGTCCAAGTCCCACTGCAATGATTCAACTGATTCCAGAATATCTGCCAATTCACCTAGCTTGGTATCATCTGCAAGCTTAACCAGCTTGTTATTTATATTCCTATCCAAATCATTTATATATTAATAATGACAGCGGCCATAGCATTGACCCCTGAGGAAAACCACTCTTAACATCAGCCAATTCTGATAAGGCTCCTCGCACCATAACCCACTGCTTCCTGTGTCTGAGCCAGCTCTGCACCCATCTATACACAACACCCCTTAACTTTTACTTCTTTTAGTTTGATGGCCAACCTGTCATGTGGTACCTTATGAAATTCTTTCTGAAAGTCAAGATAAATAATATCATATGCTCCACTCTGGTTATTTCCTTTTGTTGCTTCCTCAGAGAATTCCAGCATGTTAGTAAAACATGACCTCCCTCATATGAACCTGTCCTGACTGTTCAATAAAACTCCTATTCTTTCCATTTGTTGCTCAGTTTTACCCTTAAGAATTTCTTCATTTAATTTACCTCTTATACATGTTACAGTAACCCGCTGCCAGGGAGCAAGGCATCAGAAATGACGTGATGATGTTTTATACCAGATGGCACAAAGTTTCATGTGGAAGTTAGAACACCTTCCATGACTAAGGATTTAACCAAACAATTTTGAAGCATATGTTAGGGTTGATTTTTACGGACGGAAGTCTTCTTGCTTTGTTCAAAGACTTTTTATTTTTGATTATGAACATGACCCTTGTGTATTAAATTATTTACCAGATTAGATTTGTTAACCACTGGCACACTGTGAAATCTGAAAAATCTTTTCTTCTTTTTTTCCTATTGAAATTAAGACTTTGATTACTTTGTGGTTACTGATTGATACATACATTTTACCACATATGGTTAACTTCTGTGACCATGAGATTCTGAATACTATGAGTCACTAACACGCCTAATGGGACAGGAAACACTGATAAACCCGAAGGCACTATTATTCCAGGAATGCCAGTAAATGAAATATCATTTCCAGAAGAATAAGCTGTTTCTACAGTCTGCCAAACACCTAAATAAACAATACATACACCGTGGGTCTGAGAGTCCAAGGCATCTTTGTCTCAGACATTGCTTTAGGCGGCACATTTTCAAAAGAAACTCTGGATTCAATTGCATGCTGTTCAGTTTTGTTTTCACAGAAAACAATGTAAATATCATCATCGTTAACATTGTAACGTCTTTCTCTGTCTGCAATACCCCTTGAACATCAAAATCTAAGAGTTATGTAAAGTACTTTAACAGAAGAAAAATTGCAGCCATTTGTAAATTGACTTTACACATTAGGAATTGAACTGATTGAATACAGGTCACAAATAACTTCTGATAATTAAATTATTTCTTCGAGATACTAATAAATGACTGTGCAAGGTGCTGGATAACTGTCAAAAAAGCAGTAATGAACATACACACTATACAAATTTAGATCTATATATATTGTGTTTATACACTGTATTTCTTCAATATACACTTTTTTCAGATGTTTCCAAACTTAAAATCAGGGTGCAACTTTAATTCAAGATATTTCAATGGTCTCACCTCTGAAGTTTTGAAATCATGATTTTCAGGTAAACAAATGATTACCTTTAGACAGAGCTTGTCAAGTGAATGTGATCTCCCACATACTCAGGCTTGTCAAGGGAAAGCAATTCCATGTGCACAGGCTTACCTTTGCTGAAGTGACTCCACAAAAGGGCAGACAACAAATCTACGTAGTATGTGCCTAAATGGCCTCAGAATGAGCAGATGCTGTCTGTTATATTAAAAGAAAGGTGTCTGAAGGTGTATGCCAACATCCTCATTTTAACGTGGGATGTGAACGAGACTGTAGTATAAACAACCACGTTCCAGATCAAAAGATTCTTTTAGAAAATTACTAAAAGTGCCATTGAAATATACATAGGGAAACTTGTGCTCTCTGTACTTAGCTGAAACATTTTAAATGAGATATAGAACAGCAAAAATATATTTGGTTTAACATTCAAATGTGTTTAAGGTTATTTTGTCCTTGTTGTAAAAGTAACACAAAATAAACTAAAAATGAGTTTGCACTAGCAGGTGACCGTATTTAATGTGCAGTTTTGGTTTGTTGTAAATTAAAAAATAAGGATGCGTCAAGTGTGACATTCTGCAAATTCAGTTCTCTGGAAATTTCCATCCTTGTTGAGGTTTTGGTCCAGAATGACCAGGGTCAGGTTGTTTAAATAGGGAATGGAAGAAGCAGAGAAAATGTTATCTCGGGAGGCAGAGACATCTTTGATCTTCTGGATAGTTGGCCTCCAATCTAAAGACCATGGAAACTGAATTTGTGTTGGCATTGCATTCAAATCCTTTACCGCAATGTCAGTTACTCTACAACAGTGAGACACGCCCTAAGCTTGAGTGTCTGACACTGTCTAAATCTGGCTTTGGCCTCTTAGTTTTGCTGTTCTCATATATATTTACTTGTTTTTGTTTTTTTTTTATACAATACACTTCCACTTAAAATGTACAATACACTAATTATGAATACTAGTGATGAATGAAATAGCCACATTTTCATTTCACATACAATTTTATGAAACTGGCTAACTAAGAAACGTTTCAACATGTGATTTTGCTATTGCGAAATGCAAAATTTCTTGGAGGCTTTAAAGCCTTGTTCAAACTTCTGTATTCACCTGTATTATTTCTGCAGCTTTATAACTCAGGTACTTTGGAGCACACCAGGCTAATCAAATCTGTGTTATCCCTCTTATTCATATCACTATCAAGGAGTACAGTATGTTTTTGAAAAATGTGACATGCTGCATAACTTCCACACCAAGAACAGCAAAACATACTGTTGTGAAAGTTACAGGGCTTATTCCACAGGAGAAACATAAAGTCCCCCCCTGGCAATAGCCTACCAACCATTTCCTGTTCCTTGACCAATAGAGATGAGGGTAAAGATATCAATGCCACAAGCGCCATGAAGCTTCAAATATAATTTCTCTCACTGACGCAGCTTTTGGATTGTGAATGCCAAGATTATCATCATAATTGGCAAAGTGAGCATTGTACTACCAGAACAAATACAACACACTTAACTAAATGTCTACACATGACAGGAAATGAGGATAGTCATTATTTCTTTTTTTCAGTTAAGTTAGGTTAGGAGCATGCGCTGATGCAGTGCATTGCTGCACCCACGACATGATGAACCAACTCAGGATCCCAGATTTGGACCCGAGTGCAGCCATGCAACGGGTGGCACCTCAGCACCACACTAGTTCACATGGAATGGAACCAGTGTGAGGTTTTTTTATGGTGGCCATAGTGCCAATTCTGCCACCAACCGCCAGTAGACAACTTTATTTATATAATTACATAACATGAAGATACATGTGGAATTAATGCAGAAATGTGCTTCTTGATGGGAGTAAACACCTTCATTCTCATGTTAATGACATGTATTGTGCTGATTGTAAAGCACCATTTGTTTTGCAGATTTTTTTTTCTTTAACTGAAACTGTTCAGTTTTACTGCAAATTCAAATGTTGCACTCTGCATGAGAGGGAGCTTTAGGCATCTGTACAGGGGAAAAGACTATAATGTGGAATATTATCAACAAAAAAAACTTTTTTGGCCCCATTATGAATACTTTAAGTAAACACTCCAGCATGTTTGGTGTGAAAACTTTCACAATCACAATCCTGTTTCTTAAATTACAGTGCACACTGTATAGCAGTCATATAAAATATATTAAAAGTGCACTTCTCATTCATTCTTTTATTGTTACGTATAGTATTTTATCTACTGTAACTAATAATGATGCAGCACTCATAAAGTCCTAAATTTGCATAAATATAACTTCAGGTGAAAAAAACATACACAAACACATCTTTATATTGATTTACCACAAAAATGCAAAAGCCATTAGTGAAAAAGTAAATGTATTCCATGTAGACACAACTTTCACAACAATTGATTTTGTACGAGTTCCAGTCTCTTACATTGTATTAGAGAAATTTTGCCCTTCTCCTTCTTACAAACCATTTTAGTTCAGTGATGTTTGAGGCCATTTGTTTATTATCAGGTCCTTTAAAATCCTACCAAAGCATTTCAAATGGGTTGAAATTGCCATGTTAATTTGGTCATCCGAGAACCTAAAATGTATTCATTTTAAGTTATAAAGCTGGTATCATGTTTATGTTCCTTAATCCTGTTTTATCCAAGCCTTAGTCTTCAGACAAATGATCTCAGATTTTCTTTCTTTAGGAATACTTTGGTTTAAAAAAAAGGCACATGGTAGACTGTTGTGCTTAGTGGATGGCATGAAAATTCTATAGAGATACTTTGTGTTGGTGTTTTCATTAAACATGGTGTTATGCATAATGAGCAGATAACACCTTTTTGGTCTCAAATGTCCACTAGATATTATTCCAGATATACATTTGTAAATATAAGTCATGCTGTGTTGTTTTTACAGGGAACAGGCTTACTCTTCCTTACCTTCCATAAAAGACTCTTATTATTTGTTTTTTTCTTATGGTACATTCTTAACCATTAATATTCAATTTATTGATGGAGACCCTGTAATGGGCTGTTTCCCTGTCCAGGGATTATTCATGCATTGCACTTAGTTTCTGCTGGGATAGGTTCAAGCATCCCCCTGATCTGGATAAGCTAGTCATGAAAATAGGTGGATGTATCAAGGGATATTGGTGGAAGCCTTTTAGATATGTAAATGGAGCTGTTGAGTTCTTTGTGATTTGTGTGAACATCATAAGGTCGGATCTTATGGGTGAATTTCCTGGGACACATATTTCTGAAGAAAACGGACATCTGTCTAGGATTATCCCTGTTTCTAAATATCCCTTTTCAGTTTAGAATGATGAATTTCAATGGATCTGAAAATGACTTTACAACCCATCCCAAACTAATGAACAGCATCAACTGCTGTGTTGAACTGCTGCATTAAATTTGTTGCGGATGTCTTTTGTCTTGGACATGATATTACCACAAACTTGAAAGCTCGAGATGAACTGATCATAGGTTCTACTTTTATACAGAAGTCTTAACACTTCAATTGCATTCGCTGGCTCAAATTACCTTTTAAAATTATGCAGAAGCTGTAAGGAGTTCATTTTTTTTTTTGCACATATGCAGAATGGCTTATTTTCTGTTGAATGGAAAATATGATCTGCTATGTGTTGTACATCACCCAAGTTTAGAGTTGTCGACTCATACAAAACTTGCACTATAGGCTGCAAAGGCACAATCTAATTGTGTGGCCATATAAGTGCAGTAGAACTGTTGTATATAATAGATGGGCAGTAGGTAATGTTAATAAACGGAGCAAGAGCACCCAGTACCATAAGTGCCAAAAGGGAGATTTCTTATTCTACTCTTGGCTTTCTGGTACACCCATTTAAGAAAAACCTGAGGCCTGGAGAGACCACTGGCACAATTAGGAGATGTGCCTGGAGGATGGCATGTCTTCCAGGTGGTCCCAACCTATGTTTGCCCCCCAGGGGCCATACTGGGGGTAGTCCTTGAAGTATTTCCAGGTGATTGTATTAAAAAAATGCTTCACAACCTAACTAGTGTGAGACATGCCCAGACACCACCAGTCGGAGACCACATCTTTATATAAAAAACACACATTTATTAAAAACACCAATCAAGTCTCACACAGCACACAGTGCTTCCAGCACCAATCACCCCTCTTCCGGGCTTCTATCAATGTCCATGGCCACCTTTCCTCTCCTCATGGGAGCTTTGTCCTGCACCCACTCCCAACGCAAGCTCTCTGATTGTAGGAAGGGGCCCCTTTTATTTTCACCCGGATGTGCTCCAGGTGCCTGATGACATCCTTCCGGCAGCACTTCCTGAAGCACTCAGGGCGTCCCTGGAAGTATCTCCATAAATCTTCCCAGGTCTGGCAGAAGTAAATATTTTCTGGGCGCCATGTGGTTTGGGGTGCCCCCTGGCGGTGGCCACGGGTCCCAACAGGTTGGAATCTCCTTGCTCCTCTCCCGTGGTCCTCTCCTGATCCAGGGCGGTTGCCCCCTCGTGGCCCGGAGGACATAAATGCCACCTCCCGGTCCTTTCAGGCATCCCGGCTGGGTAAGAACCCCAGCCTTCTGTGACACTAGGTTGAACTTGGAGTCGGATGGTTGAAACACAAGTATAGTAGACACACGATACAGAAGGTGCATGTGGGGGTAATAATGGTGATGCTTCATGGGAATTTGTATTTTTCACCCCACATGAGAGACAAGGATATGAATTCTGCATCATCTGACCCAGTGGGGCCACTAGGATTTATTTCTGTTTGTTTATTTTGCTACTTGGCTTTGTCCTTGTGATTTTTCCCTTGCAACTGTTAATATGCACCATTTGTTATATTGTTTGGCTCCATTGGTTTTCAGTGGGGTTTGTAGGGCTGTCCTGGGGTTCCCTTGTTAGTCATTATATATTTCAATAAGGTACCATGGGTGATAGCGCTGTCACCTCACAAAAGAGAGCATCATGAGTTTCAATCATTCACATGGTCTTTATCCCAGTTTGTGTATTCTTTCCATGTCTGTACGCACGTTCCTTGAAGAACTCCAGTTTTCCTTCCATATACCCAGAGACATGCAGTTTAGATTACTTCCTCTACCAAATTGGCCCTGATTGAGGGTGAGTGTGAGAGTGTATATTAGTGTGGACCTTGTCGTGACTTGGTACCCTGTCCAGAAAAAGCTTCTTGGCCAGTGTCCAGTTCTGCCAGGGTAAGCTTCTCTTTTGCTGTCCTAAATTTAATGAATAAATTGTGAGATTCCTTTCAATCATTATCTGTTTAATACTACTGACTGTGAAAGGCACACTATAAACAAATTCTTCCTTAACACTAAATATGAAAGGTTTAAAATATCTGGCATTACTATGCAATAAATCTTTTATACAGGATAAATTAAATGACATTGCTTTTCTCTTAAGGGTTAACAAATGTTATGAATGTCACGAAAAAGCAATAACAACAGTGTAAAAATAACATTTTGGGAGACGAACTAGCATCTTTACTTCATCATGTCTCATAAGTCAGACTGATAATAAATAAATACAATTTTAAATGCATGTCAATCACCTAATATGACAACGTGAGCCATGTTTCCTTCAAATATATTTTTATATTAAATCTGTAAAACCCTGCTGCAGCCAGTGTTATTAAGAGACGTGGTGCAGAAATCTTGGTAAAGGAGAAAGAAGACGGCAAAGTCAAGTATATCACTAGACATCACGGATTCTGGGCGGCTGAGGCATGGATAGCACAGCTTTGCCAGAAGGAGCTGAAAAGATCTAGATAAGATTAAGTGACATATGTAAGGGCATAGATACTGAGCGGCAGAGCTGACCCAGATGAATACACTGAAACCTCTGTTAAAAGCAAGCCCGTGTTTTACCTAATCCTCCTAGATAAGCTGTTCCATACAGAATTATCAAGCCATGATCTTCAGGGTATCAAGCTGAAAATGAAGTTTTGAAATCTGCCTTGATTCCTCGACCACAAATGAGAAACTTGCCATAAGGATCTTTATTTATTCTCGGCCTTCCTCAGTGAGACACTCTTCAAAAAAAGTGCCAATAAGCCAGCAACAGATGCATTAAAGCCTTCTAACTTTGACTGACAGAACACGATATAAAGCAACCGTCACTTGACATTTAGGCTTTATAAGATTTGGAACAAAGAAAGAGGAAAACATAACTTCAAAAGAAAATAAATATGTTTATACAAGCCCACAGCAGATTTTTAATTTAAAATTATTGTTTCAGCTGTATCTGTGTTGCATAACATTATATAATAATCAAAAATTCCATTTATTAAAGTGTTTCTTTGCATCTTTTTACAGTTAACAAGTCAATTGATAATGTTCTCAGCTGGCAGCGGGAGTGCAGGCGCCAAGTGAAACAAGCACACCCTGCACTAAATAAAGAGTAAATAAAGAATTCAGGCTTTGCAAAAACAAAAATTACATTGGGTCAGTTACATATAACTTCAGTAACAACAAATCAGATTTCCTACAGTTGGCTAAGACAAAAGTGGAGAAAGCTTCAATCAATACTGTTTTCTAAATATTCTGAATAATCTGGATTAATGACTCATAGGATATACCTTGTAAAATATACTGTATTTACATTGTGGAAAAATATACTCTGATTATACTACCTGATTAAATGAAGAGCAGACATTGTGTTCAGTTGTACTTGTTGTGCACTGTTGTTGCATTTCCTCTTGGTTGATAAAAAAGAAAAACTGATTAACAATGTTATTATTAATATCTTAAAAGATTAGGCTTCACTGACTGAAACAGGTCTAGACCCATTTTCCCTTCCAATTTGTGAAGGAAAATTCATAGTCCTTCTATACACACGGCAAATTATTTTTAGATATGCATACAAGTAATTCTTGTGCACATAGATGGAACAGTCTGGAGCAGTAAAACATCGAGGTCCGAATGATCACATTTGAAAGACCTATTCAGTGGCTAAAGTGGGAAAAAAAAAGAACTGGTGGTACTCCTTACTGAGCACTGGTATATACAGTGTGGTCCAGATCTAATTATGCAGATCCAGATCGTCTGGATGACTTTGATTTATGCGGGGACGATTCCAGTTCGGCACAAAGATGATTCTTCATGTCGTCAGTTCGCACACTTCTCGATGGTCCACAATTTTTCAGGTGATTTTCTATGTAATAAACTTAAAAGTTATAGTGTAATGAAAATTGCATAATTAGAATTTATGCTTTTAACTCTAGCCTGTCATTTATCTCCTGGTTAATATTGTGGCCTGCCATTTTCGGTATTTTGTCAGAGTACTGAGTTCTTGTTTGCTTTATTTTAAATGTGGTGTCTTGGTCTTCTTGTAAATACACTGTTTAGAAACAATTTGTTTTTCTTGGGACATTAAATTTCAATTGAATTACATTTGGTGCATAAAGAGCAAACATCATAATGGGAACATAGGAAAGAGGCACAATATTGCTAAGTTTCTTTAACTTATTAACAAGACTGCAATTATTACAGCATGAAAACAGCAGCTTAACTTTCTTCCTCATTAAATATTTTCCTGGTGGTATTCTTTGAGCCCATACTGCATCGACATTGCACTTAACTTTGGTTGCTTTTCTTACTGGGTATCTTTGCCACCTCAATTTATGAAATTATGCACAGATTCTGTACAGTCTTCAATACAAAAGAATCTATGAGTCACCACAAACCCGTGGGCTGACAGTCTCCTTTTTCAGTTTGGGCTGAATGTGAGTCACAGCAGTGGTCTTCTCCATCTCTCTCTCTCTCTCTCTCTCTCTCTCTGTTGTAGGTCCACTTACAAGGGGTAGCACATTATCTGGACACTAAAGTGATCTCACCTTTATCCTGAAAGCACACACTCACTTGCACCTCCCGGACCCCTTAGCCTGAATGACTGTAAATTTATAAAGCGTGTACTGCTCGCAGTACCAAGATGATGGATTAACAACAGGCAAGAGCTTATACCCTTTTATTCAACTATGGTCTTGTTAAATTTAATCAATTCAATTAAGAATTACAGTTCCTGTACTCTCTTGCAAAGCACAACCTATAATCACTAAGAACAGCTAAATGTTTGTGGCTCTCTCATCAATGGATATACGGAAGCCTAGAGAGAGACAAACATCCTAATATAGAAGGTGTTTTTGGGCCCCCACCTTCTGATCTTGTCTTATGGCTTGTTGGGAGACTTACAGCTCTTATTTTATATGTTAGCTGCAGCCATGTCATTAAAAAAAATGCATGTTTACCCTTATTCCCTAAAATATACTAAATTATATTAGATTAGTGAAACACACAGACCCACGGTCCTCAAATAGAGTGCAAATAGAAATCCAGTTAAAGATAAGGAGCTGATGATACCTCTTATGTTTTCTAAATAGTTACTTATTTCCATTCCTCTAGAAGTTACAATGTATTTAATTACTTTGTCCTGCATGCCTGTGGGCCATCGTGTTTGTCCTTGATTATGAATTCTGCATATGTATGCAATGTGTCCTGGGGGTATTATCAATAGAGACTTTCATTAAAGATAAGGAGCAGTTGATAGTTGTTATGTTTTCTAAATAGTTACTTCTTTCAATTCATCCAGAAGTTATAATGTATTTTATTACTTCTGGTGGTTCATATAAAGCATGCTTAAACTTTTCCATTTTGGTAATACATTCTTTTCAAATTAAAGGAACACTTTGATAACACATCAGATCTCAATGGGAAAAAAAATCCTGCTGGGTATCTATACTGATATGGACTGGGTAATGTGTTAGGAATGAAAGAATGCTACATTGTTTGATGGAAATGAGAATTATCAACTTACAGAGGGCTGAATTCACAGACTCCCCGGAAATCATAGTGAAAAAATGATGCAGCCAGCAGGCTAGTCCATTTTGCCGAAATTTCATTGCAGCAACTCCAAATTGTACTCGGTAGTTTGTATAGACCCCACGTGCTTGTATGCATGCCTGACAACATCGGGGGCGGTGGCACGCTCCTAATGAGACAACAGCTGGTGTCCTGGGGGATCTCCTCCCAGATCTGGACCAGGGCATCACTGAGCTCCTGGACAGGCTGAGGTGCAACCTAGTGTCAGATGGGCTGAGACATAATGTCCCAGAGGTGTTCTATTGGATTTAGGTCAGGCAAACGTGGGGACCAGTGAATGGTATCAATTCCTTCCTCCTCCAGGAACTACCTGCATACTCTCACCACATGAGGCTGGGCATTATCGCGCACCAGGAGGAATCCAGGACCCATTGCACCAGCATAGGGTCTGACAATGGGTCCAAGGATTTCATCCCAATACCTAAAGGCAGTCAAGGTGCCATTGTCTAGCCTGTAGAGGTCTGTGCATCCCTCCATGAATATGCCTCCCCAGACCATCACTGGCCCACCACCAAACCAGTCATGCTGAACGTTCTCCATGGCTTTTCCAGACCCTTTCACGTCTGTCACATGTGCTCAGGGTGAACTGCACAACTGTGAAAAGCACAGGGCGCCAGTGGTGGACCTGCCAATTCTGGTATTCTATAGCAAATGCCAATCAAGCTCCACGCTGCCTTGGCAGTGAGCACAGGGCCAACAAGAAGATGTCGGATCCTTAGGCCACCCTCATGAAGTCTGTTTCTGATTGTTTGGTCAGAGACATTCACACCAGTGGCCTGCTAGAGGTCATTTTGTAGGGCTCTGGCAGTGCTCATCCTGTTCCTCCTTGTCCAAAGGAGCATATACCAGTCCAGCTGATGGGTTAAGGACCTTCTACGGCCTTTTCCAGCTCTCCTAGAGTAACTGAACTGCCTTTCTCTTGGAATCTCCTCCATGCCCTTAAAACTGTGCTGGGAGACACAGCAAACCTTCTGGCAATGGCACGTATTGGTGTGCCATCCTGGAGAAGTTGGACTACCTGTGCAATCTCTGTAGGGTCCAGGTATCACCTCATGCTACCAGTAGTGACACTGACAGTAGCCAAATACAAAACTAGTTAAACAACAGACAGAAAAAATGAGGAGGGAAAAATATCAGTGGCCTCCACCTGTTAAACCATTCCTGTTTTGGGGGTCATCTCATTGTTGCCCCTCTAGTGCATCTGTTGTTAATTTCATTAATACCAACGCTGCTGAAACTGATTAACAACCCCTTCTGCTACTTCACTGACCAGATCAATATCCCAGAAGTTTCACTGACTTGATGCTATACTCTGATTAAAAAGTGTTCCTTTAATTTGTTTGAGCAGTATATATATAAATGTATGTGGTTTAAAGAAATTCAGCAGGTTGCAAAATATGTCAATATATTAATCAGTGGCCTGATTGCTTACTTCATATGCAAGCATGCATCATTTTGAAGAAAGTCCATCTTTTTAACAGTGATGACCATTAGTAGCAAATCCCTGCTTTTTTCAGTAATACTCTTTACAGTTGGTATTAGGGCCGTGCTATGTTTAGCGTTCATTCCTTCAGCATACGCCCTTGTTTTTCATTTAACCTCGAGGCCCTTTCTTGTAGCAGGTCACCAGCTGTCTTGGTTTCAGTGTCCTCAGCTCCCATAATAATGTAGCTTTATGTGGAACAACAAGGTCAGTCAGCTCTGCATTTGAATTCCATAATCAGTACTACAATGAAAATGTCATCACTTCCATCTGCGCTCCACTGGAATGGCATTTTAAGTATCTGTTTCTCAAACTGAACATTTTAGTCATTGATTACAATAAAAACATCTTAGAAATTTTATTTCATACAATTACATAAAATCTGATTTTATGATTAACAGTCTAGTACAAACACAGTTTTATCTTCAATGTGGTTTAGCATTTACTTTAAGCAGGTCGATTTAGTTTTTTTGTTCACATATTGTATACAAAGAGTTTAGATAAAGGTGAAATTTGACTTGTGTGTTTTAATGATTTAAGATTTCATTCAGCACTGGTGGAAGGATACATATCACCCACCTATCTTCTCATTTTTAGGCTCCTGTTTGTTATATTACAGCACATTCAGCCTAACATTTGTGGCTTTTTCAGTTAGAATAATACAGTATTTTCTGTGTTGCATACTGAGAGACAAAGCCCAGAACATTCGGAAGAAAAACATATCTTTACTAACTTCCAAAGAAGATTTTACCACTTGAATCATATTTTAACAGTGACAAATTTAACCAAGAATTCACAAGCATGGTTTTGAGAGCAGCTCTGTCCATAATGTCTATTTATTTATTCAAATCAATTTATTTATCTTATCCATTCATTAGTTTTCTGAACTTGTACTATCCATTTCAATGTCACAAAACCCTGGGCAGGACATGAGTCCATTACAGGACACATTGGTACACATTAGCTCATCCTGGCCAAATCCTGATCGAATTTAGCCTAACATAAACATTTTTCAGAATTTAACATCGTTGCATATTTGTTATCTGTAACTGGTAATAAAATGGCTTGGTTGGCATCAGTGGTGTAGCCAGCTTGCTGAA
Organism: Polypterus senegalus; assembly: GCF_016835505.1. NCBI lineage: Eukaryota > Metazoa > Chordata > Cladistia > Polypteriformes > Polypteridae > Polypterus > Polypterus senegalus. Next base: position 45,171,925 of record NC_053157.1, read on the forward strand.
GGCCCCGCGCCCTGAAGTGGACCCCTCCTGTCTAGCATAACTCTTAGTAATTTATTCACAACTGGATCCTAGCAGCCTACTGGGCAGTGGCATCTGCAACCACATCACTATCACAAACTGGTGACAAACAAACCAGCTCTCTAAATGAAATTTGTAATAACTTTTTGAATTGTTTTATTATAGCCGCTGTAAGTTTGCAAAAATATAATAAATTGTGGAAATGGAATGTAGGAGGTGTGGGTAGTAGTACTAGTTACATACATCTATGTAAAATGTGCACCCACTTACTTTTCCAAGACAACTTTGTGAAAGAAGATGATTAAAATATAACGTAAGTTGCAAAGTAGAAACTATTCTGTGCTATAAAATGAAGCAATTTCAGTTTGTAACAAATTAAAACGACAACACTGGCTGACAGGATATTACTACACAATCGACCTGTTTTACACAATTTCTGAGAAAACAAACATCATAAAGTGGTCATGCTCACAAATCCTCACGGTAATGACACTAATGCACAGTAAGTCATACTAAGGTACCCTATAAAACAGATTACAGATTTGTTAAAGTCACAAATCGTATTACTTCTAATATCACTAGTACCTTAAAATACTCGCTTGCGTGCCTTCTGTTGTGTAAAAGTCTCAACAATGTTTTGACACGTCAAGTTGTCTGGCACGCTCGTTTTCGATTGAGAGTACAGCCAAGCCATTAAGTCTTGCAACGTGGTGCTTCTGAGGTAATTTTTGATGGGTTTTAACTTGGAGAACGATCATTCACATGCAGCAACAGTCACTGGTATAGTCATTGTGCTTTGCACAATCTGCACAATCCATTGCTACACCACTGGTTGGCATGCATAACTCAGAGCAGCTGGACACAAACTCAGGCTATTGGATTCAGAGTGCAGAGTACATCACTCTTACCCAGTTGTTTTAAAGGTGAACCACTCTGTCTCTAGTGACCAATGGAGCTTTGTACTGGATGACCAGTGGAGTTTCTTACTGGGAAGGTGTCTTCTTTTTTGCAGTGGGCTTTCTCCATTTCAGCCTTGCTACTGTATCCAAGGTATAAATATTTTTCACAGTTGGAGTGCAGAGTAATTAAGTAAGTTAGAGCCACACAATGAGTTGGCGGTGGGCAAAGAAGTACCAAACCCTGTGTCAGGGATGCCAGGGGCAATGACCCGGCCGGGACGCCGTGAGGGGCCGGATGTGGGTCTGCACCCACCCTGGATCACGTGGGGGCTGCCTTCCTGGTTGCTCTGGGGGCCATGGGTTGAGGGCATGGAAGACCCACCCTGTAGGGGCCCGTGGTCACCGCCAGGAGGCGCCCCAATGCCTTGGGGATCTGTTACCTCAGCACTTCCGCCACACCAGGAAGTGCTGGGGGGAAGAATTAAAAGGGCGCCTGGAGAGCTGCCAGGAGAACAGCTGGCACTTCCGCCACACTGGGGCGTGGCCAACGAAGGAGTGTCGGGAATCACCTGGAGCTCATCCGGGAGGATATAAAAGGGGCCGTCTCCCTTCATTCAGGACTAGAGTCGGGTGGAAGGAGGACAAGGCAGAAGAGGTGTGAAGGCGGCCCGAAGAAAGTATTTGTGGCCAGGACTGAGTGAGAGTTGGGGTTTGTGCACTAATGAACTGGGTCTGAGTGACCATATTTGTGTAAATAATTGTGTAAATAAACGTGTGGTGGTGAATTACAACATGTCCGCCTGTCTGTGTCCGGGTCGGCTCCACACCTGTTATTTAAAATGAAATACCTACCCAAATTAACACTGCCTTTCGATTTTACTATCTATATTGCTCTGTAAGTGTATAATTAAACACTGTGTACAGCAGAGAGGGCTAGATCCCGGGATGGAAGAGGTTCAAAGTTGCACAGTGAAAAGGTGCTGCTAGTGCTCTGGCTGTTGCCTTCCAACATATGCTATTGGAGTGTACAGACGTTTGGAGTATGGATGGCTCTGGAGGGAGGCAATTCTAAAACCCCAGTTTGAGTAGATAAGCAGCTGTGATATGTGTCCAATGTCCAGTATATAGCAGTTGCATGGTATCAACCTTTTCTAACATTAGGACAATGTTTTGATACAATACATTTTGACACCATTTTCTAGAAGTCTTTGTAAAGCAAAAAACTTTCTTTGCTTTTCTCCTGGCAGAACACAAGAGATGCTCCCTTATGGATTTATACAGCACAATGATGAAAACAAAGGCAAGCAATGCATAACAAAAAGGAAAAGTGAGCACTGAAGCACAGAGATATCATTAATATCCACAGCTGTCCATAAACACATATAGTATGCGTGTTTACAGGAGAAAATGTTGTATTATCTTGTACTCTCTGTTTCTGAGTTGTATTTGTAAATAAAAGAAAAGGCTCTGGGCATCTCTACAGAGAAAAACACCATTCAAGAAAAAAATCTAATTCAATTAAATTGTTAAAATAATAAGTCCATTAGCATTATAATAGGCAGATGATGTTGGAGAGGAAAATAAAAATTCAAGTAAACAGTAGTCCAACAGAAAATAATTATGCATGTATGTATACATATGCATATTAAATCTTTTTCTAGCAAATGTAGCAGATATGAAACATATGACATACAGTGTCTATAAAAGGTATTCATCCCCTTGCAAGTTTTTATATTTTATTTGTATACAACATTGAATCACAGTGGATTTAATTTGTTTTTTTGATACTGATTAGAAAACAGATCATCTAAATTAATTACAAATATAAATCACAAAAACTTGACTGCATAAGTATTCTTCATGTCAGTATTTAGTAGACACAGCCATTACAGCCTCGAGTGAGCAGGGACAAGTCTCTATCAGCTTAGCACATCTTAGTACAGTGGTGCATTTTGATAATGTACAGTGTTTGGCTTACTTCAAAGATGGCATCTAGTCTGATGGCCATAACGCTCAATTTTGTCTCTTCAGACCATGCAACCTTCTTCCAGCAGACTTCAGAGTCTCCCATGTGCCTTCTGGTAAACTTTAGCCAACATGTCATGTGTGTTCCTTTAAAAAAGTGGCTTTCTCTTTGTCATTTTCCCTTAAAGCGGTGACTGGTGACAGCAGTAGTTGTCTTCACAGTTTCCCCAGTTTAACCTACTGTAGCTTGTAACTGCTTAAGAGCTCTCCTTGGTCTCTTGGTGGTCTCCATCACTACTGTTCTTCTAGTTTATTCTAGTCTAGTTCTAGTCTTCTTACTTTTTGTAGATAGCCTGTTTTAGGTAGATTTCTAGCTGTGCCATACTCCTTCCATGTCTTAATGACTGATCTAACTGGATTCCAAGGGATATTCAAGGATTTGGATATTTTCTTTTATTAATACACAGATTTATACGTTTCTATCACTTTTCATGGAGTTGCTTGGAGTGTTGTTTTGTGTTCATTGTGTTTGTTAGGCCACCATACTGACTTACCCCAAGTTGGAACTTCCAGATGAGGTGCATTTATTCAACAATCAACTGAAACCCCCTGAAAACGGACAGACAGGTGATCTTCATTGATCTCCGAGTGTATGACAAGTGGTGATTTAGTTGTGCTATATCAAAAGGGGTGAATACTTTTGTGATCAATTATTTTGTCCTTTATATTTATAATTAATTTTGACCACTTTACAGAGATGTGCTTTAACCTTGACATGAAAGAGCCTTTTTCTTTTGATCAATGTCAGAAGAGGGAAATCGATTCCTCTGTGATTCAATGTTTTTTCCTTTTTTGTTTTTTTTTAACCAATTAAATGTGGAATCTTCCAAGGATGTCAATATTTTTATAGGCACGGGTATGTCTGCATAACTATTTGAAGTATAAATAACTGTAATATATTGATTATTTGATTATATTTGCTGCTCACTCCAGCCCTAAAACTTTTTGTCTTTAGTATAAATGACTCCGGATGTGTGCAAAAGAAAATATCCTCAACAGAGAGAAGGGGACCAGATGGATCATTCACCAAGGTTTCAATGGCAACATCCGTCAATCACAGGATGACTGCTTAGGCATGATTTGTTCTAATTATTTTTCTTTCTTTAGATAAACATAAACACAGTTTGTTCCAAAAAAGTGACGGTGGCTGAGTGGATCTATATGACACCTAAAGAAGAAAAAAGAATAAAAATTCTCAGAGTTGCATGAACATTTTTTTGTGAGCCTTTCCATTATTTTCCTTTAAGAATCATCTCGTAGAGTTGGAGAAGAGTGTCAGGGGTGATTTGTGATAGACGGTTATCAGCAAGAGTGAAAGGGATGGTCCACAGGATGGTAGTGGGACCAGCTATGTTATATGGGTTGGAAACAGTGGCACTGAACAAAAAACAGGAGACAGAGCTGGAGGTGGCAGAGTTAAAGATGCTAAGATTTGCATTGGGTGTTACGAGGATGAACAGGATTGGAAATGAGTACATTAGAGGGTCAGCTCAAGTTGGACGGTTGGGAGACAAAGTCAGAGAGTTGAGATTGCGTTGCTTTGGACATGTGCAGAGGATAGATGCTGGGTATATTGGGAAAAGGATGCTAAGGATAGAGCTGTGAGTCAAGAGGAAAACAGGAAAGCCTAAGAGAAGGTTTATGGATGTGGCGAGAGAGGACATGCAGGTGATGGGTGTGACAGAGCAAGATTTAGAGGAAAGAAAGATATGGAAGAAGATGATCCTCTGCGGTGACTCCTAACAGGAGCAGCCGTCATCTCCAGCCTGGGGACGCTGCAAGCGGTAGCTGGACGGAGGGTGGAGGGGGTGGTTTCGCCGCTCACGCTGTATAGTATTTCTCAGGTGGCTCCAGTTGATGAATGGGGTGGTGGGAGCCTCACCCCATTCATTCTCAGTGGGCAGTTGGGTGCGCGGCAAGTGCTGGTGTGCAGTACGGAAGCTTGATGGGGTGGAGGGGGGCAGTTTGCTGCCCGCCCACCATGCCACCGCAGCTACTGCTCCTGACTGAACGGAGGCTGGAAGGAGCAGAGGCGGGCTTTCACTGCCCACACCCTTGCAGTGTCCCTCGAACAGCTGCTGCATTCGTTCTTGGTGGGCGGCTGGTGATGCTGCAAGTGGTGACCTGGTTGTGGTTGAATGGAGGCCATTGAGGGTGAATGGGGCAGCGGGGGGCAGCATTATAGTGTGCCTCGGGTGGCTGTCTGTTGAATGGGGGCGGTGGTGGGCGATTCACTACCCGCCTTTGGCCGCACCCTGTTCGCTCTCGGTGGGCTAATGCTGCAGGTAGCAAACTGTATTCAAGTGGAGGTGACTGTGAGGTGGGCCGGTGGTGAACTGCCCCTCGCTGCCCCATTCATTCTCAATAGCAAGCCTGCTTGTACTGTTACGTAAATAGCAGGAAGTTGTCTCTCATTCAGTACACCATATGTGCCAATGACGGGTGCCTTCCTGCTGTGATAGCGTGGACAGTTCTGTGCAGAAGAGCTCATCTTAATCTTTTGTCTTCACCCTTCAACAATGTCTCTGAAACACAAATCTGATGCAAGTGCTGGTGATACAGTAAAGAAGAGAAAAACCATCACCATGGAAAACAAAGTAGAAATAATAAAAAGGTCAGAGAGAAGTGAAACTCCATCATTCATTGGCTGAGCACTTGGTCAGTCAACAATAGCATTTATTAAAATAATGTACCTGTTACAACTTACATACAAATTCAACTTAAGTACAAACCTACAGTCCCTATCTCGCACGTAACCCAGGGACTGCCTGTAATGCATATAGTTTTTGTAACCAAAAAATAGATTAAGCGGGAACCAAAATAGGTTTCTATGTATTTAAAAAATAAACTTCTATTCTATGTTGGGTTTTTAATTTTTGCTGTATTACTCGTGGGATATTTAAAGTGGGTATAAAATTAGTTTGTCGGAAACATTTTTTTTTTACGTATGTTGATTGAATTTTGCTTGCTGCTTTTATTGTAATTCTATGTGAGTGGCTTTGAGAAGCTCTTTGCCTTACTTACGCTACTTTTTTTTATAAAAAAATGCTTTTGCTTTGTTAAAAATATCATTAGAGTGAATTATATACTTTAAGAACTTTTTCTTGTATATTCAATTATTTTGTAGATATACAGAAACTTGTTTTGGTTCCTGCTTGCTATATTTTTTTACTTACTTTCCCAGTAAGTGGGTTATATCTTTCATTTTTATGGTTAGTGATTGTTCTAGTAGTTTCTGTAACCAACAGAAATTAAGTTTGGATTTTTAAAAGCATTTTCTAGCAGGGTCCTCTAAACGGCCCCTCCAAGAATACCCCATAACACCCTAAAATAAGGCGAAACGTTAGACATAAAAGGATATCAAAATAAACATGCAATTAAAAATCTGACGCATTATCATGTGAACTAAGCAACACATCATTAGACCCTGCTGCAGCACTGATTATATTATTTAATTAAAATAGTTAAACTCCATTCCAAATTCAAATAACTAGATTTTATTATTAAGCAATTTCATGGCCTCATTTAAGAAGTCCAATACACATGTTGATTTCTAAAATGTTCTCACAAGACCAGTAAACATGCCTCCATCCATCCATATTTAGTTCATTACAGGGTCACCACTGGGAAATTGAGCTGACCCCAACAGTGCCATCTGCACAGTAAGAACCAACCTCAGATGTAATGCCAGTCAATCAGAGGGCACATTCTCCACCACGCACACATTCCCTGTAATAGTTGGCCAGTCCAGAGACACTGGTTGACCTAATTTACATGTCCTTGAGCTGTAGGAGATGTTGCAACCTCCACGTTCTTTAATTCTTTTTGAATGTAACCTTCATTGACTTGCCCTATTGATTTGTTGACCTGTTGTCTTGTGCTGCTGTAACTCATCCACTTGACAGTTTGGGGCAAAGCTTTTGATTTAAAGGGAGCTCATTCAAGGTTTTCAGCAGCTCAGTGTTTGGCAGGTTTAGCATGGATTGTCTGGCATCACTCTTGTTAAAAGATTTTTAAATTGACATATTGCTGAGCTAGTAAGGCTGCTTGTAAACACAAATCACAGCATGGAATTCTTTTCAGTTGTTTTATTATTTACCACTTTAGGATGTGTGCCATCATTTGTATTTATGTAATCATTGACTCTAAACTGGCCTGGAATGGGTATGAGTGTGGTTGTGTGGGAGTGGGCTCTTTGATGAAGTGATGGCCAGGCCAGGTTTTTTGCCTTGTGTCCAGTACTGTGGGAATAAAATGCAAACCTGAACCAAGTTATGCTGGTCTGAAAATGTTATGCTATAATACAGGGTGATTCAAAAAGATTCATCCGATTTCAAAGTGCCATATTTTTACAACCGTGAGGCGCCTAGGAACCAATCACACACCAATTGAAAGAGGGTGTCATAGAGTTTCTGACTGTCACCAGAAGATGGCGCCCTTCAGTCTGCGCCTGCTCCCTCATCACTGGAGTGGCACTCCACTTGTGGCCCCCAAGATCACCAGATCTCACTGACTTTTTTTTGTTGGGGCACGTTAAGGATTCTGATTATGTGCCACAACTCCCAACAACACTGGATGATCTCCAAAATCACATTGAAAGAGCCTTGAGTACAGTGACACCCGACATGTTCAATCAAGTATGGGATGAATTTGACTATCGCATTGATGTTGTCTGTACAGCTGGAGGAGGTCACATTGAGCACTTGTAAAATTACATAATAAACTTTAGCTTGTAATGATTTACAAGTGAAATAAGACATTTTGAAATTGGATGAATCTTTTTGAATCATCCTGTATTGAATTTATTTAGCTTAGTTAGCAAATATTTTAGCTGTTTCCAATCAGATAGTAAGTTTTTTTTTTTATTTCATGTTCATGCATTTTGCCTCCTTATATTTTATTGGGAGTGGCACGATGGCACAGTGGTAGAGCTGCTGCTTTGTCATAAGGTGACCAGGTTTTGTGTCCCTGGTCCTCCCTGTGTGGATTTTGCATGTTCTCTCAGTGTTTCTGCTGTGACAAAGGTGCTATACTAGTGCCTGACCCGGCACAGACAGACATGGGAGGCACACTTATAAAACAAATAAATGTTTTTATTTTTCTTTTCTTCTGCCTGTGGGCAATGCCTTCCCCGTTCCCACAGGCACAACACAGTCCAAGCACTAAGCACACACAATCCGAATACTACTTTTCCTCTTTCTTTCTCCACCACTCCTCTCTGGCAAGCTTTGTTTCCCTCCTCCAGACTCTGGCTCCCGGAGCGGTGGCTGCAGGCTCCTTTTATAGCCCACCCAGAAGTGCTCCAGGTGTTTGATGACCCATTTCCGGCTGCCCTTCCAAGTGTGGCGGAAGAACCACTCACAAGGGCTCAGGGACAGTTGCAGCACATCCTAGCGGCACCCCCAGATGCCAACAGGGCTGTAACAAACTCCAATTCCCATGAAGCCCTGCAGGAGTCCAAGGTATTGCTGCCACCCAGGGGGGCTGCCATCTAGCATTCCGGGGGAGGTGATGCTCTGTCCACATTTGCTCTCCCGGTCCTTCCAAGGCAGAGGCATCCTGGCCAGGCAGGGGCCCCAGCCACCCATGACACTGCTCACAGTGCAAAGACATTCAGGTTAGGTAGACTGGCAACACTAAACTGGTCCTAGTGTGTTTGGTGTGTATTTGGTGTGTGTGTTTGCTGTGTGTGTGTGTGTGTGCGCCCTGTCCAGGGTTTGTCCCTTTGTTATGCCCTATGCTAGCTGGGATAGGCTCCAACATGCATTGTTCGTCATGATTAAGCAGATTAGAAAATGACATGATATATTTTATTGCTTTATTTTCTTTAACACCACCATCCTCCAGCCCTTTCATCTTATTTTTTTTTTTAAACTTTGAGTATGCTTAAAAATAAAATAGGCTGCCCTATTTTAGGGTGGGTGGCACAGTGGCGCAGTGGTAGCAGTTCCCGGGTCCTCCCTGCATGGAGTTTGCATGTTCTCCCCGAGTCTGCGTGGGTTTCCTCCCACAGTCCAAAGACATGCCGGTTAGGTGGATTGGCAATTTTAAATTGGCCCTAGTGTGTGCTTAGGGTGTGTGTGTGTTTGTCCTGCGGTGGGTTGGCACCCTGCCCAGGATTGGTTCCTGTGTTGGCTGGGATTGGCTCCAGCAGACCCCCGTGACCCTGTGTTCAGATTCAGCGGGTTGGAAGATGGATGGATATTTTAGGGTGTTTCATAAGGTAGAATGATATAGTAAAGTTTCATCGGATATTTTAAATATCAAAATGTGTGCTTCAATTTAAATGTCTAAATATTCTCAATTGTAATACAAATGTGTCATCTTTTTACCCTCTGACAGAGGTTTATAGAGGACTTGATCCCTAGTAAAGGATCAAAAATCCAAAAGAACATATTTGTAATGACTGACCTTGAAATGGTGTAAAATGATAACCCACGTGCCAATGTTTGAAAATTATCATTTTTTTAACCTTTTGGGAGTGGGATGTAGAGGACCAGGACCAATAGTAAAAAAATAGAAATCAACAATATTATCATATTTGTGGTCAGCAACCTCAAAGTAAGATAAAATGACACTCTGCATGGCCATATTACCAATCTATACAATCTCTATTTTTTCCAAATTTTGTGAAAAGGAGTAGCTTTGACCCCTCGTATCACATTAGGAGGTGAACCCTTGGGGTCAGCTGATCTGAAAGTCACAACGTCAAGTCCTTCTGATAATTTTTGCTGAAGACACCTTGTAAGAGAAAGTTAAAGTTTTGAGTTAAACTCATATTCATGTTTGCTTAATTTGAATAGAATATAAATTTCTGTCATAGTCATAGCTTATGGTATAGTCTTTTCCCCCAATAAACTAGTAAGAGATAGAACCTTCTTACTATAAATGAGAAACAGTGTGATAATAGCTCAGTTGTGTTTAGAACAGTTCCCAGTAAAGAAGGTCTTGAAAGACCCAGTTTCCACTCAGAAATGGGATAAGCATACAGTTTTCTGACCGTTTTGAAATGGTTCAGACATGATAAGTAAATAGTAACGATTTGAGATGTAACAAGATTAAGCTTAGAACTGAACTTTTTTAACATGATTTTTTTTCCTTTTTTGCTATTTTAATTTTCTTTTTTGTCTGTTTTACTTTGAAATTTAACTAAACTTTTAAAAACGAAGATATTTTGTCTGTGGAATCATTTCTGCGTGTCAGGCTTTTGTTGAATCCCATTTTTTTAAATTAGAGCTGCTGAACTTTGGTAACTTTGGAAAAATGCAGCTACACACCTATTAGGTAACTCTTTAATGTAAGGGTGTGATTGCCTGCACAAAATATTGTGCAAAAATGGCCTAAAATTAGAAGGGTCTAGAGGTGCACAAAAATCTTGATGCCTCATCCAACTAGACATCAAGACGAATCCAGCTGCGTATCCTATGTGCTGGTTTTCTCATACCATAGCGTGGTTTGAAAGCATTCATAAGTAACTCATATAATTTGTTTCATTTGGTGTATTTCTGGCTGGACATCTCTCCTGCTGTTCCTGTTTGGTCCAATTGTGCATCCCAATGTTGCAAGCAATAGGAAAGGAGGACTTAGTAAAAACCCATGTGCTAAGCGGTTAAGCTGGAAACTGAGCCCAGGTTACTGAAGCTTCGAGGTCATAGTGTTTTTGTAGCGGTGAACTCCCTGTTGTCACCGTAAGCAGGACCAAAGATTCTGATGTGTTAAACCACTCATAACTTGTTCCGTAAAATTTCAAGAATTTTATTATATGACTTAAACAAAATAACAAATATAATTAACATATTAAACCTAATTTAAGTCATATGTGTATTACAAATTAGACTCACCCTGAAAACCTTTCTTAATTTAATGCAGCAGTACATAACGGTGCAGTCAGAATAACTGCTGCTCGATGTCATGCTCAACAGAGCTTACTTAGCCTAATGCCCCCTTTGCAGAATTAAAGCATGTTGCAGTCCAGACTAATGGAACACCTACCTATTACATCCTAAGGAATGATTAATCACTCGAATAAAGTATTACTTTACATTCCTGTACTTCTCTGTTTTTCTAACATGCACAATAAAACCATACCTTTATGATAACTATACATACTTCTTCTAAAACATACACTATATACAAATCATTTCATAATATAAACAATTACATATGCAACACATACTGTATTTGTGCACAAATGCCTCTTACAGTTTTCATTTAATTTTACTTTTAATTAGCTGCATGGTGTGAAAAATAATTAATTTGTAGCATGTTTCCATGTGCTTCCTGTTAGCAGTATACTTTCTTGCAAGGACTTCTCATCTATTCTCATGTATGGATATACAGTATAAGATAGTGTCTGATAATTTGCAAGACATCTAACCTTCAAGGACATGATTCACTCACACTGCATCACATTCTCACAGTCCCAGGATCACCCTGCGATGAATGTAACATTTTTTCTCAAGTGGTTGTAAATGCAGCCTGGTCATGTGAAACAGGCAATGCAAACAAGAAAGGTCTGGCGGATTAAACAAAGATTTACACAGGGACTTGTAATCAGGGTGACCTTGTAGTTAAGGTGCTAGAATTGAAACTACAAGATGCAGGTTCAAATCCCACTTCAAGCTCACAGTGTTCTCATGAGGAAATGATTTAATCTGGCTGCAGTACTACAGTAAGAGTTTGTATTTCTAAGATATGGATAACTGTACATAAAAAGCATTGGTATCATATGCAGCCTAAAAGGGATTATATCAAATAACCTTAAACCACTTTCTTGTATGCAGTTTTGTGTTTTTTTAATGCAGATTTTCTTGCATGGGTTTTTCTCTGGGTATTCCTGTTTTCCTCCCACATCCTATGACACATGTGATAAGCTGATTGCCCATTCCATTCTATGTGATTATAAGAGTGGGTTCAGGGATTGTCTCTGCAGCAGCCACCAGGAGCTTTACAGCCACAGTTCTGCTCAGCTGGCTCAGCAATGGAGGGCCTGAACATGTTCCTTTCAGGTTTAATGTTCCCAGCCTCTCTGGGGATGCAGGAGAAATTGTCCAGAAGTGCAAGTTGAAGATCTTCTGGGCAGGGATCTCTTCCAAACATTCTTAGCACACTCTCACTATATGTTTAGGCCTACCAGGTTTGTCCAGCGTTTTCCCCCGCCATCTGATCTAAGTCACTACTAGGTAGTAATCAGTGGGCCTTCTCTTTCCTCAGGTGTCTAAGATCTGGTGTCATAGATCTGATGACATGGTTACGAAATCGATCATCAGTCTATGGCATAGGGCATCCTGGTGCTAAATGTACTTATGAACACTTATGCACAATATGTTTTTTGTTATGGACAAACTGTAACTACCACAGACATCCAACTACAAAACACCTCTCTGGTTCACTGAGAATTGAACTCCCCCAGCAGAATAATAGAGTCCCTACAGGAAGCATCTTCCAACACTCTCCCCAAAGTCTCCAAGAAGGATAAATACTCCGGCCCAATTATTGGTGTATAAGTGCAGAGAACAGTGAAAGGTCTTCCACTATCTTGCAGTTGCAGGGAGACAACCTTCTTATTTAAACTTCAATGTACACACACACACTGAGCCAGAGGGCTATAAATAAGCCCACAACAATCCACCATCTCTGCCATGGGCAGCTCCTGAGTGTAATTTGGTTCACGGTACCATGCTGTATGTTGAGGTAAGTCCAACAATGTCCTAATTGTACCTTTCTTCTTCCTACACCAGCTCAGATTCCTTACTCCCACAGAGAGGCCACATTTTCTGTATCTGTTAGTTTTAGCATTCAGGAATGCGTTCACCAAGGTGCTTGCCTTTGACTTCCACCTAAACCTCAATGCAGCCGGCCATTATGGCTCCTTCTGTAGATGGTGGATTCAGTGGAGGACAGTTCCATGTTGCTCTGTTGGGCTGTGCCTGGCCGGGCCCCTTAAGTAAAGGCCTGACCACCTGGCAGAAGCCGATGAGCTCCCATAGTAGGCATGACTCCAGGGACCTGGTTACTTGGTAATTTTTTTCATGAAGGTCATGTGAACCACACTTTGTCTCATCCCTCATCTAGGACTGTTTCGCCTTTGACGACACTGACAGCTGCGAGAATACTTATGACACATCAACCCCTTCACTACGATAAGGTGGTGGTTCATGGAGTGGTTAATAGTATATATAAAAGCCAAAGTGTAATTGAATTGGATTGAATTGCTTACTACTTGGCACCATGGCACCACAGGGAGCATTGCCAGCTCACAGTACTTAGATCTTATTTAGGTCTGACACAGGGACATTTGTGTCAAACTGGTGCACCCTACCTTTCTTCATAGGGGTTTCATTATACAACCCAAAACCCAAAGACATATGGATTGCTTTACTGGGAACCATAAATTGTCCCATTCTAGCATCCTGTCTGGACATGTGCCTGCTCCTACCTGAAAAGGCTATGACTTAAGTGCTTACTAGAAAAAACATGTTAAGTACATGAATAGATTATTGACTGAATTCAGGAAAACAAACTACTGCTTTTAAAAGATCTGGAAAGAGTTCAGGCCATCAGCAAAGCCAACTTTCATTTCTTGGTTTTTTCCACATAATGGCCAATGTTCACAGATTTGGATTGATAGATTTCCCCCAAAGGGAATTCATCAAGTATGATGGACTAGTCCCACCAAAGGAAATTAATTTTCAGGAATCAATGAGTTTCTGTACGATGTACCATAGCTATGCTGATGACACACAACTGTACTCATCAATAGCTCCTGACGACCCCGACTCTCTTGATTCACTGACACAGTGTCTTTTCTTGTGTTTTTGAATGGATGAGTAGTAATTTTCTCAAACTAAATAAAGAGCAAACAGAAATTTTAGTGATTGGCAATAATGTATATAATGAGGTTATTAGAAATAAACTTCTGTTCTTTTTCTGGTTTTCTGGGGTGGCGACCTGCGCCACCACCACCTGATCAAGGCACTGTGATGTCCCTACATTGATGGGTTAAAGGCCAGAAGTCCACATGACCGTCATCATCAAGTTCTTCTATGAGAACCCTGAATACATTGAGGACTGACTGAGGTCATTTATGTTAGGTAGAATGCCTAGAGGGGGCTGGGCGGTCTCGTGGCCTGGAACCCCTGCAGATTTTATTTTTTTCCTCCAACAGTCTGGAGTTTTTGTTTTTGTTTTTTCTGTCCTCCATGGCCATTGGACCTAACTTTTATTCTATGTTAATTAGAGTTCCCTTATTTTAATTCTTATTTATTTTGTCTTTTTTCTCTTTCTTCATCATGTGAAGCACTTTGAGCTGCATTATTTGTATGAAAATGTGCTATATAAATAAATATTGTTGTTGTTGATGTAGGCTCTGGGCAACTTGTGGTCTCATAGCTACTTTCATGTGTTGCATTCCATCCACGCAACTGGAACTGTAAATTTTATGCAGAATATGTGATATGCAAAGAACAGTGATGTGATGTGGTGTGAAGTGAGGCATGTTCTGAAGTTCATGGGAGACCTCTCCCCCCACATCTGATTGCTTCAAAGTGATCACAAGTTCACATTGGAGATTGTTACTTTGAAGCTGTGAATTGCATGGCACACCAGAAATGCAAATGTGAAGAGTGATGTGGTGCAAAGTGTAGTGTGATCGTGATTTCACAATGGAAACCCCTACCTTATTCCTTCAAAGCAATTGTAAGTTCACAGGGGAGATTATTGCTTCGATGTAGTATGTGACACACCAGGGAGGCGGTTATGAGAGGTAATGTAGTGTGAAATGCGGCACTCCAGCTTGTCCAAACTGCTAACAGATTTGTAAGATAGCATCAGTGCTTGTGGACAACCAATCAGCACAATTCTTTGCATAAGACACACTAACAATAGTTCCTGGTTGAACAAAACGTACATTCGCTGATTGAAGTAGGAGCTACAAAGGTACCAGGAACTACTTACCCGAAACTACCAATGGCCAGAGTTCCTGCTGTGGGAATGCTACAAAAGTTCCCAAGTTTCTAAAACATCCTTGGTTCCTGAGAAAAAAGTTCCTGTGGTGGGAAAACGGTTAGTGACTGCTGAAGCAGGGGCTGGAAAGGAAGGTGAATTCCACAGGCCAATCATTATACAGAGGCCTTGGTGTATTGAGTGGGTTTGCAGCAGGTAGGGGTAAAAAGGTGATCCATCTGCAAAGTTACCACTGTGTTTTCATGGAGTATAGTGAAGCTTACCAGGTTTGTTATGGGATCAAGACCTACTTTTTTTATTTATTTTGTACAAAAAAATTCTGATGACAGCTTTCCATGTGCAGCAAAGAAAAAAGGTAACAATAAAATGCTATAATAAGACAATTGTTCGGGTTATTCAGGTAATAAAGAAAAGTAATGAAGAAGAAAGCAGCATATATTCAATTGCTATGTACAAAACAACATGACTTATGTACAGCTTAAAGAAAAAAGCTTAAGATAAAAGCTGAAAGACACCTACACAGGGCACAAAAGCACTACCTGCATAGCCTATCACTCCTCAATACTTCACAAAGGGACTTGCTAGCTTTGGCATAAACAACACCTGAGTGTCCCTGGATATAACCTAGACCCAAAGGCTGATATATCTTGGTCCCCAAAAATAACCCAGACACATAAAGTCTGACACTCCTTCACAGTGTCTCTGGATATAACATATAACTAAACGCTTAAACATCTTGATCCCTGATTGGAGGCTGAAATACCTGGGCAACGCCATTTACCAGCCAATGATGCAGTAATTTCCCCATGCTGTCCTCTGTTGGGAGAATCCACCCTCAGCCACCCAACCCTGTAAGTAGGAAAATGGCCCACACTAGCTTCGATGTGTTTACTTTATTATTTTAGTCTGTTAAGAAATACAGATAAAATAAAGAAAATGTAAAAGCAAAGCAGATTTTATTAAGAACAGAATGATAGCAAATTAACTAAATAAAATATATTATAGAAAAAAGTAAAAGTATACTCTGAATGCAGAGGTCTAATAAAAAATACACTCTTATTTGGAAGTAAGAAGAACTTAAACAACATGAAGATAGGAAAACTGAAGATTACTAGCAAAAGAGACATCACTGTCACAACTCAAGCTGTCTTGTTGGGTGGCTTTTAGATTTAGCATTTGTGCTGATACATGAATGGTTATTTTTACTGCCCAGATGGATGGCATCTCTCTGTTGGAATTTAGTCTCTCCCGCTTTCCGATGTCTGTCTTGTATCTTGGATAGTCCATTTGTTACGGCAAACGGCCACATAGGGTACAAGACCTCATGAGAGTAAACACAGGTTTGCTATTCTGGTGATGGATGCTCTGCCTAAAAGCTTTGAGCATGAAAGTATGGATAAAACACTTTATCTTGCTATTTGTTGAATCTCTGGTTTCCTTGAGAAAAATAGGCACTCCTGTCTAACATTTCAGATAAGGATAATAGTAAAGTTTATAGATAACATGTAAAGAAAAATATACAAAATACAAAGTACGAAACAGAAAACTTTCTCACAGTGCCAATCACAGCATCGCTGTTCATAGCATTTCACAGCAGAGGGTTCATTTACTGGTCATCACAGTCTAACTGAGCACATGTAAACAAAGCATATTACAGCTTGCTTTTGCTATAGAGCTTGAAGTCCCAAAGTGATGATTGTCCCACCCAACTCCACTCCAACCACAGGCGTACACAGATGTTTAAGATGATTCTGGCTTAAGAGAGGAGAACAGTATGTGAATTTTCCTTTGGGATTAATAAAGTATCTATCTATCTATCTATCTATCTATCTATCTATCTATCTATCTATCTATCTATCTATCTATCTATCTATCTATCTATCTATCTATCTATCTATAAGAACTTAATGCCACCTAGAGACAAGCACAAGTCTTGGGGAAGGTATATAACACTGAGAGACCCCAAATATCAGATGAACCTGGGAACATCATTAAAGATATTTCTAAGAGTGTCACTAGATGTATTAGATCAGTATATTAAGAGGAAAGAAATCTCCCCCTTATGGTTCTTAATAATTTTGCATACTTGATGCATTTCACTGCAGGGTCTCTTCAAGGCAATCTGTCATCACTGTATTGTTGTTATGGTTCAACATAGACATTGCACTGGAACATCTCTTAGAAACAAGTTGAAATTTTAAAAGTAGCATTGTTCATGCATTTCTCAGTATCTGATCCACGTTGTGCCGTGAGACCCACTGCACTGCAGACGAAACCTTAAAAAAAATAAATTACGAACTATCTCTACTGTATATATAATCTTCATTTGGATCTTGATCTTTGTTTGTCCGCGAATGAATTAGAAGAAGAAGCACTGGATGGCAGTAGAGAGAAAGCTAAAACATAGCCATTGCATTAAGAATCTCCTCAAGGCTTATACTACTGAAGACTGTAGTACTCCAGTCACACCTCAAAACACTGACATTCAAACTAAACAAATTGTTGTGCTTTAAATTAACTAAGATCTTCATTTAGATCTTGATCTTTGTTTGTCCGTGAATTCCACGCATGCGTAGACCACCTTCCAGTTTAGTACGTTGTTGTTACTCACGGATGTCAACAATGTGCCGGAATAATGAAAGGGGTGGTGGACAGTGTTACGCTGGTTAGCTCCTGAGGCCTGGTTAGAAAATGAGATTGCCGAAGATAAAAGGTACATGCCTACGTAACATATGAATGAAGGAAAGACAGTGGGTAAAATGAATGACAACGTAACAGCACATTCCGGGAATTATTATTGTTACATTGTAGCCGGCGAGTGCTGTGCGTCTCACAGTTGTACCATGGCTTACTCACATGTCAGTAAAGTGATCCCTATTTATGCTTTAAAGAGCCTGGATGCCTATGTGTCCCACTTTTATAACCATTGCTCTGTGTATATTGCATTACTCTTTGGATTGCTACAAAGCAACCTGTGAGATTGGAGAAAGGTTGAGAAGAGATCGTGAGAGGAAACGATAGCGTTGTGAAAACGACACAGACTGTGAACGGACAGAAGCAGAAATGCTCCTACACCACCACATAATTACGATTTGAACAGTGATTCCGAGTAGGCCGTTCCTATCGAATCAATGTCCAAGGGTTTTCTTTTGTAATTTTGTTTCCCTTATAAAAATCATAATGCTGTGCGACGAAGGGCCCAGTTCACGACTGGCAGCCACATTTAAACAGGGAGTCCTTCACAGACAATTTTAACACGTGCAACGTGGTTGGGCGCACATGGCTAGTTCAACTATATTTATGTTATGCAGAATGCCCAGTTTGGATTGGGCGGTGTTTTGGCTTTAAGCCCCTAATGATGTTGTTTTTTTCTCCAGCTGATTTTTTTTTCTGGCCACCTGAACTTATCATCAGACTGTCATTTAGATAATTTAAAAAAAAATTCTCTATTGAAGGACTATTTCTCCTATTTATTTTTTTATACTATTTATAAATTAATTTTTCTAATATTAGTTTGTTTTTCTTTGGATGTAACTACTTCTTTTTCATATTGTAAAGCACTTTGATCTTCATCCTTTGTATGAAAATGTGCTATAGATATAAATGTTACTGTCGTGCTGTCTTATTGAACCTCCTTGTTTATCACCACTTTAAAAATAAAATTGGTCCAATATGGCAGCTAGTGATGGCAACAAATTGTATAGATGTTTCCATGGACGCAAAATCGTAACTCCAGCATATGCATTGCAGCTTCCATTACTTATAAGTCAAGGTAATAATTTCTTCTCAAAGGAAATGAAATACAAAGCAATGGATATATGCTATTGTCATAAACACTGCTCTCTATTCATATCAGTTGATGGAGCTCTATTTCTGAAACCGTCTTTTGTTGTTCACAAAGACATGTTATTGTTCACATTAACACAGAGAGAATAATTCTGTTAGATGTCAGGCTTTTAGTTCTTTTGTCTGATACAGTAACAACTGTTTTCCATTATATCTCTTCCACTAAAGGCACCCATCTTCCTAGAAACATATACTGTATAGTCCTTTATCTTATTGATACTTCAGTTATTGTACATTTTCCCCTTTCATACAGGGATGCACAACTTAGTTTAAACTATGATACGTTAAACCTGTAATACTGATAATATAAGATAATTTAGTAGTCAATAAAGATAGTAAAATAGGGTTTACTGAACATTCTTAATAGTACCTAAGCTGCAAAAAATTCTCTTTGCACACCTAATAAAGGCTACAGCTAAAACACCCTTTTCTTTCTTTTCTTTTCTTCAGCTTGAAAGTAACCTTTAAGTTATTTTTATGTGTTGTCCAAAATTCTATCACCGTTACAGTATATCTCAGCCAGGGGTTCAAAGTCTTATTTTATTATTTTAGTTATTATTAGTTATTAGTTATTATTATTAGTTATTATTATATTATTATTTTAGTTTTATTTATTGATTTATTTTTGTTAAATTTTGAGTCATTGAGATCGTCTGCTTTATTTTCTGTGTCTGTGCCATGCTCTCTCTTTTTTGTTAGTCCCCTGTCAGTCACCACCAGGAACTGCCCTCCATCCTATAAATCTACGGGGTCTTTCACAGTTCCCGAAAATGCTAGGAAGTGGTGAATTACTGTGATTTTTGGATTTTGACTTTATGCTCTGCTTTTGGACTTTTTTATTGGAACTTTGGTTCCATTCGATTTCCTTATTATTTTGGGTAACTCCTATTGTTTTTTGTACTCCACGGAGCCCCATTGCTATTGAAGAGCATTTTTGTGAATAATTAATCTATTATTTTATAAAGATTCTGCATGGCTCTTTCTGTATCTAACCAGGGTTTTTGATGGGATTTTCCCCCTCTGGTAGGCATTTTTGGAAGTGTTTTTGTCATTTACACACTTTTGAACTCCTAGCCATAATAACCAATGAAACACAAGCAGATGAACTAACTATAGTATTGCCATCAAAAAAGCAGGAAATTGTTTCAGAGAAACAAGAAAATTAAAAAATGATACTTAAAAATGGTCGGTAGAGCAGTTGGCAAAGGCCTAATAGTTTCAAGGACCAGAGATCAGTGATTGGTGAGATCATTGTCTGTATAAAGTTTGCAAATTATCCAGTCTATATGGCTTTACTTGGGTTTAAATTCCACATGTGAAAATCATGCAGGTAAAACTGATTGGAAACTCCACAGTGTCCTAGTAAGAATTATCCCAACTGATTAGGCTCCGATATGACACTCCACTCACTCCAAGGTATGAATGCAGCACCCAACTGATCTGCTCACTTTTTCACGTGAGTGCACAATCAGTCAAGCACCGCAATCAACCATGGAGCAGCGCTACCAGGCACATGCCTGCACATTATTGGGACCTAAATATTTATTTAAAATCTGCTCTACACCACAAACCACTTATCACAATATGATTGAATTTTTTAAAACAATGAATAATACTTTCATATAAAAAAGTTAAATGAGAACTTGGAAGAAAATATACATTATATGTTTTGGTATGCAGGGTTCTATGAAAATAACTAGGAGGTCTCAAATATAAAACCAGACTTGTACTCCTAGACAGGATTGAAGCTCAAAGCAGTCATCAAAAACACAAAGTAGGACTGACCCTTAAACTCAAGAAAAAGGCTTTGTGGCGTTCACACCCAAAATGAGTCAAAGCCTATAAATCTCATAAAGGGAGAGGAAAAACGCCTTGCCCATTTCAAACAAAGTTCCTTAATAATTAAAAGTTTATTAAGAAACTATTTGAAAAGTAAAAGTGCAAAAAGTAAGAAAAAGATGCTTTCAAGAGGTGGACCAAAAAAGACAAAATCCATAATCCAAAAATGCAAATCGTAGTGTTACGCCACAAATGGAAATGGGGCTAAGAAAAACATTTCTTTTGGTATTAGGATATGAGAGAACATACTGATTGTCATTAAAGAATAATAAAATACAAAACTATTTAAAATAAAACATGTCTGGAAATATATTAAAATACATTGAAAACCAAAACAAAATCAAGGAAAGAAGAATGGAGCCAAGGCCAAACCATAACAACACAGAAATAATGGTGCTATTAATGTAATGCTTTTGATTTTGCTGTGTACATTTCTATCAATCCTTCACCTACTGAGCCCCTCTAATATGTAGTAAGCTGCAGCAGTACACACATACACACACATCCGCCTTCATAGCACCAATTTAAAGTCACCAATTAACCCATCATGCACATCACTGGCATGTTGGAGAAGCTCAGAATGCCTTAACAGTGACAGGGTTGGGGATTGTGTGAGTCAGCAGAGCTAAACACTCTGCCAGTATATTTACGTTTGGAAATACTCATTTTTGTACCGTTAAAATTTTTTCAACAGTACTATAGCAAAAAGAATTTTAAACAGTGGAAAAGCAATAATTAGCTAATTAGATAAGTTATTTCTAAGCAGCGTCTCAAAATTACAAATTTCAGTAAAACTAAAGTAGTGCTTTTACTTGTACATGCATTATTCAAGTATATGACAAGTGTTAAATTAATTATTTTGTAATCTGCGTAAAGCAGTGCTGAAATGAGTCAAGTTAAAGAATATGCTTTCATTGTAACTTTGTTTTTACTTAGAATTCTTTATTTTGGCACTCAGCTTTATCCTGTTTGTTTCTGCATTTATTGCACACAAAAATATTTCTGTTGTTCTAATATTGTGTGGTTGTGAAAAACTTTGTAGCAGTTGGGTGGGTTCATTTTCTAGCTAGGACAACTTCTAGGTAAAGTCTGCATGAGTTCCTTATGGCTAACCTACTTTAATATCGAAGTTCAACCACATGCTGCTTGCCTGATTTCATAACCCTGAACATTTCCCCAGTGTGGATATGTATGCTTCAGCATTTCAAGATTTCTCAAAGACTTCCGTTGTGCCATTTGTTATTGCTCACACCAGCTTCTCAAATAACCATACTGTGGCCATTTTCCAAGGTTGCTGTGATAATAGTGCAGATACATTTACTCTCAGCCAGAAAAAGAAAACTTTACAATCCAACTAGATATTTTTGTACAGCTGTAGGAAAAAAATCATCTTGAAAAAGACTCAATTTAGTAACATTAGACTGTGAATTCCACACAGAATGAAGCATAGGCATCACGTATCCTGCAGTAGGTGTGCAGGCTCAGGCATAAACAAAATCCTCTTAACACAAGGTAACTTTTAATATATAGTAATTGAAAATGTTGGAGAAGAAAGCTCAGATTCCAGTCTTACTCATTCCTATAGATAGCAAACCCTGCAAAGGTCCATGCTTAGTTAAATGACATTTCTGATGATTTAGGCCTACATAACACTCTAGAACTTCTTTTCATTCTACAACATCTTGAATACATGCATGCTGAAATCCACAACTAAACTTACTGATGGAAAGTGAGATGGTCTGGTATGCCAACCATAATTATTGAATTGCAAGGCTCCCACAGCAGGTTACTAAGAAAGGAAACAGAAAAAAGACAATCAATAACAGTTGATAATGATTGCCAAGCTTTTGTTTTCAAACAAATAGAAACAGCAACAACATATCTAGAAAGCACTTAGAGAACAACAATTTATTGATTATTTTACATCTCTGGCTACAATGCACAAGCAAATCAGATAAGCAATTCAGCTGAATAAAAACTGTATTGCACCTTACCATACATCCGTAATGGTAATTTTAAATGTTTGAAGAGAGGCTTGCTCAATTTAAAACCAGCCTTTTGCTTTATCTATCAAAATCTGGAATTTTGTACTAATAGAGGTATGTCAGGAAGAGCATCATGGACTTATGCCAAGAAAATGTACCGCAGATGTGATTTTTGCCTTGAGACAAATTATGGAAAAATATAGAGAGAAACAGGAAGGACTGCACATGATATTTAGAGATGATACTGTTCCCTAACAAGAAATGTGAAGATGAATGAAAGTGAAGGGAGTACCAGAGAAATATGTACAGGTAGTTAAAGATATGTATGAGAGTTAAGAAGTGAGAAGTAGTGTAGGAATACAGCCAGGCTTGGAGGTTAAGGTTGGATTACATCAAGGTTCATCATTAAGCTTTTTTTCTAGTTAGGGATGTTATTTCTAGGAGGACTAATAGATCAGGCCCCATGGTGTATGCTATTTGCAGGTGATATTGTTCAATGTGGCACCTTTAAGAATATTATGGAAAATAAACTGGAAGTATGAAGAAGTCTATGGCAAATACAAGCTGTAAGATTAGGTGGAAAAATACAGTATGTCTAAGATTTAACAGACAAGAAGAAGAGAAGTTAACCTCCAGGCAGAAAGGTGTAAAAGCGTGGAAAAGTTCAAATATCAAGAATCAACAATAACAGAGAATGGAGAGTTGGATTGAGAAATAATCTATAGAATACAAATAGGATGAAAAAACTGGAACACTGTATTGGGAGTGTGATTAAGAGTAAAGTGTATAAAGCAGTGGTCAGAGCAGCATTGTAATATAGGTCAAAAGTCCAGGCAGCTAAAAAGGTGCATGCAATGAAACATGGACGCTACAGAAATCAGGGTGTTGAGATCAGAGAATCAGAGATACAATTAAAGTTGAGTAAATCTCAAAGAAAATGCAGAAAAGAAAGGTAAAGTGGTACAGGCATGTTATAAGAAAAGAGGAAAACAATATGGGGAGAAGAATCAGAGATATGGATGAGTCAAGATAGAAGAGAAGAGGATGCCCAAGGAGAAAGCGGATGAACTGTATCACAATTAAATACTGTAGGAACACTAGCAGGTCCTGCAATTCCTAGATGTGTAATTTCTTTACTCTCTAAGCTAGAAGGAGTCATTATTTTAATGTCCTCCTCAGGTCATTTAACCATAGTATTTGTTATGAAATTGGACACACACTTTTGAAATTGCAATCATTAGATACTTTCAAACTATCAAAATTCAAATACAAATTGAATTTACATTTATCATCAGACATTTTTTTTTGTAATTTTTACTTGTTTTTGATTGTAATTTTTAACTATTTGTAATGTGCTTTGAGCTGTATTCTTGTATGAAAATATGTTATATAAATACATGATATTGTTATTTTTGTTATTGCTCCCATTTTTATGATCCACAGGCAGTCCCCAGTGGGAAGCAGTGGACTGAACCAAGATACTTCACTTTTTCCAAAATGTCTTCCCTTGATCTTGTCCAAACTTTATTTGGGCTTTATTGGTTAACAACAATTGACAAATGACCGGTGTCACACACGAGCAAGTAGGGGGCAGCCAATGAGCAGCCAATGAGCTCTACAGAGCGTGGAAAACCACAGGAGGGGACTAATAGACAGCGCATTGAAGACTTTCTCTCTTTTTCAGCAGGAAAAACAAAGATACGAAGCCGAACAAAACATAAATGGACGACTTACCAACAACGCACTTCCATATCAGTCTACAGTCCCCTGAGATGACTTCATTTCCGGTCCATCGTTGATGTTCACACTTCACCTCCGTCACCCTCATTTCCCCAATGACTGTACTTCTTCCGGTTCCACGCCATAAAAGGTCCCTCTGGAAACTGTTTCTCTGTCTAACGTGTACTTTGTATGCAAACGACCGGTACCTCAGCACTACTGCTTGGCCTGAGCTGTACACACTATACAGGGACGGTTTCCCCAACAGTTAACCAATTATCTGTGTTTTACTTTTCAAACTGGAAAGGACAGATATTTTTTAAGAAGTCTATTGTGAGTATAAAGATTGTAAAACAAAAACTTGCAATAGTGGTGTGTCATACAGATTGTTCAAACACTGGGAAACATATGTCAAATACGGTTATTATTAAGAACAAAATAATTCTTTATCTTCTTTGTATTGTTCTATGTCATGGTAATTTTGTACATTTTGGCCTTAATTGTTTCAAAATGGTCAGTGAACAATGCCAGAATGAACATCGCAGTCACCTAGTTTGCTGAGTCATTTCAATAAGTAATGAAAAGAATTCAAAAGAAATAATAGAACAATTACATGCAAGATACTCTCCATTTTTAATAGAGCATTTCACTTCTGACATATGTATATATTAAAAAAATAAAGGCAGCAGCACCAGTTATTTCCGAATACAGATTGAGAGCATAAAACAAGCTCCTAATTGTAAAAGGAGTTCACTAAAATGCAGGAATTTGTTGGAGCAAAAACAAGTCGGTATAGGGGTACTTACTGGGGTCGATGTTTAGTTAGCTACTTGTAGTTCACTGGTTTACACACCAAGGTTAATTTCTGCTTTGCACCCAGTCCTACTGGTGATAGGATCCAAATTTCATGACCCTGAACTCAATTAAGTGGTGTTAATAATGCACACACATGTTTCAGATACCACTTAAACTAAGGAAGTCTCCAAAGGTTTACACTGATTCAATCACCCCATCTGCTGCATTTACATGAACTATAAGATCACTTTTTCCTTAAAGTCCTCAGTATTTGTCCTGATGTTGAATCCTGGTAAACTCCACAGGCTTACAAGCCTCTGTTTACAGAATTTGTCAGTTTTCTGATGCAAATCTTCATTTCTTTGGCTTCATCCTTTTCACTCTGATTCCTAGAAAGAAAGGAGCAATGTTTATTTTACATATACTTCATATCACCTTTGTAAAGTGAACACCACCCAGGGAGCATTATAAATGCATAACAATAGTATAATTGTTTCCATATACTGTACATTTTTACAGCTGCAGCACAGGCGATTTAATCGTCATGCCGAAGGGCACACAGGGAAGTAAACGCAGAGGCTGAACTGTGGTTTAAGGTCCAGTGCCTTTGCCGCTAGACCACACTTCCTGCCTGGACAGTTTAACAGGAATTTTTCTGTGGCTGATACTTCAGGGATCAGCTTTATCTGTTTTTTAACACTTCATGGGACATTGCCATCTTTGCCACTGTGCAGTGAACATCATATT
This sequence comes from Polypterus senegalus, assembly GCF_016835505.1. Classification (NCBI taxonomy): domain Eukaryota; kingdom Metazoa; phylum Chordata; class Cladistia; order Polypteriformes; family Polypteridae; genus Polypterus; species Polypterus senegalus. The sequence continues at coordinate 45,197,762 of NC_053157.1, forward strand.
AAGTCTCACCCATTGTGCAACCTTAATGTCACCCCATGTGATATGTACTGGGCAATCCAAGTCATTATATGTACTTTCTTTTTGAATATTTAGATACACATTTCTATAAAAAGTATCCTCTTGTTTGGTTTTCAGCCTTATCAAAACGGATGACCGGGAATTTCATGTGTTATCTGAGCCATGTGTCATCTAATGCACAGTGCCAACAATCTTTATTTTTACATAGTCAAACATTTTCAAACATTGCTTTATTTATTGCAACTGCTGCTCATTCAGAGCACTAGTAGGTTAAGTGATTTGCTTGGATTCATATCTAAAACACTTAGCAATTAGGCCCAACTGTATGGCAGCTAAAGCACAATAGGTGTTCTCTCTTTGAAAATATCTGCAAGTCTGTTTAGCTTTATTTCTTGGCTGTTTCATCCAGATGCACTACACTTGGAGCTCATGAAGAATGATGCACCCCTGGGTTCTGTGCAGCGATGTGTGTGGCTCCCCTTGGCGGCGAATGTAAACAATGCCTTGGAGTTTTAACCAACTATTATTATGTTGCAAAATATAATTATGTAATTTCTTCTCTCATTAGTAAACATAAATGAAGACCACCAAAGAGCTAACTTTCTGTGCATTATATATGGTAGAAGTAATTGTTTCTTCTTAATTTAGCCATATTTCTCACTGACATTTTGGTGGCACTCACCTAAGTTAGACTGATTTATTTCTGCATCAGTTACTTTATGACCTAAAATAAGTTGTACCTCTTTTTTTGCAGTGTGTGAGAAAAGTGTATGGTGAAAAAAAGAATATCAACGCAAACTAGACAAAGGGGTTTGGAATATGAATGCATAATTTGCTCTGTAGCTTTAATTCCAGTTTTTATAATGGAAGCACAAGATATTTGCCAAATGCAATTAGATCTCATCCCTGCTTTCTTTTTGATTACATACTGTGTTGGGTTAACCAGTCAAGGCAGAAACTATACACATCAGGGTGCTGCTAAGCAGTTACAAAATTGATTTAGACAGATGTATTTTCAGGGAGAAAGTATCTAACCTTGCTAGTGTCATGTCAGAAACTCCGCCATGGGGATGAGTGTTTTATGTGTTGGAAAAGAATTAGAGAGATATGCTAGAGAGGGAATCCCAGTCTAGAGAGAGAGAGAACTGTATGCTAGAGTGCTCATGATACCAAGTTAGTCTATGTATACCTCACTCAAAAGCAGGCACCTAAGGGTCTGCCGTGATATACTAGCTAGGTAGGCCGATATTAGCTCTCTGGTTGAGGGAGCACCAGGATCTGTTGGGTGATGCTGCAGACTGAATGCTCCAAATCCAAGGATGCTTGAAGTGATCTGAAAAGCCATCTCAGGTTTGAAAATCCCTTCCAGTCATAGTTGGTAGAGTCAGGACAGTGACATAGCTAGGGGCGGGTGGAGGGGGCAGTCCACCCTGGGTGGCACATTTTTGGGGGCGGCATTATTATACAAAAGGCTTAGTACAACTCGTGTGTAAGCAGCAGGGTTTGGAAAAATATCACTCATGAATGAAAAAAGTAAAATTCTTTGATTTTTATCCACAAATGCTTCAAAAATAATTTTCAGACTGTCCTTCTGTGACAGCATCAGACACAGCAGTTGAAATTAATGAGGCAATAACAAAAATAAACATAAACATTACACCGATAACAATTTATAGGAAGATAAACAATTAATTTACAATTGATAATTTCATTTTAGTTATCAATCCGAATGCGTCCTTGCTCTGTGCAGAAAACATCCCCAGCTATCACTTGTACAGGCCACTACACTGGTTCTGGTTTTCGCAACGTACTTATATTAAACTTATAATTAGAACACAGCTTATCTATACTATATTCTTGTCCACTTGATGCTTATAAATAATTATATGTGAAAAAGTATTGCTGTTTCTCTATATATGAATAAATCTATGCAAAATTTATCTTAATTTTTCTCTATATGTCATTTAAAATTTCTATTTAAATAGGTTAAGTTAAGATATTCAGATATGTTGGAGGACGGCAAATTGAAGCATCACCCGGCCCTGAGAGGCACGAACTGGCAGAGTGGCGTCCATTTCAGGTGGGGCAAACTGAGTGTTTTGTATTTAGGCTGTGAACACAAAGCAACTTATTTATTACACAGGGGTCAAAGAACTATTACTTGGGTCAGGATGCTAAGCAGGTTTACTGTTTTTGTCTGCTCTTTTGGTACTTTGAGTTTTCCTTTTGTTTATCTTTCCTTGTGTTATCAGTTTATTAATAAAAAACCTTTTTTGTAGCACTTTAGTCTTCTCCTCATTCATGGATGGCACCTTTCATCCACTACATATTAGTTTATTATTTATAACCAGTGGTAATTTAGAAAGGATGAGGTGCTGTGGTTTGCCCCACATGATACTGATAAAAAGGAAAAAATGTAGCATGTGTAAATGAGAGGGAAACACATACAGAAAGGTTGAGGGAAACCGTCCCCGTATAATTGAAAAGTTGGTAGGGTTAAGGCAATGGTCTTTACAGACAGGAGTACAAAACAGAAGTGACACACAATGCGATACATTGGATATATATAACTGACAAAACTGGAAGAGGAGGGATCTTGTAACCGGAACTGGAAATGACTACCTTAGGCGTTGATGTCTGGTGATGCAGAAATTGTAGCATTAGGAGGTGAGTTCTTCTGCTGGTCTGGAGAAGGAAAAAAGAGAGAAGCATCAGTGGACAGCGCCAGTCCCTAGATCAATGGGGAACCACATTCAAGTCTGTAAACCGTCTCCTATGTGCAAATGTGTGACACGTGAGAATTAATTTTTGTGGAAAAACATAACATTTATCAATGTAAATCAACATTTAAAACAATGGAATACTTCAAACAATCAATTTCCGTTTAATCATTAACATGTCTAACTAACAAACCAAGACAGCAGAGTGATACTTTGGTTACTACCTCACTGCCTCAATGACTTGGATTTAGGGCCTAGGCCTATCACTATCTATATGTAGAGTCTCCACATTATTCATCAAATCTGTCCTGTGTATTTCAGTTTTAAAGATTAAACTTTAAATTATTTGTTATTTTATTTAGATTATGCCATGTTCCAATCCACAGCAAGCATTTGGTCAATGTTAATTGACTCTGTTCTGTCTTTGCAGAAATGATTCTCTTAAATCAGTGTCCTCTAATGTTTTAAATAAAGTGGCCATTACCTTGTTTTTCTCAAGCATTTAGAATAAAGTTTACTTTCTTTAAAATTTTCCGTTCCATTTTTTTACATTGTTAATCCTCTTAAAAGCAAATAACACACCATGCGTAGTTTTGTTGTATTGCTACCACAATATGCGGTATGTGTAATGTGTTTGAAGTGAGAGGAAGGAAAAAGTTTCCTCTCTCACTATATGACTCTCCAGCAATCTTCAGTCACAGCCTTCCATTACACAACCATGGACCGCTGTGAGATGCATTATTACTGCCAGTCACAAATTGTACCGCATCCCCGGCATTTCAGTCATACTGCAAGTTGTAGGGGTGGGCTCCTCTGCATTTAAGAGTCAGCAAAAAATTAACACTGAGTCAGAAGTACATTGCATACAATATCCACAAATGAAGAAGGGCCCTAATCAAATCTATAAGCAAAAAAACAATGGAAAGCAATATCGGATTCATTAAATGAAGGGAGACAGGTATTCTGGAATGCACAACTGAAAAAGAGGCTCCAGTAACTTTAGAACCTTAATATCTATTCAGCATCTTATCTTTGTTTCATCACAACAGAATACAGAAAAAAGACGCTCCCTGTTGATTGACTGTCAAAACTTTTAACATCTTGATGCTGTAAAGGCCATGACCAGGGACACTGCCAGATTTATTAATTATTAGTGATAATGGTGTTAGTCCTGCAATTATGTTACATATAAAGCACTGGAGGGTAATGTATCCCTTGGCTTTTCTTGCACTTGAAGAACGAAGATATGTGCAATCCCATATAGAGTTTTGCATACTTGAACAGCTGGGGGGTGAGGTCCCCTTTCGGTTTTCCTTGTTTTGACATAGTTGAGGAGTAGGGAGGAGGTGGATCCTCCTGCATTTTAATGCAGCTGTCCATGTATGATAAAAGCCAGAATGGAAGAAAGAGGGAGCTGGGCTATCGAAGATCAGGGGCAGGATTCCTGAGACTGCTACCTTTGCAGCTTTACCATTGCTTATCCATCTCCTATGGTCCACTGGCCTGGGTGTATGGTTTCCAGCAGAGATTTGGGCTCATGAACCTGGAGGTAAGTGTGGTAGATCAAGCTGCCACTGACCTCAGGTAAGTAGTGAAAAGCAGGGCCTTTACACAGACAAAGGTCAAGGAAGATTGCGGAGGTGTTACAGAGCAGCCATTGAGGGAGAGTCTCAAACCTGAGATCAAGATCTGGAATGCCATTTGCAGCATCAATTCAGTGAAGGAAGACAGCCAAGAAATACATCTGCATCTCCACACAAGAAGGTTCACCTGCCCACATATGATGGACAGATCACCGCATAGATATGCAACGTTAAACACTTCTGATAAACTGTATGACAGTGAACCATTCAACATGTACCTGATAATGGAGTGCGTAAAACCTCTTCTGATATGTCTTTGTCACCAGTGACAAGACCGCAGCGGAAACAAAGACCTCAAAGAGTTATTCGGCCATTGCAAGTAGCTGGAAGAGGTTGCTGGGGACAGTGACTTCTAAGGAAGGGCTATGTGATGGTGCTGACAAGTTAAATCAGCCTAAGATTGCATCACCAACAGTATGAGCTGGCAGTCCGTCTTGCAAATAAGCAGCTTCAGAGTCGGCTGCAGGGGCGCCTATAAAAACAGCAAAGCTGCCAAAACCACATGAATCACAACTATTATGTACTTCTAAAGGTTGACAAGGAACCTAAAAGAGCAAGAATTCACTGTCTGCACAGGCAAGCATGCAGTGTTGTGGCACTACAGTGTCTTGAAAAGTTGTGAGGGCATGTATAATCTGTCATGTCCTGCAATTCCTAGTTACGCAATCTGGCAATGAGATCCACTAATTCAGGTTGTTAAGGGTAAGGCATTCTACAACTCAAGTTAGTGTAAAGTAACGCTGCCCAAACTTGCAACTTATAAACTAACAATCTCTACATCAGTCAGAGCACAGGCACTTTAGAAAAATAATTAAAGGAATGACAGGGGTACTTGATGAGCAGTCCTAGGGAGAGACACCCACATGTATGAGATGAAAAAGGCTTTAATAAGCGCTAGTGCGGCTCTGAAAAAGTTAAGAAGCCCAGCACCTCATATTGGGGGAAGTTACCTAAAACTGATTTTAAATACTACTACTATTACTACTACTACTACTACTACTAATAATAATAATAATAATAGTTAAAATCTTTATGGATAGGGCCGTCACCAATATAGTACTATGTTGTACATACAGAAACCCTTTGGTATTCCAAAGTGACATCTGCACTATTTAGTGTTTTTTGTATCTCACACCTGTATACACCTTTCTCGTAAGAGCATCACTTATCTATGATGGAGCGTTCGATCAGAAGTAAATATGAAGGTGGTTTTAAATTAAAAGTCATTGAAGTGGTGAAAGAAATTGGTAACTGTGCTTCTGCAACAAAATTTGATGTGTCTGAGAAACTAGTGTGGGATTGGAGGAAACAAGAAGATGTAAAAAATAAATCAAGTGTCATATTTTTCAACAAGCGTATAAGTCACAGTCTGATTTTATGATCAATTTTTCTGGTTTTAAGATCCAACTTACATGCGAGTATATACGGTAGTTTTTTTAGCCATAACTAAAACATTTCAGTGGATATTCAGGTGCATGACTTAAAGTTCCATTCAGCTATAAGACACACCTCTTACCTGTCATTGCTGGACAGCTGCAATTACTTTACAGTCCCCTCATTCTGTTCTACTCTAATTACAAGTATAATTAATAAGACTTCTCACATTACCTGTTAACTTCTACTTGATTCTTTTATTTCTTTCAAGTTGTCTTGTCTCTGGTATTTCTCATGTTTTAATACCTTTTTGACTCTTATTTATTAATCATTATTCCTGCTTAACTATTCTCTTAAGTTTGTTTTGCATCAGTTGTGTTCCTATCCATTACCTCCATGTCCTCTTGCTGCTTTTTTTTTTGTTATTTTTTTAGTCAATTACACCATTGTGCTACTGATTAATCTCATAACAATAATGACAAGTAAGATTTTTTTTTTTCTGTCCTGCTGTCTGAGTCCTCTGTATCTATGAATAAATACCTTTCCAAACACTAGTTTGTTGTTTCCTGTCTTGCGCCCTGTGTTGGCTGGGATTGGCTCCAGCAGACCCCCATGGCCCTGTAGTTAGGATATAGCGGGTTGGAAAATGGATGGATGGATGGATGGATTTTGCTTATTTTTTAACATTTTTGTGTGGCTTGTTTATTACATCACCTGCACACTGATAGTGTTAATGAAAAACAAATTGTCTGAGGATTATTGTAAATAGCAAAACACCAGGAGATAATAATGTACCCATGAAATAGCTTTGAGTGAAAAGCAAAGTCATAACCAGGAAGTTAAAATGAACCAAGAATTAAAAAGCCAAAGTGTAAAACAAAAAATAAAAATTAAGGATGTAAACAAGAGTCAGGAATCCAAACATCAACCTAGAACTAGGACTTACTTGGAAATAAGCTAACTATACAAAACCAACCATTGTTTTATCCATCTAGGGATAGCATACTCTAAAACCATTGCATATTTGTTAGTGCCAAAACCATGACATCATTAATGCAATGAAGAAAGTCATATGATGCTTCTAACAGAATCGAGTAAATTGTAAAGACAAGATGCTAGCTAAAATCAACTTCTTACTTAAGATCAAAATAAAAAACAATGCAAATGTAAGCTTCAGGTCAAAAACCCAAAATTACACACAACCATAAAAACTAAAATTATTACAGCTAGGATCCTTCTTACATGTAGTGATGGCACCTATTTTATTTAAGGATAAGCCAAGTGCTCTGGAATCATCTGAGCTGTATTTTTTGATAGCTATTTTGGCAAGTTCTTTTTTTATTTATTTGTTTATTTTACTTTTAGTTTTGGCTTTTTTGCCCAACTGTTTTTGTAGCTCATCAGCATTTTTATGGTGTTCGAAACTTTGCTGTTCACTATCTGCCTTTTCTTGTTGTTCCTCCCCCCTACTCTAATAAATGATAATTTGTTATATGGAAAATATGAAGCATTGATGAAACTGTGTGTGGATCACTGGTTTATAGGTTTTAGTTTCCTTCATAATTTCTTGTGTGCTAGACAGATTTTGTGATGCTGATCACAGAATTAACTTTAAATTTTCCCATCACGTAAGGTTTTTGAGATCCAGAGATCCTCTTTTAATTTCTCAGGTACAGCTCAACGATCTTGTAAGAAATTTGGATTTATTGAAAAGTCAGACAGAACTGCGTGGTTCAAGGTTGTAAGAATGGAACCTGTTGTCACCAGGTACAAAAATTTCTTTATTTTACCACCGTCTTGAAGATTTGACAAAATAATTCAGACAAGTTGACCTTTTGCAGTGACATCAATGGATTTCTTTCTGCTCTCACGATCCAACAGAATGGCGACTGCTTACTGACTTATTAAGTCTGAAGACTGTTTTGCTGCTCCATGTAAATATCTGCCCTTCCATACATGTCGGACATGCTGTTCATATAAACGAAAAATATGAGAACTTGCAGCTGCTGCTGAAACACATTTAGTATGTGAGATACAATTGGAATATATGCAGCAATCTGAAGGTTGTTGCAGTTTTTCTCAGTATACAGCTTAGATACACCAAGTACTGTTGTTTTCTTTGCAAGTAGGACAGCTGAGCAAGAGATTCACATTACTTGATAAAGGATTGGCCACCACGCAGGAAATTGATCCCAGGGGAGAAGAAAGTTGCACTTGACCCGCTGGTTGAGCCGAAGAACATATTTCTTCCACCTTTGCACATCAAAATTTGGGCTAATGAAAAACTTTATTAAGACAATCAACGAGCAAAGTGAAGCCTCTGCATATTTGTTTCATATGTTTCCATGTATCAGTGATGCCAAGATAAAAGAAGGTGTTTTGTTGGCCCACAGATCTGGGAGTTGATAAAGGATAGTTACTTTGATGGGCTTCTGAAGGGTGCCGAGCATGTTGAATGGACAATCCTCAAGGATGACATTTCTAAATTTCTGGGCATCAAACAAGGCATCAAACTATGTTGAACAGGTTGAAAGTCTGCTCCAGGCATACAAGTCAATGAACTGTAACATGTCACTGTCACTGGAGAAACGTTTTCCTTATTCCCACTTGGACTTCTTCCCAGCAAACCTCGGCGTTGTTAGTGACAAATGTGGTAAAAGGTTTCACCAAGGTATGGCCAAAAAGGAAAAACACTACCAGGGAAAGTGGAGTTTGTCTATGCTGGGAGAATGTTGTTGGACACTGATATAAGAAGCATTGGACAGTGACTACAAATGAAAATCTGTAGCAAAACATTTCTAGTTTTCTCTCATGTTGCTTACGTTTCAATATCGTAGTGTAGGCCTATGCCACTGGAGATGTTACAATATTAAATGCTTAATTGCAGTTTTCTTGAAAACCCGATGTGATACAGAAATTACAAATACATATTTATGTGCAGCATGTAAAAATCTATTGGCTTCTCAAACAATTGTAGAGGAAACAAAATTTTCAGTAAAATGTGTTGGCTAGTGATCTGGCAGTGATTAGATTTGTGTATATAAAACAATGTAAAGTCTGAGTACTTAATGCTGCAAAAGTGCGGCTGCAACAGTTGTACCTTTTGTATTTTCTAGTTATTCTCATTTGGAATACCTTACAAATGCGCTTGATATAAACATTTACAAATTAATAAATCAAATCCAATCGTCCACTGTATACAATTTTGGGACCCACTTTTCAGATCTTGGAAAGCCCAACATACACAGCGATACCCATTTATACCAGACTAATTTAGAGTTGATGTTTTTATTCAGCGAACACTCACATGTACACTGGGAAAGTGTGTAAAGTTCATATGGACAATGACTGAGCTGAGAATCAAATGTAGGTCTCTGTAGCATAGAGATAGCAATAAAATAACTTGTTAGTGTATTTTTCACAGTAAAAGCTGTAATGTATGGGGTTTCCTTTATTGCCAGATGCATACTGTTACAAAGTGTGAACACTTATATAATTATACTGTTCATTCTGTAAGAACATCCTGTGCTGCCCTCCTCTGCAAACATTATAGGTTGCACACAACAACATCACTAGTAGGATGCTAGAAGGTTTTAGAACATGCAGCTGTAATTACATCAGTGTTGTCAATATGTTCTTAAGATTTCCATGCCTTCATTGTAATGAAAATTCAAATGCCCTTCAATACAACCACTCATGTAACTAATTGTTTATTTTTTCTAAAAAATTGTATGTATCATTAGTATCAAAATGATTCTTTTAACTTTTTTGGCATAAAAACAATGGCTTCCAATTAACAAGAGCCATGCTCTGTAATCAAGTATTCTGACTCACCAGTTTTTTTTTTTTTTTTAATTTCCAATTGTAGCTAGCAGAGGGCATTGTTCACAGCTCATCAAGCTACCGAGTACAATTAGAAGGCTACTGCGTACTGCGTCTAGACATGATGAGGAAAATTAGCTTCCTCCTGACCTAAAGATCATGCTTGTGACAATCAGTGAACCAGAAATGTTGTGGACAAGCCATAATAAGAGATGCACTCATAAGCAGAAGTGATTCTTCATGACAAGCACAATCTATTTTGTATTTGTTGGTTAGGCCTTATGCCTGGAGATGACCCATACTCCGGAGCAGCTCTGATTGGTAAAGGCAGGCTTGGATGGCTGCGGGCTTCCCTTTTACGCCACACTGAGTAATCTGGTTATTGTGTTGTAACCCCCAGCCTTCACTGCTTCCAACACAACAATCTGACTCTCTTTTTATTTTCCTCAGGGCATACTTTCATCTCCTGTACTGACGGATGAAATCCCGACGATATGACAGGAACTGGCGGAAAGATTCTTCCTTTTTATTTCTGCAATTTTCTCTTGTGTGCTTTTTCAAATGTAATTTAGTTTGTTATTACTTATTGTTTATTATTTTCATTGGCACAATTTATTAGCTAAGGCCCAGATATATTTTTTATTTTGAGAAATGCACGTTAACCTGTGATTAGCTAACAGCATTCCTAAGATATGCAAGTATTTCTTTATTACAGTATACTGTCCTTAGCTGACGGTTGTCCTGCTCAGGGTAACATCCAAGGGATATAACTATGGATTCCATGCAGGCTCGAGTGCCTGAAAGCGGGTCTATAAATTGACTAAATGATCTTTAAATTTCACAATGTGTGCAAAATACCACTTTTATTCCTTTGCCATTTTAAAACTTGTAAGGATCGCTATGAACATATCTATGATTTACAACCTACTTTGGTAAAAGCATGTTCCAAATAAAAGCTTTTACATATAAATATAAATAATTTTAATAACAAATTAGCAAAAGGAAACAATAGAAAACACTGCACACAAAGACTTTCTAAATATTGTATTTAAGTAAAGGACATAATATCTTAATAAAAACATGGCACATGTAAGTGAGAATTTCACTATACTCTGCCACATTAAAGACCCTATACGCATAGACAATACTCCAGTACAGTGGGTTCTACTGCCTTCACAGGTCCAAAAATTGTGTTCAGTCACTTCAGATTCTCCACTATATTCATTCGATCACCAATATAAAAATTATTTCTGTATTGGTCTAAAAAAGATCAAAGTGCCCTGAGATAACCTGGCGTCCTAACTAGATTTATTTCCTGCCTTGTACCAGCTCCTGTTGGAGTAGTCTCCTATTTCTCACAACCATATCATGAGAATCAGGTACTGAAAGCAGTTGGGTAACAAATTAGCAACAACAATAATAATTATGATTACAAAAAAATACTCCTGAATCTTTTTTTTCTTGTTATATTTATGGGTTGAGAGGAGGCGCCGATACTAACATTCTCCAATGTAGTTCTTTATCAGCTCAAAAACAACACCATTCCAGTCCCTGAGCTGTAAATCCTGCTGCTGCTGGAAGGAGGAGTTCTGTAATAATAATAATAATAATAGCCTTTCTATAACTTAGCCTGACAAAAATCTTGTTCTTTCTTTTGGGGCACATAGCAGGCCTACATTTTTATTAAGTTTTCCCATGTATTTTGGTTGGAATTAAACAACATTTTCCAGTGGTGGCTTGCAGTTCCTTTCTCGACCAACTTATACATAGTACCTGCCAAATATGCAAAGAGTACATGACACATGTTTCACCCTACTTGGGGCTCAAAGGTGTATGCACTTTTGCTTCCTCTTTCGGAGATCGAATCTCAGACGCCAACACCATGCAGCATGGTGGTTGGTTCACCTACTTGACAGAGTGTAGATCGGAGTATTATATCGTGATCATAGATATATTATATACTACCTGCCAAAAATGCAAAGAGTACACAACATGTCTTTCACCTTACTTTAGGCTCGTCAGGTGTACGTTCTGCTTCTCACAACTGAGGTGGCATGGCAGATGTTTGCCAACTGGCCAGCCAACCACAAGCCTTACCTGGCAGGTGAGCACCCAAATAATCAGATTGTGATTCAGATCTATGCATATATATTTACAGTATATATGTATATAGTAAAGGAGAGACAAAAGCAGAAAAAGGTTTGAGGGGATCCACCCCATATATTGTACAGAAAACAACAAAGTTCAACTGCAGTTCTGCAGAGTTATCACAATAGACTGAGTCTCCAATAAAAGAAACTCTGAAAATAAAGGTTATGCAGATGGTTAAATAGCCCCAAAAAGTAAGAGGCGGGATAATGAGGTAATTGCCAGAAATAAGGTCATTATGGGAGTGGTGAGGAACAGGAAGAGGAAGATTAGGTGTGGATATTCTCTTCAGAGGATCTGAAAAAGGGGGAAGAATAAGAAGTGTTAGTCCAATCATTTAGCTCCTGCCACGGCAATTAAATCTTAGTTAGACCCCCCGAGCTGCCTCCAAAACGCACATGTGTGACAATATATATATACAATTCAGTAAAAGACCCCCTCCCAGGTAGGTTGGGCATGCAATGGGTGTCAAACAAATGGGGTAAATACAATGCACAAAATAGAACACAAGTAATTCACTCACAGAGGCAGATGGCCAATCTATCATTGCCACTTCAGAAATACAATACAATAGTACAATCTACTTTTTCTTTGTTCTTGAGATGTGAGAAGTTACATCACTGCAGTTTGGCTGCTGAATTAGACTGTCTCTCTAGCTTCACTTGCAGGTTCAATAGTCACTTTTGTGGTATATGTGCACTATATGGGGAAAAAGATATGTTCTCTCCTTTTCAACTTTTTGCCTACATTCTGATGACATACACTTAAACCGAAATCTCATTTCACACATGATTTGTTTTATATCAACATATGGTACCCTCTGGTGGATGGATGACACAATGGCATTGTATTTCAAACTTTTTCATCATACATGCAAACTTTTTAGTACAACATGGTACATAATACAGAAGATATATTGTTTTTCCATGAGACAACTGTATGCTCTCCTATGTAGCATGCCTTTTCTCATAAAATGATTATTGGATTTGGTAGCGGTCTTTTAGTTTGAAAGAGCCAGATAGGCAGAGCATCTCAAGGCATGCCAAGCTAGCCCAAGTGAAACAATGAACTCATTTGAATTGAAAGCACACACGCTGAGAATTGCCATTACTGTATTTTAAGGTATACAAATTACTGCTACAAGTTGCTAAAATCAAAGGACCCAAACCAAGTGGTGTCCACTTTATTTTTCTATGACTGAATTCTTGTGTTGCATTGATTCAACACTAAATATGATGAAAAATAGAGAGAATCTGAGGCTGTATGATATAACTTATCCTATTGCACAAGCAACCAAAGGTGCAAATGTGTCTTCTGTTACAGCACAATAGATTTTGCTTTTTAAAAAGGAAACAAAGTACATTTTAAAAATTCCTGAATGTTTAGACGATGTAACTGAGAACATCTCTGTATTTCTTCATATCTATCTATGCAAAATATGAATCTGTTTAAGATATATATTGTTCAGAAGAAAAGTTACATTTCAACACAAGTCCTGCTTTTGAGTTTTGCTTTCAATTTTGGCCAAATCAGTTTCAAAGCTCCAACTACCAACTGTTCTGATAGTGTTAAGTGAAGCACCTGTCTCTTGTTTACTTTTGTTAGGCAGTGCTGTGATTTCACCTATATAATTTTAAAATTATGCCTCCTAGCATTTAAGGAGCCCTTTTAACACACATATTTTTGAAAGTTGTTATTACGTTAGCTTCTACTTTTAAAGATCTTCTCTTGCTGTATGTTTTGACTACAGTTCTCTTGTGCTTTGAACTCTTTCCTGGGTTTTTGACTGTGATCTTGCTTTCTCCTGTTTATTTTTTTAGCACTAGATCAGTTTACTGTATTTACCTCAATGCTTCCCACCTCTCTTTTTCCTCTAGATGTAAGTAATGCAATACTGAAATAAATGCTCTAGTCGCTCATGTGACATCTTAGCACTCTGGCATAAGTCATTTGTACTGCTAGCTGATCTGAGGCACTATGCATTTTTATGAAGGTCTGAGGTCTTTTGAACAATCTCCTCCGAGGTTGTGTGGAAAGACCACAGAGTGAAACTCAGACTATCCATGTAATCTGAAATTGTGGAGAATGATGTGATATTTTGCTTATCTATTTTTTTTAATTTAGATAAGATTGCTATGCAAGACTTTACTTACATCATGTCAATCTGTCAGAAGCACAAACATATAATATTCCTTACTATTATTCCTTCTTTGAAAACCTATAGTAATTGTGATATTTCTCAGTAGAAATGGCATGCAGTGGATTATTCTCTTGCCACTGTTTGACCACTTTTTCCCTCATTGTTATTGTCTATAAAGGTTTTGCAGCCCTTCTTACAAAACTATACACACAGATTCACTTCCTGATTACTCAGATGAAAATTGTAAAATGGCTGTTGTAACACAGAAAAAGCCCAAAATCATACCTGACATACTCAAGATGAGAGTACCCAATTTTTTTTGGAAATACAAAGAAGCCACTGGTAGCCTGTAAGCCACTCTCTGATCAATATGTATCTCACAACTTGTGAGGAGTGACATTACGTCCTTCAAAGACTTTCTTGAGATTTTTGTTCTGATTTGGAGAACTAGTTCAGGCCTCACAATATGGATGGACTAAACGTACACGTATTGTATGCAAAGCCGCTGGGCAGTTGCCCTGAGGCCCCATGAGTATAGGGGCCCCATGCTAATCTATGTATGTTGTGACTTGCTGAGTGGCTGTATAGGTAGGAGCCTCATTACAGTGCTTTGTCCTGGTGGGCTTATAATGCTAAAGATAAAGATGTGTGCTCAGCAGGAGATAAAGTCCACTCTTTATAATGGTGACAGTGATTAAATGAAATACAAATGCAGATAGAAATCTTCTGTGTTTGAGACACGACCAAATGCATGGTCTACTCATAGTCTGACACAGAATCTTGCTAAGTTACAAGAGACATGCAAACAGATCCTGGAGATCCAGCAGAAGGTGAAATTCTCTGCCAAACAATTTCTGGAACACTGACATTAAAAAGGCTCCAAAGTATGGAGCTGGGCAGTGGGTGGCAAGACATTTGCCTAAGAGATCCTTTCCATAATTTGGCTCCTAGGTACATCGGCCCATATTCTGTTCTGAAACATGTCAAACCTGTCTTATACAAACTGGCATTCCATGAATATTTTAGAATGCATCCCACAATTCATGTTTCCAGATTGAAACCTGTAAATTTTGGTCAATATAGAAAAAAGGTCCAACCCCTTCTAATAGTAATAAAGAGTATTAGATTTCAAAACATTTAATAGCTTCTACCGTTTTAGGTTCTCAAGATTCTGTAGTTTATTACCCAGTGGACTGGCATGGTTAAGTGCCTGAGGGCAGGACCTGGGTCCCTTTCCATGACACTGATGCCCCATGATACCCAAGAAAGTTTAATGGGTGCATCTGAAGTATACACCATGGGAAGAGGGTTATGTTATGATTTTTGAATTGTTGAATTATTTATTATTTAATATCTTTATTTAATAAAGATTTTATGCGTATTTTGTCTTTTTTACCCATTTTCTTTTGATTTATAGTTAATAGTTTTATATTTTAATGATGCTCATGCTGCCATTTTGGAGTTTGTTTCCCATCTCTTTCCTGCCTCCATTTTGTTTGACCGAGCACTCATGACTTCTTATAGTGAAGGTGCAGCATTGCCATCATGCAATCGCCATGTTCATTTCAGCTTATGGTCATTCTTGAGCTCCTACTGTATATCTTGTGACAGCACAAGGCTCGCAGTATTCAAATTTTTTAGGTAAAAACTCCTGAGAATCATTCAAGCAGTCATTAGATGTGCAATCTCCTTGCTAAAATGCCTTTCTGTCATTTCTGTCTGCTATAAATTCTGATTATCATTTGGCACTTTGGCTGGTTAGATCTTTTGGTTTCTGACTCAGGCACACATTTTAACTTTGTATTTCGACCTCCATCTTCAGATCACCCTCTCAATTTAACTATGGCCACTTCTTACTGGCTTAGTGCTGATCTTTAATCAGAAAACACATAATAATATTATATCACAATGTTTGCACTATATAGACATATTAATATTTATTGCTCTGTTTCTCAGAAAAAGATCTCTAGCTCTAGCTTGGCATCACCTTAGATCATTTTGTACAATATACTGTGTAAATGTTTCAGAGGTGACTTTGGAGTTTTTCTTATTAAGCTGCCATATAACACATGAGTTAATGATATTCATTCCTTTTGAGACCAACAGTACAACTCATGCAGGCTCTGTTTAGAATGCACTATTCTTCATTTTACAGATTCACAACTCTAAGAGCATTGTAAGGTCATTACTTTACATAATTATACACTTGTCTATGGCAAATGAATTCTCAATCTCTCTCTCTCTCTCTTTTCTCTCTCTCCCCCTCTCTCCCTGCTGGTTTAGCGCCCATTTTTTAAGTTTGCCCAGGTTGATTGGGTGCCCACAAGATTGTAATATTTAAGGATTTTTTTTTTTTTTTTGGCTGTAGGCCCTCACTGATGTCTGAAATAAATTCATGATTTACAAGTTGCTGTCCATGATAAGGTGTAAGAATATTGGAGAAAGCACTCAAGCATATGCCCATAATCACACATACCAGATTTATTTAGGGTCACCAGTTAACCTGAATCCCAGAGAAACTGGGACCCTGACTTAGTCTCCTGAGGTTGTGATTTAAGCCACCAAGTTGCTGCTAGTTCCTGATAACACGCTTGTTTTTGTCAACTTCTCTCCAACTGTGGGCAGAAGTGTGGGAAGATATTTTAAGAAAGTGGAAACTTTTAACATAAAGTAAACTTGTCACATCATTATATGTTGTTATTAATAGTGAGGATGTGTTGCAGGAATACACTTGGGAATTGCTAGCATTTTTATGTATCACACATTTCAACCACAAATCATATTCATATAACTTATTTTCTGGGACAAACTACTGAGACACGTACAGTAGTTGAAGTGGAAAAGGGTCTGCTATTAGGAAGCATGTATAGAAGAACTAAAAAAACAAGCTAGAAAGATGTTTTAGAAGCCAGCATAAAAAAACAAAATTAACATAGCAAAAATGTCAAACATGTAACTGGAGTATCCTCTCTTTAAGTATAAATACATTTGCAAAGATTTTCTTTGTTATTTTGTCAGTCCAAAAGCTTGAATGTCCGGTATTGTGATCTAACCTCCTTTATAGTGTGCGCTTGATGATGTCATATGCAATAATGATCCAGATTATAAATCAATGTAAGAATTGCAAACAACAACATGGAAGCACAAAATTAATGTAATGACAAATAATAAAAATAAGGAAATATAACAATAATGGAATAAATAATACAAAGTTCATAGAAACATTCCCTAAAGCACTTCCATCACTAAAATATGACAAAGAGAGTTCCATAAAAAGAGAAGCTTATGAAAAAAGAAATATCATTTTATAAAAAAGAGGGTCTGAGAGTTTTCTTTTTTATACTGTGTCAAATTTTCCCCCAAAAGAACAGACTAACAAAACAAACACATAACATCTGCCTTACAGATTTATGTGTTGTCATCTTTTTGCTGAACCTCAAAATAAGGATTTTGAAAACTGACACACAGCAGAATTAGTTCATAGTTCCCCAAATTATGATCAAAATCATTCTGCATAGTGTCAAAAAATAAAATTAAGCTAATGTCTAAACTGGAATGGTTCTGAATAGCCTGGAGTGATCTGTATGTTTCCCTAAATTACGTAATATGTCTCTGTTCATCAGTGTCTTCCATTAGGGTAGCTAAATTTCTTTGGTTTTGAGTGCTGACATTGTGATTTTCAATGTTATTTTTTGTCATTTTTGAGATGTAACATTATTTGTGTCCAAGAAAATGTTCTGTCTTCTTCCGATGCTGCTAGGATAGGCTTAATTCTGGTGGCCCTAAAGTGGATTTAATGGTTTCAATAATTAATGCTTGAATAGATAAAATTATATGTGTAATATCCACAGAGCATGGGTGGAGTGGTGGCTCTGAGGCTAGGGATCTGCACCAGCAATTGCAAGGTTGCCGGTTCGAATTCCATAAATGCCAGAAGTGATTCCACTCCATTGGGCCTTTGAGCAAGGCTGTTATCCTGAAATTGCTTCGTTCTGGGTATGACATTAGCCTGCATCCAGCCCTGAAAGCAGGTCTTCCAACTTGCAGGGAAAACTCAGGGATGGTGGCAGTATTGGCACTCTAGACACTGTAAAAAAAACCTTCAAACTATTTCATTCAAACTAAATGAACCATTCTAAATGCTTTTATGGCTGTGCTCGAGTCCTAATTTGGGATGCTGAGGTGGTTCATCATGTGATGAGTATCAGTGCATGCTCCCAACCTCTCTCTCTATAATATCCACCTTAGTATGAGGATGTATCAAATAGTAAAGGCAATTTGAAAACTAATTGGTAATCGCAGAAGATGAAAGCCGTTGTAATAACACTTTCACGATGGCTTATGGGCAGTTTGAAAACACACCGCACAGCACTCTGACGTTATTCTGTTTAAAGCCAAGGACAAATGAAGATGGGCACTCCACCGCAGGGCTGCACCATTGTTGAATAATGGGCCGCAGTGAGATTTCTTTCAAACCTGCTGAAATTCACCAAAGGATGTTGGCTCAGTATGGACGTGCAAATAGCATAATTCAAGGAAAAGTTTATGAATTATTAGAAAGAGTTAAAGCAGGAAGAACAAGTGTAACTAATGAAGATCAATCTGGGCAGCCATCAAAATTGTGCAAACAAGACCACATCGACATAGTGAATGCCTTTAACAGAGATGACCGATGGATTTTATTGTCTGCTGTTGATGCCCATTTTGATATCAGCTATGGATCTGCATATTCATGATAATGCATGATGACTTGGAGCATCGTAAAGCTGGCGCAAGATGGGTACCCAAACAGCTCACCGATTTGCACAAGCCAACATCCTTCAGTAAGTTTTAACTGTTTTCACTCCTTCTGTCCACAGAAATCTCACTATGGAACATTGTTTAACAATAGTGCAGTCCTGCAGCTAGTGTCCATTTTTGTTTGAACTTGGCTTCAACTCAGTAGTATAACCAAAAGTGTGTGTGGATGGGCGATTGCAATCAGTTTTCCATTTGTCTTCATTCGGCTGCTCATGGTCAAGTGTTCTAAACCATATTATCTAGGTAAAATTTTTTTCACCCACCTAGTTTCATATATGCCCACCCACCAAAACATTTCTGGCTGTGCTACTGCTTCAGTTAGACTAATGGTAGAGTCCTGCGTTGTGCTTATTCAAACTACTCATAAGCCATCTTGATCGTGTTGTATTGTGTCTGCTGCTATCCATTGCAGTTAATGCAACATTTTGAAATTGCCTTTACTTTTTGATTTACCCATGTAAAATTATTAGGTGTCTAAGTGTCTGTCTGGTTGTTGTGTCTACATCATTTGAAAAGATCACAAATCACAAATATTTTAGAAAGAAAGTGCACTGCATTTGTCATTCCAACAGATGCTGCATCACAAATATTAACACTGCTTTTACGAAGCCCATACCAAATGGCACATGACAGAGACATATACAGTACATTACGTGGTGTACTACAAATGTTAACACTAATGTCAAAATAGATTTCTGGCAGTTGATTTTACACATGAGATATTTAATGAGTCTCTGAACCTAAAAGAGAGTTGTGATTGGCATTTATTCAAATATTCAGTGTGTATTTTGTGGCAAATTAAACAAAAAGTCAACTCTCTATCAATTCAGACTGGCAATAGTCTTACATTAATGTTGTAGCTGTAGCTGCCATTAGGGGGTGCTATAATACCCTGAGTGACACTTTTGTTATGCCTGTGTTGTTAGCTGAAGCTGATATTGCAAATGTAATAGTGAGTTCATTCAGTCGTACCTCTTGTCACAAGTAACTACTACCATTTTTGTATTCCTTATTTGTGCCATTTGTATCTGACAGGGGAAGCCTAACATGAAAATCAATGATTAAAAGGCAAACAACTTTCCTAACTTTCCTAGCCTCAACCAGACTGACCCGATGGAATGTTGCTTTTCTGCTTAAGCTGTTCCACTGGAGACCAACACTCAGCATTACACAAAATGGTGCCTCAGGGTAACTTCTCCTTTTTCCCCCACCTCACACACTCATTTTTTTTTTTTACTCACAGGAACATCTTTTGAACTATGGAGAAAGGATAAGATACCAATGCAACAGCTCTTTATATTGCATCTAATGTATGTGTGGAACTGCCAAAATAACTCCATACTCTTAGTCACTAGCCTTAGTGGTAATGTAGATATGGGAGTCTTAGATCAGATAAATTAGTGTGTTTTTGTGATTTAATGTTTATTATGCTAAAAAGGAGAAAATACAACACAAGCATATGCTTTATATACAAACAAATAACACTTCCTGTTGAAGACTGGTAATTGAGTAATTCAAACATATTTGCTCTCTCTTGCACTATGTGCACATTCAGTGCTTTTCCTCTGTATTTGCATGTGTGAATGTCTCCCTCT
The DNA here is from genome assembly GCF_016835505.1 of Polypterus senegalus. Lineage (NCBI taxonomy): Eukaryota > Metazoa > Chordata > Cladistia > Polypteriformes > Polypteridae > Polypterus > Polypterus senegalus. Next base: position 45,218,022 of record NC_053157.1, read on the forward strand.
CCCAAGCACCTTTTTCACCTTAGGTTCACCTTTATTCAGTCTGTTATTGAGCGCAACTCTCTCTGCATGTGCCTTTACTTCTCTTTATCTCACACTCGCACTTCTCTTTCATTGTGTCACCAAAGTCAAACTGACCAATCACATCAAAACCAAACTGACCAACTAGATTGCTTTGAGAGACTGGACACACAGAACTTATTGTATAGTAGACAAGAAAAGAAACTCCAATCGCCCAATCCATTCCCAACTCTACCCTCAAGGTGTCAACAAATACAAATAATATAATATGAGCCAACAAGACTGGAAAGGGGACAGAAAGTGTAAGTCTTTAAGCTTTCAGATCAAAAAAGCAACATTAAAATGGTATGAAAATAACAGCCTGTATCCACTGTTCTACTTCCTATCATAATTTTAAAAACTTCAGTCATGTTACCAATTTCATTAAAATGAAAAGGTTCAGCTCTTTAAATCTTTCAATCTTGCAGTCCTGATTCCTGGACTTTGAGTCAATTGATTTTAAATAATTCTATCTATCTATCTATCTATCTATCTATCTATCTATCTATCTATCTATCTATCTATCTATCTATCTATCTATCGCAGCATGGTGGAGCAATGGTAGCGCTTCGCAGTAAGGAAACCAGGGTTCACATCCAGATCCTACCTATGTGTGTTTGCTTGTTCTCCCCGTGTCTGCATGGGTTTTCTCCAGGTGCTACGGTTACCTCCCAAGACATGCAGGTTAGGTAGATTGACTATACTAAATTGGCCATAGTGTATGTTTGGTGTGTGTGTATATTCAATCTATCTATCTATCTATCTATGTACCTATCCAACAATGGAGTAATGACAAAAATAATGAACTCATGCATCAATTGTTTCAATCTGATTGGCGTTAAATTGTGAGAATATACATCGATCATGGTTATAACTGAGATATGACGAGCTGACCATGGAGGAGGCATAAATAGAAACTCCAGCTAAGAACATTCCTGAAGCTAATAAAGATCTGTGGGCCGATGGTCAATTTTAATAGACACATAGAGTCACAATCAAAAACAGACATAATATATCAATATGATATCAAGATAATCAAAGACAGAGATAAGTCTGGTGACACAAGCCAACTGGTTGCCCATTACCTCTTGCACACTTTAGAATATTACATATTTTAGGCAGTCTAATATGGAGAGTACATCTTTGTATCCTTGGATGCCAAGGCTTGCACTGTCTCTGTGTAATTTCTCTTGGGCATGAACTCGTAACTGAAACTCAGCACTCGTTGGTTATATTTCTACTACTGTGTATTCCAGCAGAAACCTACTTAACCAGTAACTCAGTCCTCTCAGTCCTAGAAAACAGGCTACAGGCCTTTCTCTTTAATAAATATTCAGTTTTATTCTGTACTCATTCAAATAAAGTACTAATTTGATTTCATGCACGTGAAGTACAATGGCAGTCCTCGCCTTTACTGGCATACGTGTATAACAGTAAAGTTTCCTTTCATGTCTTGGATTTTTCAGGAATGGAACATTATGCTATTGAAAAATGTGAAATTACTGGTCTTATCTGTTGCTATGCATAAAGGTTTATTTAAAAGAGTATTGGTGGATCAGCATATAACTGTATGGGAACAGCAATGGCTTCCAGCACTGGAGGTTTTTCTTCTTTCCTGGCAGTAGGGAAAAAGCATGCACAGGACCCAGTATCAATGGTATAGGTAAACATTTTATTCAATGAAAATCTAAGCTTATTTATTTAAAATAAGGTCCATCCCAACAACATTCTGTCATGTATGTTAGCCTTGTCATCGTACTCCACTGGCTGGGCATTATTCCATGATTTACCATTGCACTAAGTTCAGATAATGTTGATAACTCTCAAGGTGTGGTTCTGAACTGATTAACTTCCTCAATAAAGGTGTTCCCTCATATTTTGAACTCAGTCTGTCTCAACTTTAAAAATTCTTTCTTTACCACTACTAATTTCTTCATCCTATAAAATGAAAAGCCCCTCACTCTCTCATGCAGAAGAATGTTGCTTTGTAATAGTCCATCCATCCATCCATTTTCTGATGCTTATCTGAGTCCAGATTGTGGGGGCAGCAGTCTAAGCATAGTTGCCCAGACATCCCTTTTCATCGTCACCTCCTCTAACTCCTCCAACCACTCTGGGGGAATACCAAGGTGTTCCCAGGCAAGCTGAGAGATATAATCTATCCAGTATGTTGTGGATCTGCTCTGAGGTCTCCTCCTGGTGATAGCTTCAACATAATTATCAGACATTGGGTAATCAAAGTAGTGATGCAATTATTAGTTCAGTCATGGATGGTGGTGCAAATAATACTTTGTTGCATTCTTCTTTCATTGTCAAAATGGTATGACTGATCTACTGTTTATGATGTTCAGATTCCAAACTTTAATGTGTGGGTTCCTGAATAGTAAGCATGTGCACACGTGTGGTCTGTGGTAGACTGGTATCTGGTCCATGATTTTCATCCTATCTTCTATCCAGTGCTGTCAAAAATACTTGAAAAAAGATTCATAAAGAAAATGGATAAATGAAGCACATAGAAATCTATGGATGAATTTTGAGATTGTGTCGTCGGTGCTCTTCACTTCCATGTTTGAACTGAAAATTTGCCCTTGTTGTTAAAATATAAAAGATACAAGTATTTTTCTAAAATTTTAAAAAGTGCATGGTGATATGCACTTTATTTCTAAAACACAGTATATTTTATGTAGATATGCCAAGCTCTCTATGCATTCCTGGAGAGAGATTATGGTACATTTTCAGCTTTCAAAGTTTTTTGAAACATGTATGTTTTTGATCGATGTATTGAATGTTTTGTAATTATTACCTTTATGATATTTGAAATCCGCAAACTTTATGCAGTCAGTAGTGTGTTTATTACTAGGGCAATCCTATTTCCTCTGTATTGACTCCAAATGCAAACAACAAACAGCTAAATCCAGCATTATACATTTTTGCCTCTGTTATGTTTGCCATGCTGACTCCCATCAAATGCCTAGCAGCATATTGTACCAATACGTATGAGAGAACAGATCACAAAAGCCTGTGTTATTCTAAATATTTACAACAAATTCATCTAGAAATACATAGGGAAAAGGTAATATTTTATAGTTCTATTTCATTTATCTTTTAATTTCATGTTCATATTGTTAGAGTGTACTTGAGCAATGATTACTTCATTGTCCCAATATTTAATAAAAGGAAATAAACAAAGAAACCTTAAGAGCAGGGCATCATGATGGTGCAGTGGTTAATGTGACTGTCACTCAACTGTCCTGCATTTGAATCCTGCACCCAGTCTGTCTAGGTGAAGTATGAATGTTTTCCTTGTGTCTGTGAGCGTTTTCCTAGCACACCCCAAAGACATGTATGCTGGATTCATTGGTGAGTCTAAAGTGGCCTCATGTGTGTATGTGTGTGAATGGGCCATGCAGTAGACTGGTTCCTCGTCTTGGGTTGTTTCTTACCTTCTTCCTGTGTAGAACAAAGTGAGCATTGCCTATTTTGCTTGGCTGTCATGGCACACCAAGCATGCTAAAAAACAGATTTAACAGGGATGCAGGAATCCAGCTAAACAAAACCAAAACATGCATTCCAAACTAAGCTTGTATGAGGATCTGCCTGGACTTCATCTGGTAAGAAAGGTACAAATCAGAGCTGCACTGACCATTCTCCAGAGGCCCCTCTGCAGACCTCTTGAGCCAGAAGATGTGAAACGGACTCAAGCAAGGACAAAGACCTATAATTCAAGGGATGACAACCTAGATCATTGTCGAGCAACCGGTGCGCTGAATTTTCTTTGGGTGCCGCAAAAACTTTTGTTAAATATTTAAAATTGCTAGTGTTTTTGAACTTTTGGTTGATTAAAAAGATAATGTTAAAAAAAAATTATGTTGGAAAAACAGATAATGGTTAATCAGATTGTTGAATAAACAAATGTATTTTTAATGCAAGTTAAAATTTTCACTGTTCACCATTCATCATAATATCAACATCAGCGGTGTCAAAAACACATCTCGTGAGACTTAAAAAGTCTCGTTGTTAGAAGATCTCGCTTACTGTACGGATAGAAGAAGGCGGAGCAAATACAGAATGAGAAAATACGAACTCTACATTTCGGCTCTTGCCGACAAGAGAGTATCGCTGTAGCTGCAGCTCTCACCACTTAATCGTCTGAGTATTACTATGGAAAAATTAACCTTATTTTCGCTCTGACACTGCTGATCAACACAGGGAACTTTGTAAACTCAGTGACCTTTTCCAGTTCTTTGTGGTGAAAAACATTTTGTTGTGATGCAAGCATTCGATACTTCCTTGTAATTTAATTCTCAACGATTATCACTCGCTTTTTATTATTCTCGTCATGACTTTATTTATGGGCAGTCCCTCTGGTGCGCCACGAAAGAAAATTTTTGGACTTAGTGCGCTGCAACTCGAAAAAGGTTGCCTTTCACTGACCTAGATGGACAGAAGAACTTCCCTACTAAAAGACACTGTTTTTGTAACTGGAAGTGACTTTAGTTCAATCAGGAGAAGGTTCAGCCTTCCTATAAAACTACATGCACCCCATCTCTCAGAAGCAGCAGGAGGAAGAAAACAGAAGGAGAGAATGGCAAGTTGAGAGAAGTTCAGGATTTCCCTCTGGGAGGTGGAACTCTCCAAAATGACTGAAAACATCTGAATCCTTACCTCTAAACCTAAAATCTAAGAGCCACTTCCTTGGAGAGCCAAATCCAAAAAACTCTTTTCATTATGAACCTGAGAGCTGAGATCCAGCCTGCCAAGCTAAGCACTGAGCCCTGTTTGCTTAGGAGCAGCAATTACTTCAAGAAGGGAACTTAAGCATCTAAAGTCTTGTGCCAGAAAGACTAATGCTTTTCCCTATGAAGTGGTAAAAGACAGCAGAAGACAAGTTGAGGAAGCAGCAGCACAGCATTGACAAGGATCATACATTAAAGAGAAAGAGTGCAGTCCAATACGTGAAGATTAATCCACTTGAACCCAGAGCAACAACAAAGAAACAACTCCACACAACATCAGACATCATCCATAAAGACTTGGTATTGTAATCTATTTATTCGTGCCAAGACAAAGTAAAACTCTGAATACCAGTGAACAGCCAGCCTATAGGTTATGTGTTTGTCTGCTAGTCTAGTGTGTCTGAGTCGAGTCTTATACTGTATGTCATTGTATATGTGAAGTTATCATACTTCTTTAATCCTTGTGTTTATCAATAAATTGTATTTTTCTTTTTCTTAAAACAAATGGACTTTAGTTACATTTATATAAGTCTACAGGCCAGAGACTCGCCTCCAACAACTGAGAAAGGTAAGGTAAATAAAGTAGAAGCCTTGACGAATTATTGGTTTAATAAACGACATTGTCAAAGGCAAAACTGATAATTAATTAGCCAAAAAATTATTTTTCATATCTCAAATTATTATGGCATCCTTCTGGGTGGGTGTCTTATTGATTGTTAATCATCAAAAATCCTATACTTGATGCTGCAGGGGTAGGCCCTCTCTTACCCATGACCCTAAAATGTATTAAGTGGTTCTGAGCATGTCATGCTGTGTTAAACCTTAAGAGTAAAAGTCTAATTAGCAACATCAGACATTCCTTTACAAATCAACCAGGAAAACCAATCGCTTCATGAATCTTTACCATGCTGCGATGACTGACCTAGGACTGGGGGAGAAGATTTTGATTTTTAATTTTTGAATTTCAAGAGCATTTTTCTTCCTCCAGGCTGCCATTTAACCCAAGGTTTCATGCAGATTTCACACTCTCCTGCTCGCCAATGTATTTCTGGCAGTATCTTCTCATTGGATGAATGGCTTTTTTAAGCAGGTGAAATAGTGCCTTTCAGCAGAGTTTTCTAATTCGCTTAAGATATTTCTGAGTAACAGAGCACGACCGCAGCCAGGAACTAAAGTAGCACAGAGTGAATGAAGTCACGGAATGAAAGCTGCTAAGCATGTATAACAATAAGCTGTGATCTTCACAGAATAAATAAACAATGAAATGAAAAAGGGAAGCATTATCTAAGTGCACAAGGACACTTTGTTCCTAAGTGCACACAATGAATTTTAAAGATCCTTCTTCCAAAGGGAAATAAAATATTATGGTGGAGTGACATATTTGATGGATGATAGGGTTCTGGCAACCACATTATCAATTACTTTTTTCCTTGTTTGGCCACAGTCCAGTAACTTTTATTTGAACAAGCCCCGTGCTAACATGGTTTTGATTGCAGGAAGTCACTGGTTGTTGTTAAAGGATACAGTTTCACAGACACTGTTATCGCTACTCCCTCTGATTGGCGGTTTAATATGACAGGCAGTATTTTTAGCTGCTCCAGACTGTGTGACGATTTATTTACCAAATGGCCCCCTTTCCTGGTTTACAGTCATGCAAAAGATATCACATGACATTCTTGTTTTAAGGAGCACATGCAAATTGCTCCTATCTGGTCTTGTTGGCACATTCTTGGACCTCATAATAATGAATAAGGCTGTGCATTATTTACTCTGTCACTTCTGCTTACAGAGGCTTCATAATCACATTTTTTTTCAAACACAAAGTGTTCGTACCACATTAATATTTATTTTTGGGTGAAGACTGGAAAAACATTAGGTAAAAGAGGCTGGGTGGAGAAGTGAAGGGAGGCATTACTGATAGGCCATAGGTCAATTGACCTTACATTTCACTTACAAGACTAATGACAGCGTATCATAAAACAGCCTGAAACGGCATGTTTCATTTCACAATTTACTCCTATGACCCTTTAGGCTCAGAGGCAATTATCTAGCTATTATCATCAATATTATAAAATTCATGGTCCTTCCTATCCTGTCATATTTTATTTTTCACTCATTAGTGTTCCTTTAATGACTTAGTTTTGTGACACCTTCACTGTTTTTACCGTAGCAAAGAAAGATGTCTATATACAGTTAAGGTAAAATAAAGCAATCCAAAATGTATGCATAGAGAACTTTTTTTTAATCCATGTATACATTTAGTTAAGGTGTAATTTATTTCAACAAGCAATACAAACCAAAAAAAGAAGTTGTACAGGCTTTGTATAGGCAGTGTGCCAGCTTATAAAGGAGAAAGAGCAATTGAAACCAACAAAAACAAAGTACAAACAAAGGTGGCACTGATTCGAGGATGATATATGACCTACTTGCTTTTGCTATAAACAAATATAGGTGGGACAAAAACTTGAAATGACAGTTGTGGTATGTTGACAATAACAAAGCTACCTAAGATAAAAGTACTTTAGTATACATAAGGTAGAGGTGGAGATGTTAAGACCTGTAGGGCAGACAACAGTCATAAACCACAGGTTAAAATAAACAAATAAATAAATGCTCCCACAGAGAGCCGGTGTGACGGTATAAGCACATATTTAATGATCACCCCTGTTGGGACTATCTTGCCTGAAATAAAAGTAAAATTTAATTTAAACAATTTTTTTTCTGTCTTTATTGTTTCAATACTTAGACCTGACTGTTTTTTTTTTTCTCTCTTCTTGAGATTAAAGAAAAGGTCTTTTGTTTATGAGCAAGACTTTTATGTAGATTTCTCAACAGCAGCAGTTCCCCTCCACACACACAGGTAGAGATTTTGTTCTTTTGTTTTTTCTTCATGTCATTGCCATCTGAATGCCTGGCAACTTTTTTTCTGCCATGTTATACATGTACATAAGCACACAAGAGGTCTGTGACCACTAGAGCATGTCACAGACACCCCCATTCCCCCCCTCCCCCAAACCCTAGACACCCAGTCTGGGTTCTCGAATGATGTTCTTATTTTAAAGGAAGTACCTCTCAATAGGCTTCCATTTACAGTCAATAGAACAACAATTCCTTCTCTCTCCCAAACTGCCCCCAGATGAGCTTTGTCCTCCACTTCCTGACTTCGTGTCTCTGTGCTGCGTGGATGACTCAATTTTCATCCTAATCCAGGAGGACTCCTGGTGCTTTATTCCAAATGGCTCCCACTGACAGCACTCATGGAAACACTACTTCCATGCTGACCTGCCAGTATCCAAAGCAGGGACTTGAAAGAAGAGCTGCTGCCCCCAAATGTATGAAGAAGCGACATGAGCACAGGTTGCAACTTGGCTTCCTAGCAAAGAGAACCCTACCTATTCTCCCTGGGATGCTGCCACAGTATCCATCCACTGCACTGGCCTTCCGGCTGGGTAAAGGACCCCAAGCATCCCTGTTAGGATGGCAGTTTTTCTAAGTTTTCTGTCATGTTTACTACATGACATTTACATTATGTTGGCCTCCCGTCCAGTTAAGGGAATGGGGTCCATGACAGGGTCATAAACATGTTTTGATTCTGAGCTAGCAGTAGAAACACTGGAAAAACCAAACCATTTCTGTTTTTCAGAATAATCGCCATAAACATTAATACATTTGTTATAACTGTTTCCTTGGTAGTTACACAGAATAATTTATTTTTCTTGTGCAACCACTCTTCAATAATTGACTTGGAGTATTCATGACTTGCATAATGCATCTCCTGAACATAGCCCTTCAGACTGGAGAATTGGACATAAGCAAATGAACCAGGGTTTCAATCAGAAGATTTGCACAGCAGCCATAGAAACCAGTGAAATATGAGTGGGTTATGATGTACTAAGTTAGAATGGTGATGGTCAACAAGTTTCCTTGATGTTTTTTGATGAATGACTGCAGCAAGCACCATTGCTAATTAGAGCAGATGACAGTTATATGTGCCTTTTGATGCATGTAGTCAATATAAACTGCATCCTCAGCAACATAATAAAAACAGCACACAATTTTGCTGGCACTGACTTGAACCTTACTTTTATTTTGATGTTGACAATTTGCCATGTTTCTATTGTTTCAATTGTTGGTTATACTCTGGTTCATGCAGATACTTCCAAATTACGAAACAACTGTTAAAATTTCCCCCAATTCCAATTCACTATTTCCAGAGTCTCTTTGGAACAGGGTTGGTGGTGATTGTTAATTTCAGAAGTCATCATCCTGTGCACGCAATATGCAAAGACCTTGCTCATGATTAATTGTTCATGAAGAATGGATTAATCTGCCCCATAGTGTCTGTAGTCTCAAGCACTGACACTCTTCAGTTTTCCATTATAATTCACTTCACACTTGGAACCACGTTCTTCAACTGAGGATTATGAAAGCGAGCCAGGATATGTACTGTATGCCACATATGTCTCTTGATGTGGCATATGAAGAAGACTGGTCCTGGGACATGGTGGCTAGAGGAAAATTAACTGCCAAAGATGTATTGCTAGCATTAGCAATTCAGCAATAACTCTAAAGGAAAAACCAAGACATGATGAATTGTTAGTTCATCACAGGGCATGGTTATATTAGGTCAATCTGTCTTTAGATTTCCAAAGCAAACCACACTAGCTTACCCAGAGAAAAAAACCCACTCCATTAATTGGAAGATATGCAAACAGCCCATGAAAATTATCACAATTAGGTAATGAAATGAGGTCTAAGACGTAGTAGTGAACATGAAGAAGCAACACTAGCACATATAATGAAATATATGGAATTAGTGTATTGGTTGCGTAAGTCTGCATCTGCAAAGGAGAAAGGTTAATGGTTGTTTCTTCGCTGAAAAGGAAAGAAGATTAAAACCACAAAGTTTTAGTTATATACAGTAGCTTCATCAAATGTGCAGTTGAAAAGAAAAACTCGAGATAACATTCAAGGGAGCACCCAAAAATTTTCAGAAGTGGTCAATAGAGAGAGTACACTGCTAAATATCATATGCCAACAGGCTTGTTAATCAATCTGCTGAGTGTCATTGTGCTAAATTGACTGAGTATGTATTTCTGATATTTATTCTAGAATCATGTGTGTGACTTTGGTGATTCCTTTTTCTTCAAAGACAAACAAAGAGCATGTCAGGTCAAATAAACAACTATGCTAGCACTTTTAGACATTGACAGACTTTTTACTAAAGAGCTTGTTCCCCAGTAACTGACTGTTAATCAACAACATTACACTGAACTGCTAAGGTGTCTGTGGGAAAGCAACAAAAAAAATGTTGGGAGCAGTGGTGCATGCAAAACTGCATTTTGCACCATGACAGCGCACCTGCACACACTGTATTGTCAGTCAAAGAGGTTTTTTTTTTTACCTAAAACAATGTGGATGTTGCTTTGCATCACCCTGATTTTGCTAGATCATGTACCCTGTGACTTCATTTTGATCCTGAAATTAAAACTGAGACGACATGGAAAATGATTTGTTACCATGGTGGAGATCCAGAAAAAAACTGCCGAAAGCTCTAAACATGGTCACAGGACATTTTTCCAGAAATGGAAGAAGCACTGGGACATTGCATGTCAAGGGGAGTATTTTGATAGTAGCAAAATCTGAATTGCTGTTAGTTTTAAAATAAAGTTTTTTTTGTTTTTTTTTTTATAATTCTGAGAATTTGTGAGCCCCCTAATTGTACAGTAAAGTAAGGAGGGAACAAACCCTGGGCAGATGATAGGAGAAAAGGTGAGAGTAAGTGTGAGATTATCTATCTATATATATAATTCACTAAGGCAAGACACCCATGGAAAACACGCCGGAAGGGGCGTGGATTCACTAAGCCCCCGACAAGTAAGACACCTATGGCGCGCAGGAAGGAGCCACGCCCACCAACTCCAAGACCATTGGATACGACGACAACTCGCAGAGACACGCCCACCAATTCGGACACGACGACACAGAAAGAAAGGCGTCATTTATATTCGTCTGTCGTAGAGGCCTCATGTACCTCCGAGCCACCTTGACTGTTCATAGAGGCATGTTTCTCGCGGAGGTGGGTTGCCATATGCAGCGTGTAAAACGGTTTGCGAGGGGTATCCCATGGGATCCTTAAAACAATCCTTTACAACTGAGGTTAAAACACAATGAAGTAAGCAGTCTTTAAAAACTGAGTTTTCGGTTACGATGCACGACTCGTGCACCATAGCAAACTGTTTTACACGCTACATACAGCAATTCGCATCCGCGACAAACATGCGTCTTCTTCACTCACGGACAATTATATGTTGGTCTCTCCTGAGTTCCATCTTTTCATTCACTTTCTGTTGTATCCTCAAACCCTCCCTTTTTAGACAACTGTGTCTTTCCAGAAGTGTTCAACCATCAATAAATAATTATGCGGCGTTTGTTATGCCGGGGGTTCACTATTGTGTTGTATTTTGCTCTCTCCAGAGTTCCATCTTTTCATTCACTTACTGTTGTATTCTCACACCAACCCGTTTTAGACAACCGTGTCTTTCCAGAAGTGTTTAGCATTCAATAAATAATTATGCATGAGATTGAGCGTGTGTCTACCCGGCACGGAGAGGCGTGGGTAAGCCGTTGAACCCCATTCGGGCTGCAAACCGTGGAATTCCCACTAAGTTCGCATCATATGCTCCCACTGGTTACGTCCCTACCCTTTGTACACACCCCTCTACCACCGCGCTACTACCGTGGTCGGGTGTCTTGGTGGATTATATATAGAAAAGCAGCCAAAACCACACAGAGCAATGAATGAATGTCTACTTGAGTCACAGGTGCATCTGGACTGTGTAAAGATGACAACGACTCAAGTGACGAGTTGGAGGTGGGCACATGAGCGGGCAGTGCATACTGAATGAGAAATCAGCAGACTAGCATGACAGAGGGAGCTGAATGGACATCCTTCTCCTCTCCTCCCGTTCCACACTCCGCGACTAAGCGCCGTGCACCCCCATCCCTCTGTCTGGCAGGAGAAGGCGCGATGGCGGTCCGCCAGTTTTCAGTCACGGATGATTGTGTGTTGGTTCATTCCGTGCATTGTTACAATGTTGCTTTTCTTGCTGATTTATTACATTACCGATTTTTAAAATGTTAATTTTCTCCCTGTGCTTAAAAATCATTAAAAAAGCGGCCTGATTATGCGGCGTATGGTACGCCGCGGATTGGCTAGTACAAGATAAAGAAGGAGATCTGGAGAAATATGTCATCACAGGGCAAAATTGAACAGTGCTTCTTCTGGTCTTCTTTGAAAAGTATCTTTGTAGCCTTGTGAAAGAACACAGAGAGATTAGTGTGGCTATGATCAAGGGATGTGAAATGTTCTGCAATAGGCTTTGCAAGATCATTAGATTTAATGGCTCAAACATGTACTCCTGTTTCACCTATGCAGATTGTTGGACACTTGTTGGAAATGCAGTAAATAAGATTTTTAGACAGGTAAGAGGCTAATTGTAATAATAATAATTCTTTGCATTTATATAGCTTTTTTCTCACTACTCAAAGCACTCAGCAATTGCAGGTTAAGGGCCTTGATCAAGGGCCCAACAGAGCAGAGTCCCTTTTGGCATTTACGGGATTCAGACCGGTAACCTCCTAATTACCAGTGCAGATCCCTAGCGTCAGAGCCACCACTCTGCCTGTGTTGTTTAATACTGAATCTACCAAAGGGATCATATACAAGGGTATTGTTGGTGACATATTTGCAAGTAACACAGATGCCATTCCATTCTTGTTGCAGCTCTAAGTGCCTGCTGAGAAGTGTGTCTCTCCTTTGTGAAGTGAGCTGTGGAAGATATGTTTGCATGGGTTCGCTGGTCAACGGAAGGCAATCAAGAGAGGTTTAGGAAAAAAGACTCATGTGGAAGGAGAAGTCGGCAAAATGAGGAAAGCTTGTTTGCTGACCTGTGGAAGAGACCAAGTGTTAGGGTGAAATGAGAGGTCCATCAGGATGTGGATTTCATTATGGGGGTTCCTATTAGAGTGTATGTTGCGAGATCTACTTCTATCTTGATTGAGTGCCTTGTCCATAATATGAGGATATCCCTTATTAATTAAGAAAGTCATTACAGAAGTCATAATCATATGATATATTTAATAAATGTTATGTACTAACTACCATATGTCACATATTGAATGAGTGTTATGTCATTGAAAAAAAAAACTTTGCTCTGTGATATTTTATATTGTTGGTTAATTTGTTGTTAGATTAACTTTACCTGCTTTATTAGTTGTAATTTATGATTGTAAAATTATTAGTTATTACATTTTTTCACTTGTGGCGATCAACTTTTGTTACCTGTACACTTGCTGAACAAACAGGCCCTAGCCTAATGTGCTTGATTATGTTTACCTCTTTTGTAAGTTGCCTTGGATAAGAGCGTCTGCCAAGCAAAAAAATGTAAATGTAATATAAATATTATGTATTCTATTATTTTCTATGCTTCAAAAAGAGTGCTAAGAGCAGTTATGAAAAAAAGTATTATTGATATTAATTACAATCGTTAGCTTTGTAAATACAGCAAATAATGTACGGTATATTTATTTACAAAACTTGAGTATTACCATAACATAACTAAGGTGCTTCTGCTTGCATTATAAGGTACAGTGACACAATGGTGGCCTGTGCTATCAAGGATATGGATTTAATTCCCAAACCTGACAGTGTCTCTGTGTAGTCTGCATGCTCTTTTCATGTCTAGGTTATCTACAGATACGTTTTATTCCCACATATAAGAACATGCTTGTTAGGTTAGATGAGGACTCAAAACTGACCTTATTTGAGGTAGAATCTCTGGGTACATTTGTGTGCCCTCTGCTGGACTGGCACAGTGCATTCCTGTCTTGTGAGCAACTGTCTATTTAAGATGTTAGTGGAATATTAGTAATGGCCACTAACTGTAAAATGGATTGAAAACTTGTAAATGTATTTGTCAAAGACACAGAAAAAAACAAAGATTGGCTGCTCCAAATTATTGCAACGAGCTTGCAAATTACATGATAATATAGTATAAAATATAAAAAGATACTTTGACAACGCAAACATTTTCAAAACAAGACTAAAGGAATACAATTTACAGCTTCACTTCTGTCTTAAAATATATTTGAAAAAAGTTAAAATTAAAAGTTTTAAATAGGAAATTTTTAAACGCATTCGTAAATAAATATATAAATTGTATATTCTTTACGATCTAATAAACTAAACTTCTTGCTACAGAGCTTGGTCATTTATGATATTGAACGACATAGAAAAAGGTGTTCACTTACACGGTTATATATTAATCATTTTCGGAGTGCTTTGCAATCATTGTGACTAGAACAGAACAAAATTTTATATACTAAAAATACGGAGCATTTGATTTTTTTCTGGTGATTTGTACGATGTGATTCGTTTCATGAAATAAAAATGCTATTTTGTTATTAGTGGTCTTCATTGCCTGACAAGATTTTAAGCAAACTGACAAAATATAGTCAAAACACACTAATGATAAAATTAAATCCTTTGTGGTTTGAATCATCCGGTAGTAGCTGCCGCCGGTCTTTCGACAAAGAACTGCTCCATCATATCGCGATTACAGAAGACCGCATTTTGCGTTGAAAGGGTTTTTAAATCATCTTACAAGGCATTATAAAGGAATAAATAAAGAAAGCAATGTCCTTTAGAGATCTGCGATGAGCCCACTGTGCAACCCTGAAAGGACTCTGAATTGATCCGATAGGACATTTTCGGAAGTCCCAAAAGACGAGCGCACTCAGCCTAGGTCCATGACAAGCCGTCAAAACGCCACTTACAGAGGATGAATCTGTGAAGCACTGTGTTTGAACATCGCGGTCATTCAGGCATTCAAGTGGAAACTAAATCCCTGCAATGTATAGCTAGCCCTCACGCTCTTCTGATACAGTGCACACTCCCCGGGACACTAACCCTGGTTACACTGTTATTTTGCAGACGATCGAACCTTTTAAGCAGCGCCTCTGACGAGCAGCACGACAATTTTGAGAGAAGTGTCAGGGAATCTCTTTTGATGTCTAAAATACATGACTCAGTTTCTAAAAAAACTCAGTTCGTTAATCGCGGGGATGTGTTGTTACCGTGCCCACAAATAATTTATAAACAGAGCGATACAGTTGAGTAGCTATGCGATTGATTAGCTTGGAGGGCGTGCTTTCAAGTTCACAACCCAATAATAAAAAGATAACACCAAGTGTGCGTATATTTTCTTAATCGTACTTCTAGTTTTAGGGAATAAACATGGTATGTGAAAATTGTATATTGACTTTTTGATATTTATTGAGAGTATTTTAGCTAATATGTCATCAAATTATATAATAAAGGCGATTCAAATGAATGCTTATTTATCGTTACGCTTTCATTATGATACTATAGGTGTTCCTTGGCTCCGTTCTTCTGGTGCCTCTGAATTATCTGATAAAAGGCGATACTGTCTCTTTAAGGGGACATTCAACCCTAATTAACCAGAATTCCGAACGGTGTTAGTAGTCGGCAAAGGACAGACGAAACAAAATGGGAGAGATTCCACTTGTCGTTTCCACTACAAGCGAGAGAAATAACCCCACGTTACTTTGATTGACAGCAGAACAAACGTCCTCCTGTTCGCTCACTGGCCTTACAGAACGTCATTAAGCGGGAGGGGAGTTCTTCGTTGGGCGGAGCGACAAATCTATTTTCTATTGGTGAATTGTGCCGTAAACGTCACTGCTCCACGTGGGTCAGTACCTGGAAACCCAACCCTTTGTCTGCAATTGGCAGATAGTGCAAGAGTGGTCGCGAGTGGTAGGAGGAGTCTCTATCCACGGCCTATCACAATAATTCTCTTTTAATACCGGCCTCGCCTCTAAACTGCCAGTCTCAAGCTTTCCTGCTCGCGTGGATGTACGGATGTTGTAGTTCTCGCGGAATCATAATAAAGCGAGAAACGGAAGCAAGAAAATTGTAAAACGACTACATTACCCAAAAACGTTTGACGGTGCTTGCTGGTTTGTTGTAAATATATCTATCAGAATTTCAGTGATTCGCTGCTGCTAAATTTGGTCAAAGAAGTCACTACAGAAGGCTTGTTGTTAGATCTGTCGACGGAGCACTTTGTAGACGCTTCTTCTCTCGCCGTTTGGATTTGATGGTTTATAACGCAAAATGTGCAAAAAGAGAAAGTGATACATTTCTCAAGGAAGCTTTGACCGTCGGAAAATCTTTTCTTCGAAGCAAGACAAGGCGAAATAAGCGCAAAATAAAGCATGTCAAAGCAAGAAGAAAGAGACTTCTAAGAACGTGGTAAAGGAGAACAAATATCAACGTAAATCTTCAGGAACGTGATCCGGATACTTTCTCAGCATGTGTATGAAACTTAGCCAGGATTCCAGTTGGATTTTTCTCTACATTTACTAGGCGGTGACGTTTTAAGTCGAACCGAGTTGCGAAGAGAGAATCCTGTTTTAATTTGCAACTCCGATACTTCCTCGTCATTGAAATCCTATACAAACGGCAGGAATGTCTCTGGGAAGGGATATAAACTGCTTCAAATGTACCAAACAGTAGTTGGAGGAAATACTACTTGTAAATCTGCTTTCTCTCGCTCATTCTCTTCAGGGTGTAAATGAGCTACGTGGTATTGAATTTGCGTGAATAACGTACAAGTTGTTATTTTCTCACCTCCCCCTTTTCCTCTTATCTCAGATTTTTTTTTTGGCATATCGTGGAAGGATTAAATACCATTTTGATGATTCGAGATCTGAGCAAGATGTACCCCCAAGCCAGACACCCAGTAAGTGAAAAATGGAAAGGGGCGGGCGTGTTGGGGAGGGCACCGAATACAACAAAAGCGGTCAGACTCTTGCGTGATCCCGGCGGAGACGAGGCGGCTCTAGTTAGTATCGTGTTGCTATCGCCTCGCGTGGAATCCCGCTTTCGTTGTCTCCTCGGCAGCTTGCTTGTTAGCTATGTCTACTTGGGGTGTCGCTGCGTGTGCCAGCAGTAAAGCAGCTCGAAGAAAATGTGTTCAGGAACGACGAGTGATCCAGCACGGCAGCCACCTGCCAGATCTTCAGAAATTACTTTGATTTTGCCAGCCGCATTTCAGTTCCCTGGTCCGTGGTTTATAGCCCATTAAAGCTTCGCTCCAGTTTGTTAACCCGAGAGTCGCCTCGTTTGGCGTTTCACCGGGCTTGCGGGGTGATTTGTACAACGCCTCTTTCATAACCTCCGCTGTGTACACCCCTCCCTCCTTCTGTCTCATTTCAAATGTACGATGCTTATCTTATTTTATCTTTTTTTAGGCTCCCCACCAACCTGCCCAGCCCTTTAAATTCACCATATCGGAGTCCTGCGATAGGATAAAGGAGGAGTTTCAGTTCTTGCAGGCTCAATATCACAGGTAAAGTTTTGCAGCACAATCTCATTATTATTTGTTATTACATGATATGATGATGGGAGTTAATTTGTTTTTCTGTCACTCCTCTTGCTTTTAGCCAGATAGTAGTTGATCAAGTGGCTACCTTTTCAGAATAGGGTACTTTCACGCTTTACAAAGAAACGTGACCCTTTTCGGTTGAATTCAGTTTCTTCCTGCATCAATATTTTGCATTTGAATTTTAAGTTTAGTGTCACAAATGTTGACGCTCCATCCATACGGGGCGTTTTCTTTATTAAGCAGCCAGGCAAGTTCCTGTGTAAGATCTGCCCATGTTTTAAAAGTGTGCAGTTTTTGCCAGTATTTTTATGATGTTAATTCCATTTACACGGCCGTTGTTTTTAACATTATTATTCGGTGTTTCTTTAATAAGTGACAACAGTAAATGCAATGTTTTAAAATCATCTCTGCGCGTTTTAGAGAGCACCTTTTCAACTTTTTAGGTACAAAGGTATACCCGCAATATACTAACTGTGTAGTGACAATTGGGTTCTGTGGAGGTGCAAGTTGTTGCGAAAATCATCAGTGTGTATACCTTGTTTATGATTGACGGTCATGTCGTCAGCGCAGAATTGTGCAGACAGGTCCGTCATCAAGCTGTTATGACAGTTTGGTATTAATCAGTGAACCGCTATAGATTAAAAATATTTTCTTTATTTTTACTTAGGCAAGGTAAAGTATATGTACTGTAAACGTGTATGTGTGTGTAATATATATGTGTATGTATGTACAGTATGTGTATATGTATTGATATGTGTGGTTATATAGTGTATAGATTGATTTACCAAGCACTCATAATCTAGTGCAGGGAATGCAGTTTGCATGTTTATGTATATGTGGGTGTTGGGTGGGTGTATATGTGTTTATAATTATTCGTATTTCTGCCCCCTACCCCTGGCATTCAATTGTATTAAGCGGCTTTCAGAATGTTTTCCTGTATGTTCTTGCGTGTATGCATATGTTCATATACATATGCATAGTAAATGTGTGCGTGTATGTAAATGTAATATTAGTCTTCTCATAAATAAATTTTTTTTATAAACATACAATTTTATAATGCTTTGTTCGAATAATGTTAATTATATCTATTAAGTAAAAAATTGCAAAAACCGATGTAAAAGGGACGTCAAGAGTAGAACCTGTATGGAATGTATTTTGCAAAGTACTTGAAACAATGGGTTTTAAAAAGTGCACACTAGGAATAAAGATTATTATTCTTATTAATAAATCATGCAGTTAATATGCCAGGAGGTTTTTAGTGTCTTTTTTTGGGGTAAATGTCCATATATTCAAATAATTCTGTTTAAAAGTACTTCTGTAGCTAAAAGCAATTCAGTTTTTAATTAAACACTTATACATATTCCTTCCGCAAAGACCATTTATGTAGCTTCTGGCAAACAGGATTGTTCTAATTAGAGAAAAACAAGCATACATTTAAACAGCAAGATAAAAAATATTCAGTCCGTATTTTGTCTGCAGGCCGTATAAGAAGTGTTAAAATTTAAGTATATCACTTGTAACTGATGCCGCTAATTCCTTCAGTTTTAAATATAAATTGAATGGTATAAATTTTTAACAGTTCCAATGCTGGGTACTTTGTTTCTTTAATGGGAGTGTGTGTGTGTGTGTGTGTTTTTTAACAGCCCTAACATCCTTTCTCTCTCTCTCTCTCTCTCTCTCTCTCAAATTCTAACCAGTTTGAAACTTGAATGTGAGAAACTAGCCAGTGAGAAAACAGAGATGCAGAGGCATTATGTCATGGTAAGAAGACTGCATAAATTAAGATTTTGTTTTAGGAAAGTTGTGTATATGATCTAGTGGTTTTTTTTTGTTTTTTTTTTCCCAGCTGAGGGTTTTATGTAATGCCAGATCTCTTGTAAGGAAAGCATCAGCAAAAGGATTGTTCAGTCTCATTTTTTTTTCCTAATAACTTTTTTTACTTTTAGTAATTTTTTGCTTAGGCACAATGCTGTATGATTGTGTGCACTCTTACTATTGTGTATTTTTTGCACTTTAAACTTTATACCTAATTTTTTGACTAAAGCAATCTTAATTTTAATTTATCTTTCAGTACTATGAGATGTCCTATGGTCTGAATATAGAGATGCACAAACAGGTAAATATTTCTTTTTGGTGCAGCTATATTTACGCACCATTCAGTTACAAATTTTTTCTTTACTTCACTACCTTGCATTATATTTAATGATTTCAGTTCCTTTAAGGTTTGATTGTGATGAATGTTGTTCGGTTTTCTTTTTTGGGTTCTTCAGAAAACTGAACATAAGTGTTCTTGCAGGTTTTATATAGTAGGTAATGTCTGAAATGAAACAGATAAGCTGCTGTCTCTGTTTTTCTGATAGGCAAATACTTTAAGTGACAACACGCAAACTGTACAAGGTTTTTTTTTTTTTTTTTTTCTTTCATTAATGTGCTTGGTTAATTTATTTCTTAATTCTGGCCTTTGTTAAATTGAATGCATTTAGTGATTTCTTAAGAAATCAATCTTTTACCTTTTTTATTTGAGGAAAAAATATACAAAATGTTACTTCTGTTCTTGGCTACCTTGTTAGCCTGCTGTACATCTGAAGAAGTCATTAGGCTTAAATTGTACTTTGTGTCCCTTGGCTCTAGTTAAGCAGGGACTAATCAGGAAATTGCGGATGCCATTCCCCATCACAAAAAAAAATGGCAAGAGAATCCTGATAGGAGGAGAAGGTAATGAGAATCAAATCGTTACTTCACACTGACTGGTCATTAGTTCAGGCTGAAGATCAGCAAAATGGAACAGTGATTGGTGAAGCTTTGCTATTCCCAGCAGGGAAAATAGATGGGTTTCCACATGCCCTGCTAGCACTCTCTGGGGCTGAATGCATGAAACGGCAACTGCTGACCTCTGCTACTCACAGGGTGATCATTTGTTTTCATCAGCCTACGAATGCAAAATGTAGGGATCTGCACAATGGACCTGATTTGCTGCTTTATATGGCTGTGTTCTTGTATTTGAAATGCTTGATATTTTTCCTGTATTTCATTCATAATTCTGAAGATAACTTGTTTTACTGCATTTACATTTGTATACTGTAGGTAGCTCTGTTTTTCTTTTATGACATTAAGTGCATGATATTTCTTATGTGTCCTATGCGGCAGCATGAGATGTGTAAGCATTCTGTATACAGTACATTTTATCAATGCAGATAGTGTGTGCAGTCATTTTATTTTCATAAAGAAAACATGCTTTATTTGCTGCAAACAAATAGGACTATAGTTTGAGGTAATTATGATTTCAGTATACTTGATTTTTGAAATAAGAACTTGTTTTTTGAGTTGCTGTTTGATTTGGTAGTATTCAGCATACTGTGAGGCTGCTGAATGGAAGATATTCCAATTTAATGGAATCACACTTTTTTTTAAATGTGCACTGTAGCATTTATTCATTTACTTTTGGTGTTGTACCAATAGGATTTCATACCTGAAATTCTATATTTGCTGTCATGTTCAGTGCTATGTTTAATGTGTGAATATCTTCTAAAAACGATTCAGACTTTGTTTCAAAAATAGTTGTACAAAGTTATGTAATTCCTTTATTAAAATATGGGTAGTTCTAGATGTACTATTTGCATATGAATGTGTTTGTTTGTGTCAGTTTATTTTAGCTTTTTTATTAGGTGCATTTTGTTACCGTGTTCATGGTACGTGTGTGGCACTTTTTTCTAGTGGTCTTCGTCTTAAGATTTTTTTTTTTAACCCCCTGTTACTTGTGACTTGCTTCTTTGCCCTTGAAAAGTGCGAAAAAGGAGAAATGAAATGTAATACTTCAGTATGACAAAAGATACTTGGCAGGCAACTTAAGCAATCTGTGATATGTTATCTACTGGTTGTTGCCCCCCACCCCACCCCCATATAGATGTGTGTTTCTTATTTAAGCAGTTTCATTTGGTCTGCTGCAATACATCTATTGAATGCTTTTAGCAAAGGAATAGATCATTATCGGGCGATGTTATGCACATTATTGGAGTTAATGTCCTCATTCAAATATGTATCAGTATGGTTTATCAGCAGCACATGGCTTTGCTGTTTGTACAGTCATTACTCAGTTCCTTTTCATAATAATCTTATTACATAAAGAATTTATATGAATTCTGCCTCTGTTATAAGGTCATCTAAAGCTGTTTTAAAATTTCCATATCTTGATTGTGGGAGAGAAAAATAAAAAATTAACCGAGGAAGAAAACAAATGTAGATTGTGTGTGTGTGTGTGTGTGAAATATATGTTGACTTTCCACCTCCTGTTTCTTCCTGAGCACAGAGGCATATCTGTCCTTATTTGCTTTCTTAGGCAGACAATCTTGGTTGCTTTACTGTTTGGCTGCCCTTGTAATGGGAAACAGGCGGTAATGCAGGGAGATTGCCCTGCAGCACAAGCAGGCCTAGTTGTGGAGATCAAGCTAGGCTTATTTACTTATTAGATTTTTGTCCCAAGGGTGGGTGTGTGTGTTTGTGGGGAAGAGGTTGGATGTCCAGGAAGAGGGCAGTCTAATCACTGGAGGTAAGCAAGTAATTGTCGGCCCTGATACTTGATACTTTGTAACTATTCTTCTGATAAATTCTCTGTCGTCTTATGGGTGTTTGTGGCCAGATCGTTCATAGTGTATTAGTTTAGATATCTATTTATCTGGTGTGATTTGTGTGAAACTGAAATTTCTTGGAGTCATTACCACTGATATCTGTAGTAGAGCTGTGACTTCGTAATTCAGAAAATTAAACCGATAATACTGAATTAGATTGGGGTGGTATGTTTTTATGTGGAAGTTTTCATTCAGACTTCTTGTACTATTTATGATTTACTTTTTGACAGAAAGTTGATAAGAGGCAAACAATTAACAACATGCAAATGTCATAATTTGTTATTAGAGGTCAGACCTCTCACTGCTTACATCAGATAAAGTGGTGTGGGAAACTATTCTAGTTTTAAAAAAAAAAAAAATAGTAGTCTCGACTGCAGAATTTTTTTTACTTGTTAAAACAAGCAAGTTGACTAATGTAGTTCATTTTTATTCACAAACACTCTAAATTCTAATTAAAATGCAAAAATCTTCAACACATGTAAAGAGTATCAATGTAATCTTGTACAGTTGGGTAAAATAATAAAGGACATTGATAAAAGATATATTGCAGATTGTAATAATTTTTACATTATTCACTTTTACATTTTTAAGTGAGCCTGCTGTATATTTGCTTATGTTTAGATGATTTTTCTTTATTTTTTTTGTCTATTGCAAAGAAACTTGTGTGGGCAATCTTTTTTTTTTAATGCACATTTTCTTTCCGCCTTTTAAATAAGGTTGTTTACATATTTACATATCTTTCTCCTTAACACTCAATTCCAAGTAATGTAAATTACATTACATGACATGCAGTATGGCAGAAATACTGAAATATTAATTGAACTGAAATGAAAGGGCTTGGCTGGCTGATGGGATATCATAGTCGCAGCTGTACCAGTCGATCGTAAATGATGATAAATGGCATTAGGAACCCTTTTAGCAAACTGTAATAACTAAGAAGAGGCAAGCAGTATGGATTTGCATTATATCTGATACCCTCTAGTACCAAGTGGATTGCCAATACTGCTTGTTTAGCATTTTCTAAGGGCAATAGGAGTATTGATTTCTGACTTACAAGGAACGGCTCTATTTTCACCATTGAAACGTATTGCAGGTTGTTAAGGTGAAATTGACTTGAAGATGCCTGACTGCTGCCCATCATGGAGCAAATAAAGCAAAACTGCCGAACCATGGTGGAGCAGTGAGATAGAGGCCCTCAGCAATTTGTTGCTATTAATTTACCACGCTAGACAGCAAATCAATCGGCATCTACTTCATCTATTTGAGAAAATGCTGTCCAGGGCAGATAAAAGGCCTTACGTGGTACAGGGAATAGACTGGATTTGCCAAAAGGAGGGCAGAGCTAATGTGTAAATAAATGAAACCGGAGATGTTTGGTACTAAGGAAGCTTAGAATAATTAAGTTGTGAGAACTAATAAAATAAGTAATTTAGAATGATAGCAAAAGTTAAGGAAGAAGTGATTGACTGTTCATGCTTGTACAGATCAAATGAATGTCTTTGCAGAGTGATTAGCATTATCTCATTGGGTAGTAATCATGTCTTGTATTTTAGTTTTGTAATTATTTAAAGCTGATTAGAATTTTTTTATTTTGAAGATGTTGCCATTTTTGCACTGTTAATTTATTGTGTAATGTTGCATGCACATTAGTTCATCAAGCTACTAGTTAACCATGTAATGAATCGTTTTGAAATGTTTGAAAAATTAATGCAGTGGAATCAGTGTTGGTGTTGATGGATCTTGCATTGTTATTTGCTTTTTAGAGTATCAAAGTAAGCAGTATTGTGGCACCAAACGGAAAAACAAGCGTAACCCCGAGGAATGCTTTGGTATTTGTGCTAGTCTTTTCTAGATTATTTGCCAGTAATCATCATTATTTTTACCCCATCTAGTTAAACTAAATAAATATTAAGAAGATTAGAGAATGGATAGATGAATACACTTTCAAACAATTTTAGCATTTCATTCCCTGTCATTTTAGTACAAACTGATTTGCAGTAGCATTTTCTACAAGTCCTTTTCTCTCCATTGCTTATACCAGGAGGATTGACTCTTAATTTTTCTGATAATTTATTTAATTCACCCCATCTGATGTAGTTTACTCACAAGTTTTCAGTTACCTTCAAATGGATACTGTATGTTGGTTCATACAAATGGCTTTCTTAACTGTGGATTTTTGTACTGTCTTGTGCTGAATCCAAATAAAGCATTGAAAAGTGAAGGATAAGACAGAGCATGCTGTTCATGTGAATAGTAATATTGTTAATTACTTTCTGAGCACTTTTAAAGAAGAGGTTACACTATAAGACTGTATACATAAAATAAAGATTGACTAACTATTTGAGGCTGAACAATTTTGTAGTTAATTCTCATCAGTCATTGCTTATGGATTACCGGTACTTTAGTATTGAACTCTGTTTTCCAGTGTTCATATACTGAGTATAGTCCATTCAGACATTTTTGGGGAATGGTATATTTGAGCTTAATGCCATTTTGATTGCTGCAAAGTTCTTTTAAGAACCTTGCCTATAATAAATGGGTAATTTTTCATAAACCTATCAAGTATGCCACTGTGAATTTTACATAAAAATTCTGTTCTTTCAGCAATGATAGTATTAAAATATTGTGGTATGTTAATGACTAAATTGAAAAAGGTTCTATCTTTTACTAAAGTTCCCGTAATGATTTTTGAATAACCTTAACCTAGCTGTATCTTATTAGCATCAATAGATAAATAGTACTTTATTAGTCCCAAAGGGACATTTTAACTTTTCACAAAATCTTAAGATGTTTCCACCCGGAAACATGATGAAACAATGTTGTTGGGGTGTGTGTGTGTGAATGTTGGATTGTTGTACCTTTTAAGCAGATATTTGGAACTTTGTAGTGGGCAGAGAGATTATCTGTGTTGATTCAAAGTCTGTTTGACACTGGATAGTATGTTTAACAGTTAAACAAAAGTTAATGATTTTGCATTGTGCCACAATTTACTTTTCTTTAAGACTTAATATAGCTACTGTGTATTCAAATGGTATTCTAGTTGACATTTCATTGTACCAAGATATATCAAAGAGGAAGTGTGTTTTTTTTTTTTTTTTTTCTTTCCAATATACCAGTCAGCCACAACATTTATAACGAATGACAGGTGAAATAAATAACATTGATTATCTTGCTACAATGGCAACATACCTCAACCATCAAGGGTTGAGGTATGTTAGGCAGTAAGTTATTGAAGGAGATGTGTTGACAACTGGAAAAATATGCAAGCACAAGGATCTAAGTGACTTTACCAAGGCCAAATTGTGAAGTCTGGACAACTGGGTTAGAACATCTCCAAAATGGCAGGTCTTGTGGGGTGTTCCTGGTATGCAGCAGTTTATACCTACCTAAGATGGTCCAAGGAAGGACAACTGGTGAACTGGCAACAGGGTCACGGGCCCCCAAGCTTGATGGGTATAGGGAACGAAGGCTAGCCCCTTTGGCCTGATCCCACTGAGTATCTGCTGTTGCATAAATTTCTGAGAAATATAATGCTGGCTATGAGAGAGAGGTGTCCGAGGATACAGTGCATTACATCTTGCTGTAAAGCCACAGATCCATCAGAGTGCCAATGGTGATCGCTGTCCAATGTCAAAAGCTCCACAGTGGGCATGTGTGTCAAAATTGGACCATGGAGCAATGGAAGAACATGGCCAGATCTGATAGTTCACGTTTGCTTTTAAATCATGAGGTGCATGTGCATTGTTTACCTGGTGAAGAGATGGCAGCAGATTGCACTGTGGCAAGAAGGCAAGCCTTTTGGGTACTGGCATTCATGTGGATGTTGTAATACATATTAGCTATCTATAGATTGTTGCAGACCAGGTATACGTCTTCATGGCAGTGATATCCCCTGATGGCATTGGCCTCTTTCAGCAAAATAATGCGTCTTGCCAATGCAAAAATTGTTCAGGAATGGTTCAAGGAAAATGAAAAGGAGTTAAAGGTACTTACTTGGTCTCTGAATTCCCCAGATATTCATCTGATCAAGCATCTGTGGGATGTGCTGCAAATACCAGTCTGATCCATGGCGTTCCAGCCTCGCAACTTAAAGGATATGGTGCCAACATCTTGGTGCCAGATATCACGGGATAGCCGCAGTGGTATTGTGGAGTCCATAACTGAATGGTTCACAGCTTTTTTGGTGACACGAGGGTAACACAATATTAGAAGGTGGTTTTAATATTGTGGCTTATCGGTGTATGGCATCGACAATATGAACAAAGAATGTCTATATTTTGAGTTAAAATTCCAATTATAGATATTTTCTTTTTTATTTATGGAGGAGGGGGAAAATACCTAATTATCTTACAATTTACATAGTCCTTGTGTAAACATAAATATATGGCCCTGTAAGTTCTAGCCACTACTGTAAATATTTTAACCCACTTGGGAAACCAGAATCTCTTTGTCTTACAAAAACAAACTTTGCAACACACAGGCATGTAGACAGCCACCACATTCCAATGGTTTTGCTTTAGGATTAGGATTGTTTAACAGATTAATAAAGTGTCATCTAATTACTTATCATCCAGTGATCAGATGCTTCATCTCCACCCAGAAATTCTTTGAACATACAGGGTGGCGACTAAGGTTTGGCCTTTAAGCCAGACCAAATGACAGAAAAAAAAGGTTACAGTAGTATTTACGAAAGCAGATTGTATAGCTTTGGTAAACCACAGCCTTGGTCATCACCTTTAAAAGCTTTAAACGTCAGCTGTACAAATACAGCTTTTGCAAAGCTGTGGTTAGATGTCTGTCATCAAGACACCCTGACGAAATGAGCAAAATACAGGTTTTTTTTCCCCTTCCTTTCATTAGCAGTTTCTTTGACCATAGAGCGTGTGATTTGTGTGGGGCTCTTTTCCCATCCTGCAGCTGGATTTGGCCTTATGTGATTCCTAGCAGCACAGTAACGTTTTGTTTTTTCATAGCTTAATTCCAAACATTTTAGCCACTAAGAAGCAAGTCTCTAACTAGCTTTACTGTTGCAATACAGCTTCAGATGTGGTTTTACACTTCAGCTTGCTTCCTGCCCATGCTGTGGTTTTCTTTATTTTTTACTTGCACTGAGCTGCCTCACATGATGTAATTGGCAAGTACTCAGAAGAATATTTAAGCATGTCTAAAATTAATTATTGATTTTAAGCCTAAATTTTTGTTTACATGATTTGGACTACACTTCATTGCTGTTATTTAACCATCCATCCTAGCTTTTATTCTATCCATTTTCTAGCTGGCTTATCAAGGTTGGTGTCCCTGGCCAAGTCTATTACATGGCACACCTGTACAGACATCATCATTCACTCGTACAAAGCCAGTGTAGAATCACAAATTGATCTAACCCACATGTTTTTTGGATATTAGAGGAAAACCCACCCTTATTTAGAGTGCTATTTATAGTTTTGGGGAAAAATTCTCAATGTTAAATAGCATTGACAAGTTTATCTTGCTTTAATCAGAATTTAGTTTAAGCAGCAGTTTTTTAAAGAATAATTTTTGGAAAGTGTTCATGTGAAGGTATACCTGTTTAAACTACACATTTTATTATGGTGTATGTCCTGTTTTTACACAACACTGGTTGATTTACCCAACCATTTTTACTTCACATTTCTGACTCTCTCCCCTTTGGAGCTGTAACAGCTCATCTCTGGGTTGTTATTTCTGCAAAGCTGTACAGCTGCCTTTCTGTTCTTGATGTTGCCTCACAGCAAGTCCTGGGATCTACACAGTCACAGAGTCTCTTCTACTAGTAAATTGAAAAGAAAAAAAAATATACACATGTATGCATGTATGTTTAGATATATAGATTAATACACAAAAAGCTCTGCTATACAAGGTCATCATTTATAATCCTTAAGTTATAGATACCATTTATCTGAAGCACACACATCCTACAATTACAGTAACGTTTTGCCTGGCTATCTGCTGTGTTTGTGAAATGATACGGCCACTTAAATTATTGGATCATGTATACAGTACACTAAATTTTATATATAAGGATATTTTCCATTTTGTATAGTGGTGTTTTTATCCCTAGAAGTGAAATTATTTGCACATCTGTACCTATTTTTGATTCCTAGCTCTGACATTTCTCTATGATCTATTATCCCTGTGTTGGCATGGTTCTGGGCCTCACTTTTTTCCAGATTTTCTTCATGTTAAATACACACAAAGTCGAAGTGTAATTATTGTTCAAATATAATTTTTAATAGGGATTGTCACGTCATGGTGAATGTGTTCGACAAAGTTGTCATATTGTTTTATGACAATAATTCATTGTTTCAGAACCTTAATTGTAAATTGCTTTCTACAGACACCTGCTCTGTTGGGTCTACTAGACCCATTCCTGTAAAAATTTCTTCCAGTTTCCAAGTTTCTTTGAATGGTGTAAGAAAATGTACTCACTGACATCTTTGGTTTTCTTTGCAGTTTTTATAAAGGAAATACTTCACTTTTAAGGGTTATAATGTTCTCCCTTCTTTAATTGCCTTTCATTATGGTAGGCATATGCAGTGGAAAATTGTCCAAGTAATGTTTCAAAAGGTGTAGCAACACAGTTGGAGGATTTGTATGTAACAACAAAAATCTGCAGCAATTGTTTTGCTTCATCTTTCAAGGCTTAATTAACTTTATTTGCTGCAGAAAATCCATCCTTAACCCATTACTTGTTACCTGAAAAATGCCTTTTTGTTTAACTCTGAAAATGTTAGGTCACCAAAAGCTACAAAAATAACCTTTTTTTGTTTTTCTTACCATTGGCAGTTTACTGCTTACCTTTATACTATTTTAGGTTATTCACTGGACTTCAAATGGTTAAATTTCAATTTTAAAATTTTAATTTTAAATAGATAAATTTCCCATTTTTGCTCATCAATCCATACTTAACCCATAGTGGCAAAAGTGAAAACATGAAGTAGTCTGAATACTTTCTAAATCCACTTTGTGTGTGTGTCTGTGTTTATTTATTTATTATAGGTATAGTTTCACTCAAAATTATCCCACCCCCTTTGTAAATAAGGTTTATTGCCAAAATGCAAACTTTCCATTGTTTACAATAAACAAATCAAACGAGAATCATTTTAAATTGCTCAGCACAATTAATATTACAAGTATTTTCTCCACATTCCACACAAAATGTCCCTTTTAATGACACCTTCAGTCTCAACATTATTCAACCCCTTCATGACAAGCATCTTTAATACTTAGTAGAGAATCCTTTTGCTCTTATGACCTGCTGCAAATGTGATGCGTATACAGACATCAGCTTCTGGCAGCGTACTTAAGGAATCTTGGTCCATTTCTCATGGGCAGTGGTCTCCACCTCACTATTATTCTTTGGTTTGCATGCTTCAACCTCTTTCCTCAAATCCCACCAGAGATTTTCTATGGGGTTCAAGTCAGGCGACTGTGATGTGCATGCTAGAATCGCAAAGGGCTTTTTCTGAAAACAAGCCTTGATGGAGGTATGCTTGGAATCATTCTCCTGTTGGAAAGTCCAGTGAGACACAAGCTTCAGCTTCCTCACAGATGACTTGAAGTTTTCTCCTAGGATTTCTTGATACTTGATTGAATCCATCTTGCCCTCCACATGCTACATGACGGTTTCTAATGCAATACCACCCGCCATAAGGCCTCGAAGGTCACGCACATTCAACTGTAGTTTCCACCTTTGGCATTTACGCATAGAGATTTCTCATGACTCATTTGAATCTTTTTATAATGTTATTTGTAGATGGTTACAGACCTACAGTAAATTCTTTGCCATCCTGTGCTGAGAAACATTGTTTTTAAATTGACAGATAATTCTCTTACAAATTTATGCACAAATAAGTGAGCCATGACTCATCTTTGCTTGCAAAAACTGAGCCTTTGGTGGATGCTCCTTTTATACCTAATCATGATAACCATACCTGTTACCAGTTAACCTGCTAATTGAGGAACCTTACAGAATGTTACTTTTATAACCTTTACAGTCTTATTTTTGCCTCTCAATTTCTAAATTTGTTTAACAAACAGAATTAGCCTTATCAGTCTAAACACTGAAAATCTTTTCTTTGTCATTTTGCCTGTTAAATAAAGGTTCAAGTGTTTTACCAAATTACAGATTTTACTTTTTATTGCATTTTTAGAAAGTGTCCCAACTTTTTTGGAAATGGGGTTTATACTTCATTCTTCCTCCTCTAGACATAGCCATAAGCCCAAACAGTTCCAGTTTTACCTCAAAACTATTTATATGGTTTTGAGCATATTGGAGCTGACTTTTCGTGTGCTTTTGGTCAGTAGTGGTGTACCTTTTGGAGTTCGGGCATAGAGACCTTCAGTATTTAGTATGTGCCTTATTCTGGAAACTGAAACCTCAGTGCCTGCTGCCACCAAGTTAATAATCGAGTTGCATTAGTATTCCTTATGACACACATAAATCGTCTCTAGTTCAATGAGTTGGACACATAATTAGTTAAATGGTGGTCCTGTATGTGCAGTTAAGATGTTTTACATGATTGTAGTATAAATACACTTGTATCTGGAAGGTCCAACAGTAGTACCAGTAGGCGAGTCAGTTTTTGGCAAAAACTAGAGCGTGAAGAGAAAGAAACGTTAACCTTGTCAAGGAATTTGTTGAAAAATTCCAGTCATAGAATTGATACAGGAGTATTTTCAAGTCAATGGTTTAACTGTACTCCAAGGGGCAGTCAAACATTGTGTTACTCTATTGCAGACCCTGGAAGTCTTCTAGGTAGAAGGTAAAATTAATGTAGCTAAATGCAGATTACAACAGGTCTTCCAATAGATTTTACTGCAAGGGTATTGTGACTTAGGGGAAAATTTTGTTTTTCCAGCAATATAACAACCCGCCACCCAAGGCTAAATACAAACAGGAATATCTTAAAAACAACGTTAATGCCTCAGGGTGACCAAGGGCTAAGTGCATACCTCAGTGCAATTGAGAATTTGTGGTTGGACTTGAAAATAGCTGTTTGTTTGCCATCAGTGTACCATTTAACAGTTTTTCAAAGATGTATGGGGAGAAAAAAAATTGCAGTGTCTGGATGTGCATAGCTAATACAGACCTATCCACACAGACTCAAGGTTGAATATTGTTACTAAAGATGCCTCTTCTACATACTGACTGGAAGAATGCAAATACTTAGCCAGTCAGTTATTTTTTGTTTGGTAATTGATAAGTTTTTTACAATGTGTAGAGTTTAGTTTTTACTTTTACATTTATGAGTATTTTTCTGATTATCAGTGTCCAAAAACATACACTGTGAGTCAAATTGTAATAATACATGAAAAAAGTGTTGGAGTTGTGTGGTTAGAGGTACGATAACATTTGTTTTTTGGGATACTGCACTACTCCATCCATACTCTGATGCATATATAGCAAAGCTAGTAGTTAAGTTTGTGGTTTTGTGCTAATGTGGAATGGTATTGTTTTAACTGTTCTGTCAGAGGCATTATTGCCTAGATTATCTTGTTTCAACGTTAATTATCTGTAGTAAATTTGTGAATAAAATGTGTATGTGTGTGTGTATATGTATATATATGTATGTATATATATGTATAAGTATGTGTATATATGTGTATATATATGTATATGTATGTGTATATATGTATGTATATATATGTATAAGTATGTGTATATATGTGTATATATATGTATATATGTGTGTATATATGTATATATATATATATATATATATATATATATATATATATATATGTATGTGTATGTATGTGTGTGTGTGTGTGTGTGTGTGTATATATATATATATATGTGTGTATACACATATATATGTATATGTGTGTGTATACACATATATATGTATATGTGTGTGTGTATACACATATATATGTATATGTGTGTGTGTGTATACACATATATATGTATATGTGTGTGTGTGTATACACATGTATATGTCTACCAAGTTTCATGAAAATCGCTCCAGCCTTTCGGACGTGATGCTGGAACATACATACTTACACACATTGACTTTAGAATAATTAACATATAAAATGGGAAAGGAAAGGTGCATCTAGACTGAAAGTTCAAATAAATGGTTTAAATTAAGGAATGTTAGTGATTTAAGCTTTGAAATGCTTACAGAAGGATATATGGCCATGCACTGGTAAGAAATGATAATCTAATTAGGTCAGATTCAGTTCATTAGTGCATTTTCTACCCTTGTACTCCAGTTAATGGTTGTGGGGAGCCAAAGCCTATTTTGGCTGCATACTTTTATAACAAGATCAATCTATATTGATGTTCAAGCAATACACTTGTTTTTTTCAGACAGTAAATAGTTGAAAGATGCCACACAATATTTAAAGCACAAAGAGGTACATACTTTGTTTTCTAATGTAGTATCTGGATGATTTATTGGTGTAGATAGGTTTTCCAAAGCAAGCATTTGCCCTTATGGTTTTCATGTTCAAAGTAAAACTGAATATTTAAGGCATCTACTGGACTAAACAGTTCTGGAGACAATTCCGAATGGTGTACTTTTTTCTTAGTAATTTAAGTGATACAGTGATATTTTACTATTACATTTCAAAGTACATGGTGTTAATTCATAAATCCTATGTATGTTGTGTTTGATTACTATGATTGGTTTTGAGGGGACATATTTTTATTGGTTATGTACAGCCTTGCGTTCATGTTGCCAAAAGAGTTAATAAATTGTTCTATGAGTTTTATGTTTTTTGTTTTTTGTTTTTTTTTTTTAAATCGCCTCAGTTACATTTATTGTTAATGACAATTTGTACCTTTTTATTTTGGATTGAATATTTTATATAAATTAAATGTTCGTACTAATATATAGGCACAAACCATTTATGACCCTGCATCTACACAGGCAACATTGTGAAATAAACAATAAACAATCGTGATATGTGGAATCATGTTTATGCCAACAGAGCAATATCTCAATCTGTTTTACAAAGTTGATAGCAGCAAAGCCAAAGAGTGTGTGTTTTAATTTTAATTTGGCTCAGCAGTAGTAATTGTTTATCCTTCTTGAGTATGGCAACAGATACTCTCTTCATAAATTTTATACCAGTAATGTGCATTTAATATCACCCACACAGAAGCATCTACTTCCTTATATCTCTACAATCCTATTTTTTTCAGTTGCTTTTAATTTATTGTTCAGCTGGGGCAGAAGACATTGACACAAAGTGTCTTCATCACACAGAGTGCATGCAGCATTGGATGCAATTTTATGTGAAACGAGTTCCATAAAAATAATCTTGTAAAGTTTATTTTTTTATAAATTATATGCATTCTCTGTTACCTTACCTGTAAGACCTATAAACAACTGCCTTTGATGTTTCCAAAAATACTAGTTTTGCATCTCTTGTGTGCTTAAACAAGCAATGTTTGATTTGTCCACATCATTGATGCTTCTTCTGCTTCTTTGTCAATGTGTCATGTTAAATTTAAAATTGCTCACATCTGCTTTTTCCTGTTATTGAATTAATAAACTGATCTTGCCTTTCACAAAGAATATATTAAAATAAAGTATTTGACCATGTTTACTGGTGGTCTGCAAATTTCACTGGTAGTATTAGTAAGAAATGTGAATCTGAAATAATGCAGTATTAATTGTATAAACAAAAGTGATTAATTGGACATAACCCCACTGATATTGGCACTGGCATATTTTACCTGCTTTTGATAGTATGTCAAGATTTATCCCGTTGGTGCTTTTCCCTCCAATGCTGCACACATCTCTTATCTGTATTTCATAATTTGCCAGTTTATATAAGAATTTTAAAAGTATTTTCCATCATCTTGATATAGGTGATCATCATGCAACAGGCTGTTAAAAGTGTTAGTGGATTATATTAAGGCAACAAATCCCACATGATGCAATATTCAATTTATTTGTGTATTAATTTGTAATGTATAGGTAAGCTGTGGGCAATTTTCATAATTGCAGCTCATTTATTGACTATGCTGTCTTAAGTTAGGTGTCCCAAGTGCCATTTTAGTGCATTTTTCTTACTGGTGTGTTTATAACAAATGCTGTGGTCACTAAGCATTAGTACGTCTGTAATCGGCTGTTTCAAGATATTTCATCATCTTTTCCATACACTACAGCATGTTATTTTAGACAGCTCTGTCTGGCAGTAACTTTGGTAACACAATGGATAAATCATATTAAAAATGGAGAGAATGAGCTGAAAGTGGATTTATTAAAGCACCAATGTCATTTTGTCTGTTTTTATGTTACATTTACAGGGAGTTAGGTAGTATTTGTTTTGGTGACAGTAGTGTTTTTATAAATTGTTTTTTCTTTTTTAGGAACTAGTCAATTTAAGTGTGAACTTATTCTTGATAAGTCTTACTGGGATATGATTATGATAATGTGCGCTAGGCGGGGCTATATTAGATATACACAAGGGTTTAACTTAATACCAGTTTCTCTTTCTGCATTGTAGAAAACCAAGCAAATCCACACAGCTGTGTTCATTAAATATTGGAATTATGGTGAATGAAAAAATGAAAAAAAAAAAAAATAGTATTTTACAACATTTGTTCAACTAAAAAGTGGGGAAGGTCTTTAATACAAAGATTATTGCATTTTCATGCAGGTAGCGTCTCTCCTTTAAGATGTTTCTATTTGGGCTCTGTACAAATAGTGTAATATGCTGCTATGTGATCCAATTATGATATTTTAAAATTTAACATTTTAATCATGTCTTCCATTATACTTTAGCAACAAAAATGGAATGGTTCATGGAGTAGTCCTCGTTTTACCATTTTTACCAAAAAGCAAGCTGAATTACTCATTTATATAGATAGCAGTTTATTATTTTTTTTGTGTGTGTTGTGTTGTGATGTGTTATATTCATAATGAGTTGTAACTATTTCTGTACGCAGTTTTAAACTGGATTGCAGCTTTACAAATTGCTTGAAGAGTCTGTGTTTCCATATGATTGAATTTAATTATATTTGCTAGTGTGTATGATATGATCTGCATCATTTTCTCAATGTGCTTAGTATGTAAACATTATCATGCATTTTACGGTGTGAAAGACTGTGTGTACTGGCTCTTAATACTAACTTCCATTATTCCTTTTAAATTTGCAGTTAGTGTCATTTAAAAGTCAATATGTAATGCTGTAGATCCCTGTGGCATATCTGGCATTTACGTATTTTTGTTATTGGGCTAGTTTCTTGTTCCACGGTATCAAGTCTTGCATGACAATACATTTGCTTCATTACAGTTTGCCAGGAAAATAATTTTACCTGCAATATCCTTCACAAGTAGGGTTGTCATGATAAAAGGATTCTTGTAGTCGATACCAGAAATTTGACAGTTTTCAATACTCATTCGATACCAAGGCAAAAAAGTTTACATGAACAAATTTCAAAATGGGGTGTACCGTTCAAGCAGCTAAACCATTGCTTTTTATTAAAGGTACCTGCTGTGTTCAAGTGAAAAATAGATTTTATACTGTGTTACAGAATATAAGCACATTAAGTACTTTCTGTAATGTGCTTTTAAAATTGTGGTATAGCCTTCAAATCCAGGTCAGCCCACCTTATCTGCAGATTTATGGTTGTAGGAATCCCCATAGATGGACGAAAACCGCACATGAAGCAAACATAAGGGCTGATACAGTGGGGCCAAGGGTTGATCAAAACTGCAGAGGACAAACTGCGGATAGGGCGGGCCCGACTTTAGCTCCATAACTGTCACTTAAGTAAACTAATATCGACATTTATAAATATCAAATATAATGTACACAGCTTTAATGCAGAACCCTAGAAAATCTATACAAAACTGAATAAACTTACATTAAAATGTGAACATGAACATGTTGTGCACTCCCTGTACTTGTTTAGCAATGTGAATGTGTCAGATTGGAATGCAGCAGAATCTTTAAACTTTATTTTCTCAGTTTTCACTTTTGGGATAATGTAGACTTTGCAATGGTAGAACTTGGGTTCTGAGTAAAGTATTTCAAAATTTAGAGAACAGTGTTTAGTAGAGTTTAAAAAAAGTTCAGGCTTTGTGCAAGCACCCAATCTTGTACCTCTTTTATGAACTCTTGAGAACAGAGAGGAGAGGTTGGGAGTATGCGCTGATAGCGCATTGCCGCACCAACCACACAACAAACCACCTGGACTGGAACCAGAGTGCAGTGGGTGACGCCTCCGCACCACACTGGAATAGTATGAGGTTTTTTTAAGGTGGCTGGAGTGCCAATCCTGCCACCAACTCCCACATTTTCCCTGTAAGTTGGAGGTAGAAGTGAAAATGTACTGACATGCTGACAGACTGTCCAAACATCAACTTTTAAAGACTACTGTTAAATTGTGTTCAAAGTTGAAAAATCTGGAGTGGTCTCCACTACTTTCTCGTATACGCAGAAATTGGGATGGATATTTGAGGAGAAAAACCACAAGATAATGATTATATTGTTATATTATGTATGTTAAAGAGTGATCAATATGAAATTAATAATTTATTGAACAATTATTATGAAAGTAAAGTTGAGTAAATCGGACTCTGTAGCTGAATGAATAAAAGGTAAAGTACCACTTCCGGTTAATGGGAAAAGCCCAAAAGTTGGTAGAAATTAACATTTTGTACCTCATACTTGTATGCAAAATTTGTTTGACTTAAGTGAAAGCGTACTCAAGTTATTGTGTTTTTTATATATATATATATATATACACACACAATTCCAAAAATGGTATTTTTGGACTCTGGGAGGTCTAAAACGTCAATCAATCTCAAAATGAAATTTTTGGAGGATTCCAATACTTCCCTATACTTTGTTTATGAGAAGGACAGGGAGGTCTAAAACTTCGAGATTATCAAAATTTCAACATCGAATCTTTGGGCGATTACAATACTTTCCCTATACTTCATATACGAGAAAGTAAAAATGGTACAGACACTTCAGTGAGCCATACCCTAAAACAGTAATGAAATTTAGCACTTGGCCATATTCAATTTATGCAGCATAGGTTTATAGGGTCATTTTTGTCAGATGTATAATGCAAAGTAGGCTAACTCATTCACTCATCAACAAAACACTATTTCCTGTATAATTTAAAAGTTTGGCAGGATGGTACATCTGGGGCACTAGGTATCTGCTAAGGAACGACATTTTGATATATCAATATTTAGGAGACCTCTACCAATAGAATAACTAAATACCCCAACATTTCAAATATGCATTGTTGGGTTTGATTGAAATTTGGTGATGATCTAGAAAAACAGAATTAGCTGAATTTTTTTTTGTCTATTAATTAATGTTCTGCTAACTTATATGCTCTGACATAAATACTTTCTTGAACCGTGATGGTTGTACTGTGGTTTTTGAAAAGAGAATGCAGGAAATACAGTTGGCAAAAAGATGCATTTTTCAATGTACTGTTGTTAATCACAATTTTAATATCTAATACAGTATTTATCAGTTATTAATTTTTTGTCATAATTGTGCACCCCTATTAAACATTCAATTAATTGCATTGCATTTTCCACGTAAATGTGCAGCTTGTAAATGGACATGCTTTTTTATGTATTTTTACGTAAACCTCAATGTAGTGTATCGTGCTTTGATCTGAACCCTCCAAATATTTTATGGTACAAGATTACAGATCAAAGTGTTACATTCAGATCTGATTGAAGATACCATTTTCACAAGATGTCCTACAGGTTCCCATTTTTCCTCAATTTCAATTCAATTGAATATACTTTCTTATAAAATTGTGTTTTGCAGTGACCATTAACAACGTTAGTTTCTAGGAAATGCAGGAGCTGATCTGTGGCAGTAATGTTTTACTCATGCACAATTGGATCTAGCATGTTCTAGTGTAAGGCACTCCAATGAACCAATATTAGCTTGTGTTTTTTTTTTTTTTAAAAAGCACACAAATTATCGTATAGAGGAAAGTACTCAATTAGCTACATAGTAGTTCTGATACAGCCGATTAACCAATGGTAATATAAAGGACCTTTGTCTTAATAACCTGAAATGCAATTCGGGTTCCCATTCTTTAATAACACATTTGGTCTAAAGGTCTAAGACCATTTGCTGTGTAAATCCTAATAATTTTTCATAATATTGTACAGTGTTGAACTCCAGTTGCCCGAGGTAATGTGAAAAAGTGCTACCTTGGGTAGCTAAAAACATATGGCTGCTGTAGTAGCAACACTGCAAGTAGAAAGTGGGAAATGACGTCATCAGGTACGTGCACTGCTCATGGTGTTCAGAGACGGGCTCTGCGTTGCTGATGAATTGAGGTTTCCATATAGTTCATGCTGCACAGCTCCCACCTCGGATCAACAGAGTGCTGTTTCACAGTTCACCACCATCCGTTTACCACAGTACAAATGTTCAAAAAGAGATGCTTTGTTTTGCAAGTCCACAGCAGTTCAGTTAGGTTGTGTTTTGCATTTGGAACACTTAATGTGTAGTGACAATGCTGCCCAGAGAATGTTGGATCTGACACAGATTGATCAGCTCATGTCCCCAGGAAAGTGCACTGCATTGCTCATAGTGGTCAGAGACTGACTTTGCTTGGCTTACAGATGGAGCTCTCCATTTAGCTCACCATGCAAAGTTCTCACTTCTCAGTTGGAGAATTTGGGTTCATGGCTCCCATTGGCAATTCATTACTACTTGTGTGCTTGTCACGGGTTTCACAGCAAAACTTTTATGAAATATAAGTAAAGTAATATAGTACACTTACAGGTTCACCTTAGATAATCCAGCACCTCTGTAAGTTGAGGTGCTGATAATTGAGGATATACTGTGTGTGTGTGTGTGTGTGTGTGCTTGTGTATATACCATCCATATCATAAATGCAAAGAGTCACTGAAAATTGAGATTTTTTTTTTTTTTGTGAGTTGCACAGGAAGACCAAATAAATATACAGAGTTGCCAGTTTAATAGAAACCATTATCTAATAGCATGTTGCATCTCCCTTGACACAAAATCATCCGAAAATTCAATATGGTACTGGTTGTGCTGTTCAGGATTCTTGTACCATGTGGAAGTGATTGTTCAGTTGATGTAATTTAGACAGCTTTACATTCTTGGTGCAAACAGCTGTTTCCAATTCATACCAAAAATACTGTATCTGGTACAGGCCACTGAGCAACACAAACTTGCGTTTTGTTTTTTTTTTTGTTTTTGTTTTTTTGTTTCTGGAACTATTTGGTGACCATGTGCCTTGTGACCTGGTACCTTGTGTTTAGTAGTATACTGTATATCTGAGTGTGGATAATCTAGCCATGAAGAGATCTTAATAACCAAAGATGTTAAAGTATGCCTTGCCTAATTCAGAAGCAGTTTGCTTAGTTATTGCATGAGATCTTTTCTTGTATGAAAACTCGCTGTTCTCCTTTGACCCCGTGATCTATAAGCTGTTTTAATTGACAGGATTGGTATTGTATGATGTGTTGGAATGTTGAATTTGTGTAAAGGCAGAGGGTGTACCTAATAAACTGTCACTCAGTAAATATGCCAGTTTCCATGGAATTCTAGCCTTTGAATTCACACAGGGTCACTGCCATTGAATATTGCATAATCTGATGACTGGGTAAAATTGCAGTCATTTTAAGCGCTTCCTGTTAACTCTATTTGCAAAATTTGTCAAAAATAAAAATTCTTAACACAGTTAAGAATTTAATCAAGTACACAGCTCAGTCAAAATGTTTTTAATGTTAAAATTTCTTGTGGACCTCAACAATAAGTCCTTAGGACTCACCTGCCATGTACTGTTATTTTTTTTTTATTAGTTTATTGCCTGATATTTCCCTTAATTCATCATTGTGTTATAGTTGAATATAGTTTTTATCCCTAGCAGTATACAGTAGTTGGTGGTGCCTGTCCAGAGCTTGTTTGCTACTAATTTAAGTGATTGCTCAGCCGTATGAGAAATATATACATTAAGCATGTGGAGGCTTAAAGAACTATTTTAGAGATCTATAAATGTGTGTGCATTGTTTTTGTTTTTAATATTTGTAAATATATGTCTATATATGTTTAACATTTCAGTGTATGTGTATTTAGTTAGTGAATAGAATTCTTTTGCTTGCTATTGATAGCTAATAAGTGGACATTTGTTCCTTAGAATTTGGTTATTGGAGTTATTTAGTTCATTCTACGGGAAATGAAATCACAAAACACAAGAGTGTTTCTTACACTGCCCTCTTTTCCCTTCCCTATGGTGGGGGTGGGGGGAGACAGCAGAACAAAAGACCATAAAGCTTTCCATTTAAGCCTGAACAAATGCCCTTTTTTATTAGGTCATCCACACTGTGTTCAGCCTTGTCACAGGGGAAGCTGTGAACAGTATTGGTTTTTAAGAAGCTTTAGGGAGAAAAGTTTTTAACTCCTGCATAAACTTCAATGTTTGAAATTTATATAAAGATGCTGAGGTCCGTTATGGTGTATTGTTGATATTTAAAATCAACCCCTAGGGTAAGTTATCGAGTAGGAGCTTTTCACTCAACTATCTGATGGCAGATTAGAAATCTCCCTTGTTAAAATCTATTGTCTAAGCTAGATCCACCAAGACGCTGTCAGAATTTTAAGTGGCTAAATTAAATTCAATTGTGCTGTATTGCATTTGCTCTGTCATTCTCACCCTGTTTGTTACACCGGGGCACCCTCCACCCCCAATTTTCCACCATTACCAGAGCCCTCCTAAACTGAAAAAAATACATCTTTGATGAATCTGCTCGTCACCCTTAAGCTGTCTGTCTGTTTCTCATCAGATCTTGGGTCGCGGTTCAGCAAGCAGAAGAAAAGATTTTAATAAAAGCCGCGCCAAGGGCTGTAATGCATCATTTTAGGCCCCTAATTACATTACAATGACAAATATCAATGGTGACAACAGCAATAACCTACATCCTTTAATGGTCGTGCAGCAAAAGGAGTTTGGGCTCACTGCCATTAGATTTAGCTGCCATTTATCTAAAAAAAAAAAGAGAGAAGTGAAGGGAAAAAACGTCCATTAGAAAAGTGCCTCTGTTATTATTATTGCCTAATAACCAGTCGCAGTAAAACAGGGGTGATTCTGTAAATAAATTATCAGAGTGTAG
Organism: Polypterus senegalus; assembly: GCF_016835505.1. Classification (NCBI taxonomy): domain Eukaryota; kingdom Metazoa; phylum Chordata; class Cladistia; order Polypteriformes; family Polypteridae; genus Polypterus; species Polypterus senegalus. The sequence continues at coordinate 45,259,028 of NC_053157.1, forward strand.
CCCTTTTCCACAATAAAGGAAAGTCAAATTAGACGACGACCAATGCATCGGTGGTGTTTCTGGGGCAACCTTCTCTTTTAAGGTAAGGAATTGTCTAAGTTTATAACCCTTTCTTTGTCCAATGCTAATTAGCATGACCATGACAAATTCATTGATTCTAATATCAAATTCCCTTGTAGCAAAAACATTAAATGTTTTCAGTTTTGCATTTAAATTTGACAAACCATCTGAAAGTGTTTTTAATCATCTTTTTGTCATCTTTTCCTGTATCATTAATTATTTATCCTTCTCTTGATGAAATCAAGCTTTTTTGTTTTAACAAACTTAAATAACGACTGCATTGTCAATGCAAAGTATTCCGTCAAGTAATCAAGCTTGTATGCATACCTTTTGCACAATAATCTGGTCAATATGTATCTTTGTTATAAAGAATGTTTTTTTATTTTTAAGAATGCACATTTAGCTTTAAGTGGGACATTCACATCTACACCTTTATAATAAAGGCTTGAAGTAAAGAGTATCTATTTTTTATGGCTTGATTGACAGTTTTAGGTAGTCCTCCTTTTTTAAATTTGTGATATTAGGTCATAAGAGAAGTAGAAAGATGGTCAAACATAATCAGAGCTTCGTATATTCTGTAATATAGACCTTACTCTCCTGTAAACTCTGTTTAAAATGATTGCAAAAATGGAAGTATTTGTGTAAAACTGTGGATCTGTCAGTGACCACCAGTGGGATTTTTTTTTTCTTTTAAAATTGGGTAATGCAGATGTTCATTTGCAATGATTGATAGGTTTCATTATGAGGTGTAAGCCATTTCCAAGTATTTCTGAACAAGATAAAGGGGACAGGTTACTGTTGGTTAGTTTGTTTACTGTGGAGGAAGGAGTATGCATATATGCATATAAGGCATAACAATATTATATGCTATTTTAAGACAAAAAAGTGTCTGTGGAAACTGAAAGGCATTTAATGAAAATTTAAAGGTGCACATGACATTGGTGAGGCAGTAAGACATGGGGACGATTTCTTCTGCTAACTAAATATGAGTAAAACATAATTTAAACTGTAACAGTATTTTGTTTTATATTGTATAATTACTTAGTAAATTTATCTGTGATTTATTTCGTATGATCTTTCAGGCATACACTTAACAACTATAACATAATATTGCCCTGAATTGTTACTCCATTAAAGATATATTTTCAGACACTAAATGTTTGCATCCTTAGACAACAGTGACTGCTGTGTGAATGTTTTGTTCAATTATGTAGCTTATTCCTCGTCATCACAAATGTTTGTATATATTACTGTGAAAATCAACAAAATATTTTGTAAACTGGTAACAGGAATAACTTAGTACATGAAGTTCTAAGGAATTTCTCTCTAATTACAAATACTGTATTAGTGTTTTTTATGAAAGAACACCAGCGTTGATTTGGAAACCCTTCTAGTAAGCATTTTATTAATATAGTTCTATGTGTTATGTACGTGTGTATGTATCTAGCTGCAAACAAGTATGTATGTGTGTATATAATATATATAATTTTGGGATGTGAATATCAAGCATTTAAAAGTTGTCCTTATTTGAAGATTAAAAAACAAAAAAAATTACAAACTGAAAAAAAGTTAGTACCTAAGCGCCACCCTCTGCTTTTCTTTCACATTTTGTACCAGCTTATGGTGCTAACCTCAGTGGTTCTGTTATGGGGAATTACTTTTTTTTACCCTGGATTCTTCCCTTTTTAATTTTTTTTTCACCTTTGCATTTTAGTTTCTAAAGATATTGCTTTACATTTTTGTGACTAGTGATGAGTGAACCAAGTGGAGTTCACCTCCCCGTGAATTCAATGAAATCACAAAAGTGTTTGGGAACATGTCTGACCTACGTAAAATGCATTGAAGTCAATTGGAAGGAGGAAATGGATTATAATGGAGCTATAGTCTTTTTAAGTGTCCCTGAGGACTAGGGAAGCTTCTACAAACTATGTTAGACTGATTATTGTTGCCAGAAATGTGACCTGAGTGTGTGTTATGCAAATGAAGAATGCAGCAGAAGTGATTGACGTTCTACAAAAATAGCAGCACTAACTAGTAGGGTGGATAGATGACTGAGAATGGGGCAAAAATTAAAAGTGATCACATTGTGAAATGTAAAGACAAAGTTTGGTAAAGCTCTGTGGTTGGCTTTTTTTTTTTTTTTTCTTTTTCTCATTATCTTGGTTATTTTTCCTCTCTGTCAATCACCAGTCCCCGGTTTTTTGCTCTTACAACTACAAGGGGGATTGACTGGCCAAATCTGTTCTTCAGTTGTGGTGCTGCAGCCTCCAATAAACAAGTCCCCACCTAATCGGCTCTTGAGTTATGCAATACCCCAGTAATGATCTAAGATAGCTGTGCTTGAATTTCTCCTTTGGAAGCCATATAAATTGTCTTTGCAATGCATGAAGCTACAGCTCTACACTTCTCAATTCTTTATGTTAAAATATCAATGTAACATAGAGTGTACCTGCACTTGTGTATATCCACTTCAAGTGCAGCTTTGGCTATAGACATTCCCATCTGCGGACTTAATGGGGGAATGCATACAATTAATGAAAAACATGAAAAGAAATACTATACTTGAGCAATTGACTTTAACATATGAAAATCATAAACCTCTAATAATGATGGTAATATATACTCAGATTTCACATTATTCCTATTGATATCCCATTTCGATTCAAAAGAATATACTTTTCAATAGAATTGTGTTTTGCTATGATTATCAACAAAAGCAAAGTTACTAGGAAAAGCAAGAGAAATCAGGAATTGATCTAATGCAGGAATGTTTACCCATGGACAATTGTGTATAGCGTGTTCAAGAGTAAACACCACCAGTGAGCTTATATTACTTATTACTGTTACTGGTGCGTTTATCCAAGGTTACTGAAATGCAAGTTATTGCATTTCTTTTGTTTTTCCATTTGGTGCACAGGCAGGTCAAATGACATGCTTATGGTCATATAGTGTCAGTAGCAGATTATGAACCTATAACCTCAGGATTAGAAGTCTTAGGTCTCAGTGTTTCAAGAGACATTCATTTACTGCAAACGCAAATCTTTGGTATTGTCAACCTGCATAAACCAATTCAGCCTCTCCCAGTGTTAATGGGTATAAGACAGGAAGCTGCCGTTAATGTGGTTCCAGTCCAGTGCAGTTTTGGGCAAACATAAAGCTGCTTTGGTGGGATTCTGGCTGTGGAGGCACCCAATGAGAGACTGCTAAAGTGGAAAATAATTAAAGAAAAATTTGTTTACTGAACATCAAACTATTCTGTTTAGTTTATTCGCATAAAGAGTGATGTGTACATTTTTTTATAGCAAATCTAATTATAGATCTGTAGCTTATTTTAGCACTAATGGATTTTTGTTTTATTTCTCACAGGCAGAAATTGTTAAGCGGCTCAACGCCATTTGTGCTCAAGTTATTCCTTTCTTATCCCAGGAGGTAAGAGTTTACAAAGACGTACTTTAATAATTTACCCTTGATTATATGTTAATAGTTTTCAAATAGTGGAATGCCAGAACTTTGAACTGTTTAAGAATGTTGATTATGTAGTTGTGGTTGTTCATGCGTTTCATATAAAGTTGTTTAATAGGAGACTATACTAAATGTATAAATAATCAACAGTTACTGATAAAACATTGGTTTGAATTTCAAAATTTTGGAATAGTCATATAAATGTGTGGTAATTAAAATAATGTACTCTTGCTTGTAACCAATGCTTTCATGAAAGATTCATTTAAGGTCAAATACATAATACTTAGGTTTGAGCACATTATCATATTGCTAAAATTATTTATGAAGTATCAAACATTCCATGTTCTTTCCACCTTTTTTTTCAACTTTGTATCTTAACCTAAAATTTATTTGTAGTCTTTATGATTATTTTTTTATAGAATTTGCACATTGAGCGTTTACTGCAAGTTCTTACCTCCCTAATGACAAATTTCACTCTCATGTAAATAGGTTTAGTTATAGTTATATTAACTAAGATACATACAATAGCATTATTTGGTTTAAGAGCATCTTTTTAGAATTTCCTTTATTTCATATACATTTTAGGTCAGGAAGTGCTCAGCTTATAAAGGAAAAAATAGGAGGTTTTTATCTTTCTGTGAAGAAGAAAATTTCAGAAAAGTGTAGTTCCACACTCTTCATTTTTTAATAAGTGATAGAAGATAGAATCAGTGTCATATTAGACACTAAAAAACAATGCATAAAATAAAGAGTGACAAAACCTGGGTAATTTTTGGCAAAATGTAAATCTAATGGCACCAATCTGCAACACCACCAAAAATATGTTGGGAGATGTTTAGGAATTATAACAAATGTGTTCTATTCACTGTGATTACAGCACATAAATATATTTCATATTAGTTTTTTTCCCTTAAATAGCATCAGCAGCAAGTTGTCCAGGCAGTTGAAAGAGCTAAACAAGTAACCATGGCAGAGTTAAATGCTATTATTGGGGTACGTGATCTTTCTTATTTTTTTATTGTTGACTAATTTTTATAATTTGTTTATATACTGCTTAAAGTTATTTTTATAATAAGGCTAATAATTGTTTTCCTGTAATTTTAACTGATATAGCTATCTATTTCTTGTTTATAAAAAAAATATACCAAAATATACACTTGTGAGTTAACTGTACAGTACCCACAGACATTAAAAACAACAATTAATAGAATATTAATCTCAAATAAATAATCATATGCAAATCTGCTTTTAACTTAACTGCTTGCATTAATGTGCAGACTATTAAAAGTGCAAATCGGGAGCATAGTTAGGTTTTATGTGGCATTTTAATTGTGCCTTTGTACATTCCAGTGTCTTAACAGAAAGATTCATTTTAATAAACAAGTGTGTTTCAACCTTACTGCTAGTGAGTCAGGTCCTTTCCTCTTTCACCGCTCAGAGAAAGAGTTGAGAATGCTTCTCATTGCTGAGACAGTAAAATTTGCAGTCTTTGAGTAAAACACAAACAACATCCTTTGTAAGTGGCATAAAATGTGTAGGAGAGTGCCTATATTTTGATAAAGAACTAGGTGTCCTTGCACTTTTCACAGAAGGCCTATTGTTGTATTGTGCCTCTAACAGCAATAATGAATCTCCTCATCTGTGCTCCTTGTTGGTGTTTAGCAGCAGATTAGACTTGCCTTTTTGAAAACCATTGGAGCTGTTACTATATATGTTTAAAGCAAATGTAAACACAATTATGAAAGGTTTTTATTTATAAATGCAGTTTTTCACCTCATCCGGATCAGACGTTTGCCTGTATGTGAAATATGCTCCTACCTTCACATCTGACACATCACAGCCTCATATCTTTAGAACCTGAATGTACTTAAATAAAATTTACTGAAGCCCAGCTATTTTACATTTCTAAGCCATTATTGGTGAATCCCCTGGAAGTATCATCCATATTATGCATAGCCAAAAAACAAAAAAGGTCTGGCAAGTTAACATTTGGTTAACTTACAAGTGGGGTTTTTATGTTTTTATTTACTGAAAAGTAATGATTTTCTGCCTTCACAGATGTTGCCTTTTTTAGTATGTTAAATACACATTCCTAATAAGTTTTTCATTGCACATTTTTTCAAAGCTGCTGTGATGCCTCTCATTAAACACACAAAATTTTATTAGGAAAACATAATTAATATTTAAAATTCTTCATTTAAGCTAATGTCCTTTTAATGTAGTTTTTATTCCTTGGAAACTTTAGATAGTTTCATAATTTTTAAAGTACTCTTTTATAGAAGTAAATACTCTTTTCTGGAAGACATTTAAATACTGTATGTACTATATTTAAATCAACCCAAATAAACACAATGCGATAAAAATATGCAATCCAGTGATTAAAAACACTTAAAACACTATGGTAAGCTGTAAAGATTGCAGCATAAATGATCATTCTTTGTTGTGCCCATTAGTGCTAGTTTGCATAGGGCACTGGTTCATTTGTAATTATTAATTTAAATGAAACATTAAAGTGAATTTGATACTTTACCTATCTTTTGCTTCCTTTTTTCTTTTATAAAAATTTGATACAATCGCAGTTGCTGATGTACTGTTTATATAAAAAAAAAAGTGAAAAAATCTGAAAGCTAGTTAACAGTTTTAAGCATGCAATCTGCAAATTCAAGCCACATTTTTAGAATTATCTAAGTTTTTCTTAAACTTACGATGAGGAGAAGCTAGTAATTAAAATATTAAAACGCAGCTTTTTTAAATTAAGGTTTACTAAATAGTAAATTTTATGGATTGACATTAATTCCTTTTTGACAAAATGGTTTGAATAAAGTGAATTCATTATGGTAAGGCTATACAATAGCCATCTTTCTTTCCTTTGACAGAAGTCTTAGCATCTGTTATTTTTTATGACTGTAGTATGCATTGGTATTGTTTCTTATACAGTACTTCTTTCAAATTTCAACAAAGCTTTCTTTTTCTTTCAACTTGGATGCATTCGTTTTTACACTAAACAAGATACAGTACTCTGCAGCAGTAATATAATTTAGCTACTGTTACTTTGAACTTATCTTTTGTTACCCAAGAGAAATCGCTTATGTTGCAAAAGAAGTTATGAATATGTTCAGTTTCAGAAATTCATATATGCACGACTGTATATAACCAATTTAACAGTCTAATTACACAAAATAGATTTTTTGGCATGTGTGGTCATTAAATGTTTTCTCTTTTTTACCACGTGGAAATATTAAGATTTGATCTTCATTTAAACAGTATCTATAGATAACAATTCTGCTTTTTTCATCTGTGGAAAAAGTAAGTACGCCATCGATTCTGATAATTGGTATTGCTCCTTTGGCAGAAAAAAACCTCAAGTATACATTTCCTACAACTATCTAATGGTCTCTGACATTAACTGGGATTATGTTTTTACTGCTTCTCCAAGCAGAGTTCTTTGTGCAATGTGTTTGAGGTAGGTCTTGGTAACCCAGCCCATTTCAAATTCCTCAATAGCATCTTATTGGGGATCAGATCTTGGCTTTAACTTGGCCATTGCTGAGCCCTCTATTTCTTACTTTTTAGCCTATACTTGGTGGATTTACTAGTATGCTCAGGGTCATTTTCATGTTTCAAGTTCTATTTTCAGTTGAGCTTCAGTCCTCTGAGAGATGGTCTTGTATTATCCTCAAGCACACTCTTGTACAATGCAGAATTCATAGTGGATACTGCAATGATTAGCTAACCAGATCCTAATTCTGCAAAGCAGCACTGAACCATAATATTTACATCACTAAACTTTACAACTGGTGTCCAGTTCTTCCGGTCAAGTTTTCATTAAACATGTTTTCTGGTACTGTAGCCAATTACTGACCTGTCCAGAGAACATAATTCCAGAAGTCCTGTCTAGATATTTACAGGCAGACTTTAGCCTTGACCTGATGTTCTATCTAGACAGCAAAGTTTTCCTCCTGACAAGATCTCCTGTAAAGATCTAATTTGTGCCGCCTATTTCCAATGATATTTAATGGCAGTAGGTTTTGTTTTGTGTTTAACATTGTAGTTTGCTTTTTAAGAAAAATAAAAGCATTTAATAAAATCATGCATAGTTAGGAGAGGAGGAGTTGTATGTGAATTTGATTGGTTATGAGCATGTTATTCATGACTCTATCTATCTAATGCACATTTTTTAGATTTGATTCCTGCCTTGTGTCAAAATGCATTTTTCCTATTTTTTTTTTGTCTTAAATGGATGGATTTGCAGACATTTTGTACTGTAGGATATTTTAATAATTGTAAAGTTGCACATTTTCTGCAATTTGATTTGCCTGATTATTTTTTTTTCTCTGCAGTAAATTTAGTGTGTTTTTGGTGAGTTGTAACAGTGTATATACTTGTTAAGAAAGCATTAGTTTGGCTTTTTTGGAGGTATTTATTAAAAGATTTTTGGGCAATTCATCCTTGGAAGTGAAACTGAAGTGCAAGTGGAGCATGCAGCTGACCAGTAATCTGAATCATACCGTACATGTAGTCTTGGAAAGGTCTAGTCAAAGTCCATCTCTAGATGTCTTTGTATTGTGTCAGTAACTGAATTAAGTAGTATATGCTAGATAATTCACAATTCTTGAAACATTAAATCAGTTCTGCAGGGAGAATTGAGAGCAAATGACAGTTCAGCCTTGGAAACTAAAGCAGATGTTAAATTATAGATTCTACAGATAAGGTAGCAGATTTCCATGTCCAATTTGTGTTCTGCTCTGCTGTCCTCTCGTGTAGCTAATAAAATACCCAAGCACCCATAGTTTGTATAATGCTAGAATTTAATAACACTAGTAGAAGACTGTTTATCTTCCTTTGGAATGCTGGAAGTAATGATGACTTTTTATAATAAGCTTACAGCACAATAGATTCTCATTACTTTGCTAAAATGAGCAAAGTAGCTTCATAAATGCAGTATGAGATGAAAAGTTAACCCATGTTCAGTCCTGAATTTTAAAAATGCAAAGGTATTCCTTGGGCTAAAGTTATAATATGACAGCATCTAGTAAAGAAGTGTGGATGACTGTGCGTTGAAAGACTGATAAAGATTAGGCAGAATAACATAGATAAAGTTTCATATTTGGGACATATTAGAGTTGGCAGTGGAGATCACAGAATGTCTTTGGACTGTTCATATTCTCCTTGAGGTGATGAGGGTATGAAAGTCCAAAATTAAGTCAAGGTCCAACAGGCAGCACTGCCACACTGTCACTTAACATAAACAACTTTTAAATTCACAGCAGTCTTTTTTTTTGTGTGTGTGTTTTTTTTTTTTTTGTTTTGTTTTTAATTTAGATGTAGGAAGTGTACCTAATATAAATGTATCCTTTAAGAAAGCAAAATTTCATTTACTAAAAGGAGATAGTTGTGAATGGAATTGGACGAAATGTATATTTGATAAATAATAAGTAGCTACATGTATATATTGTGACATTTGATGTGCAGCAAATGTGGCACTGAGTGTGCTAACCTAAGAGTTAATCAAATGCATATTGATGGCAAAATATATTTGTGCAAAATCTTCAAGAAAATGAATCTCCCACACTTGAAAATCTCCAGTGGTATGGAGTTATGACCCAGGACTCCGATCAGCCTAGGTACTCTGGTTTTCTTCCTTATCCCATTCAAATGCATTATAGCTTTTTAGGATTGAGCCCTGCCGACATTGCATTCAGGTTTGGTTCCCACTATACATTGCACATGGCAGGAATATTCTTTTATACACTGTGACCTTGTAATGAAACAGGCATATTTCATTCCATCCATCCATTTTCTAACATGTGCAAGGCAAGGACCTATACTGCACAAAGCAGCAGTCCATTCAATTACACACAGAAACACATACACTTTAAATCATATAGTGCCACTTTAGACTTGACAATTAACCTAACATACATGTACCGTAGATCCCGTTATATAAGCCGAGAATTTCGTCCTAGATTTTTGGCTTGGAGTTTGGGGGTCGGTTTATACAACGAGTATCGTTTCAGATTCAAGATTTCCAGCGCAATGCCGGTTTTGCCGATGAATACGGAAGTAAATAATGACGAAACTACAGAGCCATCTTTCAGATGAAGAAGTAACTTTGCATGCCGGTACTTTAAATTAAATAAAGAATTTATTCAAAAAGTGTTTTAGTTGATTTTATTAATAAAATTTATAATAAATTATCGGGAAGTTTAAAATGAAATTTTTTGTTTTGATTTATGATCAACATCTTGCGTTACGAAACGGATGCGGTCACGTGTATCCGCTTGCCCGATTGTAAACAAACAACTAAGAGCGTTAGTAGCGTCAGTCGGAGCCCAGATACATGTGTGTGTTGATGTAATTTCCGTCATTGCAGTGATTTACCTATATATATAATTCATTAAGACCATGCAAGCAACACACATAATTGCTAAGGATGGAAGAGAAGGTAAAATTAAGCGATCGCAATCGAAACGCAGATGGACATTGTGTGGAAATATCTCCTCCCTTACTGCAGCCGAAAGATGTCAAATTAAATGGTGAGTACAGTATGAAATTGTTTCTAGAATAGAATGCCTTTTATTATCACTATACGCATCTACAATGAGATTAAAAGCAGCTCCTTCAGTGCAGAAAAAAGTTCTGTATAGGGCTTGTATGGTTGTTTTTTAGCTTTAGCATAACGCCGGATCTGCGGCCCCACTTCTGCTTTCTTTCCCTCCTCTGTCTGTGTCGTCTCCTAGACCTGACAACAATCCATGGAGAGCCCGCTGGTCTCGCTATGTTGTCTGGGATGTTGTGCGTGTGATGAAAAACACTCGAAATGGACACCGATGTCTATAAGGTTCTGAATGGTATAGCGGATGTTCACCGAACCGATCGTGCACAAACAAGGACAAAAAAAAAAAAGTACAAAAACAACAAAAAAGTGCACTGAAAAGGAGAGCCCTGAGCCGCTGCAACCATGCGTGCCGCCATGCTCGTAGCTTAATCGAAGTAGGCTAGGCACTTTTTATAAATTTTTGGTTAGTACATTAGAAAAATTATTGGTGTTTTGGTAAATTATGCACATTATATTATATATCAAAAATGCCGGCAGTCTCAAATTCTCGCCGATAAACATTATAAATATACCCGAAGAGACACTTTTAAGGAAATTTAGAAAATTTTGCTTGGAGAAGGGGGTCGGCTTAAATACCGGTCATCGGCAAATACATGTAATTTAGTAGGTAGAGAAGGGGTTCGGCTAATATACCGGGTCGGCCTGTATTCCGGGATTACAGTATTTGTGGTATGAGGGGGAAAAAATGAAGTACCCAGTGAATCTATATATCCAGGGTTCAAACTCTGGAGTCTGTTGTGCATTTGTGTGTGTGCATAATCTGTACATTTAAATTAGCTTGTCAAATGGAATTTAATTTTAATTAAAATTCCTTTTTGATAGTTTAGTTCACTTAAAACTAATTTAATTTAAAAGTATTAACTTATAACTAATATTTCTTGATTAAAGCTAAAACAAGAAACTTTAAATTTTATTCTGTTACAAAATTGTGCAGAAATTGAAAGTAGCCAGAAGGCACTGTGCTGTATTTTCATCAGGATTAAAGGTATAGCCAACGCTTCCTTTATTGTATGTGGCAATGTTGTTTATTCCTCGTAACAGCACAAGATTACTACAAAGAGATGATTGATTATGACCTGCATTGAACCGAAGAGTGTGAAATTGGCAATGATGAGAATATTGACATAAGTATTAAACTAATAATTAATGTGAGGCTGGCATAGGTTGTTTAAAAGCAAAGAATGTCATGGTAAGGAAGTGTCTCTCCTATCATTTTGTTAGCTTTACTGTTTTGTACAGTTTCAATTATTAAACAAGGTGGCTGTTTCATGTAGAACATTTCTGGTCCATTTTGATGTACTTTGTAATATGATTAGCATACATAACTATAATTTCGTTGATTGAATGAGGTTTTGTGTGGCTGTGTGTTGTTTTTTTTTTCATTTTATGAAACGTGCCCACTATAGAGAATAAAAAATTAAAATATATATATATTTGTGTGTGTAATAAATATGTATATAATATATGTGTGTATATATATATATATATATATATGTGTATAAGTGACTATATATGTATTGTGGATGCGGCCCGGGCACAGACAGGCAGACATGTTGTTTTCCACCACCACACGTTTATTTACAAATATATACAAGTTAATAAGTGCTCACACAACCCCACAAAGTCCTGGCCAACACACAATGCCTTCTCTTCGGGCCTCTCTCTCTCTCTCTCTCTCTCTCCTGCCTTGTCCTGCTTCCATCCGACTCCAGCCTTGACTGATGGGACACGGCCCATTTTATATTATCCCGGATGAGCTCCAGGTGTGTCTCGGCATTCCTCCCTGGACACGCCCCAGTGTGGCGGAAATGCCGGCTGTTCTCCCGGAAGCTCTCCGGGTGTCCCTTTTCTTCTTCCCCCCAGCACTTCCTAGTGTGGCGGAAGTACTGAGGTCCAGGGTCCCCAAGGCATTGGGGCACCCCCTGGCGGTGACCACGGGTCCCTACAGGGTTGGGCTTCCAAGCCCTCTACCCGTGGTCCCCAAAGTAACCAGGAAGGCAGCCCCCACGTGATCCAGGGTGGGCATTGACCCTCTTCCAGTCCCTCAAGGCGTCCCGGCCGGGTCGTTGCCCCTGCCATCCCTGACAGTATGTATGTGTATATACTATATATATATATATATATGTGTGTGTGTGTGTGTGTATGTACACTCACCTAAAGGATTATTAGAAACGCCATACTAATACGGTGCTTGACCCCCTTTTGCCTTCAGAACTGCCTTAATTCTACGTGGCATTGATTCAACAAGGTGCTGAAAGCTTTCTTTAGAAATGTTGGCCCATATTGATAGGATAGCATCTTGCAGTTGATGGAGATTTGTGGGATGCACATTCAGGGCACGAAGCTCCCGTTCCACCACATCCCAAAGATGCTCTATTGCGTTGAGATCTGGTGACTGTGGGGGCCATTTTTAATATATATACACATGTGTATATATATATACTAGCAAAATACCAGCAGGAGAGTAGTGTGTTAAAGAAGCAATGAAAAAGAAAAGGAAACATTTTGAAAATAACGTAACATGATTGTCAATGTAATTGTTTTGTCACTGTTGTGAGTGATGAGTGTTGTCATATATATATATATATATTTACACACACATAAACATATATATATACATATCTATACATATACACATATATACATACATATATATATCTACATATATACACATACATATACATACATATATATATCTACATATATACACATACATATACATACATATATATATCTACATATATACACATACATATACATACACACACATATATAAACATATATATACATACATATCTACATATATACACACACAGCTATTTCAGTATCAGTGCAATACGCTGCTTGTTAAAACGGATAACTCCGCTCTTACGTGCAAGTCTGCGTGGATATTATGAACTATCGTATTTGTTCAAGTTCTATTTAAATTTTAAATAGAAGGAATTTTTATTTAGTCGACAGAAATATCTTTGGTAGGAATGGTAAAACAGACAGGAATATTATTCCTGAATAAATCAACTCAAACCTTAAACAACTTATAATATTTTGCTCTCCATAAAAATATATCCTGTCTAAATTATACAAGTTAGAAATAAAGTAAACATTAAAAGAACAAACATTCAAATTTCTTTACTCTTATGTAATTTTATATAAAAATAAACTTAGATTTTAAATATCCCAAAAGATTTTGCTCTCCATAAAAATATATCCTGTCAAAATTATACAAATTCAAATATGAACATGCTGCATAACAAAACCTGGAAATATAAATAAAATGTGTTCCTTTCAGCAATAACAAATCAAATCATTCAGTTGTCTTTGCTCATATGTCATTTTAGAGCTGGACGCCTGGCATCTTTTTGGCAACAAGTTCGTTTTGTTTGGTGTGAGGTTCTGTGTTGTGGAGATTCTCAGGATGGATTGCAGGTGCTCATCAGTGAGGCGACTCCTGTGTGCTGTTTTGTTAGTCTTTATCACTGAGAAGAGCTTCTCACACAGATATGTGCTACCAAACATGCACAAGGTTCGAGCCGCATGTAGACGGACTTTTTTTGTTCTTCAAAGTCACCAAAGCGCCGTGCAAACTCAGTGCGCTCAGTTTATCAGCAAAGTGCGATTTGGGAACACCGTAGTGACGACTTGGTTTAACATTACTTGGCAACAGGGAAAGTGGGGCAAGTTGCACTGGTGCATTTGTGTCTCCCATAAAAGCAGCTTCACTTGAAATCACTTTGTGATTGTGCACGGTAAAACGTCCGCTGAAGTGTCAGATTCTTATTTAATTCTTCTGCTTTCTGTATCTTCTGCATTGCATTCAGGTTACCCTGATGTTTTGTCTCATAGTGCCGTCTTAGATTAAATTCTGTAATTACAGCCACATTAGCTCCACAAATGAGACACACGGGTTCAGTAAACATATACTCAGCCTCCCATCGGTTTTTAAAGGCTCTATTTTCAGAATCAACTTTTCTCTTCAGCATCGTGTGAGCTAGCCGCAATAACTTGCAGCATCATAAGCTAGACTTGATTAACGCGGTAAGTGTTGGCAAGGCAGCTGAAGCGCTGCATTATGGGATCTGTAGTTTATTGTGTTACCAGCGCTTCATATACCGGGCCATTAATAACAATAATACAGTATATAAAATGATCTCGCGGGCGGATATAATTACGCCGGGCGGATGTGGCCCGTGGCCCTTGAGTTTGACACATATGGACTAAATAGAACTTGAAAAGATATATTTTTCAAATGTGATCGCGCAATTCAGATAGAGTTGACGCACTACAGCCTGCATCCTCCCCTCGCTCTTACTTTTTTACCGTTCATCTAATGAATACACTGAGTATGGCTTTACCAAAACAATCATTGATGGCGAATAAAGTATCCATTATTCGAGTATGTAGATCGGGATATATATATACATATATATATACCAGCGTATCAGCGGAGAAGTAGTGTGTTAAAAAGCTAGAAAAGAAAAGGGAACATTTTAAAAATAGCGTAACATGACTGTCAATATACAGTATTTGTTTTGTGAGTGTTACTGAGTGTTGCTGTCATCAAGGATTTGATTATCATTATTTCTTTCAATCAGGTTCGTATTTGT